>NC_084793.1:269816624-270432458 GCF_963169125.1 Humulus lupulus
AAAGACAGATTCTGATAGTGAAACATATCTGTGACATTTAAGATTGGGACATATTGGTCTAGACAGAATTAACAGACTAACAAAGGATGATCCTTTAAGATAACTATCTATTGGTTCACTCCCAGTCTGTGAATCTTGCATAGAAGGAAAAATGATCAAGAGATCTTTCTCTGCTAAAGGTTCAAGAGCCACAGAACCACTTCAACTTGTACATACGGACGTTTGTGGTCCACTAAATGTCCAAGCTAGAGGAGGTTATGAATATTTCATCACTTTCATGGATGATTATTCAAGATATGGTTACCTATACTTAATGCAAAGGAAATTCAAAACTTATGGTAAGTTTAAAGAATTCTGAGCAGAAGCTGAAAAACAATTCGGTTAATCACTAAAAGTACTTTGATCAAATCGAGGTGGAGAGTACTTAGATTATGAATTTGAGGACCATTTGCGTGAACATGGAATTCAATCCCAACTCACTGCACTTGGAATGCCATAACAAAATGGTGTTTCAGAAAGGCGAAACAGAACCTTATTGGATATGGTTAGATCGATGATTAGTTTCTCATCATTTCCTTTGACATTCTGGGCTTATGCAATAAAATGTGCTCTATACATACTCAATTTTGTTCCATCTAAGTCTATTCAGAAAACACCATTGGAATTATGGAATGGTATTAAACCTAGTTTATGCCATTTTTCGTATATGGGGTTTTCCTACACATGTGCTTAAAGGAAAGATTAGGAAGTTTGAATCACATACTGAAGTGTGCATGTTTGTAGGATATTCCAAAGAAACAAAAGGTGGTATATTTTATAGTCCTAAAGATAACAAAACGTTTGTATCTACAATTGCTACTTTTCTAGAGCATGAATATATAAATAACCACAAACCTCAAATTAAAGTCGTACTTGAGCAAATGGTCTCAAATAAACAAGACCAATCACCAATAGTGGCAAATGAAAAATGACTAGAGGATATCGCAGGTTCTAGTCAGAACAATAGAGAGCTTCGTCGTAGTGGGAGGGTTAGTAAACAACCAATTCACTATGAACATGAAGCTCAAATACTTGTGTTGACACAAACTAAGATGATCGATTGACATATAGAGATGCAATGGAAGATTCTGACAAAGAAAAATGGCGAAACGCCATGGACCTTGAAATGGAATCAATGTATTTCAATTCTGTCTGGACTCTTGAAGATCCACCTGAAAATTTTAAACCTATTGGTTCCAAATGGATATTCAAGAAGAAGAGAGGAGCAGATGGGAAAGTAGAGACTTTCAAAGCAAGATTAGTGGCAAAATTATACACACAGAAAGAAGGAGTTGATTATGAAGAAACTTTTTCTCCTGTGGCCATGCTTAAATCTATCCACATACTCTTATCCATAGCTGCTTGCATGGATTATGAGATTTGGAAAATGGACGTTAAAACATCTTTTCTGAATGGCTATCTTGATGAAACCGTTTACATGTCTCAACCAGAAGGGTTCGAAGTTAAAGGTCAGGAGAAAAACGTTTGCAAGCTTCTTAAGTATATTTATGGACTTAAACAATCTTCGAGATCTTGGAATCTTAGATTTAATGAAACAATAAAAACATTTGGTTTTGAAAAAAATGTTGATTAGCCTTGTGTTTACAAAAAAAATCAAAGATACTATTGTGGTATTCCTCGTTCTTTATGTTGATGATATTCTACTAATTGGGAATGACATATAAACATTATCAAAAGTAATGTTTTGAGATTTGGGAGAAGCCAAATATGTTTTGGGAATTCAGATCTGTAGAGATTGAAAGAACAAAATTTTGGCACTGTCTCAAGCAACTTATATTGATAAAATGCTAGAACGTTTTGGCATGCAAAACTCCAAGAAAGGCACCATGCCTACTCGATCAGAAGTTAAATTGTCTAAATAAAAATGTCCACAAACATCTTAGGAAGAGGAGGACATGAGACAATATCCTTGTGCCTCTGCAGTAGGCAGTCTAATGTATGCAGTGTTGTGCACTACACCTGACATTTGTTATGCAGTAGGGATAGTCAGCCATTATCAATCCAATCCTGGATTGAGTCAGTGGACATCAGTAAAGAATAGTCTCAATTATCTTAGATATACTAGAGATTACATGCTTGTGTCTTCAGGTGGAGACCTGAACCCCACTAGATATACTGATTTTGATTTTCAATCAGACAAAGATAGTTGAAAGTCGACATCTGGATTAGTTTTTACACTTGGAGGAGGTGTTGTAGTTTGGAGAAGTATTAAACAATCCAGTATTGCAGACTCCACCATGGAAGCCAAATACATATCAGCTTGTGAAGCAGCTAAAGAGGTTGTGTGGCTCAGGAAATTCTATATTGATCTGGAAGTTGTTTCAGGCATGGATTAGCCACTTGTTCTGTACTGTGATAACAGTGAGGCAATAGCTAATTCAAAGCACCCAGAAGTCACAAGAGGGGAAAGCACATCAAGAGAAAATATCACTTGATCCGAGAGATAGTCAACCGAGGAGATGTTACTGTCTTGAAGGTTGCCTCTGAAGATAATCTTCTAGATTTGTTCACAAAGACTTTATCTATTAAATCTTTTCAGGGTCATGTAAGAAGCATGGGGTTAAGATAAATGCCTCACTTTCTTTAGGGCAAGTGGGAGATTGTTGGGAATTGTGCCCTTAAAGCAATTATAGTTGACAATGGTTTTAATGAAATAAATGAATGAATTGAATTATTGTATATGTAGCTTATGTACTATATTATTGTTAATAATATTAAGTAAATATCATAAAATTCCCAAGTTCATCTATGTGGTCTCAATTTCATATTGGTATGAGAGGATCGAGATTGTTAATAATATGGAATCTTTAGATTAATTACTGCTAGTACAGTCCATTAGTATTATGAATACATGTGACCTAGATCCGGGTTACTTGTGTAGTAGGACACTTTAGTGGAGGTACTTTGCATACTGAGAGTATGTCGAATTGGATCAGATGTGATTTAATAATACTTATTTGAATACCGTTTTGTAGTATTATAAAATACATCAACCGATGATCATATACAAACTGATCTTACCCTAAAGTTACTATGAACTCCTATATGTTATTTGATCATTTGATTCATGCGTTACAGTTTGTCATAATGATTAGGCTAAGAACTATTGTTTTGGGGACTCAATGATGTATATGGCTGGAGACATAGCTTAATAGATATGGAATCTACACATTCTTATAGATTGAATGATGGCTCCCTATTGGGTTGGATTTTGGAACTGAAAATGTTATTGACGTCAAATTCATAATCAAATTATGAATTAACCTTCACTAGTAAAGTCAATGTTGTTGGGAAAACTTGTACAAGATCTTGTTTATTTTCATGTAAATCTTATATTAAACAAATTAATGTGAGACAACCTAGAACATGTTTCTAAAATTGAATTAATATAGAGATAATGATAAGAACACTTACATTATTGTGCAGTGGAATGATTGAGTACTTCCTTTAGTTTCTCTAACCCTATCGCAGGGTATCACGAAGAAACTGAACCGATCTTCAATTTTCTTCACAGCCTTCCAAAGTATCCTTAGAATCACCTACACTAGAGTAGGAAATTCTCAACACATGAGATAGATACAAAGAGAAGAAGAATAGAAGAGAAAGATTGAGGCTTAGAAAATGACTTATCCTGTAGAGAAAATCTAAAACCTAGAGCATTAAGACTAGATCTTCTGATCTTCTAAAAAACAAGTCTCTCAAAAAACTGATTTCAACTTTCACTTAGCATTCATTTTATAGACTCAATTAAGTCATTTATTTGAATTAATAACAGATAATATCAGCCTAATGGTCAAAATTATCAGGGGCTTTAGGCCTGTGACATTTTCCATTTAATTGTAAGCCCATTGGACTTAAAATCAAGGTCTGTATTATTTTCTATTGATTGATTAATTAAATAATTATTTAAATCCTTTATCAAATTAATTATTTATAATTTTAACATTGATTTAAAATTATTTATTAATATAGACACCAATTAGTCTTAATTAATAAATCTGTCATAAAATCTCTTTTCTTCTCTAAATTGTTTAACTCTGTGAAACTATCCAAGGTTGACCTGGTCAAATTTAATAATTCTAATTGATAATTAAATCAATTAATTGAGACTATCTAAATGATTTTATCCAAGGTACAATGGGGACCATGGGCCTATGAAATCAAGCTCCAATAAGTTATCATAAATCTAACAAATAAATTTACTAACTTATTAATTCCCCGTGACTCCACTAAACACTCAGAATTGCACTCTTGAATTCATAGAACGCTCTATAACAAATATAGATACATTATTAATTATCCATTGTTACAACCATAATTGTAACTCAATCCTCTATAGACGGTCTACAATGAGATGAGACTAAAATACCGTTTTACCCCTCATTGTATTTTATCCTTAAAACACTTGGTTCCTTATAAAGGACATTTTAGTAAACTAATATTAATTACTGAAATGAGATCTCTATCATTTAGCACCTTGAACCAAACTAAAAGGAAACCATCATTTCACTTCTTCATTAGAAGCTAAAGATGTTCATATCTCTATGATTAACACTCCCACTCAATTATACTATCGAGTTCCCAAGATGTATGTATGGGCTAGTCCGTAGGGTAAGCTGGTAACAAACAAGTCAAAGAACTCAAATAATACATTAAGTTAGAATACTAACCACTCACAATTGAGATTGAATTGACCTATGGTCAACTATATGATACAACTAGAATAGATAATAATGGTATGCTTACTTATCCTATCTATTGTCAATATCGGTCTAGTCCGATGTAACAAATACATCCGACCTTATCTACTTTGATAATATTCTGGAAAGAACATAACACTGCAATGTGTAAGTAGATCATATTGTAGATTGGCAAGTCAGTGTAAATCCTGTGCACTGACTAATCTTAAGACTAACTTATTTCTGAACATATAATCATATTTATATTCCACTGTGATTACGTCACTATAAATATGATTAGCTATATGCTCGGGATTTAATAGAAGTTTATATTAAACAAATAATCATAAAAATAAAACATGTAAGCAAAGTGATTGACCAAGTCAAAAATTGATTTCTATTCTTTTATTGATAATAAAATGAGATTACAACGAAATTGAGTTTTAATTAGGGCATACAACCCCAACAAATGGTACACTAGGACTCAAGAGATAATTAAAAGGGTAAAATAGTAATTTTATTCCCACTTAATTATGAATCATCAATAGAGGATTAATTTGTATGTAATGATTATATCAATGGACAATTTATGGTTACAATAAAATACTCAGTAAATATATGTCTTTAATTCTCAAGAGTGCAGTCTCATATTTATAGTAGAGTAATCATGAGATTAATAAATATGATTATTGAATTAAAGAGTTTTGGTTAATAATCTATTATTTATTGGAGCTTATAATTACTGGTTCATAGGTCCCTAGGGTAGCTCTATCAACACTATTCAAGGTAAGAGTTGATCTATTTGAGAAAATATTTATTCTTCTGGATAAATATGCAATTATGTGATAATTGAAGTTGCACAATTTATTATTGCATTAGTGCAATTTTCGAAATTGGGTAGAAATAAAAGAAATTGATTTTAATCAATTAGTTTATTTAAGTGTGAAACGATAATTATGGATAGTCAAAATTGGTTTTGAATATTATATTTATTTAATTAATAATAAGATGATAATGGAAATTCAAATTTTGAATTTTGAAATTTAAGTTGTTATCTTTTCCTTAAAAATATGATACCTTATTTGAATTTCTAATTATTAATTATTTAAAATAAAAATGCATGAAAAATCAAATCCCATTTTTCAAGGTAGTGCTACATGCATAAGGCTTCTTGGAATGTCCTATGTGCGTACCACTACTGATGGTGATCAGTTATTGGTCTTTTATTTTATTTAATTAATTAATAAAACATTTTGAAAATGGTTTTAAAATGGAATGTAAGACTTTGCCATTAATTATCATTTATTTTATTATTATTAAAGATGATCAATTTTATTATTATTGTTATTATGATAATAATGTCGATATATTCTATATCATAGAAAATAGGAGAAAATTTGTTTTTATAGAAAAGAAAAACTTATCATCTTTTTCACACACAAAGATAAACCTTTCACTCTAGCCTATATTTAAGAGTGTAGCATCTCAAATTTGCTAATAAGGCTTAGGACCTTGATTAGCGTGCCGGGAGGGCAATAATTGATTTAATTATGTTAATATGTGAATTTAATAAGTATGTGATTAGAAATTTATCTTTAGGTGAATTAAATATGCATGTGGGCCCCATCTAGTTATTAAAGGCATACATGTAATTTTAGCCTATTGATGGCATAAATGTGATATATGTGTGTATTGTGATTGACACCACGAGTGTGTGGTTATATAATTGTGATGTGCAATCCAAGACGGTCCTAAGGAGCGAATTAGCTTAATATTCACAACGGGGTCGAATACCCGACTCGGGAGGAGCCTATGGGTATTTTGGGAATACAGTATATGTTTGGGAATTACCGGGTAATGGGTAGTAATTTAGCAATCATTTGGGCATGTCGGGATTAAAATGAGGATTTATAGGAACACTCGAGGATTTAGCGGGATGTGGCAATTGACGGGAATGCCCTTGATTGCATTAAGGGATTAAGGTTACACTTGGGGTCTTTTTTGGAGCATAGGAAATTAAGGGTAGAGTTAAACCAAACCACTAGAACTAAGGAGAAGTAGACCGAAACTAGAATTCTCAGCTTTCTCTCTATTTTACTCAGTTCTCTCTCCCTCTCTTAGACATTTGGCTGAGAAATTTTGGAGGATTAAAGTTAAGGAATTGGAGGTTAGAGTCTTGCTAAGCTTGGGGAGACTTAAAGCTTGTGGCAGCTGAAGTTAGCTCAGGGCGAAATCATTACAAAGGTAAGAATTAATGCAAGCCTTTGTACAAATTTCTCAGTCTTTGTTAGAGTTTTGGGGATGGAAACTTAGGAGATTGAATTTAGGTTATGATAAGGTGTTTTGTTGGACTTTTGGATGCTTATACTAGTTCTGTTGTTTAGATATGAATCCTAGGCTGAATTCTAAGATTAAGGCTCTGAATTGGTGAGTTTCAGGGAGGTTGGTTCGTGAAATGCATGGGGAAATTCTGGGTTTAGAGGCTCGAGCCATGACTATGTTCATCAGGCACTGCGACCCGCATGAACATAGAGGCATAGGGGCCTCAGGAATCTGCCCAGGCACCACGGCGCAGTGTATAGCGCGTTGCAGCCCATGTCTGCCAACAGAGAAGGCTTTGCCCTCTGACTAGTAGCGGGACGCGGCCTTAGAGGGCATGCCGTGACTCTAAATGGAAAGAAAGGGGAAATGGAGGCTTTTAGCTCGGGCACTCAAATGTTAAGGCTCGGGAAGGATTCTACTACCCGATTTAGTAGAATCCAAGGTCCTAGACGCTTGATTAATATTCTGAAGTTATTAATTGGTTTAACGCTTGATGGATGGTTGTTACAAATGAATTATGACTAGGTTTTCAACAAGGCTCGGGGTAGAGGACTGTGCTCGGGATCGCGACACTCAAACAGCTCGGGACACAGGTAAGAAAACTGTTGTACCCGTAGAGCAGGGCACGACCCTATTGTTTGTGTTTCAGGGCACGACCCTGATGTTTCCGCTTAATATATGTGTGGATATTTGTGATTATTATATTATGTTATGTATGTTATGAGTGAACGACGAGTGGCTGGGAACGACGAAGTTCGAGAATGGCATGAAGCTGGGTATAGTAAGGGGCCGAGATTGGCATCAAGCACGCTGAGTGTTGGCTGCTATGGCGAGACCCTCCTAGGGTGCTGAATCCATCTGCTCGGTGAAGATCGCGAACCTAGGGCCTGGTAAAGTGCTTGGGATGGTATAGGTTGCTATGTGGTTAGCATGTTGGCTGTTTGTTGTATAATGTGGATTGTTATGTTATATGTTGAGTTTTCTTGCTGGGCTTCTGCTCACGGGTGCTTTATGGTGCAGGTAAGGGCAAAGGAAAGGTCGACCAACCATGAGTACCGAGAGTGTGGAGCGACGAGTACATGTTCAGCCTACCTGGCCGCCACAACCATGGTTATTTCGGGGAAGGTACTATAATGAACTGCTTTGTTGCTTAGGCCGACCATAATCATATTTTGAATTGTAATATATTTTCCAAACAACATTTTGGGATCCCAACTGTATAACTTTTTATGATTTCAATGAATGTCCAATTTTTTTTATAACTAGTGTCATTAAATGAGTTTTATTTCAATTCAGTCACACGTTTAACCTAAAACCTCGATTAGCGAGCTAATGGCACATTTTTAACTCACATAGTAATGGCTCTAAGGAATTAGGTCGTTACAAAGAGTCTCATGTGTTGAGAATACTTTTGATTCACAAATATTTATTCTTGTTCTCTATGTGCCCACCCACATCTTGAGGTGTAGAGAACGTCTTGGAAGATCTAGGTGTATGTACTCTAGCAAGGATAGGAAGATCGAAATATATACGAAAAGATTCAAGGATTCTTGATAGGCTACAGAAGGTAAATCATTTCGTATTATTTTTTCATATACATATAATATTGATTAACATATTGCATATTAAAGGATCCTCATATAAAGTTGTTTATATGAAAACATTTTGTTGTATACAATACTACCATTACCGCAATTTCTGTTGCGCACTAGGAACTATTCCTAACAATTTATAACCAAGGGACTTTATTAGCAAGTCTGGCACTATTTAAAGTACACAATGTAATGGTCTTGGCTATCCAGGGCGTTACAACTTGGTATCAGAGCTGCCAAGGTTTAAGGGTTCCTGAAGATTGGCTAGCATGTACACTCACCACTAAAGACAAGCTAGACTCAGGGTTTGGTAATTATTTATGTGATTAAGTGCTTAATTGCTTAAATGAATGTATATGCCTTATCTGCATGCCTTATTAGGGAGCATGAGGTTATCTGATAGGGCCAGACCCTTTGATTGTAATGTGCATTATAGAGATATGCTTACTAGCACTATGATTGATTATAAATGTTAACGAAACACTTATTAGTGTGTTAATTGCATATAGGCCAGAAAATGCTTATTAGTACTGTTAATACTGGCAGGGATTAAAGAACATGCTTATTAGCATTGCTATACATGTATAAATGCCTGAACATGCTTATTTGCACCGTTAATTGCTTATGAATGCTAGAAATGCTTATTAGCATTGCTATTTGCTGATGAATATCAGGAAGTGCTTATTAGCGCCATGGTTGAATATATTATGTGTTGGCATGCTTATTAGCATTGCACTATTTGTTTGTTAGGTCTTGGATTGCCTGGCAGCGAGAGGTATAGTTATTACTTACCTAACGACTGAATTGATCACTGCAGAGTGGGATAGTTGTCAGTATGCTTCCTCGAAGGTCAGAGAGGTTGGTTAGCCAATAAATACAGGCTAAGGAAGAGAATGACTAGGGCTAGGCCCTACTGCCAACTCCAGAGAATTGGCAACAGGTGCTTGCTGATATGCAAGCTAGGTTACAGAGGCAAGAAGATGAGATTCGCCTCTTGAGAAAGCAATAGGTACTAGCAGCGAACCTACAGCCCCCAGTACCAGTAGTGATACAGCCAACGGTACCAACAGTAGTTAGCCTCAGGCAGTGGAAAACAGATGGGAACCCTTGTATGAGAGGTTCAAGAAACAACACGCTCCAGTTTTAAGGGCAAATCAGACCTAGTGAAGGCTGAGCAGTGGATGACAATGATAACCGCTATCCTAGATTTCATGAGGGTGGGTGGTAATGAGAGAGTGGCCTATGCCGCTTATATGTTTTAGGAGGATGCTCGAATATGGTGGGAGGTGGTATCCCAGACTAGGAATGTAAATACTATGGAATGGGAATAATTCATAACTCATTTAATGAGAAATACTACAATGACGTAGTTAGAGCTGCAAAGTCTGATGAGTTCAACAAGTTACTTCAGGGCAACATGTCAGTGACCGATTATGCTTTGAAGTTTGACAGATTGGAAAAGTTTGCCGGGGATCTGGTGCCCACTGATGGGACCAGAAGGGAAAGGTCTCTCTAGGGGCTATAACCTATGATAGCCCAAGATGTTCGCATCACTACTGTGCAAGGAGTGACTACTTACTCACAGGTTGTTGAGAAGGCGCTCATAGCTGAGAGCGCAGAGAACAAGATCTGGCGCAAGAGTGCAGCCAGAAGGGGTTTTCAAAGGTCGGGATCTCCATTTGCAGGCTTTGGTAGGGGCAGAGGCCCTAGTGACCAAAAGAAATAGACTAGATATATTTTAAGCTCCATGGCCAGATAGAAGGCCACGGGGCGTACAGATAGGTCGCCATGGTGGAGGTGAGACCTAGAGAGCATTCCCACAGTGTACTCGGTGCAAGAGGTGCCATATTGTGGAATGTCGGGCGAAGGCTTGCTTCGTCTGCAGGATTGTGGGACACTTGAAGAAGGATTGCCTGAAAGCCAAGAATGAAGATCCCAAGAAGGTGGATAGCCTGACGCCAACTCGGGCGTTCACCCTGACTCGAGCAGAGGTCGAGGCTAGTCCCTACAGGTCAACTTTCTAGTGTTGGGACCCTATAAATGTTTTTATTGATTTGGGTGCTGCACATTCTTTTGTTGCTAGTAGGATTATTGATAGACTGTGTAGACCTTGTGACTTTTATCCTATGGGGTTTGGTACTTTGCTTCCTACTAAGGAGTTAGTGGTTTCCAGGAGATAGGTCAGATCATTACCAATGACAGTGGATGGTAGAGAGTTGTTAGTTGATTTGATTGAGCTAGTGATGAGTGACTTTGATATGATCTTGGGTATGGATTGGTTAGCCAAGTATGGGCCAATGATAGATTTCAAGAAGAAGATGGTAACCTTTGAGCCTGAGGGTGAGGATCCCTTTGTATTTTTTGGCACTATGCATGGACCCTGTATACCTATGATATCTGTACTTAGAGCTAGAGACCTATTGCAAGGGGGATGCATAAGGTTCTTAGATTGTGTGGTGGATACCACTCAGGACGTGCCACTAGGACCAGGACAGACCAGATTGGTGTGTGAGTTTCTGGATGTGTTTCCAGAGGATCTGCCAAGGTTACCTCCACACGGGGAGATAGAGTTTGTGATTGAGTTGGCACCAGGGATGGAACCAGTGTCTAGGGCACTGTACAGAATGGCTCCAGCAAAGATGAAGGAACTAAAGGTTCAGTTACATGAATCACTAGACTTGGGTTCTATTAGGCCCAGTTTCTCACCATAGGGCACACCAAATCTCTTCGTGAAGAAGAAAGATGGTTATCTGAGGATGTGTATGTTGGGAATAATGCCCTTAAAGCAATTGTAGTTGACAAATGATTTAAATGAAATAAATAATTGAATTGAATTATTATAAATATAGACTATGTGCGATATTATGTTGATAATATTAAGTAAATATCAGAAAATTCCAAAGTTTATCTATGTCGTCTTAATCTCATATTGGTATGAGATGATCGAGATTAAGATAATAAACTTAAAATAGTTCATAGTAAAATAAAGTTGTGGAATCTTTAGATTAATTACTGGTAGTACAGTTCGCTGGTATTATGAATACAAGTGACCTAGACCCGGGTCACTAGTGTAGTAGGACACTTTAGTGAATGTACTTTATATATAGTGATTATAGAACTGGACCAAATGTGATTTGTTAATACTTGTTTAAAGACTGTTTCATAGTATTAATCAAACGATGATCATATACATGATGATCTTAATCCTGAGGTTTCTATGAATTCATATATATGTCATCTGATCCTTTGATTGATGCGTTAAGGTTTGTGAGAATGATCAGGATAAGAACAATTATTTTGGGGACTCTATGATATATATGGCTATGGACATAGTTCAACAAATATGGAATCTAACCTTCTTATAAATTGAATAATGGTTCCATATTGGGTTGACTTTTGAAACTGAAAAGGTTATGAGCACTCACGTCGCAAACTTGTTGTGACACAACCTTCACTAGTAATGTCAATGGTACCCTAGGAATAAGATATAACTAAAAGGGTAAAACGGTAATTTTATTCCCTTTTAATTATGAACCATCAATAGAGGATTAACGTTGCATGTAATGATTATATCAATGGACACTTTAACTTTTAATAAAGTACTCTGTAAATATATGTGTATAATTATCAAGAGTTCAATCTCATATTTATAGTGGAGTAATCATGAGATTAATAAATATGATTATGTAATCAAATAGCTTTGATTAATAATCTAATATTTATTGGAGTTTGATACTATAGGTCCATAGGTCCCCATGGTGGCTTTATCATCACCATATCAAGGTAAGAGTTGATACAAGGATAAAACTATAATTTTGAAATTTGATAAGAATTTTATTCTTCGGATCAAATATACAATTATATGATAATTGAGGTTAAATAATTAATTTGGAAGTAATTATTAAATTTTCGAAAATATTTTTATTAATTTAAATATATACTTTTCAAATTCATATATATATAAATAAATAAAACTTTGAAATTAATTATTTTATTTGAGTGGGAGAAAATAAAATTGGTAAGTCAAAAATAATTTTTGATTTATTGAATTTTAAAAGATGATGATAATGATGATCATTAATTTGAATTTTGAATTTTGAATTTAAAATTTAAATTTTGAAATATGGTTGTCATCTTTTCATTAAAAAGATAAATACCTTACTTTATGGAAGATTGATTTTAGTTAAATAAATAAAAGAAAAATGCAATATCCTTGAAAATGGAATGTAGAAGTTCATGCATGACACAGTTCAGGGACTGTGCCATGCATGTAGCACTACACTAATATTGTATCACTGTTGTTTTTATTTTATTTTATTTAATAAATTAATAATTTGAAAATAGATATTTTCAAATCTGGTAAGTTAGATATTTACCTAAATGAATTCCTATCATCATTATGATATTATTATTATATTACTATTATTTTTAGGAATAATAAAGTAATAGAATAATATATGTATATATATATATATGATACAGAATAATAAGAAGAATATACAATAAAAGAAGCCATACACAAGTCAGTGAGAATTCAGAATAATTTTCAGAGTTTTTGTGAGGCATCTTCTTCTTCTTTATTCTAACCTTTCTCAAACCATAATCCAAGTTCTCATGTGTTGAGAAATATTTGTGATTCCTAAATTACAAACTCATGTTCTCTATGTGTCCACACACATCTTGAGGTGTAGAGAACATCCTGGAAGTTCGTGGTTTGAGTACTCAAAGCATTGGATAGGAAGATCGATATATATACAAAAAGGCTCAAGGACACTTGATAGGCTTCAAGAGGTAAATTCTCACGTTCTTGAATATTTATGTATATGTTTATATGATATATAAATATATTGTATATTTATATATATGTTGCATGATTAATAATATTGTATGTTAATGTTTCTGTCTGAATGTTTTCTTGATCATATAAACTGTTATATGAAAGATGGAAGATTTTGGTGTTGTATACACTGGGCATACCACTCATATTCCCCTGCATACTCTAATTGTTTTTCCAACAATGTATCAATTATACAAACCCTAATGTGTTGTTACCATAATTGTTTTAATTATTGATTTAAGTAAAAATCAGAAATTGAATTAAAATGGTTTTAATTTAGAAATTTCATTAATTGAAATAATATTGATTATTTTCCTCAATTAAAAATGTTTTAATTGTTATCTTCCAAAATTAAAATTGTTTTAATTAATATATCCAAAATTAAAATAATCTTGAATTTTAATTTATTAAAACTAAATTGTTTGATTTTACTTTTGAATTAAATTACCCCAAATTCAAATTGGGCCTTAGAAACTTTTCGGGTGTTAAAACCCAAAGTTTAATTATTTTAAAAGTTTGTTTAAAATAATTAAAAAGTTGTATAATTCAAAATGGATATGGAAAAGGGTGGCATTGGCTCAACAAGACTACATCTCAAGGTTCTAGATCAAAGTATTCTTAATCAAGCCTTAGTTAGTCTAGGTTACATTTTCATGTATTTTTTGCAAGTGTTATAATTTTTCTAGATATACCCAAAGGTTACCATACCCACTTTTATTTACTTATTATAAATGTTTGAATGTGATTAAAATATTTAATATTTTATCATGCATTATAACATGTCATTCATATACCCACACAGTATGCTAATTGCATGCATTACATTCATGTAGAAACATGTTATTAGGAACGCCCATTAATTTTTGTTGTATGTTTATATATAATAAATCGTATAATAAAAAAAATTAGTCTGAATTAGTTAAGATGGTAAATCAAAATTAAAGATGTTTAATTTGTTGTTTTAATGAAAAATATTTTATTCAAATAAAAATGGTGTTCTCTTAATTAAAGCAAAATTAGAATTAGAATTAAGGGCACAATTTTGTTTTGTTTTGCTTAATTGGATTAGTAATTATTAGAATATCATTTGGTAAAAATAATTAAATTTACTTTTACAACTAAATTGAAAAATATTGATTTTGTGAAAAACACACTTTTCCAAAATAGTGAGTGGCAGAGGGAGTTATGACAATAAGTCCCATGGTCTCCATTATTGGTTGAACACCGAGAGGCATACGAAGGGTCTCGCGTCGCCTCCGTTTGCGTCCTCCTTAAGGAAAGGCTTCCAAATATGTTTATTTTATCTCAAGGTTGACTTCTCTTATGAGAATATAATTAGTGATGTATTTCAAGTTTGATTGACCCTAAGGCACACTCTTGAGTTAAGTCATTGATTGAAAATAACGGGTTACACTCCAAAGGTGTATCTAGGCTTTCGAGCATGACTAGTGCATCTTGACCAAACTAGTAGTAGTTCATAAGTCAAAAGAGAAAAATGCGTTTTTAAGTTTTCACTTATGAAATTGAGATGTGTCTCAAAATTAATTTGGAGTTAGTCTGACCTACCCCAAGGCGGTCCATTAATTTTCAAATTAATTTATCGGGGATTAGTATATATTTTATGTGTTTTTATATGTTGCATTCATGCATCATGTTTAATTTTCCAAATAAAATCTAGTATTTATTATATGTTTGAATTCATTATATTTTATTTATTTATTTCCAGCAACAATGGTTAATTCTCTTAATCTTGATCAAGAACCTCAAAATGTGAAAGAACCAGTGAATCCTTGTGACAGCTACCTAAGTACTTTTCATTTAGACTTCAACAATCTTGATGTTTGGTACAGAAACATACACATAGTTCTGAGTGAACTAAAAGTGTATGATGCAATCATTGATGTGCCTCCAGATGAGCCATCAACTTTATTTGATTATGATAGTCATCAAAAATATGCGGATTGGATTAGATCTTATTATTTGGCTCGTCATTGCATACTAAAGACTATGCCTGACGATATTAAATCAAGATATGTGAACCTTAGATATACATACGAGATATGGGAAATGATCAAAAGAGATTCTTTTGATCACTTGAGAAGTTTGCAAGAAGAAAGGGTAAATATGATTTGCTGATCTCCTTTTAATATATATGAATAGTTTATTCAAATTTTTATGCCACAAACCATATTTTTGTCTTGTTTTCAGAAACGCATTATTCAAGAAAAGAAAAGAATGCGAAAGAGAAAAAAGAAAAAAATTGCAGATTGGTAGACCAAGAGATAACTGACATGAAAATTAGTTTTTTCATTTTCAACTTTGTATTAAGTCTTTTTTCTTTAAATTAGTTCTAGAATTCTTTCTAGATACTATATTTTAGATTCCTTTATTTAATGAATGAACAAGTTTAATATTTCTTTTTAATAATAAACTCGGTTGTTATTTTTTGAAATATACATGTTCCACCTATTTCATCAATGAGTATTGTTTACCCAAAAACGGACTACCTGATGACTGATAACTCTACAACATAGAGTTATCTTAGTCACATTTAGGCTTAAAATTCAATGAGATTTGAGTGATATTTGTTCTTTTTGTTTATTTTGTGTTTAATTTCACTTTATTTGTGTTTGTGTTAGTTTTGATAAGTTTAGTGTTTGATATTTAAGAAAGGATTAGAAATGGCTCATTAATAGGTGAAAAATTATCTTGTGAATAGAAGACTTGAAAATGCTCACTTTGGTTTTTAGTTTCGTTTGTTGAGCAGGAAAACTCAGAAATGCGATCACTTTATTTTAACCGCATTTCTTGGAGCTATGCGTGGATGATGTGGCTGCTCACTTAAGTGACTGCTGAAGTGGTGTTTTTTGAGAAGGACAGCTGGAATTCATTAATCTACGTCACCTTTGGGTCCCTAACAAGGGGTGCACGTGAGGAACAAGGATTTTTCTGAATTTGGAAGGAAACCTTAAGGAGGCAAAGGGGATATTACATATATTTTTTCTCTCTTTCCCTTTTTCATGAGGCCACCATTGAAGAAAGAAACCAGCCGCCCCCACCATGGGAGAGACTAGATTTTGAGCATCAAGAAGGAGGAAAGAAAGTGCAAGGAAGAAGGAGAAGAAGAGACAAATTCATCTAGCTCTTAGTGTTTGGATTTTATTTTCTCTACTTTTAATCTTTGTATTTGATTTCCTTTAATTGATTCTCATGAAACCCATGGCTGAAATTATTATAATTGTTCTCTTGAATTTTAGTATGAACTAAACTTTTGTAGTTAGAGATGCTAATGAAATATAATATGTAATTTTGGGTGTGTGGGTAATTTTAATGTTAAAGTTGTTTTGAGGTTTTGTTTAATCAATGGGTATTATTGTTTATACTTGCTCTATGTTTGGCCAACTTGAGTAGGTAATTAAATTGTTATTGATGCTGGAAAGATTAATATTAATAGATACAAAGATTGATTGATGCATGTTCTTAACTTTTATGTTTTAGAAATTGTGTTTATATAGGAATATATAATCACCTTGTATGATTTTATAGGTTTGTGCTCAAATTGATATTCTTAACATTGGTTAGGCATAGGAATATGTTAATTAATGTAAGAATTGAACCTTAATTGCTTAGGAAAAAGAATTAAGACAAGTAGAAAACCTAGTCAACATTACCCAGAATTGCGACCGCATTGTTACCCGCATCTGTGCCCAGAATTGCATATTAGAGGGAATTAGTAGCTCTAACTTCCCATCATTGCTTGATTAATTATTTGCTTACTGTTTTAGCTTGGTTTTGGTTGTTTAGTTTACTTATTTTATATTTTGTTTTAAATTTTAGTTCAGTCAAACCTTATTGCTTATTTTTATTCCAAATTGTTTGGTTTTGATCTTTACAACATTTTGCTTAAACAATCCCTGAGGAGATGATATTAAAATACTTACTATTATCTTACTTGCATGCGATTGTGTACACTTGCACATTAAATATCATAATATAATATCGCAACAAGTTTTTGGCGCCGTTGTCGGGGATTGTTTAAAGTCAATTATTGTGAAATTCACTTATCTTGCAATTTGGTTTAATTTTTCTCTTGTGCTTACGTGGGTGATTCTTGTGCATTGACAAATATTATATTTTTATGAACGAGGATCAAGACCCTGATACTCTTGACTACTTCCTCTCAACCCTGAAATTGAGCGAACATTCAGAGAAAGAAGAAGAGCACAACAAAGAACTCGAGAGGAAGCAGTGAGGATGGAAAAACCAAGGAGATGAGAGACAGGCTCAAGGGGGAGCAGTTGCTAATAATGCGCCAAACACATTTATTGTTGCTGATGATAGAAAGCACGCCATTAGGCAATATGCTATTCCCCTTTTCAATGAGCTCAACCCGGGCATTGTGAGACCAGAGATTCAGACACCACAGTTTGAATTGAAGCCAGTCATGTTCCAGATGCTTCAAACTATGGGACAACTTAGTGGGATGCCTACTGAAGATCCTCACCTTCATCTTCATCTATTTATGGAGGTGAGTGACTCTTTCAAGTTGCTCGAGGTTTCAGAGGATGCTTTGAGATTAAAGTTGTTTCCATACTCTTTAAGAGATCAAGCAAGAGCTTGGTTGAATTCGTTACCATCTGATTCTGTGACAACTTGGGAAGAATTAGCTTAGCATTTCTTGATGAAGTACTTTCCTCCTACCAAGAATGCCAAGCTCCGCCATGAAATCACTTCATTTCAGCAACTCGACGATGATTCTTTATATGAGGCATGGGAGCGGTTCAAGGAGTTACTAAGAAAATGCCCTCATCATGGCATTCCTCATTGCATTCAAATGGAGACATTTTACAATGGTCTCAATGCTCATACAAGAATGGTAGTTGATGCGTCGGCAAATGGGGCACTCTTGGCCAAGTCATACAATGAAGCTTTTAAGATTATAGAGAGGATCTCCAACAACAACTACCAATGGCCTACTACTAGAGCACCAACAGGTAGAAAAGTGGCTGGTGTTCTTGAGGTTGATGCACTCACTTCTTTGGCAGCTCAAGTATCTTCAATATCGAATATGCTTAAGGGTATGAACACGGGGCAGCCAATGGGTTCTCCACCGATGGGTCAATTAGAAGAAGTTTCTTGTGTGTACTGTGGAGATGGTCACATCTTTGACAACTGCCCTTCTAATCCTGCATCTGTGTTTTACATGGGGAATCAGAACAGGAATGACGTACAATTGAATTCTTTCAATCAATCATGGAGGAAACATCCCAATCTTTCATGGAGTAACCAAGGGGTTGGTCCTAGCAGCTCATCTATGCATCATATACCTTCTTATCCACTGGGGTATCCTCCACAAGCTCCACAACAAAGACCCCAACACATAGTACAATCTAATTCTTTGGAAGGCATGTTAAAAGATTACATGATGAAGATGGATGCACTCATTCAAAGCCAAGCCGCATCTATGAGGAATTTGGAGAATCAAGTTGGGCAACTTTCCATTGAGCTTAGAAATAGACCTCGAGGTGCTTTACCGAGTTATACCGAGAACCTAAGAGATGTTGGCAAGGAACAATGCAAGGCCATTACTTTGAGAAGTGGCAAGGAGTTAGAGAGTTCCAAGAAAAATTCTGGGCATGAGGATGAGCCCTCTTCAATCCAAAATCACAGGAAAGCAAGCAAAGATGAAGAAAGATCTGATGTGCTGGAATCTGCCTCTGCCTAGGATGCAGCCGCATCTAGAACACCGCAAAAGTCCCCATAAATTCAAAAGCTTCCTCAACAGCTACCTTTTCCACAAAGGTTTCAAAAACAGAAGAAAGATGGACAATTTAAAAAATTCCTTGATATATTGAGGCAGCTACATATTAACATTCCCCTTGTTGAAGCCCTAGAGCAAATGCCTAACTATGTGAAGTTCATGAAAGACACCCTTACAAAGAAAAGAAGATTGGGGGAATTTGAGACAGTGGCTCTTACCAAGGAATGAAGCTCATTCTTGCAAAACAAGCTGCCCTCGAAGATGAAAGATCCTGGGAGTTTCACCATTCCATGCACCATTGGTAATTCTTATTGTGGCGTGGCATTATGCGACTTGGGTGCCAGTATAAATTTGATGCCTATGTCTGTGTATAGAAAATTGGGGATTGGTGAAGTCCGGCCTACCATAGTGACTCTACAGCTTGCAGATAGATCTCTTGCTTATCCAGATGGGAAGATTGAGGATGTCTTGGTAAAAGTTGATAAATTCATTTTCCCCACTGACTTTATTGTTCTAGACTATGAAGCAGATATAGAGGTGCCTATTATTTTGGGGAGGCCATTCATTGCTACAGGTAAAACCTTGATAGATGTGGAAAGGGGGAGCTCACAATGAGAACTCAAGAAGAACAAGTAACTTTCAAGGTATTCAATCCTATACGTTCTCCAGATGAAGCAGGAGATTTTTTTGCCATTACTGTCAAAAACTCTAATATGGAGGAAGAGGTACCCATAAGGTATAACAAGAAAGTGAGGACGAGACCACCTCCTAAAGAATTTGAGAGCAACAATGAGCTAAGGGCAAGTATAAATAAGGCACCATCTCATTTGCAAGAGCCACATAGGAAGAAGAAAAAGAAAAAGAAGTGTGGTAGGAAAGCTCATTCCCAAAGGTTCGAAATAGGCCAGCGGGTGTGTTTCTCTAATTCTCAAATGAAAGCAAGTTCCAGACATCTAACATCAAGTTTCTCCGATTCATTCTTGATAATTAAAGTCTTTCCTTGTGGTGCATTGGACTTGCATGATGAAATTTCAGGAAGAAAGTTGAAGGTGAAAGGGAAAGAACTTAAGTTTGGGGGTGGCGAGGTTAAGCAAAATAAGACCTCCCTCATTTTGAAGGATCCTTGAAGAAATTGTAGCAAATTGGGTTGCTACGGTGTTAGGAGGATTAATTGTAAAGCAGCCCAATTCAATTAAAAAAAAACAAACAAAGAGACTTTAATTTATTTAGTTTTAGTTTTCTTAAGTTACTTTTATTTTGATTTATGCTTTCACTTGGTCCTGTGGGTAGTGTTTCTGCGTTTCAGGTGTAAGTGCATCAAAGGAAAGACAAGAAGCATTGGAATTGAAGTTTGGGGAGTGCTGGACTGATTTGGAAAAATTCTGGTTTAGCAACAAGAATTTTTTCTGCAATCTCCCAATTGCGGTCAAATAATTGTTGTCGCATTTGTGGGCACAACTGGGCATATAAAGAGCTAACATGGAAATACCAAATGGTGGACAATTTTTAAAGGGGGTTCTAGATTGAAATCTGCGGGCTCGAGAGATTGGGCCGCTGGCTCGGTGACTTGAGGGAGTTCTTTCTATCCTTTCTTAGCTTTATCTTAGTTTTTTTTTTTTGCTCATTCTTAGTTGTCTTGTTGTTTTGAGTCGGTATTTCATTGTTGTTTTTTTTTGTGTGTTGTCTTTTGCTTTATCACAGTGAGGACACTGTGATCTCTAAGTTTGGGGGAGCTGGTGTTCATTTTGTGATTTGTGATATTTTTTATATTTTTTTAGGTTTATTTTGTGTTTTGTATATGTGTGTTGTGTTTTGTAAAAGGAATTTTATTATTGTAGTAGTGCCTAAATTTTGGGGGATCATTGATGAACAAGAAAAAAAAATTGCATCTTAGAGCGGATCTTAAGCATGTTTGGATTGGTTTGATTTAGGCATTAATTTGGCAAACCTTGGATTGTGAAAGTGTGCGATCTTAACTTGTGTGTGTGGATTTATCATGATTCTTAGAAACTCTAAATAATGCTAATTGGTTATGAGAGTCTAAGATCTTAGAATTGTCTTGTTAATTTCCTTGAGGCGAAATCCTAGGAGGCTTAGCAAACTAGAAATGACATAGGCACATTTTGTTGGATCGATTGAGCTTTTCTAGCCTACCCTTGAAATTATTATCCATTGTTGCCCACTTTGAGCTTCTTGGCCTATTCTTTGTTGATTCACCTTTATGCATTTAGCCATATCCCTTCTCATGTTATAATTCTCATATTTTGTTCCCTAACTATCTCTAAACTTAGTTTGTCTTATAAGTTAAGTCTAAGTTTGGGGGTGGGATAAAAGGGGTGTATTTATATATTTCATATAAAAAAAAAGAAAAAAAAGAGAGAAAAGGTGTTTGTTTTATTTAGTTGTTCTATTATTTTTTGTTGTAAAATATATATATGTCCTAGTTATTTGAGTAAAAAAGAAAGAAAGAAAGAGAAAAATCTGAAAAAAAAAAAAAAAGAAAAGTAAATATTCATTGTATTGGACATATATATAGTGTTAAAAAAAATTATATATATATACACATTGAAATAAATGAAAGGGAGAGTGGGGTGAACTTGTGAGAAAAAGAAAGAGAAGAGGGCAGATCATTTGTACTACAAGGTTCTAAAGCAAACTAAGTTTGGAGGTTTTTGAGCCTAGAAATTCCCAAATTTCCATACCCTTAGCCTAGCCTCATTACAATCTTGAAAAGACCCATCGATCTAGAATGCTAAGCTATTCTACATTAGTGGAGATGAGTTAGCAAGTCAACATATGAGATAAGGATTAGGCTTGAGGATCGACTTTTAGTGTGATTTAAGGAATCGAAGAGGATTGAGAAGAGCTTTGCACACACACGTTGGGTCAAACATTTGGAACATGACTTAGTTGTATTATTAATGTTTGAAAAAGGTTGGTTCATGCATGCTCAAGAAGTAAAAATTAGCTCATTTTAATTAAATTTCTGAGATCATTACCCCATAATTTAGGCATTATACTTCAAGAAATGATTCCTTTTCAATTTGTGTTTGTAAGTTTTGTTTTGTTGTCTTTGTGAGTGTCTTTTGTGTTGTATTTTTTTTTATTTACTTTGTTTTTGTTTTGTTGAGACATCACTCGAGGATGAGCAATGGTTTAAGTTTGGGGGTGTGATAACTCTACAACATAGAGTTATCTTAGTCACTTTTAGGCTTATAATTCAATGAGATTTGAGTGATATTTGTTCTTTTTGTTTATTTTGTGTTTAATTTCACTTTATTTGTGTTTGTGTTAGTTTTGATAAGTTTAGTGTTTGATATTTATGAAAGAATTAGAAATGGCTCATTAATAGGTGAACAATTATCTTGTGAATAGAAGACTTGAAAAGGCTCACTTTGGTTTTTAATTTCGTTTGTTGAGCAGGAAAACTCAGAAATGCGACCGCATTTATTTTAACTGCATTTCTTGGAGCTATGCGTGGATGATGTGGCTGCTCACTTAAGTGACTGCTGAAGTGGCGTTTTTTGAGGAGGACAACTGGAATTCATTAATCTACATCACCTTTGGGTCCCATAACAAGGGGTGCACGTGAGGAAGAAGGATTTTTCTGAATTTGGAAGGAAACCCTAAGGAGGCCAAGGGGATATTACATATATTTTTTCTCTCTTTCCCTTTTTCATGAGGCCACCATTGAAGAAAGAAACCAGCCGCCCCCACCATGGGAGAGACCAGATTTTGAGCATCAAGAAGGAGGAAAGAAAGTGCAAGGAAGAAGGAGAAGAAGAGACAAATTCATCTAGCTCTTAGTGTTTGGATTTTATTTTCTCTACTCTTAATCTTTGTATTTGATTTCCTTTAATTGATTCTCATGAAACCCATGGCTGAAATTATTATAATTGTTCTCTTGAATTTTAGTATGAACTAAACTTTTGTAGTTAGAGAAGCTAATGAACTATAATATATAATTTTGGGTGTGTGGGTAATTTTAATGTTAAAGTTGTTTTGAGGTTTTGTTCAATCAATGGGTATTATTGTTTATACTTGCTCTATGTTTGGCCAACCTGAGTAGGTAATTAAATTGGTATTGATGCTGGAAAGATTAATATTAATAGATACAAAGATTGATTGATGCATGTTCTTAACTTTTATGTTTTAGAAATTGTGTTTATATAGGAATATATAATCACCTTGTATGATTTTATAGGTTTGTGCTCAAATTGATATTCTTAACATTGGTTGGGCATAGGAATATGTTAATTAATGTAAGAATTGAACCTTAATTGCTTAGGAAAAAGAATTAAGACAAGTAGAAAACCTAGTCAACATTACCCAGAATTGCGACCGCATTGTTACCCGCATCTGTGCCCAGAATTGCATATTAGAGGGAATTAGTAGCTCTAACTTCCCATCATCGCTTGATTAATTATTTGCTTACTGTTTTAGCTTGGTTTTGGTTGTTTAGTTTACTTATTTTATATTTTGTTTTTAATTTTAGTTCAATCAAACCTTATTGCTTAGTTTTATTCCAAATTGTTTGGTTTTGATCTTTACAACATTTTGCTTAAACAATCCCTGAGGAGGCGATATTAAAATACTTACTATTATATTACTTGCATGCGATTGTGTACACTTGCACATTAAATATCATAAGAAAATATCGCAACAAGTTTTTGGCGCTGTTGCCGGAGAATAATAAATTTAGTTGTTATTTTTTGAAATATACATGTTCCACCTATTTCATCAATGAGTATTGTTTACCCAAAAACGGACTACCTGATGATGTGGCAGGATTGGTCTACACATGCGAGGCACATGGCTATTTTAAGTGTATCATGCTCGGCCATCGACCAGAAGATTATTGGTTTATCAAGCATCATACTTATGTGCGACCAGCCTGGTCGCATATATTCATTTATTTGCTTCAGATGTGCAATCTTGTAATTATGCATTAATTGTAATTTCTCTTATTATCTAGATACGCAAGTCTTAATTGTAATTAAGGCCCATTGACCCATGTAGACCCCTTGAGCCTATAAATAAGATTCAAAGGGACAAGGGAGGGGACTTTTGAATTCTGAGAGAAAATTATAGTGTTATTATTCACCGAAATTGTAATCATCCAGAAGTTTGTGAAACTCGTAAACTCTAGTTCATTGATCACAGTGTTGGTATTCTACATCAATAAGAACACTAAGTGGACGTAGGCCATTATTAGGGCCGAACCACTATAAATTGTTTGTGTTGTTTATTTTTTCGTCTAGATTTCTTTTCATTTTCATTTCATTTTATATCATTTATATGACTCCATGTCATTGACTAATTCGAGGGTCAACAAGTATAAATGATAATTATGAATTATTCATTATTGTGCAAATCATAGATTTAATAAATAAGACATCTTATTCCAACCACAATTAAGTGAACCATATATGTGAATTGTTTTTAAGATTGACTTGTAATTAATTAGACACTAGACACATAAAACAAATAAAAGACAGTATTTTATTGGAACCTTTCATTGGTTCCCTCCTTGTTTATATAGTTTGTTAATTAAAGTTAACCAAAAGACCTTTCTCTTATAAATGCTCAAATATCACATAATCGTTTAGCTAATACATAGAGATATATGTTGAACCTTATAATGTTCAAAGCTAAAAGAAATAATAAATAGTAAGTCAATATTGATTTAAATTTATTTAAGATATGTTTAACTTTGATTAAATGTTTTCGTGCAACATTCAAAGTAAAGTCACTTAAAGACTTGTTTAATCTAATCAAAAGGAATTCTAAACTCGAATTTGGAATTCAAGTAATTTGCATGTGAACTTGGAATTCAAACCCAACTCACATACAACTAGAATGCTAAGAAAAATTAGTATTTTGAAAATGGAATAGAATCATATTAGATAAGATTAAATAGATAATGAGTGGTCATTATTGTCTTTATTATTTCTATAATTTTAACACTTGTTATACTCCGTACATGTTTGATTGTACAACATCAAAGACTTAGAAGTTGGGATTCACAAGTGGTTATGTGAATAAATTGAAAATTTTCCATGAAGTCATTTAGTGAAACAATTTAATAATCATAATAGATTATAAAAGAGTTTGTATCTCTTCAATGCTACTTTAATGAAGCATGATTATTATAATCACTATATTTTCTAGTTAAGTTGTACTAGAAATAATGACTGCAAATCAAGTAAGCAAGTTACTGATAATTAACAATGATAAAACCAAAGAATATCACAAATTCTGTAAAGTATTATTGTAGTGGGAGCGTTAGTTAGTTTCTACTCCATTACAAATGTAACACACAATTTAATTATATTTCATTCACATATTAGTATGAAATGAAAAGATTTTACAGAAAACAATGGTTGAAACACCATGAATCTAGAAATGGAATTTGAAATTCTATGACATCTGGATTCTTGAACATCCAACTAAAGTTCATTGAACTTTAATTTGAAACAGGATATTCAAGATGAAGAGGAGAACAGAGGAAAGTACAGACTTTTCAAAGTTAGGATAATAGCTTAAGGCTATGAACAGAAAGAAGAATTTATTACTTGAATAAATATCTTCTACTATAACCAAACTTAATTCTGTTTACATACTCTTATCCACTGCTTTATGCATGGATTGTGAGATTAATTTAAATGGATGTCTAAGTAGTCTTTACTGAATGACTGACATGACAAAATCATTTGAAGATCTTGACCAGAAAAATTCTGTTGTGATTCTTATTCATAATATTGACAGCGTTCTAATCATTGGGAATGATGTAAATAAATTGTCAATAGAAAAGAAATGGTTAGCTGAACATTTCTAAATATTAGATTTAGAAAAGCCAAGAATGTTCTATACATTCAACTCTATAGAGATTGAAAGAAAAATCCTTTGGCATTGTGTAACGCCCTGGTTACTCAAATACCGTTACTTTGGACTTTAAACAGTGCTTAACTCGCTAAACGGGTAATTTGGTTATAAACGTGCATCTAGGTGTCATTAATAGGCTAAGGTGAAAAATCTTGATCAAAAGAAAACATAAAACTATACATGGGCCCATAAAAGTATTTACAAAGTTATTTATAATCCAAAGTGGTCATTGTAGTGTAAAAATTACAACCCGCCGACCTAAGGGGAAAAAATAGGGTTAACCCCTAGTTCCTCTGAGAAACACCTTGGCCGTGGTGGTCAAGCGGCTGCATATGTACACATCGCCACCTAAGCTCTCCACTCAAGGCTGGGTGAGCTTTTCTTTCCCTTTACCTGCACCACATAGCACCCGTGAGCCAATCCTCAACAAGAAAACTTATTACTGCATGTGTGTAATATCAATAAATAATTATGGTAATCATTCTGGGGCTTGCAACCCTAATCATATAAGTGAATAAAAATAAATTATTCTGGTAATCATGTTGGGGCATGCAGCCCTAATTAGATAAGTGACTAATAAGTCATACACTTGGTAGGTGACTAATGAGTCACATACTTGGGATTTGCACCCTAATTAGATAAGTGACTAATGAGTCACGAACATGGGCTCCACACCCTAAGCCATGTGACATTACAGTCACCTGAGCCTTTTGGCCCTGGCTCTACGTAACTAGCCTTTAGACTAGACAAGCGCTTTTAGTTTTCATAGAACTTGGGGTCGGTCAAGCATTTCATGCTCATGGTGATTAGATCTAATCATTTTGGCTTGTGTTAAACACATTAATGTCGTTCTTGACTCTTAAGCCAATACCATACGACCAGTGCTCATATCACTGCTGAACTTGACTAATAAGTCACAGCTTCAGGATCAATACTAAACACCATTGTAACGACCCAAATTCAGTGTTAAGGCTTAAGGGCCTGGAGCAGTATGCCTGGAGGGCATGATGGGATTTTATGTGTGACTTTAATAAGTTAAATGCATGATTATGATTTATTGCACGTTATATGACTATTTGATTATTTGAGATGCATGACTATGTGAATTAGTATGCATGTAGACCTGATTGTCTTAGAATGAGCATGATTGTAACCTGGCCATGTTAGGGCATAACTGTGATAATTGTACTATGTGAATTGTGCCATGTGAGTGTGGTGTTATTATCAGGATGCACGCATCGAGACGGTCCTAGTGAGCCAATTAGTCTAAAAGTCACAACGGGATGTTGTACCCGGCTCGGGAGGAGCCTAGGGGTACTTCGGGAATCTTATAAAGTTGAGTTGAGAATGAGTGGTTAGTTATTGGTAATTGAGTAACCTGGGTGTAACACCCTGGCTACCCCAGAACAGTTACGGTGATCGGTGAACCGGAAATTTGACCCGCTACCCGAGTCCTTTGGTTAAAAACGTGATCTAGGTGTCATTAACAGGTTAAGGTGTAAAACCAGTAAAAAGGAAAGGGCACTTTTCATTAAGTAAATAAACTGCTCATGAGCCTTTTTAAAATGTTTACAAGTAATTCATGTTACAAAAGAGTTGCTACAGTTCCAAATATACAATCCCCGCCGGCCTAAGCGGCAAAAATAGGGTAAACCCCTAGTCCCTCTGAGAACTCCTTGACCGTGGCGGTCAAGCGGCCCTGTATGTACATCACATCGCCCAAGCTCTCCACTCAAGGCTGGCCAAGCTTTTCCTTTCCTTTACCTGCACCACGTAGCACCCATGAGCCGAGGCCCAGCAAGAAAACTTAACAAAGCATGATATAATATCATCAACGATCATAATAACCATTCAGGACTATCAGTCCAACCAATAGGTGACAATAGCCAAAAGTCACAGTAATGAGCATCGCTCCCTCTAGCCATGTGACGATAGGGTCACCAGGGCTTATGTAATGACCCACTAATCTAGACTAATTGGACCATTATCGAAACTATACATAAAACTTACATTTTTACGAAAATACCATAATTTATTGAGTAACTTGAAAAATAAGAGTTATTTACAAAGAAATAGAATACTAAGAAGGATTATGGGATCCCATTGTTTTTAAAACAAAACATGATTTAAAATAAAAGACATTACATAATAATGCGGAAAATACACATAAAAACCATAAAAACATAAAAGGAGACTATATCCTCGAATCGAATAACGCTCGGCCCCTTGACTCCATTCATCATCGATACACATTCTCCAAGCGTCACGAATCTTACCGCCTCTAAACTTATTTTCCTGCACATAAACAGAAAGGAGTGAGCCTAATGCCCAGCAAGGAAAACCTAACACATAGTCATATACATAATTTCATAAGAAAACATACAGACATATCATAACACATAATTCACTTATTATAATGGCCATTATTACTTGGGGTCCCATAGACTAAACAAGCTTATGCCCATGAGATTAGTGGGGTCCTACCAGCTAAATAGGCTTATGCCCACAATCCTTTTGGGGTCTTGTTAGTCAAATAGGCATATGCCCAAGCCTACAACATACACATCAATAACATATAACATATGAAAACATAACACATAAAATAGCATAATCATAAACATGTAGATTCTAGCCTATTTTCCTTACCAAAGTTACCGAGATTATGGACTGAGTTGGGATTGTTGGAACACTCCTAAAACCATAAGAAAGAGTAAGTCTAAAGAAAGGAGATGAAATGAAAGAGATGGAAAGACTAAACCATAGAAAACATACTTACCAACTTATATGCTTAAAAGCTTGGATTCCCTAACCAAAATAAGAATAAGGTTAGGGGACTGAGTAGAAGGTTTTGAGAAAGGAAATAACATAAAAATACAGAAAAGAACTAGAGTTTTGGGTTTACCTCAAAGATTGCAAGATCAATCTAACATCCACCGAAATACTATAGCACTCACTTACTTCCCAAAGTGTTTGATAAGCTTATGATGTTTAAGCTTATAGTTTTTCCCCAAACCAAGTGTTTACACTCTCACACTCACTTAACACTAGCAGCCTCTGAACTTAGAGCAAATGGTGAATAATGGCTGGGTACTAGGTCCTATTTATAGAGTTTGGGAATGAAAATATCTTGATTTTACTTGAATAAAAATAATGGCTTTTTAGGTGAAAATCATTTGAATAATCGTTCAGCAGAGGCTGAAGACTCGTTCAGAAGATGCTGGACTGTTGAAGGAGTTTGAATGGCTGAAGGGAAAAGAATTCAAATGTATTTGAATTCATGCTGGTGGAGGCGATATATCGCCCCCTATAGGCGATATATCGCCAGGACCTTTGTTCCCGAGGCGACCGTGCATCGATTCGTGTTTTCCGTATCTACGTGCTGCGACATATCGCCCCCTATAGCTGCGATATATCGGCATACGCTGAATATTTAAACACGAATTTACACATTTTTAGCTGAGTTTGAATGGAGTAAACAGCCTTGACTAAGCCCTCAACGTGCTCAAAGCTGCTGACTGACCCTATACATTCAAACTTTTACCCTTATTTAATTTAATCCTCAAAAATACTTAATCCTTAATTACCATTCAAAACATGTGCTTAAAAATCCTATTGGTTGTTGTCTAAACCTTATAATATAATAATATAATCCTTAATATCAGACACATTAATCAAACCTTAGGTTATACTTAATATTCTTAAACTATAGGTTAAACTTAGAAAATCTATAAGTACTACTATGAGTGTCCAAATAACTCCCGGTCTGAACCAAAAATCCAAAGTAACAATGATAACACTAAACATACTATAATACTACTAAACAATTAGCTAAGTAAAGTTCTTGGACTCTACAGCTTAACTGAATAGTGATTCATTTATAAGTTCGTTTAGGACAGGTGTATGGTGATTAGTCACCAACATAACCTTCCTCACGACTCTGGAGTCGAAACTATGGACAACGTCCCTTAGCCATGTGACAAACAGTCACTGGGGTCTCATACCTTGGCTATATTCATCTGGTTGTAAGCCAGGCAAGCGCTTATAAGTTCCTCGACCCTAGGGTCGGTCTGGCATTAATGCTATAGAGCCATTCAATGCATGAATCTCGACTTTAGAGTCGGTTCCTGACTAGTCAGTGTCTCAAACAGGTAAACAACGTTCAACAGCATTTAATATGCAATCCATGTCCACATATATCAACCAGCATGCCTCAAATATCAAACCACACATGCCATATACCTATACAGCGTGCAACTGTACTTAAACACCGTTTTCTTACCTCTGGTTCGAGTGAGTATTATAATATGAACGACCCCTGAGAACGATCAACCTTTAAATTCCTCGACGGTCACCTGGTCATAACCAAAATATAGGATTCATCAATAAAAATGATAACTGAGGGTTCCCAAACCAAATCCCAGCCCCCGAGACCTCAAAAACTACCCAACCAGGTACTAGGTCCAACCCCGAGGCCTATGGTTTGAATCCCTAAGCTAAAAACCACTTTTAACAAATTTTGGCCTTATGGGCCGCGGCCCCAAAAAGCCGTGCCGCGGCACGCCCCCAAGCCCTATCTGCCAGACGCTCATGGGCCGCGGCACACAAAAGCTGTGCTGCGGCACCCAGCCCAATTCAGCAACAAGCCCACGCACAAACCAGATTTCCCCCTGTGCGTTTTTCTCTCAAAACAGCCTCCCAAACCATCATAAAACCTCCTCCAAATATGTAATTGAACCCCCATATAACAACCTTAGCTCACTCACATTAAACCCCAATCAACCTAACACCAAAAACCTCCTTTGATTCATACTTCCCACATCAAAATCCATGAACTAAAAACTATAAGCAAAACGGAGCATGTATAAAAACCAGTGGCTAAAACTCACCTTAGAAATGATTTTGGACCTCCCACACAAGCTAAAACAAGTCTCCAATCCAGCCCTTAAGTTCCTCTAGCTTGAACTATCACCAAGAACACAAAACCATCAAAGGAGCTATGAAGAAGATGAAGCTATGGGAAGGTACGGGAAGAGAAGATAGAACCCCTGTTTTACTCTGTTTTATTCTACAGCCTTCAGCCACTTAAGTTCATATATATCCACCCCTAAAAAGACCAAAATGCCCTTGTGTCATCTAAAGCCTTTCAAACTACTCTAGGGGTAAAATTGGTACTTCTAGCTTAACCCGTTAATCATAATTAACGCTTCCCAATTCCCGCTAATCTCAATATCCTCAAACACCAATATTTCATAACCCGTTACCCTAAAATTCCCGGTAACGCTATAACCTTTAATATCACCCCGAGACTCACCCCGAGCCCCGAGCTCAAACCTGTTATGACCAAACCGATAAATCATGTTTAAGGACCGTCTCATGTCGAAATTCTCGAACCAATCCACATTATAATGTGGTCTCACAATATATCATTAACATACAACAAATATTCAATTATACCCTCAACGGCCAAATTACCATAATACCCCTGTAAACAAATGTGGACTCACATGCATGCATTTAACATCATATGATAATATAATTCTCGTAAACATGCATAAGCACATTTAATGGCGTAATTAAACAGTTATGGCCCTCCTGGCCTACTAATCCAGCCATTAACCATAATAGGGAATCCGGGGCATTACACTGGGTAACCGTTTGTAACTGCTGTGGGTAACAAGTTTTAAGATAGAAAGTGGTAGAATTGAAATGAAAGTGTAAAGACTTAAGTGCCCTTGAAGGTTTAGCTAAGAAGGATTAGTAGGAAGGGGTAATTTGGTCTTTTGGCAAGGGGATTATGAAATTCTCAGCTGGGATATAGGGGGTACGGTTTGGGCATTTGGGTTCACTTGAGGCTTTGATAGAAATTGAAGAGAAGAAAGAGAAGGAGAAAGAAGAGCTAGGGCAAGCAAAAAGAAAAGAAGAAGAAGAGAAGGAGAAGTGGGAGTCTAGGAGGAGATCAAGGACTTTGTGTGGATTCTCCATTTGAGGTAAGGGTTTTATACATATTTAAGTTTGGGTTTTGTTTTGATTTGAGGAATTTAAATGCCTAAGCTAAGCATTGTTAAGTTTTGGGTTAGTTGCTGAAATTTGAGATCAAAGGTGTGGATCTTGGGTGTGTTGATGTTTTGGTCTTGATTCTAGTGTTTATAGGGTGTTAGATTGTTCATTTGAGGTTTGGATTTGAGTTTTGGGGTTTAGGTATTGGTTTGGGGTGATTTGGAGAGGTTAAAGCTCGGGAAAAATGCAGGAAAAACCCAGAAAATCTGGGTTCGCGAAGGAGCGCCGCGACCCTGTTCTTGGGCGCTGCGGCGCGAGGAGGCTTCAGGATGGGGGCCAAGTCGCTGGGCGCCGCGGCCCTTGATGGGTGTGTCGCGGCCCTAGGCCATTTTGGCAGCCCAAAAGTTGAGTTTTTAGGGCTTTTGCCCGGGGACTCGGGGGATGGTTCCGATACTTTGTTTTATGGATTTAGAGGTCCCGGGAGTGCGGGATTGGTCCCGGGAAGTGGTCTTGGGCTTGGTTAGTATTAAAAGTGTTTTATGTGTGTTGTGACTAGGATTTCGGTGAGGCTCGTGCTAGAGGACCGTGCTCGTGACCGTGGTGCATCGGAAAGCTCGGGACACAGGTAAGAAAACCGTAACACCCGAGATTAGGGCATAGGCCTACTGTGTGATTGCAGGGCATGACCCTAGATTGTATTGTGTGTAAATGTGTAATCTTAGGTGAACTATTGTATGTTTGAATGGTCATTTCATGATGTATTATATGTGTGCTTATAATGGAATGAACGGCAAGGCCGAGAGCGGCGAAGGCCGGGTACGGCAGTGGGGCCGGAAGTAACGCTCAGCACATGGGATGCTATAGCCAGGGTGGGACCCAAGGGATACATGAGTTATCCTACGGTGATGACCGAGACCCCAAGCTTTGGTAAGGCCTCTGGGGCGGCATGGCCGTGCTTGTTTAAATTGATGATTTTCCTATTTATCAGTGAATTATGCCAGCGATATTATTTGCATATGTTATGTGCTATTTGGGTTTTCTTGCTGGGCTTCGGCTCACGGGTGCTCCGTGTGGCAGGTAAAAGCAAGGAGTCAGTCAACCAGCCATGAGTATGGAGAGCGTGGGAGCAGCACGTACATGTTCGGCCTACCCGACTGCTTTGGTTGGGGGCATTTTGTAAATGGCTGTATTAATCCATTCTTTTGATAGCTGACCTAGTGTAAATCTATTTTTGAGTTGTAAATATTTTGTAAACCTTATTTTGGGATCCCAGATGTTTGATACTTAACGTTTTCAATGAAACTAAACATTTTCAAAGAGTACAGCCTTAAACTCTGTTTTACTCACACTTTTGGTTTTAGAAACCACTTAGAGTCAGTCAAAAGCACGATTTCTATTTTAAACTCACTAAGTAACGGCTCTAAGGTAGTAGGGCGTTACAACCATTGTCGTTCTCTGACTAATAAGTCACTTCCATACACAGATAAGCAAAGCTACTATGCAATCAATATCAATATCTAGAGCACTAAACATGCTTCATCAATAACCATGCATGTCACATACTGGGTGTAGATTTCTTACCTCTGGTTCGAGCGAGAAATAATAAAAGAAAGACCTTTGAGAACGATTAGTCCTTAAGTTCATTAGCAGTCACCTAGTCATAACCAAATATGTAATTCCATTAATAAAATAAATCATAAAAGGTTCTTGGTCTCAACCTTGCTCCCAAGACCTCGAATCTTATTTTATTACAACCCGCGTGCAACAACATATTTGAACCTAGTTTTCGGTACTGTAAACTATTCGGAATTTTCTGAAAATTTGCAGGATGCCCTAAATAGCTACAATATACACGGTTATAAAAAAAAATCGCTTCGAAAACTGTTCACGGGTCGAGAAACATCGAAAACCCTACCGGTAAGGCTTAAAGTAAAGTCCCTGTAGAAGAATTCCCATATATATATATAATGATTTTGAATAGTATATGTGGACCATATATGGCAGGGGCAATATTATACACATATCTTCTGTAGCTAATATATGCTCAAATAAATGGAATCCAAGATTCGTGTGGCACCATGTTAGAGAGAGCTATAAATATATATGGCATAATATATAGTTTGCTTATCAAAGCAAAATACTTAGCTGTTTCCAAGCATTTAATTATTAATTAATTATATAAGAACATAGAAACTCTATCTATATATGACAATTGTTTGATAATATTATTTAATATATATATATAAATATATTGCGAAATTAATATATAGGACATTTTTTTTCTATCGGTAAAGTAATATGATAATATATTAATATTATAGGTATAATAATATTATTTGTGATTATTTTTTTACACCGCAAACCTCCACGATATAGGAAGAATTGTCATCTGGATCGTTAAAGTTCACTTAAGAATAACGAACCGTGGTACTATATATATTTTTTTGTGGCGATTGTACAGACTATATATTAATTATTAATCTTTTACTAATTAATAATGTTTTCATTAAGCGTGATTTAAATCTTTTTGATTATACTAGAATCAATTTACAATGCACGTTTGTATAGTTTTAAAATCGTAAACATTGTCTATAATTTTAATAAAGACTAGTTCATTATTTTTTTAAATATATATATATATATATAATAGAATAAATTATAGTTCTATAATATATATAAATATTTATATCAATAATCTTTATATATATAACATCTAAACACAACGTTGACATATATATATATTTACATAGCTACATGGTATATGTATAAAATATAATAATATTTAAAAAGAAATTAATAATAGAAATAAAATAAGATAGAAAAAGTCATAGTGTAGATAATAGTATACATGTATCAACTATTTTTAGTTTCTAATGTATCTCACAATGTACTTTGATAAATTTGATGAAGAAAAAGAATTTCAATCACTTGATAAAAAACAAACTATTATATAAGATAAAAAAATGATATGTATGCACTTATTATTTTTAAATAAATATAATTTAATTATTTAAATTATCATAAAATATTTTTAAAATATCATATTTTAATTTTTTTTTTGTTATTTAAATTTATGTTTGTTTTAATTTTTGAATTTGAGAGTGACAATAAAAGATTATATATTATATGTTTAATATAATATTAAGTTTAAGTTTAATTAAATTTGATTTAAGTTATAAAATATATGGTTTTATTATTTTTAAATAATTATCATTATAAAATATCTCAAAAATATCATATTTTAATTTATTTAAGTTTAAGTTATGTTTATAATATATGGTGAAATATAAAAGTATTTTATTAAATATAAAAATATTTCATTAAAATTAACAAAAAAAATAAAAAAATAATTAAAACTAACAAAATTTGTTATCTACACACTTATTATATAGAAGATATATCTAATTACTGTAAGTACAAGTCCTAGGATCAGGCGCGTAATTAGAAGTCTATGATCAGGCGAGTAATTACACATTTCTAACTCCCTCTAATAATCTAAAAAGAGAAAATTTGTTTTGGGTGAAAAAGGATGGTAACGGTCTAATTTTACCAACAGGCAACGGCTCTCTAAATTCAAATTTGAACGAGCAATCAAAGTTCAAACCTTTTTCTCCTTCCTTGCTTCTCAAACTAACGACTACTTTTCTTTCTCAGAGAAAAAAAAACCTAGCCTTTGCATCAATTACTACAGACCAGATTTCATGGAAGAGACCCAATTCAGAGATTCTTATCAAGATCTAGAAACCCTAACTTCGACCTCGTTGCCTATTGATACCCGTAAAGAGGACCCGAGGATTCAAGATTCGAAAGATTTTTCCATGGCCGAGGGTGATGTTTCTTTGGTGGATTCAATGCTGTGCGACTCTGGTGCAAGACTTCTGCCAACCGGGTTAACGAGATCCACTTCCGCAGGTTAGTGTTTTCTCGTAGTTTTTGTTTGGTTTTTAGAAAAATATTCGAACGCGAAAATAAACTTTTGGAAACGGGATTCTCCACTTCATAAAATTTTCTCAGCGAGCTTAAGTAGCCCCATTTCCGGGGAATATCCTTTTTGGTTTATAGATGATAAATGAGCAAAATGTAAGATCTAGAAATTGATAAATTATTGTTCTTTGTTCCTCCAATGGTCTTAGTTCTGTGTCATATTGTTGGTTTGTGTATGAACTGGACTGAGTACTCGGAAACCATACAATATTATCTAATTGCAACGATTTGAAAAGCAGTTGAATATGTGATGTTCATCAATGCTGGAGGGGAGGTTGTTCATGAAGCAGACTCTAGCTTAAAATTACTGAAAGACACTTATTACGAGGGAGGGAATGTCTTACGAACCAATGAGCAAATAACTGATGCTGGAGATTATCCGTCTATCTATCAGTCAGCACGATTGGGAGATTTCTGTTATCGGTTCATTAATCTTTCTCCTGGAGAGTATTATGTTGACCTTCATTTCACTGAAATTATTAACATAAATGGGCCAAAAGGAATGAGGATGTTCAATGTATTTATCCAGGAAGAAAAGGTAAGCTCTCAAGTGAAAAGCTTATATAGTGTGTCTACCACTTATGTTTGTTATTATTTATTTATGGTGGGAGAAGGAATTAGGGAAAGTAGGATTGATTTTCATTTTGGAAAATACTGCAGGTCTTATCAGATTTTGACATTTATGCTGTTGTTGGAGCCAATAAGCCATTGCAATTAGTTGACTTGAGGGTCTCTGTGAAAGAGGACAGAACACTAGTCATAAGATTTGAAGGGGTTATTGGAAGCCCAGCAGTTAGTGGAATTGGCATAAGAATTGCACCACCAACTGTATCAGGTATTTTTTTATTTTAATTTTCTTCCTTTTTGTATTGAATTGCTTTGTAATGAAGAATATCTTCTTCTTCTTAGTACTTTTTAAGGACACTTTGATTAATTTTAGTGTAATTTGATAGCAGATCTACATCCCGCTACACATGAATTTCTCAAATGCGACAACTGTGCCACTGAGATAGTAGTTCCTTCAGCTCAGGTTAGATAAAATTGACATGAAGAGTTATAAAGCTTGTCAGGCCGTATCTTACTAATTTAAAGTATATGGTTTGCAGATGAAATTAATCCAAACAAAGTCTACAGCTAAATATGAAAAGAAGATACAAGAGCTCACCACACAATGCCAACTTAAGGCAAAAGAATGCTATGAGGCATGGATGTCATTGACTACTGCCAATGAGCAACTGGACAATGTCAGAATGGAACTTCACAACATGACATTTAAGACACTCTCTCAAGGTATGAATTTTTAAGATTTTCCAGTTTGAATCTTAGCAGGGTACATCATTCCATTCTCTTCATGAACATAGAATGTGTGTTTCAGCTGGGTTACTAGTAGTAGCTTAAATTCAAAATGGAGGTTTTGGCTTAGTATTTTCAGGCATTTTAACTATTTCCTGGTCCTCTAGATATCTCTAGTCAATTTAAATAAAATATGAGGTCAATGCTATCACCAGAATATGATAATAGATTACCCAGAATAAAATAAGTGGTTAATCAGTTATTGCCAATGAAAATAAATAAATAACAAAGAATAAAGCTTTTAATACCTTTCAAAAGAAATGATCAGGTGTGCTTTTTAACCTTAAGAACAATCATTAAGACCTGGTAGCCTTACCATTATTTCTATTGGATTAACAGTCATCAGGACTGGTAGCCTTACCATTATTTCTTTTGGATTAAGCTCTTAAGAAAAGTCATCAGGACTGGTAGCCTTATCATTATTTCTTTTAAGCTCTTAAGAAAAGTCATCAAGACTGGTAGCCTTACCATTATTTCTATTGGGTTTAATTATGCGCTCTTTGTCCAAGGTAAGACCACTCTTAGTCTTTATTGTTAACTCATTAGATCAAGCCATGGAGAAAGTAGCAGAAGATTTGAGGAATATCAACAGCAAGTATGAGCATGACAAGAAGCGGTGGGCAGTGGCAATCAATGATTTGCAGGAAAAAATTGAGGTAGTAATTAAAATGCATGTGATTGCAGATCAGTATCAACACACATGGTTTTTACTTTCTCCTTGATATAAGTTTCTTGACACAAATCTTTGACTGCGTTTCTTATGCAGCTTATGAAGAAAGAGCATTTTAAACTTTCACACGAGGCACATGAATGTGTCGATTCCATTCCTGATTTGAATAATATGGTTTGCGCAGTTCAAGCTTTGGGTATGTTAGATTTAATAATTTTCTCTTAAACTTATGCATGTTTGTTTTTACTTTCATTTTCTGTTTTCAAAATCTTTAGTTGAAGAATTACAAAGCATTCTTGACTTCTAAAATATTTCTACAGTTGCACAGTGTGAAGATCTGAAAATGAAGTATAGTGAAGAGCAGGCCAAGAGGAAAAAACTCTTCAATGAGGTTCAGGAAGCTAAAGGTATTATTTTTGTTTTCATATTTCCTGATGTATCATGGTTTCTGAGTTTTGATTACACAATAAAAGTTCACATCCTAAATTCTTTAGGGAATATTAGAGTTTTTTGCCGCTGCCGCCCATTAAATAAGGGGGAGTTAGCAGCTGGGTGCACAACGGTTGTAGACTTTGACACAGCAAAGGATGGATGTCTTGGGATTTTAAGTACTGCCTCCTCTAAAAAGTCTTTCAAGTTTGATAGAGTTTACACACCAAAGGACAATCAAGGTATCATAGTTCTATATTTTGATTTCCTGTCACATTTTTGTTTTTCTGAACAAGTGTGAACAACATAGGTATTGTTTGTTTTTTGACAGATGATGTGTTTGCGGATGCTTCACCAATGGTCATTTCAGTGCTAGATGGCTATAATGTCTGTATATTTGCATATGGACAAACAGGAACTGGGAAGACATTTACTATGGAGGGTACTGAAATGAACAGGGGAGTAAATTATAGGACTCTTGAGCAACTGTTCCAAATTTCCAAGGAAAGGAGTGAAATGTTTACATACGATATATCTGTAAGTGTACTTGAAGTCTACAACGAGCAGATTAGAGACTTATTGGCTACGTCATCAACATCAAAGAAGTGAGATTACTTTGTTTTTTTTTAACATATAGTCATAAGAAATTAGCTGACCTAAAATTGCCTAAATGTGATCATCTTTTGTGGTATTGTTAGATTGGAGATAAAGCAAGCTTCTGAAGGGTCGCATCACGTTCCAGGAATTGTAGAAGCAAAAGTTACTAACATCAATCAAGTCTGGACTGTACTGCAGGCGGGAAGCAATGCTAGAGCTGTTGGTAGCAATAATGTTAATGAGCATAGCAGTCGATCCCACTGGTAAGGATTCAAAATTATCTTTTGTGATTAATTTGCAATAAATTTCAAATTTTGTTGTGTATATTTAGTTTATTGGTATTGACCATGTATATTTACTTTGTTTCTTGATTAAGCTTGCTTTGCATAATGGTAAGAGCTAAGAACTTGATGAATGGTGAGTGCACCAAGAGCAAGCTTTGGCTTGTTGATTTGGCTGGCAGTGAGAGGCTTGCGAAAACTGATGTTCAAGGAGAGCGACTCAAGGAGGCTCAAAATATTAATAGATCCCTTTCAGCTCTAGGAGATGTGATATCAGCTTTAGCAAATAAAAGCAGTCACATCCCTTACAGGTTTGTTCTATCATTTGTATGTTTAAAAGATAATTTTGCAACACATCTTTTGTTGTTTCTAATAAGCTTTTATTATTTGGTTTCAGAAATTCTAAGTTGACACATCTACTTCAAGATTCATTAGGTAATAAAAGTCACATAACATTGTGATCTTTCTCTGCCTTGGTTTTCAGGCTGGGTTTAATTAATCCTAATGAGATTGTTGTGTTCATACCAGGGGGTGACGCAAAAACTTTGATGTTTGTGCAAATAAGCCCTTCAGACCAGGATTTGGGTGAGACTCTGAGCTCTTTAAATTTTGCCACACGGGTACGTGGAGTTGAGTTGGGTCCTGCTAGGAAGCAGGTTGATACCGGAGAAGTTCAAAAGATGAAAGCATCAGTGAGTATCTGGATATTCAGCTCAACTTATTTTCTTCTCATTAATAGAATTCTGATTTCACCTAATTTGGTTACTATTTTTAATGCTACAAACTTGTTTTATTTTCGAAAGCTTGAAAAACTGAGGCAGGAAGCTCGATCAAAAGATGAATCTTTAAGGAAGCTAGAAGAGACGTTGCAGAATTTAGAGAACAAGACCAAAGGAAAAGATCAAACCTACAAAAACCAACAAGATAAGATCAAAGAACTTGAAAGCCAGCTTGAGCTAAAGATAACCATGCACAGTCAATCAGAGAAGCAAGTCTCACAACTTTCAGATAGACTAAAAGGAAGAGAAGAAATATGCTGCTCTCTTCAACAAAAGGTTTTTTTCACCTAAATCATTTTTGATATTTTGATCTCATGTTTAAACTAATTGGTTTTTTTTATAAACTAATGCAGATCAAAGAGTTGGAGACGAAGCTTAAAGAACGTCAGCAGTCAGAGTCTGCTTCTTTCCAACAAAAGGTTTGTGACTATGTTTATGCATGCTTTCCCCTAAAATGCGGTTGAGAGAATGGCTGAAATGTTAAGTGCTTCTTACTTTTAATTGAATCAGGTTAAAGATCTTGAAACCAAACTGAAGGATCAAGTGCAAGAGGCTGAGTGTTATGCTGCTATCCTCCAACACAAGGTTGCCAGTGAACTAGAATAAAATTGACATAGTATCTCTTTGCTAATGCAAAATTAGATGGTCTATATTTAACTCTACCTTTTCTTTGTTTCTCCAGATTAAGGAACTTGAAATAAAACTCAAGGAGCAGCAGGAACAAAACTCAGACTCCTTATTACTACATCGGAAGGTACTCATTTTATGTTTAGAAATAAGTGTGCAAGGTCCTTTTAGAGAAGACAACTTCAAAGTGGTAATGTTTGATTTGTCATGCCAGATTAAGGAACTCGAGGACAAGTTGAAGGAGCAAGAGCAACAATTCCGATGTACTCATGATTTTATCGATTCGATCAAGGCCACTCCTGTTGAAGTAAAAACATGTGTGAGAGATGAATTAATGAATGACATTGAGCCATATATTTTAAGGAGTTCAAACTCAATACGTCCTATGAGTCAAGGATCTATGAGAGGGAATGATTCCACACAAGGGACAAGAAGGAAAAGAGTGTTTAAAAGTGGAGAGACTGAGAACATTATGATGTCAACAGGTTTGAATGAAAGAAAGATTAGGAAATCTGACCCACCTAAGATTTCAAGATTCACGAGAACAGCAAAGCCAGCCACTACTACCACCGCCGCTCAAGGGCCCTTTACCCACAAGAGGGTTGTAACCAAAGATCAGGTACAAGGAGTGAAGGAGAGGGAAAACAAGAAGAAAATCTGGTCAAGATAGTGATCATATCTTATGTTGTCTTTTTATGTACATTACTTGTGTATGCTTGCTTTAATAGAATATGTTTCATTTTGTACAATCAATGTGGGCCAACCGAAATTTATAATCGACGTATCAAATTACAAGCGGAACTTGCCTCTTTTGTTTTTTTTTTTATATTTTATTTCCATACTCTTATCTCTTTTTGTGATTTTTCTGAAATAGTATGTTTTGTACAATGGCTATATTTAGGGTTTAGGCTTCAAATTTTGTAAAGTAGATGCAATTCAGTACACTTTATAGGCCTTCAGATCAAGAGTTAAATTGATTCAACGATTATAAGTTATTAGAAGCCTAAGTGCACCGTCAAAGTTTATAGCACATAACAAGATGCATTTTTGTTCCTACAAAAGTGAGACAAAGCCCAAAACCAAATATATATACCTCAAACTGAGTAGGCTATTTAAGAATTTTGTCCCGAATTTTTCAGACTGTTAAAAATTCCCCTAAACTATTTACAGTGTTGTAAAGTGAGACTTACATCCAATTTTGACCAATATGGCTGACGATATGCTCACATGACTCTTTGCTTGTTGAAGTGTATTGGTCACGTCAGTCACATGTGTATTTTAAAAAAAACTAATGTTTTTATTAAAAAATTAATATTTTTAAATTATACATGTGGCGCTGACGTGCCCAAGACACATTAGCAAGCAAATTATCATATGAGCATGCTGTTAGCCACATTGGACAGAAGTCCCACTTTACAATACTGAGAATAGTTCGAAGGGAATTTTTAACGGCCCGAAAAAATCAGGGACACGATAATGTATAGGTCATAATTCGGGGGGTAAAAATCCTAAATAGCCAACTAAATACATCATAATCCATAAATAGAAATATTTATTATTTGTAAATATATCCTATATAATTTCTCATATTGAGTTTAAATTGTGCACGACTCTTTAATAATTTTTTTTTTGCACCTCATTTATTAAATTTTTTTAAAATTTTCTTTAGTTTTTTTTTATTTATTTATAAATTTTTAAAAAGGTTTAATACATTCTCAAATATAAATTTATGAACAATTAATTAAAAAGTACAAAAAAAAAACTTATATTTATATTATATGATTTACTATTTTCTTTTTATTGTTGTGTTGTGATATAATTTTTAGAGATTAGAAATATTTAATTTTAATGAAAAAGTAGAGTTCAAATACTATATTTTATAAATGGAGTGTGCTAACTTAGCCTAAAATTTTATATTTATAAATTTATATATATATTTATATATGTCATCAAATTAAAGAAAGAGGAGTATAAACTAGAGTCTTCTTAGCACTTTTCTAGATAGGACTTTTTTCATTAGTATATTACTATTATAAAGAAATGGAAATCTAAAAAAATGCACTAAAAGTTAAAAAAAAAATGAAAAATACGGAATTTTTGGATAAAAACACGAAGGGGCAAAAGTGTAAATATAGAGTGACAAAATCGTAAATAAAAGTGGTAAAATACAATTTTTTGTGATCACCGTTTACAAACTTGTAAATATCTGTTATAAAATTGTAAACATTTGCTACATGTTTGTAAATAATATTTACAAAAATAAGTTTTAGAATTGTATTTTTTTACATAAAACTTACGAACAAATTCGTAACTAAACATTTTTTATTTTTGTAACAACAGTTTACAAATCTAGTTTCATAACTAAGAAAGATATTTTTGTAACTAACATTTACGAAAATAATTTATTATTAAGAAATCGTAACCAAATTTACATAAAAATATTATACTTTTCCATATTGTTACAATATTGTACCTAAAATTACAAGAACCGTCATATTTATACTATACAACTTAAAAATATAAATTTAAGATATTCATTATTTATAAAACACTTTATTAAATATATATATTTATATAAAAATGCGGTTATAGAGTTGTGAAGTACAATAATTTTGTAAACAAGTTTTACATTTTTGTAACAACAGTTTACAAAACTAATTTCACAACCAAAAAATTTATTTTTGTAACTAACATTTACATAAATATTTATAAATTTATTTAACATGATTGTTACGAAGATTTACAAAACTAATTTTTTAATATTAAAATATATTTTTGTAACAAAAGTTGAAACTTGAACTAAATTATGGTTTTAGTTTAACATTGGTTATTGAGATTTGACTAGCTATAATTTAAAAAAATATATAATATTTTTTATTAGTATCTCTCCTACTACTATTAATATATGTTACAAAAATTCATTGTAACGCCCTAATTTCTCATAATATTATCGAGAACACAACGTTGAATCATAAACATAAATATTTTTCCTTTATTTAAGAAAATCATAATAAGCAAGGGGATCTCATGTCCTTACAAAAATAAAATGAGGTTTTTAACAAAATGAACTGAGCAACATTTGATTAAAAAAGAAAACATAAAGAAGATGCTTTGTAAATAAAGTCATAGGCCCATTGATCATTCCTCGACTATATGGTCCCCACGAATACATCACTAAGCTCTTAGGTCCCACTCGCCATCGACCATTCTAACCTCAATTATCTGCACAACAACATAATAAGGAGTGAGCTTCTAAGCCCAGTAAGGAAAATACAAACAAGCAATCACATAACCACATAGTCATAACAAACATACTGGATATCAACTTAATTAGGTCACCAAGCTCTTATGAAACAGGGACTTGGGGATGAGTTTTGATGCAAGATGGAAAGGTGGTCACATATGCCTCGAGATAGCTAAAGGAGTACGAGCAGCGGTACCCGACCCATGACTTGGAATTAGCAGCGGTGATTTTCGCTTTAAAGATTTGGAGGCACTATCTGTACGGAGAAAAGTGTGAAATCTATACAGGCACAATAGTTTAAAGTACTTCTTTACGCAAAAATAGCTCAATATGAGGCAACGGAGGTGGCCGGAGCTAGTAAAGGACTGTGATTGTGAGATTTTGTATCATTCGGAAAAGGCTAATGTCGTGGTAGACACGCTTAGTAGACGGAGTTACAGAAGAATATCAACACTTAAGGGGATAGCACAACACTTACAAGATGATATTAAAAAGTCTGAAATCGAGTTAATAACTAGACAACTAGTTGACCTCACGATCAAGTCAATTGTAATAACCAAGTTATTTTTTTTTTTCTCGTTAGTTTTGATGTGGATATGAGATGATTGCATAAGTTTGGAGACTTTAGTATAAAATATTAAGTAGGGAAATGTTTATTTTAGTATAGAGGTTTGAGCAAGATTTCATAAGTAGGGCCTTAGAATATTTCTAAATAATTATTTGACCATATTTTATGGGAGCATTAGAATATAATTTTATGTGTTGGAAATACACATAAAAGCATATAAATATATTTTGGGCTATAGTATGGGGTACTGAAACTTTAAGCAATTTAATTTAGTTTGGACTATAGTTTTTAATTAAGATTTAGTTATTTATTTTCTAAAACGTATATATATATATATAATTGGATGTTATGAGATTCTTGGAGGTTTAGACCTTATGCCTAAGTTGAGAAAATGATGGTATGAAGGACATGTGTGGGTGTAAATATATATATATATATATATATGCATAAGGTGGCATTGAAATGTAGAAGGCCACGTTGGGTTAGAGAATATATATAACTAAAGGAGGTTAATGGTAGGTTTTGAAATATATAGAAGGATTATTAATGAATAAAAAAATAATAAGTGAATGATAGCATTAGCCGTACAAAATGGAGAGAAGCTAGGAAAAGTAGCTTTAGTCTTGTAAATTCAAAATAAGGGATATGATAATATCTTTGGTCTGTTAAGATAGTTATAGAACAAATAGTGTTAATTAAAATAATAAATAGCAGCCAATGATACGTGGAATGTATTTATGAAAGAGTCAAAGAAAGTTAGTAGATTTTCTTTTGAAATTTGAATTTAAGGCAGACTTAACTACAGTAGGATTAGGAAATTTTGTTAGGACCTTCTCTATATATATATAGACTAAATGGGTGCGGTTGAATGATCTAAGCTACTATACTATTTCTTTCAAAATATTGATGCTATGAAATAGTGAGAGTGTGAGAGAGGATTAGAGAATCATTTGGGATTGCACCTTCTTTCGAGGTTTCTAGTAGTGTTCTATCAAAAAGATAAGGTACTTTTGTGTTAATATTTTATGGGTTAAAAATTATCTATTTTAGCTCATCTTCTAATTAGGTTTTCTTTTTATGATTATGATTTAATTAAGGAAGTGATACTCTTAAGGTGGCGCTTCTGCTATAGCATTTTAAAAGTTTTAGTTCGCAATCACTCATATTCTCGGGATTTCGAGGTAAGGAAATTAGGTAGTTATTTATGTTAGAATATGCATGTGTGATATGTTTGTATGGAATATGTATGGCTAACGTTACAGGGACAGGAGGGATTTTTACGTGAGGTAATGTGGCTCTAGTTTGCCTATTACGGTTATCTCTACCCTCATAAACTGTCTGTATTCGTTATTATGTATGAAGGGATATCCTTAGTATTTCTAGAATCATGTTTGGATTAAGCTATGATATTAGTAAGGTTATGTATGATTTTGTATGGCTATGTTAAACAGGAATATAACTATAATATGATATAATACTTGTTTAGAAACTCTCTACTATGTGTTATATGATTGTTATGCCTATGTATTTGTTTGCATTTCCTTACTGGGCTTAGAAGCTCACTCCTTATATTTTATATATGCAGATAAAGCCAGGTAGAATGTTAGAGTACAAGTTGATTCCAAGCAGCAATGTGTGTATCAGTGAGGATCATATAGCTGATGGTGGTCAAAAGGGGCACGCGCGTTTTTTTTTTGGCATTTATTATTTTAAATAAGATATTAATAAATGTTGCTTCGTTTTGTATTACTTTATGCATTAAAAATTCTAAAGTACATTTTCATTTTGACTGGGTACCCTATTGCATTGTTTATAATAAAAATGGCAACATTTATTATTTTATTTTCAATGTTTAAATTATTATGTGATTTTATTGTATAAATGCGGGCATTACAAGTGGTATCAGAGCCACGGCTATATCGATCCCGAACGTTCTCACGAGATACACACAATGGCTGGAAAGAGGGTCAACTTGTTACTCTATAAGTATGTTTAAGTTTTAAACAATTCTTGTGTTGTTGGAAAATGTTAATTTTTTTAGTTTGTTTCAGAAAAAAAAAAAAAAAGAGGAGGAGGAATACTTTATTTCAAATGGCTTTAAATGCAAATGATATCAGGGAGATTAAATCTTTGAGGAGAATTTGGATACCAGACGACGTCACAGACCCATTAGAAAGAGTATATCTAAAGATAGTGAAGATACACACTAAGATGCGGCAACTGGTAGAGACTAGATTGATATTGTTAAGGGCATATGAGAAATTTATGGTCTTACTGCATTCACTAGAAAATGAACCTATAACCAGCCTTAGACTAAAAGTGATATGGCAAGAACTGGAGGATGAGAGGGTAGCAGAACATGAAGAATATTTGAGGCTGATAGCTCGTTTTGCAAGAACAATTAGATACACAGTAATGCAGAAAGTAATAACAGTTGATGCTAATGGAGAGCATGAGACACTGGAGCCCAGAGAGCTATTTCTTGTTGAAGAGTCACAGTATATATTGGTTAATAGTGTACCCACTACTCCTTGGCATATTCACGATCCAAATGGGGATTATTTGGAAATAACTTATGACATGCTGGAAGATGGGTCTGATCTGGAGGATTAAAAAAAAAAAAAAAAAAAATAGAATAAATCGTTATGCTTTAGTCTTAGTACAACCCTTTAAAGTTCCTTTTTTTTATATATATATAAATAAAGATGTCTTTTCTTGGACGTTATTGTTTTTATTATTATTATTATTATTATTATTATTATTATTATTATTATTATTATTATTATTATTATTGTAGTGGACGTTATGTAAAAAGTTACTTTTCAATATAAATAAAGATGCCTTTTTCTTTTATATATATTTTAATGTCTTTATTAATGTATGTTATAGTTTTGAGATCTTTAAGATTTATTATTTCTTTTTTAAAGAAAAAGGACGAGATTTATGGATCCTGAGCCTAGAAGGTCAGTTCGCATTAACGGTCATGAAGCTGTTGGCCGAGGTGGGAGACCAGGAAGTAGAGGTAGAGGCAGAGGTAGAGGCAGAGGCAGGGGAACACCTGTTGCACCAACAACTGAAGCGGTTCCAGAAGTTCGAGCTGAAGATCCTGCGCCTGGGCAAGTGGACCTGGAAAGAGAAAACAGGCGACTGAGGGAGGATCTCAGAAGGAGGGAGGAGGAACTGCAACACCATCGACAACCAGTTCCACACGTCCAAGAACAACAACAACTATACGGAGGACTACCCCTGGCCCCATACATGCAAATGTCAAACCACTCCTACGAGTTTGTAAGTGAACGATTTCGTAAGCAGCACCCACCAAATTTTGAAGGAAGTACAGATCCGATAGAGGCTGAAGAGTGGTTAAGATCCGTAGAGTCTATATTGGAACATATGAGGCTTAATGATGAGGACAAAGTGTCCTGTGCAACGAGTTTGTTAAAGAAGGATGCCCGGATTTGGTGGGACGTAGTTAAACAAACCAGAAATGTGGCTACTATGACCTGGGCCGACTTCATTCAGGTATTTAACAAGAAGTATTACAGTGCCGCAATACTTGCTACCCGAGTAGACGAATTCATAGCCTTAGTCCAAGGAAACTCCACAGTAACTGAATATGCCCAAAAGTTTGATCGGCTAGCGAAGTTTGCAGCAGATTTAGTGCCAACAGAGACACTCAGAATCCATAGGTTTATGAGAGGGTTGAAACCTATGATTGCTCGGGATGTGAAGATGACAAGCTTTGGGGTGACCACTTATGCTGAGACACTGGAAAGAGCCTTGGAAGCAGAACTCATGGAGGATCGCATATGGAAAGAGGGGGCCGCTCGGAGAGAAGCTAAGAAGGGAAATTCAGTACAAGGCGATAACAAAAGGAAGTTTCCCGAGAACAAGAGTAATGAAGCTGAAAAGAAAGGAAAGACGAATGCAAGTAACAGCAGTGGTCAGAAGCAGTATGTAGAGTATCCCCAGTGCCCTAAATGCAACAAGAAACATCCAGGAGAATGTAGGTACAAGTCACGTGCGTGCTACAAGTGTGGTCAGAAGGGTCACATAAAGACAAACTGTCCACATGTAACTGAGCAGAAGAAGGATGAAAAATTGGTTCCGGCTCGGGTATTTTCCCTAACTCGGGGAGAGGCAGAAACTAGCAACACGGTGGTAACAGGTCAGCTATCTATTTCTGGAAAGTTATGTACTGTATTGTTCGATTCTGGAGCTACGCATTCTTTTGTTTCTATAAAGATGATAGATAGATTAGATAAACCTTATGAATACTTTAGAGATAGATTTGTTACGGAATTACCCTCAGGTGAGGTAATGATATCATCTAGAGGAGTGTGTGAGGCATCAGTCAGAATTGAAGATCGCGAGTTGCTAGCAAATTTAATAGAGTTGGATATAAAGGACTATGATGTGATCTTGGGCATGGATTGGCTCGCGAGACACGGGGCTACGATAGACTGCAAAAGCAAAATGGTAATCTTCAAGACTGAAGATGGAGGACAATTTGTTTTTATGGGAGACATGACAGGAGCTCGAGTACCGATTATCACGGCATTAGAAGCACAAAGGATGATTCGCAATGGGTGTCAGGCGTATTTAGCAAGTGTCGTCGATAAATCACGGGAAACACAACTTAGGCCAGAAAATGTTCACATAGTGTGTGAATTTCCTGAAGTGTTTCCAGAGGACCTACCCGGATTGCCTCCAAACCGAGAAATAGAATTCATTATTGAGCTAGCGCCAGAAACGAATCCGATTTCAAAGGCTCCTTACCGAATGGCACCAACGGAATTGAGGGAGTTAAAAACGCAGTTACAAGAATTACTGGATAAAGGGTTTATCCGACCAAGTTATTCTCCTTGGGGAGCGCCGGTACTGTTTGTCAAAAAGAAGGATGGGTCTATGCGCATGTGTATTGACTACCGGGAACTTAATAAAGTCACTATTAAGAACAAATACCCATTACCGCGAATAGACGACCTCTTTGATCAACTCCAAGGATCAACGATATTTTCAAAAATCGATCTACGGTCAGGATATCACCAATTAAGGGTGCGAGAAGAGGATATTCCCAAAACAGCTTTTCGGACTCGGTATGGACACTACGAGTTCTTGGTAATGTCATTTGGGTTAACAAATGCCCCAGCTGCATTCATGGACCTTATGAATCGGGTATTCAAAGATTTTTTAGACAAGTTCGTGGTGGTATTCATAGACGACATCTTAATCTACTCAAAGACTGTGGTCGAACATGAGGAACACCTTCGGTTGGTACTAAACAAACTAAAGGAACATCACTTGTATGCGAAATTCAAGAAATGTGAATTCTGGTTGGAAAAGGTAGCCTTTTTAGGTCACATAGTGTCTAAAGATGGAGTGGAAGTGGATCCTGCAAAAATCAAAGCTGTAAGGGATTGGCCAAAACCTAAGAACACAACGGAAGTAAGAAGCTTCTTGGGATTGGCAGGATATTATAGGAAGTTTGTTGAGGGATTCTCAAAGATAGCCACACCCTTAACAAATTTGACTCGAAAGCAACAAAAGTTTGTTTGGGATGACAGATGTGAAGAGAGTTTCCAAACATTGAAGGATAAATTAATATCTGCGCCAGTGCTATGTGTACCCACCAATAAGGATAAGTTTGTGGTATATTGCGATGCATCCAAACAGGGTTTGGGGTGCGTGTTAATGCAAAATGAAAAGGTTGTAGCTTATGCCTCAAGACAGTTGAAGGACTACGAGCAGAGGTACCCCACTCATGATCTTGAATTAGCAGCGGTGGTTTTCGCGTTAAAGATTTGGAGGCACTATCTGTATGGAGAGAAGTGTGAAATCTACACGGACCACAAAAGCCTGAAGTACTTTTTCACCCAGAAGGAATTAAATATGAGGCAGAGGAGATGGCTGGAACTGGTGAAGGATAACGATTGTGAGATTTTATATCACCCAGGTAAAGCCAATGTTGTGGCAGATGCTTTAAGTAGACGAAGTTATGGAAATCTGTCTAACTTAAAAGGTATAGAATGGACATTACAGCAGGAGATTGTAAAAGCAGGAATCGAATTGGTAACAGGAAGTTTGGCGAATCTCACGTTGCAGTCAACTCTATTAGAACAGATTAAAGGAAAACAAGGTGAAGATGATGCCTTGCTCAAGCAAATGGCTTTGGTACAAGATAACAAGGATGGGGAGTTCTCAATGTCAAAAGGGGGCTTGCTTTGTTATAAAGCACGTGTGTGTGTGCCAAATGATGATGATATTAAGAGGTCTATAATGCAGGAGGCGCATACTACGCCCTATTCGTTACATCCAGGATCTACCAAGATGTATAATGATTTGAAAACTATGTACTGGTGGCCAGGAATGAAGAAAGATGTAGCGGAATATGTAGCCAAGTGCCTCACTTGTCAGCAAGTGAAAGCAGAACATCAAAGACCTGCTGGACCACTCCAACCGCTAGAAATTCCTGAATGGAAATGGGATGACATAGCTATGGATTTTGTAGTGGGGTTACCTAAAACGACAAAGCAATACGATTCAATTTGGGTGGTAATTGATAGACTCACCAAGTCAGCGCATTTTCTACCGGTACGAACCACATTCACAGCTGAGAATTATGCAGAGTTATATGTCAGAGAAATAGTGCGACTACACGGGGTACCTAAGACGATAGTGTCTGATAGAGGCTCTGTTTTTACGTCAAAGTTTTGGGAAAGTATGCAACGTGCAATGGGTACACATCTTAAGTTGAGTACGGCATTTCATCCCCAGACAGATGGACAGTCGGAACGTACAATACAGATTTTAGAAGATATGTTGAGAGCCTGCGCTTTGGACTTCACAGGGTCTTGGAGTAAATATCTACCGTTGATAGAATTCTCTTATAATAATAGCTACCAATCTACTATAGGGATGGCACCCTATGAGATGTTGTACGGACGAAAATGTAGATCACCTTTACACTGGGATGAGGTTGGTGAAAGGCGATATTTGGGTCCGAAAGCAGTAAGAGAGGCTAGTGAAGCGATAGAAAAGATCAGGAAGCGAATGATAACTGCTCAGAGTCGACAAAAGAGCTATGCAGATTCCAAGCGAAGGGATATTGAGTTTGCAGTAGGTGATCAAGTGTTTTTGAAAGTATCGCCTATGAAGGGTGTTATGCGTTTTGGAAAAAAGGGTAAGCTATGTCCACGATATATAGGTCCATTTGAGATTCTGGACAGGGTTGGACAGGTGGCCTATCGATTAGCACTACCACCAGCACTAGCTGAGACACATAACGTGTTCCATATTTCGATGTTAAGGAAATACGTGTCAGATCCATCTCACGTGCTGAACTATGATGTTTTAGAACTAAAGCAGGACTTGAGTTATGATGAACGGCCAATACGCGTTCTAGAGAAGGGAACTAAGGAGTTAAGGTCCAAAAGTATCCCTCTACTTAAAGTCTTGTGGAGTAATTGTTCGGATAGAGAAGCAACGTGGGAGTTGGAGGAAGACATGAAGGAACAATATCCTGAATTATTTTGGTAAGTTAAATTTCGAGGACAAAATTCCTTTAAGGAGGAAAGATTGTAATAACCAAGTTATTTTTTTTTTCTCGTTAGTTTTGATGTGGATATGAGATGATTGCATAAGTTTGGAGACTTTAGTATAAAATATTAAGTAGGGAAATGTTTATTTTAGTATAGAAGTTTGAGCAAGATTTCATAAGTAGGGCCTTAGAATATTTCTAAATAATTATTTGACCATATTTTATGGGAGCATTAGAATATAATTTTATGTGTTGGAAATACACATAAAAGCATATAAATATATTTTGGGCTATAGTATGGGGTACTGAAACTTTAAGCAATTTAATTTAGTTTGGACTATAGTTTTTAATTAAGATTTAGTTATTTATTTTCTAAAACGTATATATATATAATTGGATGTTATGAGATTCTTGGAGGTTTAGACCTTATGCCTAAGTTGAGAAAATGATGGTATGAAGGACATGTGTGGGTGTAAATATATATATATATATGCGTAAGGTGGCATTGAAATGTAGAAGGCCACGTTGGGTTAGAGAATATATATAACTAAAGGAGGTTAATGGTATGTTTTGAAATATATAGAAGGATTATTAATGAATAAAAAAATAATAAGTGAATGATAGCATTAGCCGTACAAAATGGAGAGAAGCTAGGAAACGTAGCTTTAGTCTTGTAAATTCAAAATAAGGGATATGATAATATCTTTGGTCTGTTAAGATAGTTATGGAACAAATAGTGTTAATTAAAATAATAAATAGCAGCCAATGATACGTGGAATGTATTTATGAAAGAGTCAAAGAAAGTTAGTAGATTTTCTTTTGAAATTTGAATTTAAGGCAGACTTAACTACAGTAGGATTAGGAAATTTTGTTAGGACCTTCTCTATATATATATAGACTAAATGGGTGCGGTTGAATGATCTAAGCTACTATACTATTTCTTTCAAAATATTGATGCTATGAAAGAGTGAGAGTGTGAGAGAGGATTAGAGAATCATTTGGGATTGCACCTTCTTTCGAGGTTTCTAGTAGTGTTCTATCAAAAAGATAAGGTACTTTTGTGTTAATATTTTATGGGTTAAAAATTATCTATTTTAGCTCATCTTCTAATTAGGTTTTCTTTTTATGATTATGATTTAATTAAGGAAGTGATACTCTTAAGGTGGCGCTTCTGCTATAGCATTTTAAAAGTTTTAGTTCGCAATCACTCATATTCTCGGGATTTCGAGGTAAGGAAATTAGGTAGTTATTTATGTTAGAATATGCATGTGTGATATGTTTGTATGGAATATGTATGGCTAACGTTACAGGGACAGGAGGGATTTTTACGTGAGGTAATGTGGCTCTAGTTTGCCTATTACGGTTATCTCTACCCTCATAAACTGTCTGTATTCGTTATTATGTATGAAGGGATATCCTTAGTATTTCTAGAATCATGTTTGGATTAAGCTATGATATTAGTAAGGTTATGTATGATTTTGTATGGCTATGTTAAATAGGAATATAACTATAATATGATATAATACTTGTTTAGAAACTCTCTACTATGTGTTATATGATTGTTATGCCTATGTATTTGTTTGCATTTCCTTACTGGGCTTGGAAGCTCACTCCTTATATTTTATATATGCAGATAAAGCCAGGTAGAACGTTAGAGTACAAGTTGATTCCAAGCAGCAATGTGTGTATCAGTGAGGATCATATAGCTGATGGTGGTCAAAAGGGGCACGCGCGTTTTTTTTTTGGCATTTATTATTTTAAATAAGATATTAATAAATGTTGCTTCGTTTTGTATTACTTTATGCATTAAAAATTCTAAAGTACATTTTCATTTTGACTGGGTACCCTATTGCATTGTTTATAATAAAAATGGCAACATTTATTATTTTATTTTCAATGTTTAAATTATTATGTGATTTTATTGTATAAATGCGGGCGTTACATCAATATCGGTGGAGGAAATTAAGGAGAAACATCATGAGGATGAGAATCTTCTTAGGAAGAGTGCAACACTACAAAGCTCGGAAAATGCTGGCTTTTCAATGACAAAGGAAGGCATACTATAATATAGAAACCGAGTGTGTGCGAGAAAAAGGTGAATTAAGAGATAGTATTATGAAAGAACGCACACCACTCCATATTCATTCACCTGGGGTCGACCAAGATGTACAATGATGTCAAGACAATGTACTAGTGGCCAGGAATGAAGAAGGACATAGCATAATTTGTAGCAAAATGTCTTACATGTCAACAAGTTAAGGTCGAACATTAGAGACCCGTTGGAACATTACAACCATTAGAGATTCCCGAATGGAAATGTGAAGATATAGCGATGGACTTCGTGACAGGGTTACCAAGGGCCACTAAGCAGCATGACTCTGTGTTGGTGATTATAGACAAACTTACAAAATTTGCTCACTTCTTGCCAGTAAGAACAGTTTACAACGCAGAGCAATACATAGAGCTTTACGTGGCAGATATAGTAAGACTACATGGAGTTCCAAAGACGATAGAATCAGATAAAGGATTAGTTTTTACCTCAAAGTTCTGGGAAAGTCTACAGTGTGCAATGTGCACTAAGTTAAAGTTAAGTACGACATTTCACCCTCAAACCAATGGTCAGACATAACGCACCATACAAATATTAGAAGATATGCTGAGGGTGTGTGCACTAGACTTATCAGGATCATGGAGCAAGTATCTTCCATTAATAGAATTCTCTTACAACAACAGTTATCAAACGACGATAGGCATGGAACCTTATGAGATGCTATATAGACAAAAGTGTCGATCACCACTTCATTGGGATGAGGTTGGTGAAAGACAATACTTAGGACTCGAGGCCGTAAGAGAAGCAACAGAAGCGGTAGAAAAGATAAGACAAAGAATGATTGCTGCTCAAAGTCGCCAGAAGAGCTATGCCGACGCTAAGAGGCGAGACATTGAGTTTTCAGTAGGCGATCAAATCTTTTTTAAAATATCTCCAATGAAGGGGATTATGCGTTTCAGAAAGAAAGGAAAGTTAAGCCTGAGGTTTATAGGTCCTTTTGAGATATTGGACAAAGTAGGGCAAGTAGCATATCGGTTAGCTTTACCGCCATCATTAGCTTAAATGCATAATGTTTTCCATTTATCTATGTTGAGAAAGTATGTATCAGATCCATCCCATGTGCTTAATTATTAGGCTCTAGAGTTGAAACATGATTTCGGTTATGAAGAACGACCAGTACACGTTCTAGAGCGAGAAACTAAGGAGTTAAGGTCCAAAAGTATCTCTATAGTTAAAATATTGTGGAGCAATAACACTGAAAGAGAGGCAACATGGGAATTGGAGGAAGATATGAGGGAAAGGTATCCCAAGGTATTTGGAAGTAAAATTTCAAGGACGAAATTTCTATAAGGGGGGAAGATTGTAATAACCAAGGTTATTATTTTCTTATAAGCTCCTTAAATATGACCTTAGGTTAAGTTTTATAGTTTATATTTTAATTTTATTGGTGAAAATTAAAAAGATTGCTTTAAGATTAAATTATTTATTTTAAGGTATGATCTTATGACTTAGAAATAATTATAATTTAGATAAATTATAATTATTATAGCTATTAATTTATGGGATTTTTAGCATATGGTTAAATTAGTGTATAGTTTTAAGTTTTTAATTAAATTAGAATATAGTTTTGTTAAATAATAATGCACACATATTATTTGGTGGTCTAAGAAGTGTACATGTGACATTAAATTAAGTCCTAATTATTTAAAATTAGCTAATATGGCTGAAATTCCCTATAGTTTTATTAGGTGGAATTTTGTGAATTAATTTAATTAATTATTAGAGCTAAATTGAAGAACCAAATGAAGTCTTGCTTAGTCTTGTCGTGTGGCATAGAAATAGGCTAGATTTTTTACTCATTTTGAATTTATATGATAGGTGTCACACTAAGGTTGAACTAAGTGACTTCGTTGGTGATGGTTGAAACCATTTGAAAGCTTTTGAATTTGAATATGCTAGGTGTAGGCATGGGAGACTCTTTAGGTAAGCTAGTTAGGACTTTGACTACTTATGGTTACAAGTGAGAATTTGTGGCATCAAGTGAGTATTTTGAGCACTTTGAATAAGTAGGAAGATGGGCTGGCCGAAACTACTATTAAGGAAGGAGTTTTTGAATTTTGAAAATATGTTGAATGGAGTTTGTAATGTCCCAAATTTGCTAATAAGGCTTAGTACATTGATTAGTGTGCTGGGAGGGCAAAAAATGATTTAATTATACTATTACGTGATTAATCATGATATATGTGCATCATTATTTGATTTCTTTGGTTATGATATGATATGACTAGATATGCATGTTTAGGTGTATTAAATATACATGTGAGCCTGTTCTGGTTAACGATGGGAAAATTTGTAATTTTGGCCCGTTAGAGGCATAAATGTAATTATGTGTGTTATGACTGAGACCACATTATTATGTGGGTATATTTGAGATGTGTGGTCCAGGGTGATCCTAGTGAGTAGATTGCGGAATAGTCACAACGGGGTCAAATACCCGGCTTGGGGTGAGCCTAGAGGTATTTTGGGGAATTAGTGCATGTTCGGAATTTACCGGGTATCGGGTAGTTATTTAGTGATTATTTGGGTATGACAGGATTAATTGAGGATTTATAGGAAGACTCGAGGAATTAGCGGGAATTGGGCAAATGACGGGTTTGCCCTTGGTGGAATTAAAGGGCTAGGGATTTATCTAGGGACATTTTGGACTTTTCAGGCCAAGGGAGTGACTTAGTTAGCTGGGAACCTCTTAGATCACTTAGGAAACCAAAGGAAACTCTCAGCAGCACCTCACACCCTCTTTCTCTCATTTCTCTCTCTATCTCTTGAAGCTTTGGAGGAGTTGGATCATTTTAGAAGGGAGTTAGCTTGGAAATTGAGGCTTGAAGCTGGGGATTTGGTTAGAAGAAACTCAAAGCTTGAATCACACAATTGAGGTAAGGTTATGCTATGTTTTATTATGGATTATTGCAGTGGTTTCAGTTTCAGCAGAGTTTTAAACCAAGGGCTGGGTTTTGATTTGGGGTTCGAGATTGAGTTTGGTTTTTGAGGTGTTTGTACTGCTTTATGATGTGTTGTTTAGGGTTCTAGACTCATTTGGGACCTTGGTGCAAGTTTAGAACGAGATTTGGGAGTTTTGGCTTGGGGAAAAATGGTGGAAAAACCCAGTTTTTCTTGGTTCGCGTAAGAGCGTCGCGATGTTGTTCTTCAGAGCGATGACGTTGGGATGATCCAGGGAAGGGGGCCCTGGCTGGGTCCTGCGACGCTTGTATGGCTGTGTCGCGATGCTAGGCCATTTTCAAGGGCCTTAATTTTTTTTATATTTTTAGGGCATATGCCCAGGGGCTCGGGGGACAATTTCACCACCCTAGGGGAAACTGGAGGTCTTAAGAGCACGAGATCGTTTGCAAGGTTCAATTATGGAATCGAATAGTAATGAGAATGTTATTTGTGGGTTATGACTAGGTTACTGCTAGGGCTCGAGAGAGCATCGTTCTCAGAAGTCATGCTTGCTTGCCAAACTGCTTGCACTCGGACCAAATGTAATAAAAATGTTTGTGCCCGTAGAGTAGGGCATGGCCCAATTATTTTAGTATTGTGTTTGAATGTCTGTAATTGCTATGTCATGTTTATATGTTTGTGACTGATCGGAAAAGGTCAGGATTGGCAAAGGTCGGGAACTACAATGGCCGGGAACAATAATGGCTGGGAGCGACAATAAGCATGTTGAATGCAGGCCGCCATGGCATGGCCATCTAGGGTGTTGTACTCAACCGCTCGGTGAAGACCGTGAACCTGGTGCTTGGTAACACAGCTTGATCGGCTTAAGTCGCTATGTGAATTTCCTGCTATATCTGTTTAAGTTATGCGTTTACTAAGATAAACTGTTATATGCTATGCTTGTGGAGTTTTCTTGCTGGGCCTTGGCTCACAGGTGCTCTATGGTGTAGATAAGGGCAATGGAAAGACTGACCAAGCATGAGTTGCAGGGCATGGAACGACGCGTACATGTTTGGCCTACCTAGGCGCCATGGCTGGGGTAGTTTTGAGGAACACTGTATGAATGACCGATTTTTTTGCCTAGGTCGACTATGTAATAACCTATGAATTGTAATTACATTTTAAACAATATTTTGGGATCCCAATGTAACACTTTTACGATTTAAGTTAATTTCCAAACTGTTTTTCTGAATTCTTATTTAAATGATACTTTACTTTAAATTAATCACACTTTTTGGTCTAACATCTCGATTAGCGAGTTAATTGCACGTTTTCAAATCACATGGTAACGACTCTAGGGTGGTAGGGCGTTATAGAGTTGGAGAGAAGCAAGGAAAGGAGTTGGGTTTGAAGCCTATAAATAGAGTCTTTCACCACTTCATTTTTCACACTCAAAACAAAGCTTTCAAGCCTCTAAATTTTTCGAAATCCATAGCTCCCCAAAGCTCTCATCCTTTGCCTCCTAAACATACCATATAGTCGAACCACTATAGCCTTTATAGTGCTTGAGAATTCTTTTTCTTCTATTTTCTGTATAAAGCCTCAAAACACTATAGCCATTATAAACCCTATAGCTGAAACACTAAACCCTATCAAGCTAATATATAGCTGAAATCTACTCAAGGATTAAAGCTTTTGGTGTCGTTGTTGGAAGATAGGCATTAAAGAGAAGGCTCGAGATTTCATCTTTTGGTTCTAGGGTGAATGTATGACTTTATGAGGTTTAGAATTTTTGGAAGTATAGTTTTAATAAGTCTCTAATCTTAGATTTTTATGTCATATATAAAGGTTTTGGGTGATTCTCTATAGAAAAAGCAAACTATTTTCTTATCTTTTTTCTACACTCAAGATAAGGAAAATAGGTAGTTTAGTTTATGACCTAGTTTGTGATATGTATGACCCTAACATTTCAGATACAAAAAGAAGATAAGTGTGGCTGGACCTAAGGAGTTCAAAAATATATGACGGACCTAAGTTGATTTCCGATAGGCTCGGTTGCCAAAATTGTATGACTAACTTATGTCCGGGGCTTAATTGTCACCCCTGTATAAGCACTTATCTTTTTCTTATACCTGTCATGTTATTATGACCTATGATAATGACCTACATTATGACCTAGAATATATTATGATCTTGTATGATTAGTATAAATTAGCGTTGTTATGAACTCTTGTATGAACTTATGGTATGTTTGTTATGACTATGTGATTATATGATTGCATGTTTGTATTTTCCTTACTGGGCTTAGATGCTCACTCCTTATTATGTTGTTGTGCAATTAATTGATGTTAGAATGGTTGGTGGTGAGTGAGACCTAAGAGCTTAGTGATGTATTTGGGGAGACCATATAGTCGAGGAATGATCAACAGGCCTATGACTATATTTACAAAACATTTTCTTTAAGTTTTCTTTTTATTCAAATGTTGCTCAGTTCATTTTGTTAAAAACCTTATTTTATTTTTGTAAAGACTTGAGATCCCTCTGCTTATTATGATTTTCTTAAATAAATGAGAAATATATATGTTTATAATCCAACGTTGTGTTCTCGATAATATTACGAGAAATTAGGGCGTTACATTCATGAAAAATAATTAATGTTGTTAATGTATATTGAAAATAAATAAATAAAATAAAGCTGATAATAATTATAAAACATTTAAATTGATTTTACTTTTCACAATAAAAAACAACAATTTAACAAAAAAAATATTAAATAAATACATGTAGTATATAAGTGATTTGACAATAAATAAATAAATAAATATATATATATATATAAATATATAAAGTTGAATTGAGCAAATAAAAATGTTGACTTAAAGTTACAAAATCCACTTCAGAAGAGGATATCATCACTTAAGTTAATGAGGAGAATAAGGTTCCGGATACCGGCAACTACCATTTGTAATTTATTTAATTTGCCATATATTTTTTTTTTAAAATTACCGTGTAAAATGTAATTTTCTTATAAAGAAATGATAATAATGTTACAAAATTTTCTCTTTTCACTATTAGTGCAAAAGTGAGTCAACCATGGTAGAGTCATTAATAAACATAAAAAACAATCCTTACCATAAATAATATATTTCCTCATTAATATTTCATTATTCAACCCAATTAACAATAACAATAATGATATTAATTAAAAAAAATCATAAATAGTGCATATAATGCCCAAGCTTGTATTTGAAATTTTAGGAGAAACAAACTTTCATACGAACAAGAGAGTGAAGGCTGCAGACTTTTTTTTTTTTGTAGTTTTTATAAACTAACAGGTTTATAAACTGTTTGGTTTTTATTTACTTATAATGTCAATTGTCATTGAAAAAATATTGTTTTTATATTTTAATAGAAATAAATCATGTAATTAGTGATTGAAAAATAACATTATTATACTTCATTGATTTCTATTTTACAAATATTTTAAAACTATTAAGTTTCTTTCTTTAACAAACAATAATATGTTATTTGTGTGCATAATATTATAAAGTGTTTGGTTTATTATTTACTTATAATAATAATTAGAATTAAACCATACACTTTGCATTGAAAAACAAGATTAGTATGCCTCATAGTTGATTTCTATTTGCAATTATTTAAATAACTATTACGTTTCTTTCTTCAATCAACAATAATATGTTCTTTATGTGGAGAATATTATAAGCTGTGCTTTTTTTTTTTATAGCTTATCATCATATAAAAATACTACGTATAAGTTATTTTTTTATCAAGTCATATTTAAAGACAATGATAATATTAGTTGACTTATATTAATAGTTTAAAAATTTGACATGCTGAAAATCCAGTTGTTATTATATAAGTTTAAAACTAAATAAAAATATATTTTTTAAACCATTTAGTTTATGAAATGAATAATTCAGTTTATTTTTTCTCTTAACTAAACTGAATAGAAACAAAAAAGATTATATGTACAAAAAGTTTTGTGTTCTCCACTCATATGAATCAAATTTTAAATCATTAAGTTTAGTCAATCAAACCAAGCATCCAAACAACAAAACTTACACAAAAAAGTGAGTATACAAACAAATATGGTAAGTAAATAAATAAATAAGATGTGAGAAAAAATTTCCTTTTTAATTAATGAATAAAAATTAATTCACATTTTGAATTTATAATTGATTATATTATTAATATATTATATAAATAGTTAATAAATGGAAATAAAAAGATAAATGTACTTTATACTATAAAAAAATATTACAATATTGGAATAATAATATTTTTTGTAGTATAAAATGTGAGTTTCCTTGAACGAATCCATTATATATTGATATGTATATATATGTTTACGTATAAACTTTGATTTTCACAAAGTCAGATTTCATATACCTTGAACATATGTTTTGGGTTTGATTTTATGTACTTATACTTTTAATATTAGCAATTAATCTGACAATTTAATTATTGAACGACGATTATGAGCTGAATGAATTTTACCTCTGAAGGAGTCAAGATCTAGCTCTATATATTTTTTCTTGTATAAAAAAAATGTGTATTTAATAAGTTTTCTTAGTTTTAAGAGTTTTCTTTAACTTTAACATAATATTATAAATATTTAACAGAATATATCTTTAAAATTAATTAACAATTATTATAAAATAAATATTTAGTAATTATATTAATATAAATTTAAATGTTATGAAAGATCATTATTATAATAATAGATAATACAAGACTAAATATTTAATAATTTTATCAAGATAAATTTAAATATTATAAATTATTATTATTATTATTATTATTATTATTATTATAATAATAATAATATATAATACATAACACTAATTTTTATAAAATTTGGGTAGAATAAATATTTAGTAATTATTAATATAAATTTAAACATTATAAAATATTATTATTATATTAATATTTAATATAAAACTACATATTTAATAATTATACTAATATAAAACAAATATTATAAAATATCATTATTATAATAATATATAATACATAATCTTAATTTTTATCATTTATATTTAAAAAGAAAACATGTTACTTAATCTAACTTATACAAATATATATATATATATTTATATTAAATAGCAACAAACATTATAAATACATTATATATAGGTGTTGTGTGTGTTAAAATAGAATGACTGTGTAACTATATAAGAAATTATAATAACATTTATCTTCTATCAATAATAAATAAGATTATTCTCCAATAATTGATGTGTGTTTTGAATAATATCATGAATGTTTTGTACTTTGAATATGGTAGTTTGTAATCTAAAAGATTATCATATTTTTTTTAAAAAACCATAGACAATGTTTTGGTTTACTTTTTCTTTTAATATGTTTATATCATTCTTTTATATATAATATTGTTTATTTTAAAAAAAATTATATGACAATCATAAAAACATAATAAAAATAATTAATAAATTGTCTAAATAAAACTAAACAAATGTGTATTATACATTACTTGAATTATACATTTATGTGTGATAATATATTTAATATTAAACATAATAAAACTTGAGGCACGCATACAAACAATATTGAGTGTTGCTATTTGGCATCCCAACACCACATGATGTGGCACCTTACAGTTGGTTAGCGACATCCCATAATAATTATTAAATTAAAATGTGTGAGACCCGATAATGGATTGCACCAATAGCGGTATGCCACCTCCTTGTGGTGTTGGACACGGATATTTTTTAGCACTAATCATAACCCCCAATCAGCTTATTGCTAGTCTCTAGCAATTCAAGTGAAATGATAATGGTCAACACGATATATTTCAGGTAAAAAATTATAAAAGAACTTAAGTATTAACACAAAATGTTAGTAACAAGTCAATAAGAGTTATCAAAATTACTTTGAACAAATGTAGAGTTGTAAGTGTGTGCACCAAACTTGTACCTTCTTACCGCAAACCATAGCACATAAATCCTTCGAAATTATGCCAAGCAAAAGTCTTAACTCCATTAACCTCTCATGTAATTGAAAATATTTAAAATAAGGGTTTTACTCGTGGAGTTGGAAATAAAGAAGTAAGCACTCATCAAATGGATATATACTTAGGACAAACTTTTAAATAATCATTGAAACGAAGATAAGAAATAAACTATATGGACAACCACCATAAAGAGTACCACAAAACCAATTTTTCTAGAATTCTAAGTTAAATAGACAATCTTTACATTTATTCTAACAGCCATAAAATAAAACATAAAATTAATAAACACACTTTTTTTTTACACAAGAGACAACATAATTGAAAATGATAGAAGTATTGCTCTTGGGTCTCTCTTTTCTTTTCTTCTTTTTGTTTCCTTTTTCTTTTTCTTTTTTTTCGACTTTTTTTTTTCATGAAGAACATAATAAAAAATCTCTCTAATAAGATTTTTCTATAGAAAATATTATCCATAAAACATCATTCGTTCATACCACAATACATTGTCCAAATAATTATAACCATTTCTAAGAATCAATGAAAATTCAAAAGTTGTTTTCTCAAGTCTCACCTCTCACAGAAAAGAATGAATTCTTGAACATGGAAATTTTTTAAGCAAATATGTGCTAACAACCCTCTTACCACAATGTTTGGCATGGTCATTAGGTAACTCTAGAGAAACTCTTAGTAATAAAGATAACAAAAATTGACTCAAAAGTAACATTTTGCAAGAATAAATAAGTAATATTTTTTTAAAAAAAATTTGACCATAAAAATATTAATATGACAAAAATCAACATGAACAAGCATAAATATGCTCACCACCCCCAACCAAAATCAGACAGTATCCTCAATGTCTAAAAATATAACAAATGTAAAAGAGTAGGGAAAGAGAACACATGGATAGTGAGCGTCAAGTGATAGAGTGAATATTGATTCTCTATAACATGAAAAACTGAAAACACAAAATGATAAAAAATAAAATAAAATGACAAAAGGAAAATAAACAAAAAACAAACCTATGTACAAACACTTTGGAACACTACTCAGACTTGGTAAACTGGTTCCACGAGAGTGACTTCTTCAGGTTGGGTCACCCTCTCTATGTAGTGTTTCAGTCTCTAGCCATTTACTTTTAATATTATCCCATCGGTTGGGTTTGTGACCTCAACAACACTGTCGGGAAAGATGGTTTTCACAACATATGGGCCAGTCCACCTCGATCTTAGCTTTCCAGGGTGGAGATGCATACAAGAGTCATAAATATGAACTCATTAGTTTGGCTCAAATTCTTTTCTTAGGATCTGCTTATCATGAGCCACTTTCATTTTAGCCTTTTAGATCCTAGAGTTTTCATAAGCATTATTATTTAACTACTCAATTTCTGACAACTGAAGCTTACGATTGAGTCCTGCCACCTTGAGATCAAAATCCAGGCTTTTAACTTCCCAATAAGCTTTGTGTTCTAGCTCAATAGGAAGGTGGTAGGCTTTGCCATAGACTAGCCTGTAAGGATCATAGCAAGATGAGTTTTGTAAGCAGTGCGGTATGCCCAGAGAGCATCGAGAAGTCGCGAGGACCAATCTTTGCAGTCAGGATTAACCATCTTTTCTAATATTTGCTTAATTTCTCGGTTGGCTAACTTTGCTTGGCCATTTGTTTGTAGGTGATAAGGTAGTGCAACCTTATGAATTACACCATACTTTTGCATTAAGGTCTCAAAAGAATAGTTGCAAAAATGGGTGCCTTGATCACTTATAATAGCTTGTGGTGTGCCAAACCTAGATAACACATTTTCCTTTAAGAATTTCACAACAGTTGTGTTATTATTATTTCGACAAGGCACATCTTCCACCCATTTTGAGACGTAGCCTATGGCGAGGAGAATATAAAGGTAGCCAGAAGAAGGTGGAAATGGGCCCATTAAGTCTGTCCCCCAACAATCAAATATTTCTATTACAAGAATTGGATTTAATGGCATCATGTGTCGCCTGGACAAAACACCTAATTTCTGGCACCTTTCACATGATCGACAGAAATTGTTAGTGTCTTTGAACAAAGTGGGCCAATAAAGACCACAATGTAATATTTTTGCAGCAGTCTTTTTCATAGAAAAATGACCACCACAAGCTTCATTATGGAAAAAGTTTAGGACACTAAAAATTTCATCATCTGGAATGCAACGTCTCATAATTTGGTCAGGGCAATACTTAAAAAGTTATGGATCGTCCTAATAGAAGTTACGAAGCTCGACCAAAAATTTACGTTTATCTTGTGCACTCCATGCAATTGGAAGTTCGCCAGTCACTAAGTAATTAACGATATGAGTGTGCCATTTCAACTTAGTGACTGCGAAGAGATGTTCATCAGGGAAGTCATCTCTAATGGCTGAGCCATCAACGGAATCAGAAAATTCAAGATGAGATAAGTGGTCCACTACCACATTTTCAACTCATTTCTTGTCCTTTATGGTCAGATCAAATTCCTGTAATAGAAGGATCCACCTAATTAAACGGGCCTTAGCATCCTTTTTGGAAAGGAGGTATTTTAAGGCGGAATGGTCAGTAAGGACTGTGATAGGTTAACCAATCAGGTAGGAACGAAACTTGTCAAGTGCGAATACTACAACAAGTAACTCCTTTTCAGTAGTAGAATAGTTCATCTGAGCATTGTTAAGAGTTTTACATGCTTAATAGACAATGAAGGACTTCCCTTCCCTTCTTTGACCTAAGACGACCCCTATAGCATAATTGCTAGCATCACACATGACTTCGAACGGTAAGTTCCAATCTGGTGGCTAAATGAAAGGGGCGGAAGTGAGTTTTTCAACGAGCGTTTGGAAAGATTCCTCACACTCAGGTTTCCAATTGAACACGCCATATTTTTCTAGGAGGTTTGACAAAGGGTGAGTAATTGTTGAGAAATTTTGTATGAACCTCCTATAGAATATTGCACGCCCAAGAAAAGATCGAATGTATTTAACAGTCTTTGGGGTGGGCAGCTTTGATATGAGTTCAATATTTGATTGATCAACCTCAATTCCTCGTTCCGACACGACATGCCCCAAGACTATGCCAGATGGCACCATGAAATGACACTTTTCCCAGTTGAGTACCAAGCCTTTCTCTTTGCATCGTTTAAGCATGGACTCTAAATTGAGAAGGTTTGATTCAAAGGAATCTCCATAGACTGTCAAATCATCAATGAATACTTCCATCATGCAGCTCTGGAAAGTGGCTAGAGCATTGCACATGCCAAATGGCATACGCCGGTAGGCAAAAGTACTAAGAGGGCAAGTGAATGTGGTCTTATCCTAATCTTCTAAGGCAATCTCGATTTGGAAGTACCCTAAATAACCATCGAGAAAACTATAGAAATGATGACCCATCAATTGTTCCAATATTTGATCGATGAATGGAAGTGGAAAATGGTCTTTGCGGGTGGCTGCATTTAATTTTCTATAATCAATGCACATGCCACCCAGTTGTGACCTTGGTAGGAACGAGTTCCCCTTTTTTGTTTTGTACCACTGTTACTCTCGATTTCTTGGGAACAACCTGAGTTAGGCTAACCCATTTACTATTAGCAACATGATAGATCATTCCAGAATCAAGAAGTTTCAAGAATCCAGTCTTAACTACTTCCTCCATCGTTGGGTTTAATCTTCTTTGAGGGTCACAACGTGGTATAGCCCTGTCTTCCAATTGAATGTGATGGGAGAAAATCAAAGGACTAATACCTTTGATGTCAGCTATCGTCCATCCTAAGGCATCTCTTTGTTCTTGCAACACATTGATGAGCTGGTGCTCTTGTGTGGCGTTATTCTTGGAAGATATTGTGACAGGAAAACATGATTAAGGCCCTCAGGAAGTTGGGCCAACTTTGGTTGATGAGCTTCTTCAGTGGAGGGTTTTGGTGCTTCTCGATCTTGAGGAAGTTCCTCAAAGATTGGATTCCAGAACATGGTTCTTCTAGCCTGTGAGTGTTTGATGATTTTAGAGTTGATTTCAGGCTCATTGGGCTCAGAACTTTCAGAAATCTGGAAGAGGTTATTAAAATGATTAGAAGTGTATTTCGATTCAACCTCTTCCAAATTAAGTGCATCGATCATATATGATTGGATACACTCATTGTTATCAAGTGGTTGTTTGCCAATGTGGAAAACATTCACTTCTTGAGTCATGTTTCTGAAAGAGATTTTTACGAGACCATTCCTATAGTTAATGAGTGAATTTGTTGTTGTAGGGAAAGGTCTACCGAGAATGATGGGAATTTGGACTCTATACTCACTTCAAATTGAGTATCCAAGATGAGAAAATCAACAAGGTAATAGAATTTTTCAATTTGAATAAGAACGTCTTCAAATATTCCTCGAGATTTCTTGGCTGATCGATCAGCCAGTTGTAGCACCACATATGTGAGCTTGAGTTCTCCTAGACCTAATTGCAAGTATATTGCATATGGCATGAGATTTACACTTGCTCCTAAGTCTAGAAGGGCTTGACCAAATTCTTGTTCCCCAATTTGACATGAGATGGTGGGACAATCAGGATCTTTGTACTTAGGCGGTGTCTTGCAGTCAATTACTGCGCTAGCTTGTTCTGCTAAGAATGTAGTTTTCTTGACATGGTGCTTTCTTTTAACGGTGCACAAATCCTTGATAACCTTAGCATAATCCGGCACTTGTTTGATCACATGCAACAATGGCAAGTTGATCTTCACTTGTGTTAATAGGTCTAGGATTTCACCATGATTTTCCAGTACCTTTCCAGTGGATTTCAAAGCTTGACGAAAAGGTGCCTTTACTGGAATGCTTATTGGCACATCATCATATGGAGCAGGCATTGACATACTTGTTGTTTTAGTTAACGGTGAAACCGTACTTTGACCACTTTTAGTAGTGATGGCATTAACCTCTTTGATATTTGTATGTAGAGGAGGAGGTTTGTGCCATGTGTTGCCCTTTTTGATGGATTAGAGGTTGAGCGGGAATTCTACCACGCTCTTGAATCGCCAAAGTAGTGTTTAATTTTATCATTTAGCGTTTTATGTCTTTCATTTCCTACACCATTTGTGTGAGACAAGATTTGAGCTCTTGAGTTAAGGCTATTTGTGTTTGTGCAAGCATTTTCAAGGTATTATCAAGAGAATTACTTGACTACATGTTATTTGGAGGAGCAATGTACACTTTTGGTAGTTGTAGCTGCTCAAGTCTCCATTGGCTCCTAGATGCTTGGTTTGAATCCCTCCAGCTGAAATTTGGATGGTTGCACCAACCGGGATTGTAAGTGTTTGAGAAAGGTTTATAAGGCTTCTTCTAATCCCCTAAAGCATTGCATTGTTCCTCATTTCCTCCTCTTAACTCACCAAGAGCAGGGCACTCTTGCGGTTGATATTCCGTCCCTCCACAGATGAATCATGGATCTTGTGTCTCTACTTTTGCAGCCGTGTGGATTCCTCTACCTTCTTGAGTTTTGAAAGCCTCGAATTATTTTCTCAATGAATCAATTTGGCCTTTGATGTTGTCATCTTCCCTCAATTGGTTGATTCTGGTTGATCATGGCTTGTCCATAGGACTCGGTCCATTCCATGTGTAGGAATTTTCAGCAAGATCGTCGAGGTACTTGAAAGCTTCATCGGGATCTTTTTTTGAAGAAACTTTCCATTGCACATCATTTGTACGAAATTATTTGTCCGGTTATGAGACCGTCATAGAAATAGCTTACTAGACACTAGCTTTTGTATCCATGATGTGGGCATTGATTTATCAAATCTCTAAACCTCTCCCAGACCTGATGGAAAGTTTCATGGTCACTCTGGATGAAGGTAGAGATTTTCCTCTTAAGGCTGTTAGTCTTATGGGGTGGAAAATATTTGGCGAAGAATGCTTTTTTCATTTCGTCCCATGTTTCAATAGATCTAGGCCTTAAGGCATACAACCAGTTTTTTGCTTTGTCTTTGAGAGAGAAAGGAAAGAACTTCAACTCACAATGTTGGTGACATCAGCTCTATTGTTGAATGTAGCCACCACCTCTTTGAATTCCCATATATACACGTACGAACTCTCATTTTCCAACCCATGGAAGGTTGGTAAGAGGTTAATCATGCCGGGTTTGAAATCAAAATTTGGCATATTGTTGGGATACATTATGCATGAAAGTGTGGCTGTACGCGTAGGATGTAAATAATCTTGTAGCGTTCTTGGTTGGAATTCATCTTGATGAGCTATCGTGGGTGGTTCATGAAGTCTTGGTGAATTGGGTGAATGTGAACGAAAGGAAGAAGACGACGAGTTAGGAGAGTTTTCTAAAGCTTTTACTTGTTATCTCACGAATCTCCCTAATGCGTCTCTATTTCGTGGCATTATTTTTTTTTTTTTGTAATTATTATAAGCGCAAGTGAGTAATAATGTAATAAGTATACACAAAAAATGTTCCTTGGCCAATTGGGAAGGTTGCCAAGGTACCACTTTAGGCCCAAGAGTTTTTCTAGAACTCCCCGAGGTTCTTAGAAAAGGTTGGAGGGTAACGCTAACACAGACCTTATTTAACAACCAATTTTTCTAAGACAGAACAAGTTTGGTTTTTATTGGTTTCCAATATTACACAAATGTTCTCAATACTTTGTTTTTTAAAATTTTATGCTTTTAAATTTTATGATTCAAAGTTTTATGATTTTTTTTTTAAAAAATAAACCTAAATCTAGAAAATAAAATTCTAAACCAAAAAATAAGAGAAAATAAATAAATAAATAAAGTAATAACAAAAATGAATAAATAAAAAAATAAAATTAGCGAGAAAAAAATTAAAAGAGAACTTAAAAAATTATATTTAAAAATAAATAAATAATTCACTATGCAAACCTTTAATTGTAAAATTATCTCCCTGGCAACGACGTTAAAAATTGATATTGCCTAATTAACTCCTAAGCGATCACAGTAGTAATCAGGTACTGTCGTATCCACAGAGAGGTAAAATACAAGTAAAAAGAAAGATTATTAAATTAGAAATAAGAAACTTACAAATAATGTAACTTTGAAAAAGAATAACTTTTAAATACTAAATAAATTTTTTTAAGCAATTAGAATTAGAAAGAAAATATGGAAGGCACAAGTTTCATTCATGAAAACTGTTGACGCTATTTTTCGTCAACTTAAATCGTAGAGCAATTAAACAATTAAACAATGAAGCGAATGAATGATGAAGAGAAACAAGAGAATTTTTACGTGGTTCAGCAGTTAATTCTGCCTAGTCCACGAGTCGATCTTATTAAGATTTGGAGTTTTCTGAAAATTCTTCAGAGATGAATTACCTAGAGCTTTTCTCTCAAGAAATCAGAAATCACCCTTTACAAGTGCTGATTCCTTCTCTATTTATAGAGAAGGTTGCAGAATTCATCCCCACATATTTCGAAAAGATATTCTGTATATCAATTGAAATAATGATATTAAGTGCATTATCTCCTATATACACAGAAACGTCCCTTGAAGATCGGGAATGGATAACAGATTAAATGACATCCCTCAAATATTGGGATTACACAACAATAAATATGTTCACACATAATGCGCTCTCCCAGGTGATTCATCAGCTCTTCGAGATCAACAATTGGCATTGAGTCTGTTACGACTTATGGGTCAATCATGAACTTGCCACCCAACTTCACGCTACGCTCGGGATAGGTAGGTACTGTCGAGCTTGCACTTCCCGAGCTCAAACTACCTCGCCTGAGGACAATCGGTAAAAGATATATTCGAGTGTCATGCCATTGCCCATCGTGAGCTCAGAGAATATTCAAGGTTACACATTCTCAAGGTCGTTGTTTTACTTCAAAGGTTTTATGGCTGGACTATATGATGTTTTCATATATTTTGAGCTCACACCTGACGAGCCCAGTTTTCGGGGTCATAACCTCTTATCTCAAAATCTGGGTGTAACATTTTTCCCCCTCAAAAGTATCAGTTCGAATCCTATGAGAAGGAAACTTTTGAACTACCCTTCTTGGAAACTATACCATCAATTGCACTCGGATGACATATCGTGTACACCAAGAAATTGGGTACAAGATTAGGGTTTTCCAATTGCACATTTCCCAAAAATATCACTTTTTGAGTAACCGCCAACTTTTTTCCCTGAAAATCCGGGATCTTCGAACATAAATCCACCTTCCCCCCTTTCCGTGGAATACACCCTCCGAGTCTGGCCTCGTCCTTTGGATCGAGCTTGCTTCATAGTCTCGATCATTCGAGCTTAGGCCATCTTGATTTTTATTCTTAATTTCTTGTTTGTCTGGCCCTCACCCTTTTGCTCTCTTGCTAGATGCTGCAGAACTCAGAAAAGCAGTGGGGGTCAAAGCTCGCAATTCCTTACTCACCAAAAACTCTGAGCCCGGAGTCACCTTTTACCCAGAATCAACGTTTGATTTGGGAGCACCAACTAAGGTGTGAGCAAGAAGATACCCGAGCTCACTTTCGACGTCAAATCGACGAGGTTGAGGAGAGGAAAAGGAAGAGACTTAGGGTCGCCATCTACCCAGATCCAGACCCTGAGCCTAGACCAATCCCCATCGATACCACTCTTAAAGTGACAATCGCCTTCAGGCCAGGCGATGTCCAATTTTCACTGATGGGAGAACCATCAAATCCCCCTTCTACCTCACATCCAACCTCCATTCCCACCTCGAGGGGAGAATTTTTTGAGGACGAGCACTACTGGAGCTCAATTTCTTCATTGGGGCAGATCTCTGACATCTTGGCCCTCTATAGAATTGGGCTATCAGGCTCGCTGAGGTGTCGAGCTCCAACCTCCCATGAGCGAAGCTGTCGCGCCCCGGGAGATGGTAATCCTGACAACAAGTTAAAATATGCGGCTTGGAGCTAGGAGCACAAGAAGGCCAGGGCCTTATTGCCCTTAAAGTCCTTTTCCAAGGACTTCTTGGATTTTTTTGGGCTTGCTCCTTTCCAGCTCAACACTAACTCATACAGGGTTTTGTCAGCCCTGAGGTCGCTTTACCACGAGCTAAAGTGGGAAGGACCTTCACCAAAGGAGATTCTATTTCTCTTTTGCTTGAAAAGCAATCCCTCCCGAGCTCGGGGAGGGGACGACTTCTACTATATTTCAAGCTATCCCAAGGAGAAGAAAATCTTTGAGGATCTACCCAACCATCCCCCCAATTTCAAGATAGCTTTCTTTTGGACAGATGGCCTGGCTCCTTCCAAACACTATTTGTTCAAACGAATTCGTAAGTATAAAAAATTTCTTCTTTTTGTGCTCGAATTTTTTGCATAGGCTCGAACCACTCATGGTATGTTCATTTCTCCATCTAGTTATCTTCAATCTACTCCCACCGATAAGATGAAGGAGCACAAGGAGGCCTTGCTCCAATTCCCTCACGGTAGGCGTTCCCTTTCCTATCTTCTTCATGAAGATAGGCTTCGACCTTGTGGTCTCCTGGAAAAGGATCAGTCCATAAATGACTGGTCCAATAAGAAATATGCCAAGTGGGAGTTCGTGCCTTTCCCAACCGGCAGCCTTCCTCCGAGGAGAAACTCTAAGCCACAATCCTTAGCTCGACATCGCAGGAGTCCGCAATCAGGGAACGAGGCCTCGAGCTCGAGCGACAGAGGTACGATCATCCTTAGCTTGGACTTATGGTCTCCCTCACTACTTAAGCATAAGCCCGACATATTAATCTTGTGTGAAGATGATAGGGACCACTTTTATGTATGGTCCTGGGTAGATGAAAGGGTTCATAGGTTTGGTAGTTGGCTAGGGAAATACGATACTATGTATAGTCTGAACGAGGTATGGGACGGAATAGCCGTTCAATATGGGACAAATGATTATAGGGACCTTTCGAGGTTGACTTCCACATATAGGGAAGGTACTCCCCCTGCCTCTTCTAAAGATGGGAGAATTACGTGGCCATCGAGCACGAGCTCGGGGGAGAGTTTTAGTTAGGTTCCCCTTTACTTGCCCTTTATTCCTTGCTTGTATGCATTGTGCTAACTTTTTGTGTATTGGAATTTCTTATAATGTGGCACAATTATGTAGGTGCTATGGACTCTGATCTCGACACCGTGCTCTCCAGTGGCGAGGGGGCTCAGAGGAGTAAGCGCCTGAGAGGCTCGCAAAAGTCAGATCGGCCCGCCAAGGTCCTTAAGAGGACGGAGAAGACTCCTCCTCCAGCTCCCACTATTATGAGCCCGACCGAGATCCTATTTCCCAGGTTGAAGCTTCCACCACAGATGTCCCCCTTGTGCCTCCTACTATCATGGTCCATCCAACGCTCGGCCTTCCTCCGAAGAAACCAACGTCCAAAGGGCGCCTGTTGTCGATTTTTACTCATGTTGATGAGTATGTCGTCGACAATGCTGCCGAGACTCATGGAGCTACACTTGGCTTGGACATCCTGTCTCGGGTAGGCCAGAGCATCAGCAGCTTCGAGGCTCCCCAGTGGCAGTATTTGAACAATGCTCGGGACTGCAATACCTTTTATGACAAGAGTGTCGAGCTCGCTGCTGCGGTAACTTCTCTCACTTTATGCTTAGCATGTGTTCTAACTGGATTTGTTTGTATTTCAGTCTCTTGCTACTATTGCTCAGCTTAACTATAAGTTAAACAGCGAGGTCCACTCGAGCATGTCCTATGCCCAAGAGTCGAAGAATCTTCAACTTAAGCTTACTGATGAGTATAAGGCCGCAAAGGCAAAGATGGAGGCTGAAGCCGAGCAGATGAAGGCCATGATAGCCGAGCTCGAGAAGGTCAATGCCAAGCTTAAGGAGGAGAAAAAGGCCACCTTTGAGATAATGGAGGGTGAAAAGGCTCGTCTTCTCGCAGAGTTCAAGGAGAAGAAGGATCGGGTGGTTGACCTAGCCATGTACAGGATCTGGGCCAGTAATGCCGATCTCGATACCAGCTTCCTAGGCTCTTTTGAGGAAGAGCTCGTGGCTCGGCTCGATGCGGAGGAGGCTGCTTGGGAGGAGGCAGAGAGGGCCAAGGAGGATGCTGAGAAGGCTAAGGAGGATGCTCCTTCCTCCTAAATCTCGACCCGAGGCTGCGTCCCTTTGAACCTCTTGTAATCGTTTTTTATCTTCTGTTTTTTATGCTCCTGGGGCCAAGAAAATTTATAGCTCGTGAAAGAGCTATTTTCTTATGATATCTATAATACCGTATTTGACTTTACTTTAATATTTTTGCTTTACATTTCTTAAGATAAAATATTTCAAGAAATTTATATTAAATTGTCCTTATGTCTGTTTATTCATACAAACACGTGGTGGATTTTAAGCTTCAATGCATTCATGCATAGATTACTCGACGTATCTGTGTCCATTCTCGTTACTTGTCAAGGTTGGAACTTACTTTTACCATGCACTCGAAAGTACTTATATGGCGTGTAATATAATGGTTTAGTTATATCTTGATTTTCTAGTTACTTTTCCTCGTCCTCGAGTAGCTCCCCAAAGTTATGAGGTTGAAACTATCTTTTTGCAAGATACTCCAGCCTCGATCTCGACTTAACTTGAAGTAGGTTTATTTATATTCCAACTTTCTGTCGATTAATTTTAGCTGGTTTGTTCCAAATCTATTTAGGTCGTGCTTTTGGTTCGTAATCAACACACAAATATTTTTGATCTAGTTATGCCTAGATCATGCATTTGGTTTTATCCAAATTATTTTGCCTCGCACATTTGGTTATATCCAAACACTTTTATTCTTAATAACTTGGTTATGTCCAAACTATCTTAGCTCACGTATTTGGTTATTTCCAAACACTTTTATTCTTTAATAATTTGGTTATGTTCAAACTATCTTAGCTCACATACTTGGTTATTTCCAAACACTTTTATTCTTTTCGTATATGCTATTTTATTTTTTCAAGCATATGGTATATATACCACTAATGCCCCCTTAATTTCCTATGAGTGTGACCATAGGTTATTAAATCAAGAGTATTTGCAAAAAAATACAGCATATTGAAACAAAAACAAACTTTATTCAGAATTGAAAAATTTATTAACAAAAGCGTGGTAGAGATAAACAAGCACGGTTATAGGTGACATCGTTCCTACACTATTGATAGTAAGGTCATAGATGTTCGCCATTCCATGCTCGTGGTACCAAATCCCCGCTCAATCTTGCCAATTTGTAGACGCCAGGTTGGATAACCGATTCGATCTGATAAGGTCCTCCCAATTAGGCCCGAGCACGCTAGCAACCGGGTCCCGTGTAGCCAAGAACACACGCCTTAGCACCAAATCTCCCAAACTGAATTTTCTATCTCAAACCTTTTTATTGAAATACCGGGTAGCTTATTGTTGGTATGCAACATTTTTTAGTTGAGCCTCATCCCGTCTTTCTTCAATCAGGTCCAGACTTACTTGGAGCTGGGATTGGTTCGAGGCTTGATCATATGCGTGGATACGAATGGTGGGTATTTTGACCTCGATTGGTAGCATAGCCTCGCATCCATATGCCAAAGAAAAAAGGGTATGTCCTGTGAAGTACGAGATGTGGTTCAATATGCCCACAAGACTTGGGGCAACTCTTCGGGCCATTTCCCCTTAGCTTCTTCCAATTTTTTCTTCATAGAACTCTTCAGGGTTTTATTCACAGCCTCGACTTGGCCATTCTCTTGGGGATGGGACACAGAGGAGAAGGTTTTTATTATCCCATTTTTCTCACAAAAGTTGGTAAACAATTCGCTATCGAATTGAGTACCGTTATCAGACACTATCTTCCTTGGCATCCCATATAGGCAGATGATGTTTTTTACCATGAATTCCAAGACTTTCTTCAAGGTAATTGTTGCCAGAGGTTCGGCCTCGGTCCACTTCGTAAAGTAATCTACCGCGAATACTGCGTACTTAACTCCGCCTTTTCCAGTTGGCAACGAGCCTATGAGGTCAATTCCCCAGATCCTATATGGCCATAGGGAGGTCATCATAGTTAGCTCGGAAGGTGGAGCTCAAGGGACTGTGGAAAACCGTTGACACTTATCGCACCTCTTGAAGTAATCAAATGAGTCTACTTTGATGGTGGGCCAGAAGTACCCTTGGCGTATAATTTTCTTAGATAGGCTATGCCCTCAGTGTGGTTCCCACAGAATCCTTCATGAATCTCTTCTGTGATCTTGTTAGTCTTGGGTGGAGTCACACACCAGAGTAATGGCATAGAGTATCCTCTTTGATATAGCCTTCATTCCACAATAGTGTACCTAGGAATCTGATACATCAGTTTCCAAGCCTTGGTCCTTTCTACTGGGAGAATGCCAGTTTCAAGGTACTCAACTATCGGGGTCATCCAGGTTGGCCTGGAGTTAATCATGCAGACATCCTCCTATTTAGGCTCACTTATACTGGGTGTCGATAGATGTTCGATTGGCACAACATTCAGCTCGTTGACCTCGGTGGATGCGGCGAGCCTGGCTAGGGCGTCTGCATTCGAATTTTGCTCTCGGGGAACCTGCTCTATCGTGTAAAATTCGAAATGTTTGAGTGTTGCTTTTAATTTTTCTAGATATGCAGCCATTCTTGTCCCATGAGCCTGGTATTCCCCTAAGATTTGGTTGACCACCAACTGAGAGTCACTGTAGCAATGTATCACCTTAGCCTTGAGTTCCTTGGCTATTCGAAGTCCTGCCAGTAGAGCTTTGTATTCAGCCTCGTTATTTGACACTTCGAAGTCAAATCTCAAAGCAGAGTGAAATCGACTCTCAGTTGGGGTGATCAGAATTATTCCTGCCCCCGATCCATTTTCGTTGGAAGACCCATCGACATAAAGTTTCCACTGCTCGTGGGCTGGGGTTATAACTTCGTCGTTAGTCAATCCAGTGCATTCCACTATGAAGTCTGCCAGGGCCTGTCCTCTTATGGTTGTCCTCGGATGATAAGTAATCTCGAATTGCCCGAGCTCAAAAGCCCATTTTAGTAGTCGGCCTGAGGCTTCTGGTTTGGATAGGACTTGTCGCAGTGGTTGGTCAGTCAGCACATGGATGGGGTGCGCTTGGAAGTAAGGTCGGAGCTTTCGAGATGAGTGGATTAGGCTGAGAGCCAACTTCTCCATTAAAGGGTATCAGGATTTCGCCCCCAGTAACCTTTTGCTAACATAGTATACTGGCTTTTGCACCCTTTGTTCCTCTTAGACGAGCACGGCGCTAATGGCGTGCTCGGTTGTAGCGAGATATAGGTACAAATTTCTCCCGTGACAGGTTTCGACAAGATAGGAAGTTCCATGAGGTGCTTTTTGAGCTTCTGAAATGCCAGCTCACATTCCTCTGTCCATTCGAACTTTTTTCCCCCTCTTAAAAGGTTGAAAAATGGAAGACAGCAGTCCGTAGATTTCGAGATAAACCTACTTAATGTCGCCATCCGTCCAGTCAAACTCTGTACATCCTTATGCTTTCGAGGTGAGGGCATGTCAATTAACGCTTGGATCTTGTCAGGATTAGCCTCTATTCCCCGGGCATTCACAATGAAATCTAGGAACTTCCCCGATGATACTCCGAAAGAGCATTTCTGGGGGTTGAGCTTCATGTTGTACTTCCGTAACATGGCAAAGCACTCTTCAAGGTCATCCACATGGTTATTGTTATGTTTAGATTTAACTAACATATCATCAACATAAAATTCCATGTTATTACCTATCTGTTTGGAGAACATCATGTTTACGAGCCGTTGGTATGTGGCTCCAGCATTCTTGAGCCCGAACGGCATAACATTGTAGCAATATAGTCCTTTATCTATCACAAAACTAGAATGCTCTTGGTTTGGGGCATGCATGGCAATCTGTTTATATCCAGAATAAGCGTCCATGAACGATATAAGTCCATGCCCAGCTGTGGCATCTACGAACTGGTCGATCCGAGGTAGGGGAAGCAGTCCTTAGGACATGCTTTATTGAGACATGAGTAATCAATACATGTTCACCATGTTATGTTAGGTTTCAGAACTAGCACCGAGTTATCGACCCAATCCGAGTAGAAGACATCTCATATGAATCGATTTGCCTTTGACTTGTCGACCTCTTCCTTCAGGGCCTTCTTCCTATCGTTGTCTAGGAGACTTCGCTTTTGCTGCTTCGGGGGGAAGCTCTTGTCAATATTAAGAGCGTGGCTTATCACATTCAGGCTTATCCCTACCATGTCTGAATGTGACCACGCGAAAACATCCTAGTTCTTTTTCAAAAAGCAAATTAATTTCTATTTTATTTCTTCCAGAAGGTTTTTCCCTACCTTCACTTTTTTCGGGGGGTCTACTTCTTCGAGCTTCACCTCTTCGAGCTCTTCTAACGGCTCAAGATCAACTCTTTCCTTTATTCTTGGATCAATTTCTTTATCTATCTTGAAGACTGTCCCATCCTTATTCTGAATTATGACAAGTGTTTGTGCACTTGCCTGTTTCTTTCCTCTAACGGAAATGCTATAGCATTCCCTTCCTGCAAGCTAGTCTCATTTTAGTGTCCCGATGCCACTAGAAGTCGGGAACTTGATGGCCAAATGTCTTACAGATGAAACTGCCCCCAGCCCTACTAGGGCGGGTCTCCCGAGCAGTGCGTTGTAGGCCGATGGCAGATCCACTACTACGAATTCCATCATCTTGGTTGTCGAGACCGGGAAGTCTCCCAAGGTTACGGGGAGTTCGATGGATCCCATACAGGCAATTCCTTCTCCTGAAAAGCCGTACAACGTCGTTGCACATGTCGTTAGGTCACGAAGTGTGAGTCCCATCTTTTCTAAGGTGGCCTTGTAGAGGATATTTACTGAGCTCCCGTTATCAACCACGACTCTGTGTACCCTCTTATTCGCGAGCTGAAGGATGAAGACCAGCGGATCGTTGTGAGGGAATTGTACATGAGACGCATCATCCTTAGTAAAAGTTATGGGTTGAGATTCAACCCTTTGCTGTTTTGGAACTCTGGGTTCGAGTTCATAAGGAGACCCGTCACAAGTTTTCAGCTCATTCACAAATCGTTTTTGGGCATTCCTGCCCAATCCTGCAATATGTGGTCCCCCCGAGATGGTTATGACATCTTCTCCATCAATCAGAGGGGGTCGTTCGTCCTCCTTTGCTCGGGAGTTGCTGTTCTGGGCAAGTGGTGCTGCTGCTGCCCTCTGGCTGGTAGAAACCTGATTGGGGTTTTGATTCCTAACATATTTCCTGAAATATCCTCTCGAGATCAGGCCTTCGATCTCGTCTTTTAATTGCCTGCATTCATCAGTTGTATGTCCGATATCTCTATGGAACCTGCAGTACTTGTTGGAGTCTCTTTTCACTTTCTGGTTTCTCATGGGGTCCGGACGTCTGAAAGGGACCTGGTTTTCATTAGCCAAGTAGATATTCTCCCGAGACTCATTGAGCTCGGTATACACCTTGTATACGGAGAAATATCTTTCCCCTTTCTTCTTCTTTCCCCCTTCTGCTCAAGATTATTCCCTTCGTTCTTCTTCCTTTTAGAAGGGTTGTCCCCATGGGGTTTTGAGGTTGTAGGATCCACCGAGGTCGAGGAAGAGTTTGCGTTCGTTGTTGTAGTTATGGGCTGAGAGGTCATATTCAATGCTGACCTCGCCTCTTCTACATTAACAAACCTCTGAGCTCGTCGATTGAAATCGGTTAAGGACCTTATGGGTTTCCTCTGCATGTCCTCACAGAGAGGACTTCCAGGCATTACTCTGGCTCAGACAGCCATTAAATGGCCACTATCGTCCACATCACGAGCTCGGGCAACTTCCAAATTAAACCTTGTGAGGTAACTTTTCAATGTTTCATTCGGCTGCTGTCAGGCATTGGTCAAGGCAGACGCCTCGGGCCTAATTCTGACCATGGCTTTGAATTGCTTCTTGAAATTTCTAGACAATTGATCCCAAGAAGCGATTGAATGTCTCTTATACTTCTTAAACCATTTTTTTGGCTGGAAACAACATGCATCTGAGCTCGTAGCCCACATTACTCGCTCGCATAATTGTGTTGAACATACTCAAATGTCTGTATGGATTAGAATTCCCTTCAAATGGTGGGACATGAGGAATTCAGAATCCCTGAGGAAACGGGGTGCTGGAAATGTGAGGGGCAAAGGGCTCAAGCTCTTCGTCGAACTCTTCGTCCCGATCCCGAACTCGTTCATTTTGTAAGAGCCTGAATGCTCTTTCCAGTTGTTCAATCCTTTCTTGGACTGGATCCATGGGGGGGTCTGACTTGAAATAGTGGGAACTGGTTATCATTGATCACAACCCCAGTTTTGTGCCTTGGCATAGGGTTCTTACGTCCATTGAGATGATCCCTCGGATCTGGATTCGAGGGATTATCATTTCCCCGATTATGGTTCAGGTGTTCTCGTAAATCTGGGTGATCCCTTCGATTCCCAGTATTTCTGCGTCACTGGTCATACATACTGACTGATCTAGTATTTCTCAAGCCTTCACTGACATGGATCGTTGCACGGTTGTTTCGAGATGGGTTCCTTGCCGGTTGCCTCGTCTCAATAGTGTGAGACCGAGACATTTGGCTTCTCGTGGGTTGGGTACCTCTATGCACCTTAGTAATCTCCCCATTTCCACATCTTTTCCCAGCTCACCTTTCCCTATCACCCTGGGTCAATTGTGTGTTTCTTTGAGATGGTGAGGGATACCATATTGGCGATGGTGGGTGCCTTATGGGTGATGGTGGTTGCCATCCATTACGGGGCCTAGAAGGCCCCGAGTTTGCTCGAACTGGTTCAGGAACGCTCTGCGTGTTACCAGGATTTTGGGTCCGAGCCTCCGTGGGGGCTCAGTTATTCCCTCCCCCGGTCAATACCTCCGCAGTTGAGTTGGCAGGAGCTCCAGCCCGGTTACTTCTTTGGGGCCTTGACGGAGCAGGTTGTTCTGCTGGTGGTGGAGGTTGCTCCGTTCTCCAGGTGGCAGCATTTTTTCGCGGTCGCCCACGAGGCCTATGTGGTGGAACATGAACGTCTCGCGGAGGCAAAGCTTTGGCCTCTGGCGGAGGTGGGGCCTGACCGCCTGTGCCTCAGCAGCCAATCTGGCCAGCTCCTCGTTACGTTTCTTGGCCTCTGCCAACTGCTTTCGCAGTTGATGATTTTTGAGCTCCACTATCGAGACATTTCATTCAGGATTATAATACATGTCCTCATCGTCCCTGGGAGCCGGTGGTCCCCGAGAGTCGGATGAACCACTCCTCTCATCAGGATCCGAATTCACCATAGGCTGCTTTCCAGGGCGTCAGGGGTAGTCAGCTTCATCTAAAATTTCCTCCTTAGTAACATTGGGATCATTCGCGGCCATTGTTGATTCAGGGAGGCTTTTTTTGACTAGACTCACACACGTACTGCTTAATGCTCTCAATGAAAGCACCAAACTGTTGACGCCGATTTTCGTCAACTTAAATTGTAGAGCAATTAAACAATTAAACAATGAAGCGAATGAATGATGAAGAGAAACAAGAGAATTTTTACGTGGTTCAGCAATTAATTCTGCCTAGTCCACGAGTCTATCTTATTAAGATTTGGAGTTTTCTGGAAATTCTTCAGTGATGAATTACCCAGAGCTTTTCTCTCAAGAAATCAAAAATCACCCTTTACAAGTGGTGATTCCTTCTCTATTTATAGAGAAGGTTGCAGAATTCATCCCCACATATTTCGGGAAGATATTCTGTATATCAATTGAAATAATGATATTAAATGCATTATCTCCAATATACACGGAAATGTCCCATGAAGATCGGGAACGGATAACATATTAAATGACACCCCTTAAATATTGGGATTACACAACAATAAATATGTTCACACATAATGGGCTCTCCCAGGTGATTCATCAGGTCTTCGAGATCAACAATCGGCATTGATTCTGTTATGACTTATGGGTCAATCACGAACTTGTCACCCAACTTCATGATACGCTTGGGATAGGTAGGTACTGTCGAGGCTGTCACACCCGAGCTTGCACTTCCTGAGCTCGAACTACCTCGCCTGAGGACAATCGGTAAAAGATATATTTGAGTGTTGTTATACCCAGATTTCAAGCCATAGTAAATATGACCTCGAAAGCTGAGTTCGCATTAAATCATCTCGTGAGGGTTAGGGTATGCTCTACGATTGTAAATCGAAGCCTGCAAAGTACGATACATGACCTCGAATGTACTGACCTCGAAATGATCTCGATCTCGAAGGATAGCTCTGAGAGCCCCTCATCTTCAGGAACAACTTCGGAGCAGGGATATCGAGCTCGATGTACTATCTCGAAAGCAATGGTAGCTCGGGAGATGTCGGTAGCTCGCACAATGACGTGAAACCTGAGATGCTGAAGCCTTGGAGATACGCTATGACCACCTTGAATATCTACAAGTATTGTAAGCATGAGATGTAATCCTCATTTATTGATATAAATCCCCAAGAATCGTGGGATATTATTTAGTCAGTTATGCGTTTCCTGATCTTTGGGGAACGTTTCCTTTTATATTTGATTATTGGCATTTAAAGCCATTTATTTTTATTCACAAAAGAGTAACTACCCAAAATATGTGGGATAGTATTCTGCATCCTTCTCTATAAATAGAGAAGTCATGCACCATTGTAAAGGAGGGAAATTCTGATCCTTGAGAGAAAACTCTGGAGAATTCTTGCTAAAGAATTGTTCAGAGATAATCTTGAGATTAATAACAGAGACTCGTGGACTAGGCAGATTTAACTGCTGAACCACGTAAAAAACTGTGTTTGATTCGTTTGTTTATTTTTGGCTATTGTCTCAAATTGTTTACGTGCTCTCTTCTTTTATCTGTTGACGAAAAACGGCGTCAACAGTTTGGTGCTTTCATTGAGAGCCTCAAGCATCCATCCCGGAGAGATTCATGGCTGCAAAAAATCAGAACACTCCTGAAGGAAATTACCCAAGGCGTCCTGGAAAACAACCAATGGAGAACCCGGACGCTGAAGAAAGGAGTGGATCCTCTGATTCCCGGGGACCACCTCCACAACCAAGAGATGAGGACATGTACTATAACCCTGAGCGTTATGTCCCCATTGTAGAATTGGAGAATCGGCAGCTGAAACAGCTGCTGGCAGATGCCAACAAACGTAACGAGGAGTTGACTAGGATAGCCGCGGAGGCGCAGGTGGCTCAGCCCCCGCTTCCGCGCGAAGACCAAGTCCCTCCTCCAAGGGACGTGCACGTTCCTCCCCGGAGGCCCCGTGGACGTCCACGAAAAAATGCTGCCACAAGGAGGCCAGCACAACCTCCAGCACCAACAGAGCCATCTGCTCCTTCTAGGCCTCAGAGGAGTACCCGAGCTCGGGTCCCGCCTAATCCACCTGTGGGAGTGCCTGCAGGAACTGAGAACAACCGAGCTCCTGCCGAGGCTCGGACTCAGGTTCCTGGTAGTGCACCGAACGCAACTGGCCCGTCTCGGGCAAATTCTGGACCCTCCAGGCCGAGGCAGGGACGACAACCACCGTCACCTATACGGTTTCCTCCATCTCCCATAAGATATCCTTCACCTCCCCGCAGAAACGCTCAACCTGGTCGAGATCAGGATCAAGGGCGTACAGGGGAAAGACAAGGAAACAGGGAGACGTTCCAGGGGCGGAAAGGCGCGCCATCCGAGAGAAGTCAGATGTCCCGATCTCGCACTGCAGAGACAAGGCGACGTAGAAAGGATCCACCACGAAATGACCGATCGATGAGTTTCACCAGTGATGAGTCCGGAGAAACTAGGTCTGTCAGTAAACACGACTGGGGTCGTAAAAATACTGGAAATCACAAGAGCCATCCCGACCTGCGCAATCATCTGAATCAGAGCAGGGGAAAGGGAGATCAGACAAACCCGGATCTTAGGAATCATCTGAATGGGCGTAGAGATCCCTCACGGAGACGCGAGCCTGGGATCGCGATTAATGACTATCAATTCCAAACACCGCCTAAGGACCCAGTACAAGAAAGGATCGATCAACTCGAAATAGCCTTTAGGCTTTTGAAGAATGAACGAGGGAACGGTCGATATGAGGACTCTGATGAGGAGCTCGAGCCGTTTGCTCCCAATATTTCTAACACTCAGTTCCCCCAAGGGTTCCGGATTCCTCACGTCCCAGCGTTTGAAGGAAAAACCGACCCATGTAGCCACCTGAGTACATTCAACACTATCATGAGAGCTAGTAACGTGGGTTACGAGCTCAGATGTATGTTGTTTCCGACATCATTGGCCGGACCTGCCAAGAGTTGGTTCGAGAAGTACAAGAGACATTCTATAACTTCGTGGGATCAATTGTCTAGAGACTTCAAGAAGCAGTTCCGAGCTATGATGGGAGTCAGACCCGAAGCATCCACTTTGACTAACGTCCGACAACAACCGGGCGAAACACTGAAGAGCTACCTGACAAGATTTAATCTAGAGGTCGCCCGAGCTCGTGACGTGGATGACAGTGGGCACTTGATGGCCATCCGAGCTGGTGTTTTACCCGGGAGTGCCCTTTGGGATGACATGCAAGGGAAACCGGTGAGGTCGATAACCGAGTTTAACAGACGGGCGCAGAAATTTGTCAATGTAGAGGAGGCGAGGTCAACACTCAAGGCGACCTCGCAGACCGAAACTACAACGATAAACATTAACTCCGCCTCAACCTCGGTTGACCCAGCAGCTACACAGCCTACCTCGGAGAATCCCTCCAAGAGGAAAAAGAGCGAGGGAAATAATCCCGAGGCTGATGGAGGAAAGAAGAAAAAAGGAGAAAGGGATTTCTCCGTATATAAAGTGCACACCGAGCTCAATGAGTCTCGGGAAAACATATACCTGGCTAATGAAAACCAGGTCCCCTTCAGGCGTCCGGACCCTATGAGGAATCAAAAGTCCAAGAGGGATTCCAGCAAATACTGTCGATTTCATAGGGACACCGGCCACACAACTGATGAGTGCCGACAGCTGAAGGACGAGATCGAAGGGTTGATCTCGAGAGGTTATTTCCGGCAGTACGTCAAAAACCAGAATACTGGACAGGCTACTGCTAGCCAGAGAGTAGCCGCGCTTCCGGCAGCACAGAATAATAACTCCCGATCTCGGGATGAAGACAGGCCTCCGCCGATAGATGGAGAGGACGTAATAACCATCTTGGGAGGTCCTCATCTCGCAGGAGGGGGAATAAATGCTCAAAAACGATATGTGAATGAGCTAAAGACAGGGGGCGGGTCTCCATACGAACCCGAACCAAGGGCACCAAAAAGCCAAAGGGTTGAGACTCAGCCTATAACCTTCACTGAGGAGGATGCCTCCCATGTCCAGTTCCCTCATCATGATCCACTCGTCATCACCCTACAGCTTGCCAACAAAAGAGTGCGCCGAGTTCTCATAGACAATGGGAGCTCAGTTAACATTCTTTATAAAGCGACACTAGAGAAAATGGGACTCTCCCTTCGCGACCTGAAGGCTTGTGCAACCACTTTGTACGGCTTTTCTGGAGAAGGAACCGCCTGTATGGGGTCCATTGAACTCCCTGTGACCTTGGGAGACTATCCAGTCTCGGTGACCAAGATGATGGAGTTCGTGGTGGTAGAGTTACCATCTGCCTACAATGTACTGCTCGGGAGACCCGCCCTGGTCGGGCTGGGGGCAGTTTCATCTGTAAGGCATCTAGCCCTTAAGTTCCCAACTCCAAGCGGGGTCGGAACATTGAAAGAAGATCAATTGGCAGGAAGGGAGTGCTACAGCATTTCCTTAAGGGGAAAGAAACAAACAAGTGCGCAAGCACTCGTTGTCATACAGAATAAAGATGGGACAGTATTAGAAATTGATGAGGAGATCGATCCAAGGATTGAGGAGAAGGTCGACCTCCAACCTTTGGAAGAGCTCGAAGAGGTTCAGCTCGAGGAAGCTGATCCCTCAAAGAAAGTGAAGGTCGGGAAACACCTCCAAGACGAATCAAAATAGCAATTAATTTGCTTTCTGAAGAAAAACCAGGATGTCTTCGCGTGGTCACACTCTGACATGGTGGGAATAAGCCCTAATGTAGCGAGCCACGCATTGAATATAGACAAAAGCTTTCCCCCAAAGCAGCAAAAGCGAAGGCAGCTGGATGAAGACAGAAAGAAAGCACTAAAGGAGGAGGTAGACAGGCTGAAAGCAAATAATTTCATAAGGGACGCTTTTTACCCAGACTGGGTGGCCAATCCAGTGTTAGTCCCGAAACCCAATGGGACGTGGAGAACGTGCATTGACTACTCAGACCTCAACAAGGCCTGCCCGAAAGACTGTTTTCCCCTGCCGAGAATTGACCAGCTCGTAGACGCCACGGCGGGGCATGGTCTGATGTCGTTCATGGATGCTTATTCTGGGTATAACCAGATTCCCATGCATGCCCCCGACCAAGAGCATACGAGCTTCATCACAGACAAGGGGCTCTACTGCTACAATGTCATGCCATTCGGACTCAAGAATGCCGGAGCCACGTACCAGCGGCTCGTAAACATGATGTTCTCAGAGAAAATTGGGAACAACATGGAAGTTTATGTTGATGACATGCTTGTAAAGTCTCGACTTAACAAAAACCATGTTGATGACCTCGAAGAGTGCTTTGGTGTGCTCAGAAAGTACAACATGAAGTTGAATCCTCAGAAGTGCACTTTTAGGGTGTCTTCAGGGAAATTTCTGGGTTTCATTGTCAACTCTCGTGGAATCGAGGCTAATCCCGATAAAATAAAGGCCCTGATCGATATGCCTTCACCTCGGAAGCATAAAGATGTTCAAAGCTTGACTGGCAGGATGGCAGCTCTGGGCAGGTTCATTTCGAAGTCAACGGACCGCGGTCTCCCATTCTTCAACTTATTGAAAGGAAGTAAAAAGTTCGAATGGACAGATGAGTGCGAGCTAGCCTTTCAAGAGCTCAAAAGGCACTTAGCCGAACCACCCATCCTATCAAAGCCTGAGACGGGAGAAGTACTGTTCCTGTACCTCTCAACTACCGAACACGCGATAAGCGCGGTGCTCGTCCGAGAGGAAGAGAGAATACAGAAACCCGTCTACTATATCAGTAAAAGATTACTGGGGGCAGAGTCAAGGTATCCACTGATGGAGAAGCTCGCCCTCAGTCTGATCCACTCATCTCGAAAGCTCCACCCTTACTTTCAGGCACATCCTATCCATGTACTAACAGATCAACCACTAAGGCAAGTCTTGTCTAAACCAGAGGCGTCTGGTCGACTCCTAAAGTGGGTTGTTGAGCTCGGACAATTCGAGATCACCTACCATCCGAGAACAACCATTAAGGCACAAGCGTTGGCAGATTTTATAGTGGAATGCACCGGTACAGCCGACGACGAGGTAACAACCACGGCCCACGAGCTGTGGAAAATTTACGTCGACGGGTCGTCAAATGAAAATGGAGCGGGGGCAGGAGTTATTCTGATCACTCCTACAGGGAGCAGATTTCACTCTGCTTTAAAGTTCGGCTTTAAAGCATCTAATAACGAAGCTGAGTATGAAGCTTTACTTGCGGGACTACGAATAGCAAAGGAGCTCAAGGCCAAAGCTATACATTGCTACAGCGACTCCCAGCTCGTAGTTAATCAAATCTTGGGAGAGTACCAGGCTCGTGGCACAAAAATGGCAGCTTATCTGGAGAAGGCAAAATCCGCATTGGAGTTTTTTGAGTTTTATGCAATCAAACAGGTTCCCCGAGAACAAAACTCAAACGCAGATGCCTTAGCTCGCCTCGCCACCTTCGCCGAAAATGAGGAGCTAAATGTCGTACCCGTAGAGCACCTGTCAGTGCCCAGGATTACTGAGCCTGACGAGGAAGATGTGTGTATGGTCGAGACAGAGCCGACCTGGATGAGCCCGATAGTTGAGTACCTCGAAAATGGAATTCTTCCAAAAGATCGAAATCAGGCTCGGAAACTAATGTGTCAACTTCCCCGTTACACCATCCTGGACGGAAGGCTATACAGAAGAGGGTATTCCATGCCATTGCTCAGATGTGTAACTCCTCCCGAGGCAAAGAAGATTATTGAAGAAATTCATGAAGGATTCTGCGGAGACCATACCGGGGGGCATAGCCTGTCCAAGAAGATTATACGCCAAGGATATTTCTGGCCAACCATTAAAACGGATTCTTTCGAGTTCGTGAAAAAGTGCGACAAGTGCCAGAGATTCGCCACGATACCCCGAGCTCCACCTTCCGAACTAACCATGTTGACATCCCCATGGCCCTTTGCGGTATGGGGCATCGACCTCATAGGCTCACTCCCAACTGGCAAAGGAGGAGTAAAGTATGCTGTGGTCGCAGTTGATTACTTCACAAAATGGACTGAGGCTGAACCATTGGCGACCATAACTTCGAAGAAGATCCTAGATTTCGTGGTAAAGAACATCGTATGCCGATATGGAGTGCCAAGAAAGATTGTGTCTGACAACGGAACCCAGTTTGATTGCGACTTATTTACCAACTTTTGTAACAAGAACGGTATAATAAAGAGCTTTTCGTCAGTGGCTCACCCTCAGGCGAACGGTCAGGTCGAAGCCGTTAATAAAACTCTCAAGAGTTCCTTGAAGAAAAAGTTGGAAGAAGCAAAGGGACGATGGCCTGAGGAATTACCCCAAGTTCTTTGGGGATATAGAACTACAGCTCGGACATCAACTGGGCATACCCCGTTTTCTCTAGCATACGGCTGCGAGGCAATGTTGCCCATTGAGGTCGAAATTCCAACGATTCGAACTCAGACTTACGACCAAAGTTCCAATCATACTCAGCTCGAAGAAACCCTAGACTTGATCGAAGAAAAAAGGGAAGAGGCTCAGCTGAAAAATGCTGCTTACCAGCAACGGACCACGAGATATTTCAATAAGAGGGTTCGAGACCGAAAGTTCGGAGTGGGAGACCTGATTTTGAGACGAGTATTCTTAGCAACCCGAGATCCAGCAGCTGGGGTGCTCGGGCCGAACTGGGAAGGACCATACCAGATAGAGTCAATCATCCGACCGGGCGTATACAAACTTGCGAGATTAGATGGGAGCCTGATACCTCGAGCATGGAATGGCGACACCTTAGACCATATTATCAATAGTGTAGAAAGTGTCGCCTATAACCATGATTTTCTGTATTTAGTTTGTTTTTGAATTTCAAATAAAGGGTCTACTTTGTTTCACATGTAATTTATTTTTATTTTTGCAATCTCTCTTAATTTAATAACCTATGATCACACTCATAGGATATTAAGGGGGCATCATTGGTATACATACCACCAACTTAAAAATATATATATATAAAGTATTTGGATATAACCAAGTACGCGATATTAGATAGTTCGGACATAACCGAATTATCAAACACAAAGTATTTGGATATAACCAAGTACGCGATATTAGATAGTTCGGACATAACCGAATTATCAAACACAAAGTATTTGGATATAACCAAGTACGCAATATAGATAGTTCGGACATAACCGAATTATCAAACACAAAGTATTTGGACATGACCAAATGCGCGAGCTTAGATAGTTCGGATATAACCGAACCATCAAAACCTAGATATCTGGAGTTAACCAGATGTGTAGACACAACAGGTTTGGAACAAACCAGCCAAATTATCGATCGATGACAAATGGGAGCCTAAACCTATTGCAAGATAAGTCAAAGTCGAGGCTGGAATATCTTAGAAATATAGTTTCGAACTCTTAACCTCGGAGCTAAAATACTGAGGATGAGGAAAAGTAACTAAAAAAAAAAAAGATATAACCAAATCATTCATATTACATACCATATAAGTACTTTCGAGTTCATGGTTGGAGTAATATCCGACCTTGATAAATAACGAGGTCGGAAACGGATAATCCGAATAAACTATGCATGAATGCATCGAATTTCGAGCCTAAAATCCAAACTATGTTTGTATGCATAAATAAACATAAACGAGTTCATCAATTATAAGAATGTGCAAAATATTTCGAGCCAAGAAATGTAAAGCATGTAAAAAATTAAATTAGTTAAAGAAATTGTATCAGCCCCATGGGCATAATTCACAATAATTACATAAGAGGACGCAGCCACGATGACTGATCTCCCCGAGGTCAGACTCAATGAAGAGGAGTCTCCTTGGCCTTCTCAGCGGCACCGGACCCCTCAGGACGAATAGCATGACTATCCTCCTGAGCTCCCTCCGAAACGGTACCCGGAGTAGCCTTTTCCTTCTCGAGCTGCTCAGCCTTCTCTTTCTCGAGCCGTTCAGCCTCTTCCTTGTCGAGCTGAGAATTCCATCGTTCGAGGAAGGACGCCTCGAGGGGACCCAAAAAACTGGTGTCCAGTTCTTCGTTATAGGCCCACAGCCGGTACATGGCTGAATCGACCGCCGTTTCCTTCTTTTCTTTGAACTCGGCAGTAAGGTGGGTTTTGATATCCTCCATAAGGTTGAGGGTGACGGCCTTATCTTCCTCGAGCTTCTTATTGGTCTCCCGAAGCTGGATGTTATCTCTCTTTTGCTCCTCGAGTTCGTTTTTCAGCTTTCCAAGCTCCTTGGCCATTTCCTCACGCTCCTTAACCACTGCCTCGAGCTTAATGTTCACCGCCTTCAGGTCATCATTCGCTCTAAGGTGGAGGTCCCTCTCCTCTTGGGCGAGGGTCCTGCTCGAATGGACCTCATTGTTCAGCTCGTAATTGAGCTGGGCAGTGAAAGTAAGAGCCTGAAAAAAGGAAGAAACCATCATTAGCCTCGAGACAGTATGAATGTAAGCAAAGGGAATATAGGATACTTACCGCGGCAGTGTGCTCGATACTCTTCTCGTACAGGACAGTGCGGTCTCGAGTGCCAGTTAGACACTGCCACTGAGGAGCCTCGAAATTACCGTAGCTCTGGCCGATCCGGGACATTACATCCGAGATCAGCGTAGATCCGTGAGGACCGGCAGCATTATCCACCACATATGAATCCATATGGATGGAGATGGTTAGCTTCTGAGCTCGGGAAGCAGAAGGTCTTTTGGCGAGCTGAGTAGAAGACATTTGACCCGCCGCAGGAGGTTGGGATTCGGCCATGGCAGCGATACCGGTCTGCGAGGCCGGCGCCACCACAGAGACGACGGCCTGCGAGGGTGGTATCGTCGTGGGGGTGTTAGTCTGGCCAGTCGACGCAGCAGCAGAGCTCGAAGCCGACGGGGGAGGAGGAGGCGTTTTCCTAGATTTCTTGGAGCCTTTCCCAGGCTGGCTGGTTTTCAGTCCCCCTGACCTGGGGCGTTTGCTCCTCTTGGCACCCGCATTGTCAATAAGGGCGTCGAGGTCGGAGTCCATATCGCCTGCACAAGTCATCACAGTGAGTCAGTAAAAGAGATAAAGTTACTTCAACACTACATATAGAGTGGTGGAAGAAAAAACCTAACTGGAACTTTCCCCCGAGCTTGAGCTTGGGGACCATGAAATTCCCCCGTCTTCAGAAGAGGCGGGGGGAGGGCCTTCCCTATAAGTTGGTGATAACCTCGAAAGGTCCCTATAATCATTGGTCCCATACTGCACAGCTATCCCATTCCACACCTCGTCCGTGGTATACATAGTGTCGTATTTTCCAAGCCCACTATCAAACCTATGGACACAGTCATCTACCCAACTCCATATGTAGAAGTGGTATCTATCCTGTGGGCACGAGACTAGTCTATTGGGCCTGTGTTTTAATAAAGTGGGGGACCACATTCGCGAAGTAGGAAGGGTTTTACCTCCATCGGAGTCCGAACTCGAGGCTTCATCATTGGCCTCGTTCCCCGACCGCGGACTTCTCGAGCGAATTGGGAGAGATGCTTTCCTTTCCCTCCTCGGAGGAAGGATGCCTGTGGGCAGAGGCACTTCCTCCCAGCGTTCATATTTTTTACTGGACCAGTCAGAGGTTGACTGGCCCTGTCCCAACAACCCACAAGCTCGTAGCTTGTCCTCATGTAGCAGAAATGAGAGAGACCTCCTGCCATAAGGGAGTCGGAGCAGGCTCTCTCTGTGCTCCTTCATTGTCTCGTCAGGGGTGGGACGCTGAAAGTTAGCTGAAAGGCGAGATACACTTCAACTAAACATGGATTCAAGGGCTAAAGATTCGAGCTCAAAAATTGAAAGTAACGAGAATACTTACGAATTCGCCTAAACGAACGATGTCGAGACGGGAACAGACCGTCTGTCCAGAAAAAAGCCTTCTTGAAGTCAGGGTGATGGTTCGGAAGGTCTTCAAAGACTTTTGTCTCTTTGGGGTAGCTCAAAAGATAGTAGAAACCATCTCCTCCCCGAGCTCGGGAGGGATTACTCTTCAAACAAAAGAGATATAAAATCTCTTGGGGTGAAGGTCCTATCCACCCCAGCTCGTGGAATAAGGACCTCAGGGCAGACAGCACCCTGTATGAGTTGGTGTTGAGTTGGAATGGAGCCAACCCAACAAAATCGATGAAGTCCCTGAAAAAGGACTTCAGGGGAAGCAAAGCTCCTGCCCTTATGTGTTCCTGGCTCCAGGCCGCGTATTTCACAATGGAATCGCGGCCCCCAGGAGCGAAGCAGCTCCGTTCATGCCTTGTCGGAGCTCGACAGTTCAGTGTGTCCAACGAGCTAAGGCCATGAAGGGCCAGGATGTCAGTTATCTGGTCGGAGGTGGTAACCGAGCTCTGGTAGAACTCGGCTTCAAACATCTCCCTCCTAGGCTGCGAAGACGAAGGCTCCGCCATTAAGGAAAACTGAAGTTCCCCCGGGTGGTATGCTACCGTGACTTTTAACGCGGGGTCGAGGGGAACTGGCCTAGGTCCGGGGTTAGGCTCCAGATAGATGGCTTCCTGAAGGACCTTTCTCTTCTTTTCGATGACCTCGTCAATCTGGCGACGATAGTGGGCTCGAATGTCTTCTTGCTCGCGTGCGATCTCGTACTCTTTAATCCGACGCTGGTTCCGGGCAAAGATCGATTCCGGGCTCGGAGATTTGGGCTCGTAAGGGATTGCTCGTAATGACCCCCACCGTCTTTCCGAATTCTGTGACATCTAGCGAGAAAGAAAAAATGGTGAGGGCCATGCATGCAAGAATCAGGAGCTCGATGGATGAGCTCGTAGATCTAAGGACAAGAAACTAAGTATTTAGACCCTTACTAAAGAGTCAGAGCGTGGGTTCCACGGGAAAGGAAAAGGAGCGTGGATGATTTCTTTTTTGAAAATCCCGAAATTCAAGGGAAAGGAGAGTGGCGGTTAGCCAGGAAAAGCGTTTTTGGGTTTCGTGTAATTGTCAAGAACAAGGGTTTTTACCCGAAAACTTGGTGTACAAGAAACATAGCCTAAAATTTTCAAAACCCAGAAAGTTGAAACGCCGGTCAAAGGACAAAACTGGGCATAAACCAGAGGCAAACATCCAGAAAGCAATTCCAGAAAACATAAAACCTATCGGTTCAAAACCTCATATCGCATCATGCTAAGAACACATACTAACGTACACAGCAAGCACAGTATAAAAAGAACAATAAAAATGGCGTACTTACACAGTGATGGTGAGTGCAGCGAAATCGTCGAGTGGAGAAGAGGTTGCAAGAAAGAACTCACTGACTCGAACAGACCAAGGTTCCTTTGTTTTTTGGGTCGAGAAAACATGCACGGGATGGAAGCTTCTTAAGAAAGTTTCTGGCTTTCTTGTTTTTTCTTTTCTTTCTGGTTTACAATGAACAAACGTAAAGAAGAAGACGAAGAGGAGATCTTATATATATAGGTGGGAAAACTAAATTGATCAGGAGCGTTGGTTAAAATCCTCAACAGATCGAATGGAGGGGAATCGGTGATAAGATGGCGCCGAAAAGGTGTCAGACGGACGATCGTGGGCGTGTTCCCAAGGTACTCAAGTACCTAAAGTGAGCAATACCCATCTGGCACGTGTCCATTTTCAAGAGTGTGACGGTATGGTTCCCGAAAAGAGTAGTTCAAAAGTTTCCTTCTCTTAGGATTCGAACAAATACTTTTGAGGGGGCAAAATGTTATACCCAGATTTCAAGCCATAGTAAATATGACCTCGAAAGCTGAGTTCGCATTAAATCATCTCGTGAGGGTTAGGGTATGCTCTACGATTGTAAATCGAAGCCTGCAAAGTACGATACATGACCTCGAATGTACTGACCTCGAAATGATCTCGATCTCGAAGGATAGCTCTGAGAGCCCCTCATCTTCAGGAACAACTTCGGAGCAGGGATATCGAGCTCGATGTACTATCTCGAAAGCAATGGTAGCTCGGGAGATGTCGGTAGCTCGCACAATGACGTGAAACCTGAGATGCTGAAGCCTTGGAGATACGCTATGACCACCTTGAATATCTACAAGTATTGTAAGCATGAGATGTAATCCTCATTTATTGATATAAATCCCCAAGAATCGTGGGATATTATTTAGTCAGTTATGCGTTTCCTGATCTTTGGGGAACGTTTCCTTTTATATCTGATTATTGGCATTTAAAGCCATTTATTTTTATTCACAAAAGAGTAACTACCCAAAATATGTGGGATAGTATTCTGCATCCTTCTCTATAAATAGAGAATTCATGCACCATTGTAAAGGAGGGAAATTCTGATCCTTGAGAGAAAACTCTGGAGAATTCTTGCTAAAGAATTGTTCAGAGATAATCTTGAGATTAATAACAGAGACTCGTGGACTAGGCAGATTTAACTGCTGAACCACGTAAAAAACTGTGTTTGATTCGTTTGTTTATTTTTGGCTATTGTCTCAAATTGTTTACGTGCTCTCTTCTTTTATCTGTTGACGAAAAACGGCGTCAACAAGTGTCATGCCATTGCCCATTGCGTTCTCAGAGAATATTCGAGGTTAGACATCCTCGAGGTTGTTGTTTTACTTCAGAGGTTTTACGGATGGACCATATGATGTTTTCATATATTTTGAGCTCACACCTGACTAGCCTAGTTTTCGGGGTCATAACCTCTTATCTCGAAATCTGGGTGTAACACAAACATATATATATATATTAATAAAATTGATTCATTCTACTCAACTATAATTCTACACCATTAATTATAGTTGGAAAAAATATATATATATATAATAAAGCTCACCTTTAAAATATGTTCTTAATTAAATTATACTAACTTCTAATTTTGAAAACATATCATATAATATACCTTAGAGCGAAAAAATACCAATGCCAGAATGCATTAAAAAGCATAATATATAACAAATATCCTAAATTAAATCAAGAGCTTAAATTACATAAGAAAAGCCCATTAAGTTGCCTATATAAGGAATATGATATCTAGGGTTTTCATAAGGAAATCAGTCTCAATTGATTCATTGGGTAAGTGAAAATCTAGACGGTCTAACCCTTTCTTGGCCACTCTCTCTTCTTCTTCTCTTCTAGATATCTATCTCATGTGTTAAGAACCAATCCACACTAGTTCTAGGTTGATCAAAGGCTTGGTGAGGAAGATTGTGTTGCGGATCAAGTTCAATCTCTTGATAATACTCTGCTACAGAAATGAATCAAGGGTTAGAGAGATTGAAGGATGGAGTTGTTCCAGTTCCGATGCGTAATGTAAGTTTTACTTTACTCTGTATTTGTATCAATTTCATAGGAGCATGTTCTAAGAATTTGCATGTTTGTTTTATAATATGTAAATTGCATGAAAATAAATAAAGATCCTGCAATGAGTATTTCCTACAATTGGCCTCAGAGCCATAGGTTGCTAGTTTATTTTCATGAATGAACATGTATGAAATTGATTGATATGTTAGGTTATTAATTGGATGGTACATGTTATTGGTGCATGCTTATGTTTTCTTATGTAAATTTAGCAATAATTTTGTTATTTTTGGCTTGTTTTGGGATTGAAAAACTACACAACTCTTTTTTTTAATTTTTTTTGGACTAATTGGGAAATGTGCGTGCTGGGCACGCATGAAAGAGCCACTGGGACACGACCGTACGAATGTCCGTATGGATCCGTACGGCGTCGGTGCCAGGCCCGTGCAGTAGCACTTTTTCGCAAAATAATAATAATAATAATAATAATAATAATTTTTATTTTTTAAAAATTGCATATCTTGTGCAGTTAGGTTTAAAATATTTAAAATTGATTATCTGATTATTTTAGATATTTTTGTTTTTGAAAATATTTTGAATTGGTTATCTGATAATCATGATATTTTAAGATTTTTTTATTTTGTTATAAATAAAATATTTAAATTAGTTATCTGATTATTCAATATATTTTTATTTGTTAAAATATTTATAATTAGTTATCAGATAATTCTAGATATTTTAGATATTTTAAATTTAGTTAAAAGATATTTTCATATTTTAAAGTTGGTTAAAATATTTAAAAATAAAATATCTTGTCATTCCTAACAACTTAACAACCTAGGTTAAATTAATTATTTGAAATTGAATTTTGTTTGATAAATTCTATTTTAATTAATTTAATATTTTGCAACTTGTTTAATTAATTATATTGAATTTTGTCTGATGAATTCTATGTTAATTAATTATGGTATTTTGCAAAACAGTATATTGTTGTGGTATATTTGCATAATTTAATAATACATGCTTATAGAGTAACATGTTAGGATCATCCAATTATTAGCATATCAAGCATCATTATTAAGTTATTTTTTGCATTTGAGCTTTAAATATAAGTATAATGGTGGCCCAATTTTTGTGTTTGAAAAATGTGGGAAAACTCAAATAAAACTTTCATAAAATGTTAGGTTTTATGTGGGCCCAATTGAACATGAAAAGTTTAAATTCCTCTCTTGTGGGTGGCTCCACTTGTGAATGTCCATTTTCTTTGCATAGATTGGGCCTAATCAATTGAATAACAATTAATAAAACGAAGGTTCAAATTTCTGTCTTTTTGGACTTTGTGTGGAAGTTAGGGAGCCTTCGTAGTGGGTCCGACATACTGAACCTTGTTCTCCTCCATGCAAGCTTGAATTTTTAAGGCCCATTTACCTAAGTTTGACTTAATTGTATTATGTTATATTTTTTAGTTGGACCTAATAATTGATTAGAAGCAGATTAATTCTATTTTTTGAATTAATTTTCAATGGTAATTTTAGAATTAATGAAAAAAATTATAAACTCTGGTTTATTAATTTGGCAAACCTAAGTTGGTTTATTGATTATTTTAATAATTTGGTGAACCTAAGTTGATTTTTTCTTTCAAAAAGAATAAAATACTAAAATATTTAATGATGAGTTATAAAAATTTAAATCCGATCTCCACCGTTGATTTAACAAGGTTAGAGTTTAGTAGGGCCTCATGGTGCTTTGATTTCATCTCCCTACGGAAGGTGTTCACTTCACTTCTTAACATGGTTAAATTTCTTAGGATAGATGGTTATAGATGGACCTTCTATAGACTCATCCCTACGATGACTATAGGAATTAAGTCTATAATAATCGAAACTGTGGGTCAAACTCATAAAGTAAGAAATATTTGTGACTCTCGCCTACCGGGACACATGAGTTTTCGTTACTTTGATCAGATTGAGTAGGTAGTTAATAAAATTCTATGCCGTTTTATTAATTGAGATGTTTCTCTATTTAACTAAGTGAATATTTGTGACTCTCGCCTACCAGGACATATGCATTCATGACTAGTTAAAGTACCTAAGAAATAAAAGATAAGTGTTTTAGTATTTTGCTTATCTCAAAATATGTTATGCTATTTCTAAAAATTTAATGAATAAATGTTTGTCAAGCAATGCGTTGATTTCTACTTAGTTGATAATCGTAGCTCTAGGCTTTCCACCTCATACTCTCTCTAATCTCTACAAGGTTACTCTATGGTGAGAACCTCACGAAATGCTTGTCCAACATCAACATGGTGTTGATTATGGACAACATCGAGTTCGTGATAATCAGAGATATTCCTATTTTTCCTATGCAACGATCACCAAATTCTTCAAAAGAGGATTGTTGATGGTGGTTCGAGCAAAGGAAACGATGCTAATAATACCAAACAGGCTCAAGGAAAAGCTACTTTAAGCTTCTTCTTCGAAGGGAACATGAGGAAGAAATTCAAATAAAAAGAATAAGAAGTTCACTAGCAAGGCACCAAATGCTACAAAGCATCTTGGAGCAGGGCCTGATTATAAGTACACAAAAAAGGGGAGTGTTTCCAACTGCAAGGAGACTGGGAATTGGAACAAGATTGCCCAGCAGGCATATGGAACACAAGATAATTAAATTTGTCTTGGATGCATGTGATTTTAGAGGATGATACTTTGGTTTTGGATCACTGAATCAAAATCTACTAAACATGCATGTACCTTTTTACAACTTTTTAGCATTGGGAAAGCCATGAAGGATAAAAAGCCACAGCTTAGAATCCATCAAGGGTTGTTCATATCAAACAAGGCAAAAGGATAAGCTTGAATGAATATTGGAAATAAATATATTGTTTTAAGACAATGTTTATTTTCTTTCGATTTTCAATGAAAATTTTAATTTCAATTTTTCTTATTACATCAACAATAATTTGTAGTTACTTTCATAAGTAATAAAATCCTATTTCTTTAAATGGATATGAATTGTGGGGTGGATGTATGAAAAATGGGCTATACCTATTGCAACTAAACGAACCCTATGTTCTAAATAGTGAGTTGTTTAAGATAGCTAAATCTAGGACCGTTAAATGACAAAAGGTCAATAACGTTAGAAATGACGTACCTTTGGCATTTTCGCTTTGGTCATGTTTTCTATGATAGGATTCAAAGACTAACAAAGGTTGGGCATTTGAGGGAACTCACCTAGGGTGACCTACCTATTTGTGAATCTAGTCTTGAGGGCAGAAAAATAAAGTGTCCATTCTCTGTGATAGGAGAAAGGGCCAAAGAACCACTAGTGCTAGTATGTTCCAATGTCTGGGGACAAATGAATGTTCAAGCGAGGGATGGTTCTGAGTATTTTGTCACCTTCATCGATGATTGCTCTAGAGACTCATGTAAGCACCTAAAGCATAGAAATTCTAAGAATTTGTTTAGAAGTTCAAAGAATTCATTGTTATGGCTTTAAAACCAAATTAGGTACAACGTTAAAGATCTTGCGATCTGGTAGGGGTGGAGGATATTTGGATAATCAGAACCAAGATCATTTAATCGAACTTGGAGAATTGTCTAAAGTAACTGCCCCAAGGACTCCACAACAAAACGGTGTTGCTGAACGGCGTGAATCATGCGTTTATGAACATGTGTGCTCTTAGAAAAGCTATTCAACTCTACCAACTTCTTACCTAGATCTTTTCTGGAGGCATACCTAGAGCGCGTGTGACATTTTTTAAATGGTGTGCCGTCTCAATGTTGTCTCCAAGACACCACTAGAATTATGGAATGGTCGTGAACTTGGTTTATGTCATTATGGAATTTGGGGGTGTCCTGTTTATGTCCTAGGGAAAAAGGTAAGAAAGCTAGAACAACGAACTAAGGTTTGTTTGTTTGTTGGCTATTCTAAAGGTACTCAGGGTGGTCTGTTTTATAGTCTAGCAGACAAGAAAGTGTTTGGCTCTACAGGTGCTACTTTTCTGGATAACGACTACATAATGAATTTCAAGTTTCATAGCAAAATAGTATTAGATGGAAAAACGATCAACTATCGTTCCATCCTCACCGACACAAGTTGATGAAAACATGGTAGATTTAGAAACCACTAATCCAAGTCAGAAAGTTATGATGCCTTGTCATAGTGGGAGGGTTTCTCAGAACCCGGTACCTATGATATTGATAGTGAAACCCACAAGTTGGTTGGGGACACAAGTAACAATGATCCATTGGCCTTTAAATAGACAATGGGTAAGTCTGAAAAGGATCTTTGACTCGAAGCCAAGTACCAGGAAGTAGAGTCTAAGTACTCTTAATTTTTCTGAGATCCTGTAGATGTGCCATTGGACTTTAGGCCGATTGGGGGCAAGTGGATCTATCAGAAGAAGAGAGGAGTTGATGGAAAGGTCGAGACATTAAAGGCTCGAATTGCGGCAGAGAGAGAAAGTTGACTTAGAGAAAACTTTTTCTCTAGTAGCCATGTTAAAATTCATTTAGTACACTCTTATCCATAGCCACAACTCTTGATTAAGAGATAAGGCAAATGGACATCAAAGAAGCATTTTTAATGGCTATCTTGATGAGACCATTAACATGGATCAATCAGAAGGATTTAAAGTATTTGGACAAGAAAGTCGGCAAGCCAAGCAGGTCAATCTATGGACTTAAACAAGCTTCGCGCTCCTGAAACTTAAGGTTAAATGAAAACATTAAGACCTGAGGTTTTGAACAAAATGTTGTTGACCCTTGTGTTTGAAAACTTAGGGAAAAATACATTGTGGTGTTCTTAATCCTTTATGTAGATGATATCTTATTCATTGGAAACAATGTCAAGAAATTATCAAACATAGAGAACTGGCTGGAAACGAAATTCTAGATTTTGTTGTAGCAAGTCGTGTACTTGGTATCCAGAACATCAGGGATAGAAATAACTGAATTTTGGCTCTAACTCAAGCAACCTACTTTGGTGAGGTGCTTGGTCGTTACTCTGTAACAAATTTCGAGAAAGGATGTTTAGCATCTTGACATAGAGTTTATTTTTCTAAGCAGCAATCTCCACAAAATCCTCAAGAGAAAGAAAAGATGTAATGAATTCTTTATGCATTTGCAAGTAGAAATCTAATGCATGCTATGTTGTATGTTGTGACCAAAGATCTGCTATGCAGTGGGAGTGGTGAGCAAGTGTCAGTAAGACTTTGGAAATGAACAAAAGAAAGGGTTGGTATCTTTGATGGACTAGAGACTATATGTTAGTCTTTTCAGGTGGATCTTTGAACCTGTTAGGCTACACAGATTCAGAGTTTAGACTGATGTTGATGACAAGAAGTCTACTTCTGAAAAAGGTGTTTACTCTTGGGGGTGGAGCTGTGATTTGGAGAAGCGATAGGTTGTCTGCCATCTTAGTAGCTGTGATTTGGAGAAGCGTTAGGCTATCTGCCATTTTCAGAATCCACCTTGGAGGCTAAGTACATAGCTCTGTCTATGGCGGCAAAGGAAATAGTCTGGCTAAGGAAGTTCTATATGGATCTCGGTATTATTCCAAAAATGGATAAACCACTCATTTTGTCTAGTGACAGTAATGAGGTAATAGAAAATTCGAAAGAACCATGAAACTACAAAAGAGCAAAGCATATAGAGAGAAAACACCACATTATCGAGGATGTGTGGCGAAGGCATGATGTGAAGGTGATGAAGATAGCATTGGAAGGCAATCTTTCATATCCCTTAACAAAGATATAAGCAGAGAGCATAATTGTGAAGCATGTAGAATGCATGGTTTTGAGAAACATGTCCCATTTGTTTTAAAAGGGAAAGTGGGTGTTTGTTGGGTTTTATGCCCTTATAAAACCATGTCGGACATGTAACATGATTTCATATTGTCAATAAAAGTAGTAGAAATCATTTAGTTTGACAACCATGTTGCTTGCTTATTTTATTACATGATTATTGAAATAATACAAACATTTATAAAATCCCGAACATATGGATAGTTACAATTATAATGACTAGGTCACAGTGGATTATAGTTGTAATTATATGTTCAAAAGAACGAGTCCTAAGATTAGATCAGTGCATTGGATTTTCACTGATTAGGCAATCTAGGATATGATCTACTTACACATTCGGGGTGTGATGCCTTGTCCAAGGCATTGACCAAGTAGATAAGATCAATCATATTTGGTTACATCGGACTAGGACCGATATTGATTATTGATTGATAAATAAGTATCGTTGTTATCAAATCTAACCAATTTCATAACATTGACCATAGGTTAAATTGATCTTAATTATGAGTGATAATATTCTGCTAATTATAATATTTAAATCTTTCGACTTGTTCGTTACCAGCTTACCCTACGGTCTAGCCCATACTTACATCTTGGAGATTTAGTAGTGTAATTGAGTGGGAGTGTTATTCATAGATATGAAATCTGTAACTTCTGTATGAGAAGTGAAAAGATGATTTCCTTAATTTCTTTGTTCAAAAGGTTAAATGATTGAGATCTCATTTATGTGATTAAGTTCATGGAAATATCATTTATAAGGAACTTAGTGGGAGTTAAGGATAAAATACTCATGAGGGTAAAACGGTAATTTGTACCCATCTCGTTAGTAAGTCATTGATAGAGGATTGACTGACTATAATGGTTATAACAATGGATAACGTATTTATGGTTTGAAAAATCCGTTTAATGAATTCAAGATTTCAATACCGAGTCTATAGTGGAGTCATGAGGAATTAATAAGGTAGTAAAATTATTCATAATAAATTCATAGTAACTTATTGGAGCTTGATTTCATGGATCTATGGTCCCCGCATCACCTTTGAGAAAATCATTTAGAATGTCTCAATTAATTAATTTAATTATCAATTAGGATTTTTAAAGTTGACTGGGTCAATTTTAGAAAATTTACAATGATATTGATAAATTGGTATCAATATAAATAAATAATATTAAATCAAGTTTCAAATTATAATTAGTTAATTTGAATAAGGATTTAATTAATTAATTAAAAATATATAAATAAAATGTTTTGAATTTAGGCCCAATTGAGATTTAAATTCAAAACAAAGAGATTGAGCCCAAGTTCATTTATGGCAGCCCAATACTTTTATTTTTTGTTTATTACTTTTAATTAATTTAAATTTGAATTTAAATAAAGACCATTAAGTTGTCTATATAAGGAATATGATATCTAGGGTTTTTATAAGGAAATCAGTCTCAATTGGTTCATTGGGTAAGTGAAAACCTAGACAGTCTAACCCTTTCTTGGCCACTCTCTCTTCTTCTCCTCTAGATATCTATCTCATGTGTTGAGAACCAGCCCACACTAGTTCTAGGTTTATCAAAGGCTTGGTGAAGAAGACTGTGTTGCTGATCTAGTTCAATCTCTTGATAATACTCTGCTTCAGAAAGGAATCAAGGGTTAGAGAGATTGAAGGATGGAGTTGTTCTAGTTCTGCTGCGTAATGTAAGTTTTACTTTACTATGTATTTGTATCAATTTCATAGGATCATGTAAATTGCATGAAAATAAATAAAGATCTTGCAATGAGTATTTCCTACACCTTCAACATAGCTTAACAAATCTCAACATATCTTAGCATAGCTTAGAATATTTTAATACATCTTAACATATCTCACCATAGTGTCGATGGGTGTAAACTAGTTACACCGGTTACCCAGACTCCTAGAGGAATTCGACATACTTTCTTATCCATAGAGATTTGATTATGGAATTAACTTACTTACGTGTCACGGAGTTTAACCGGACTCTTATGTCATGGGTGTTAAGCTGGACTTCTTACATATTGTAGTGGCCAATCGACCTTAGTCACACAGACATCAGTGGCGAATCGGTTTCTCACATAGTTCCCCGATGGCTAGTCGGAGTTCATAGTTGTCAAGGTAGCTAGCCGAACTCGGAATCAGCTTACTTATGTGTCCCAGAGTTTAACCAGACTCTTATGTCACGGGTGTTAAGCCGTACTTCTTACATATTGCGATTGTAGTGCACCAAATTTTTTTTTGGATTATTTAAATTTTGTGAATTATTTTATTTAAATGTTAAGTGTGATGAATTGTTTTATTTAAATGTTGTTTATTTTATTTAGTTGTTGTTTGTTTTATTTGATTGTTTGTTATTTTATTTAATTGTTAGAATTGTTTGGTATAATCTTTTAAATTTTAATTTGTTAATTGTTTGTTTGGTTAATTAATTTAATAAGTGAATAATTGTGTAACATGTTTATTTTACTATTAGTGTTACATTTTAAATAAGTGTGACAATTGAGGTAATTATGTGAGTTTTGGTTGAATGCACTAAGGTGCATGGTAGATAGCGATGCACCCTAGTGTTTTAGTGTGTGCAAGTATATGGTAATAGGGTGCACATGTGTGGATTTTCTACACATTTTATAATTGCCATTTATTTGATATTTTTGGGTAGCTTTATTTTAATAAGTAGGAAAATAAATAAATAAAATTCAAAAGGGGCAAGTGCTTGGGCGTGTAGTGTGTGTCGTGTAGTGGGAAAGGGATTGATTTTCCATTTATTTTTCTAAGGCAATAAAATCAAATATTTGAAGAAACTAGCTATTTTAGGATAGGAATGTGACCACCCTTTATTCTTTTATATCTATTATCATAAAATAAAATAATAAGAAATTAAGAGAAAATAAAATGGAAAAAGGAAACTTACCATTTTATATTGGTGAGGCTTTATTGAGAGAGTTGAATAAAGGGGAAAGGAAAGGAAGAGGAGGGCATTTCTTGTGTGGCTGCCGTGACCTAGAGAGAGAGTGAGAGAGATAGGGTGGCGTGTTAGAGAGAGAGGGAGAAGAAGAAAGAAAGGAAGAAAGAAGAAAGAAGAAGAAGGAGAAGAGGAACCAAGTCTAGAGTATGTTTTTCTTGTATTTTTGTTTGTCTAATCTCTTTTTCTTGATTATATGATATTAACTTTGTTTATTTGTTGTGTGTGATTGAATTCTTTCTCCTCCTCATGGTGGTTTTTAAAAAAAACCCTAGGCTTGAACAAGGGGTGGTGAAGTTTGGGTGTTGATCATTTTGTATTCTTGATTTTACAATCAAGAGAGGTATCAAATCTATAACCCTAGTGATATGATATTCATGGATTGATGGAGTGTTTTCTTATAATTTTATGCATGGGTTTATGTTGTTGAGTTTGATTTTTATGGTTGTGTAATGAGAATATGTGTAGTGATGATGAATATTTGAAATACATGAAAAGAATAGGTTATTTGTTTATTGGATGTGTTTCGGCCTAAAGGGATATTCAAAAGCATGATGGTTATTTTTATTATGTCTTATGTCAATGAAAATTTTAGAAACATGATAGGTTGTGGCAAGATCTTGTATGAAGTTATGATAGTTGTGATTTTTGGAATAATTGCATGGTAATAATGTATTGAGAATATATGTAACACAAGATCAATGGTGGTTGTTGTTCATGACTTGTGAATAAGTTCTAAGGTGAATGATGAATTATTGTATACTCATGATGTGATTAAAATGGATAAAGAGGTTAGAAGCATGCTAGGGTTTGTGTTGAAATATTGTGCATAATTGAGCATGAATTTTGTGAATATAATGAAAGGAATAAATTTTATGATTTAATGTGCTTGCTGATTTTTGTACAAAAATGATGTTGTTCATGATGAGATTAATGTTTTGAGTGCTCAAATAAAGTTTGCAAATGTTTTGATGTTTTAAGAAATTTAATGTGAAGTTTAATTATGCTTTGAAATTTATATTGTGTGTAAATAATTCATCTACAGTATTTTTATTGAATTATTAGAAAAATATGAGGTTTTTATATTGAATATGGTGATTTTAAAGATAAAATAGTTACTGGAATTTTTGTAAGAAAATGGGAAGTGTGTTTCACTAAAATAAATTTGATGAGTTTTTGAAACAAAATTATTATCCTAAGTTATGGTAATATTAAAAATGGTATTTTAATATGGTATGAATGCATATTTTGATAAGTTATGATTTTCTTTATTTTGATTGAGAAAAATATTTAGATTCTATTTATTTGTGATTTTTAAAGAAATTAAATAGTGGCTGAAAGTTTGGTTTAAAAGGTTTAAAAAATGATTATTTAAATTGTCACATATGGATTTATGTTACATAAAACTAAGTCTTAAATAATTTAAATAAAAATATATTTTTCCCACACTTAAAAATATATTTTTCTCACATCATTTTTGTAACACAATTAACCAATGTTAAAATTTATTTTTCTAAGGAAACATATTAAACATAGGTATTTTAATTAATTCCAAGCTTTTTGGTTAATTCTTTGTAATTTGAGATTAATAAATGAAATTGTCACATATTTTATTTTTAAGCTAAATCAAATTATTTTATAAAATAAAATAATGTTTTGAGAAATTTAATCAACTTAGAAATTTTAAGAAAAATAAAGCATGTTATATGTCTATTAATTTTGAAACAATAAAAGAAAGAAATGTAGAATTATCGTTTTTAAAACGTCGCAATTACGTAATGTTCCCACGTATGCATGTTACATGCAAATCCACTTTTACATCCAAAATTATGTTTATTATTCAACTATGTGGTTTTTATAAAAAGTTCATGCATGGAAAATAGGTAAAATGAGCATTATTCTTTTATGGCTTTATGTGTAGTTAAGAATAATTGCATGTCATGTGTAACTGTTATTATGTGTGCATGGCCCATGCACACATGAGTTGTATGGGAGGGAAAAATAGTAATTTTATGAACCTAAGAAATGTTGTTTTGATTATGATATAGTCTCGTTGAAATATTGTGAAAATTTCTTAGCTTGGACCTGAGGTAAGGAAGTTAGATAGATTCTATGATTTTATGCTATGAATGGTAAGACTGTTGTATGAATGAATTGTTATGAATTATGAATGCCATGATATGATGATATGTTGAATATGATATGTTTATGGATGTTAGACACATCAAACGAGTTACTAAAGATATAGAGACGTAACTCATAGGGTGGACGCGCCGAGGTTATTCAAGGACCAGAGACTCTTGTTTACCTCATAGGGTGACATGGACAACTAGCGAGCCATGCTCATCATGTATGCTGTATGAATATGATTAGGGTGACATGGACAACTAGCGAGCCATGCTCATCATGTATGCTGTATGAATATGATTAGGGTGACATGGACAACTAGCGGGCCATGCTCATCATGTATGCTGTATGAATGTGATATGATGATATGTTACGATTACGTTATGATATGCTATGATGATGTGTTACGAAAATGTTATAATATGCCATGATGTTTTAGTTGAACGTTAGTGTTTGTATTTGTTGTATCCTTACTTGCTTATTGTTTGTACTTCCTTACTGGGCTTTTAGCTCACCCCCTTACTTTCCTTCCAGGTAGCAAATAGGATTTCTTTATGGCACGCGTGGTGACGTGAGGAGTTCTATCATCGTGGGGTGTATGCCGTGGGGAAATCTTATGGACGGAAAAACGATCATCTTAGAACGCCATTTAAATTATGTTTTGTTTTAAGAGACTTTCCTAATTATCAGTGGGACTTAGTTATTTAATTTTTGTTTCTTTTGAACTTTGCATAAAAATCTATGTTTTCTTTTAAAACTAATGGCGCCAACTTGCATGGTTTTAAGCAAGTCCCCATTGAGACTTTGATAATGAGTGGTATTCTTTTATAAACTATGTTATGCGAATATTTTATAAGTATTAGTATAGGGCGTTCTTTACAGCGATGGCCAACCGACTTTAGCCACACAGGCATCGGTGGCGAACCGGTTTCTCACATAGTTCCTCGGTGGCTAGCTGGAGTTCATAGTTGTCACGGTAGCTAGTCGGACTCTTATGTCATGGGTGTTAAGCCAGACTTCTTAAATATTGTGATGGCCAACCGACCTTAGCCACACAGGCATCGGTAGCAAACCAGTTTCTCACATAGTTCCCCAGTGCCTAGCCGTACTCTTACCTTAGTCATGAGTATGCGAATTCTCTAGGACCACGGTCATGAGTAAACATTCTAGGAATAGTTCAAATTATTAACTAATAACTCAGTTATCTAAACTTGTCATTAATGTGTTCTAGCAAAACATATCATAAGTTGTCTTACCTGGATTCCTTAGTGCTTGCTTGTGGAAACCTTCTATCCAGAAGCAAGCCTTCACGCTTCGATAACACTGTAGGTGAAACCACTCAGTGACTCAAATTAAACTATGGCATATTCTTATAGTTAATATTCCACATAGCTACATTCAATAAAGTTCTTTTAGAGACTCTATACAGACATTTCTCTTATACACTTTATAGTGTATAAGACCAGATTTCGTTTTAAATAAATTTATAGTTTTATAAAACCTAACTCCCATTTTTTACCATCTTTAAATCCATAACCTAGGATCTCTATGTGACGCCCCACGTCACTATGGCTGCTTTCTGGAATGACGATTGACCCTACAAATCAAAACAACTCTTTCCAGCGTGCTTTGTCCTCACTCGCACACTTCTTAGGAAAACTTCCCAGGAGGTCACCCATCCCTAGATTACTCCAGGTCAAGCACGCTTAACCATGGAGTTCTCAAGGGATGGCCTACCGAAAAGAAGATGCACCTTCCTCATATAGGTAGTACCCATCAATCCATTTAAGCCCTCTTCAACTGTGTAGTCCCATACCTACATAGTCTTAGAATCATCACACTTTACCTTCCCCAGGCGGTGTGGGACTGCACAGCTTACCCGATCTTTCCCCTTATGGATCACAAGATTCTGACTGTCACAATCACCCCACCTTAAGGGCCCGACATCCCCGTCGGCCACACTTCCGACTGGGTCAAGGCTCTGATACCATTATGTGACGCCCCACGTCACTATGGCTGCTTTCTGGAATGACGACTGGCCCTACAAATCAAGACAAGTCTTTCCAGCGTGCTTTGTCCTCACTCGCACACTTCCTAGGAAAACTTCCCAGGAGGTCACCCATCCCTAGATTACTCCAGGTCAAGCACGCTTAACCATGGAGTTCTCAAGGGATGGGCTACCGAAAAGAAGATGCACCTTCCTGATATAGGTAGTACCCATCAATCCGTTTAAGCCCTCTTCAACTGTGTAGTCCCATACCTACACAGTCTTAGAATCATCACACTTGACCTTCCCCAGGCGGTGTGGGACTGCACAACTTACCCGGTCTTTCCCCTTATGGATCAGAAGATTCTGATTGTCACACTCTATTACGTCATTTTTGAAAACAAAGGGCAATTGGACCCCAAGTTTAGAAAATGGTAAAAATGAATTCTCAATAACCTTAAACTAATTTGGGATTTGTTAGATATCCAAAACTTTAGCTATTTTTTAAAACAACTTCATTTCCAATTCCGAACCTAACTTTTTCACTATTCATTTTAACGTGATAAAAAAATCCCCCTTTTAAGCTCATAATCAATGTTAGATTCTCTAATCACAACCCTTTACAAATCTCATTCACGTATTATGCATCCTATTGACAGGAACTAGGCGAAATCTCACGCTAAAAATTCAATATAGGTTAGGAGAACTAACCTCCCAAAATTCATATTTTGTTAAGGTTTGAAATTACTATTTTTCCACGTTTTTAGGTAACTTAGAAGAATTACTACTCTTAAAACGTGACATATTTAAGTCCAACATTTTACCAAAGCCTTAATACCTTTCTTAAAAATTTTCTCACCAAGTTTCAAAATTTTTGGGAAGGCAAAACCTATTAAACCATTTAAAGAAATCTGGGCAGTGCCTGCTGCCCAGGAGTTTTTCTCAGATCTTTAGGGTTCATAGAAAAATTATTTCTCTTACATTGTAACCCAGTTTTTTCTAAATTTTTACCAGAATATTTAATCATATCTAATTGAGATTCTCTCAAAATTTCATAATTTTTAGGATAGGGAAACCCATTAAAAAATGTAAGACAATCTGGGCAGTGTTTGCTGCCCAGAAATTTCGTTATCAAATTATTAGGGAAAACTTTGAAAAATCATTACACTTTAACCATTTTGCATTTTTCTCTAAAATATTTATGTGATCCTTATACATATTTAAAATAATAGTTTTCCAAATTTCATAGTTTTTGACTCTGTAAAACACGTTCAATATTCAAAACAATCTGGGCAGTGCATGCTGCCCAGAGATTTTCCAGTTTACATCTAGATGCCAAAAAGTTCATAACTTCTGTTTGAGAATACCTTTTTCGATTTTCAAAAGCCTAAACTCAAGTAATCATCTAGAAATATGCAATCGTATAAATTATTTCCACAAACAGACGTAGTAGGGTACAAACGACCCGTTGGAAGTCAGACCACAAAAAATTGGTAGCATGCATTTTTGCACATTCTAGCAAAACTAAATACAACTTGTGACGCCCCACGTCACTATGGCTGCTTTCTGGAATGACGACTGGCCCTACAAACCAAGACAAGTCTTTCCAGCGTGCTTTGTCCTCACTCGCACACTTCCTGGGAAAACTTGCCAGGAGGTCACCCATCCCTAGATTACTCCAGGCCAAGCACGTTTAACCATGGAGTTCTCAAGTGATGGGCTACCGAAAAGAAGATGCACCTTCCTGATATAGGTAGTACCCATCAATCCGTTTAAGCCATCTTCAACTGTGTAGTCCCATACCTACACAGTCTTAGAATCATCACACTTGACCTTCCCCAGGCGGTGTGGGACTGCACAACTTACCCGGTCTTTCCCCTTATGGAACACAAGATTCTGACTGTCACAATCACCCCCCCCCCCCTTTATAAAGCCTCGGATTGTGATTCACCATTTTTATCCAAGAAAATGCATATTCTTGGATAATTTTGGATTTAAGTGTGTTCAAGAGTGTATGGTGTGCGTGGTTGGTGATAAACAAGCTTAGGGGACTCCAATAATCGGTTTTGACGTGAAGAAATGGGCTGAAATGGTCTAGAGCAAGAAAAACAAATTTTGAGCTCCATTTTTGGCGGTACACCGGACTTGGAGAAGAAGACTTCGGAACAAGGGGTTACAGACATCTTTTTGGGCTGGGGTCTATTGTTTTGAAGTTCTGGACATAAGGGGATCATTTTCCAAGCAAGAGAAGGGTTGGAAAGCAGCAAAACTCAGCCATAGAGTCACCGTCGCCGGAGAAGAAGACAAAACCGGCGATATTTCCGGCGAACCCGATGTGGGTGTTTACTGAGGTGTTTTTTTTTGGTTTTTCAATCTTAAAAATTAGTACATTAATTTTAGAGCATTTTCCAACTGGTTTCATATTTTTCTGATTTTTCTTTGAATTATTATGATTTATTGAAGTTTAAACAAAGATTAATTATGAAAAATATTTTTATTGTTCAGAAAAATATGATTTTATGTTTCAATGATATCTATATCATTTAGAATGGCTTTGTACGTTTAGATTTAAGTTTTGATCGTATTTGATAATTTTCTTCGATTATTTACTTTTAAATGTGGAAAATTATTTAAAGTATTCTGAAAATTCTGAGAATTTTTGTATATGTTTAAAATGAGATTCCAAGGTTCTCTGTAATTTTATTTTGAATTTGTATCATTTATGTAATTTTCATGATTTATTTGGCTTATGTTATATTTTAAATATCAAAAAATATTAATGCTACTGTTCTGAACCTTAGATAATTTTTGTGTGTTACTGTAGGGTTTAGAAACTGATCTGTATAGTTAGATTCTATTTTTAATCAGTTATTAATTTTTCTTTAATTAATTAATTTTTCTATAAAATTAATTAAGAAAATTAGTTATTTTGCCCAGAAAATTCTAAAATATTTTTTTATAAGTTTATTTTGGAATTTTAAACAGTTCTGTATGTTAGTTTGATTTTTGGGCTTGGTTGTGTATTTATTTATATTATTTGGGTTTTATTTGAGAAATTAAGGAAAAATAATTTATAAATGTTAAAAATTATTTTTCTGGTCGTATATGAGAATTTGCTGATTATTTAGGGTTCTGGAAAAGTTATTTATTAAATTTTGTTGTCATATGATAATTTTTATAAAATTATTGAGTCTTTAATGTAATTATGATATTAAAGGGTATTTTGGTAATTTTCACATAAAAAGTAGTTATATGAATCCATGCGATATGTAAGAAACATCATTGTTTATGTATGTGACATGATGTTTTGAACCTTTTGTGGAAAATTGTTTTAATTTACGTGTCATGCATGTTAAAATGGCATAGTAAAATTATTTTGATAATTAAGGTTTCGAAATAAAACCTTAACGCCTATTTTATTTTTCCTAAATTTTCGCTGTGTAATTGGACGTCTAGGAGCTAGCGGTCATCGAGGTGACGCAGCGAGTGGTTCGAGACACATCAGCGGAAAACGCACTGTTTAAGGTAAGAATAGTGGACATCTGCGCACAGGGTGTACGTTATGCGTGCGACCTTGTTTTCTTATTTGTTTGATTATGTAATTATTTTGTGACTTGAATTGTTGCATTAGGTTGACTAGCATGAGGATAGTGCTAGGGATTTTAGTTAGTATACATGCTTAGATGAAAGAGTAGACGTGCTACTAGATTTTAGCTGCTTGTGTGAATATAGCACTTGCAGGAATTATCTTGGGTGTGTATAACTCAGGATAATAGGATGCCACCACGGAACTGCCGAGTGTGAGTACAGCGCAGGCAGGGCAACGATGTCTCGAGGGAACGGCCGAGTGTGAGTACAGCGCAGGCTAGACTAGTAGCCACCGTGGGAATGCCGAGTGTGAGTACAGCGCAGGCAAGGCAGATTACATTTCATGTCCGATCAACATGACTTGTTAGTATTTATGTGTGTGAGTGTAACACACATTATGTTAGTGTGATATAGTGTTTATATATCGCACGATGATTATTATGCTTATGATGTTTAGTTGAAAGTTTATGTTTTCTGGTTTGGGGAGTTATGTCCTACATAGCTCTTCTTACTGGGCGTTGGCTCACGGGTACTCTGTGTGCAGGTAAAGGCAAAGAAAAGCAGTGAGTAGTGCGGGCTTGAGGCATGGACGGAACATGTTAGAGGCTGGGCTCCAGTAATTTTATGTTTTTAGAAATAAATGTTATGTTTTTAAATTTCAGACTTGATTGGTTATTTTCTTTATGTTTTTGTTATTAAACCTAGAGTCCAACATTTTTATTTTTAAATAATGAGATCTCATTGTCTGTTTAAATTTTAAATAAATATTTTCTCTTAGTGTCTTAAAGTATTTATTGTTTATTATTTTTAAATGGACTCCCTAAGTAACGTCTCGGGAAATCGGGGCGTTACATTATGGTATCAGAGAAAAACGGTCCTAAAGAATCTGTGATAAGCCCTAACATGTAAAGTTCATCGCCAAGGACGAGCTCGACTCACTGTACTGTAAGCGGTTAAAGATTACTTAAGAATTTTTTCTTTTTGACTATGCACAATTACGTACTTAGTGTTCTCTTATAATGATCTCTTACCGCAATAATTCCTTTTCATTATAAGTTATTTACGTGTGTGGTTCAGGAAATTGAGAATGCTCCCTCGTAGATCAGTCAGAGTAGGACGTGGTCGAGGTAGGGGGAGAGCAGCAATGAATGCAGCACAGCCCGAACCGCCACAAGGATGGGAGGAACGTTTTGCGAGAATGGAAGAGACCATTCAAAGACAGAACGCAGAGATCAATCAACTGAGGAAGCAAGCTGGGCCACCTGTAAGGTTTGAAGCACCAATGGTTAGTCAGCCACCTGCCATTGTAGGGTTACGGGTTGCTGAGAATCGTATGGAGCCTTTGTTTGAAAGGTTTCGAAAGCAACACCCGCCAGTGTTTGAAGGCAGCATCGATCCAGTCCAGGCAGAGGAGTGGATCAGTGGGATGGAGAGGATCTTGATCATGATGGGAGTTCAAGGCAATGAACGAGTGGTGTGCGCATCTTTTATGCTGAGAAAAGATGCTCGGATTTGGTGGGAGGTGGTGGAGCAATCATGGGATGTTAACACTATGGATTGGGACAGATTCAAACAGGTGTTTAATGATAATACTACAACTCAGCAGTGTTAGCAGCAAAAATGGATGAATTTACCAAGCTGACTCAAGGTAATCTCTCGGTGACAGAATATGCACAGAAGTTCGATCGGTTGGCGAAGTTTGCCAAGGATCTTGTACCTACTGACAAGGTACGAGCGGACTGGTTTGTGAGAGGTCTAAAATCAATGATAGCTCGGGATGTAGAGATTGTTTCTAGAGGTGCTTTCACCTATGCTGAAGTGGTGGAAATGGCTCTTACGGCTGAAAGAAGCGAAGAGAGAATCTGGAAAGATAATGCTGCTAGAAGAGATGCTAAGAAGAGTGGGGCAGCCACCTCCACTGACAATAGGAAAAGGGGACAGGACCAGCCAAGCCAAGCCAGAAATGATAAACGACCCAAGCCCAACAATGACAACCGTCCTGGTGGAAATGGTAGCAGAAACATTCCACCTTGCCCTAAGTGCACAAAACGCCATCTTGGTGAGTGCAGAGCTGGGGTTTGCTACAAATGTGGGAAGGAAGGTCATGTGAAGCGCAATTGTCTGACATGGGAACAATCTGGCAGTAAGGAAGAACAGAAGAAGGATGACAAGTACGTCCCAGCCAGAGTCTTCACCATCACCCAAGCTGAAGCTGAGGCAAGTCCTTCCGTTGTAACAGGTCAGATCCCTATGGCCAATATCACATGTAAAGTTTTATTTGATTCTGGTGCATCACACTCTTTTATTTCTAGTAGAACTGTAAATGTTGTAAATGCACCTAGTGAAATATTTAATGTGGGGTTTGGGACTATGTTACCTTCTGGGGAAATTGTAATATCTAAAAATTGGGTTAAAGCAGTACCTTTATGGATAGGTGGGAGGGAATTGTATGTAGACCTGATTGTATTAGATTTGTATGATTTTGATGTAATTCTGGGGATGGATTTTCTTTCCAAATACGGTGCATCTATCGACTGCAAACGCAAGAAAGTGGTCTTTGCACCGGAAGGCGGAGATCTGTTTGAGTTCGAAGGCATAAGCAAGAAACCCAGAACTCCTATCATATTAGCGATGAAAGCTAGAGAAATGTTGCAACACAGATGTTTGGGGTATCTCGTGAACATTGTCAATGAAACCGAAGAGACAAAAAGGAGACCTGAAGAGACAAGAGTTGTAGCTGAGTTCCTCGATGTTTTTCCAGAAGAACTGCCAGGTTTACCTCCGCACAGGGAGATAGAATTTGTAATTGATCTGATGCCCGGGACAACGCCAGAATCTCGAGCACCATACAGAATGGCACCAGCAGAATTGAAAGAGCTCAAAACTCAATTGGAGGAATTACTAAAGCTGGGGTTCATCAGACCGAGCTATTCTCCTTGGGGCACACCAGTGCTTTTTGTCAAGAAGAAAGACGGGTCTATGAGGATGTGTATTGATTATCGGGAGCTGAATAAGGTCACAATAAAGAACAGATATCCTTTGCCGAGAATCGATGATTTGTTTAACCAGCTTCAGTGGACCAAGGTGTTTTCAAAAATTGATCTTCAGTCGGGATACCATCAATTGAGGATCAAGAATGATGATATACCAAACACAGCCTTCAGAACCAGGTACGGGCATTACGAATTTCTGGTGATGTCGTTTGGACTCACAAATGCCCCAGCAGCTTTTATGGACCTCATGAACAGGGTTTTCAAGGAGTACTTGGATCAGTTTGTCATTGTATTCATAGATGATATATTGGTCTACTCCAAGACAGAAGAAGAACATGAGGATCATTTACGTCTGACCTTGCAACGATTAAGACAGCATCAGCTATATGCCAAATACAAGAAGTGTGAGTTCTGGTTATCCGAGGTTGGTTTTCTGGGTCATATTGTCACCGATGGAGGAGTGAAAGTAGATCCTGCAAAGATTGCTGCAGTGAAAGAATGGCCAAGACCAAAGAATGCCTCGGAAGTCAGAAGTTTTCTGGGTTTGGCGGGCTATTATAGGAGGTTTGTCGAAGGGTTTTCAAAGATAGCCGCACCGATGACAGAATTGACAAGAAAGAATCTGAAGTTCAATTGGACAGATAAATGTGAGCAGAGCTTCCAGGAATTGAAGAGTCGGCTTATATCAGCACCTGTACTCAGTTTACCCTCAGAGGACGGGCAGTTCGTGGTTTACTGTGATGCGTCAAAACAAGGGTTGGGATGTGTACTGATGCAGTCTGGTAAGGTGATAGCCTATGCCTCTAGGCAACTGAAAGATTATGAGCAGAGGTATCCGACACACGACCTGGAATTAGCAGCGGTTGTCTTTGCACTGAAGATTTGGCGTCACTATCTCTATGGGGTGAAATGTGAGATTTACACCGATCACAAGAGCCTCAAATACTTCTTCACCCAGAAGGAGTTAAATATGAGACAGAGGAGATGGTTGGAGTTAGTCAAGGATTATGACTGCGACATACTATACCACCCTGGTAAAGCCAATGTTGTGGCGGATGCACTTAGTCGTAGAGGGCCGGGAATGGTTTCTTCTTTACAGGGAGTATCAAGGAAGATCCTAGAAGACATGGAACGCGCTGGTATAGAACTGATCACATGAAAACTTGCAAAGGTTACACTTCAGTCCACCTTGTTAGAAAGGATCAGGGAAGGACAAAATGTAGACAAGAAGTTAAGTGACCTAAAGCAAGAGATGCAGGATGGGAATGCCAAGGATTTCACTATGTCAGATACTGGACTAATCAGATTCAAGGGGCGTATTTGTGTGCCAAACAATGATGAGCTGAGGAAAGAGATTCTGGCAGAAGCTCATACTACCCCATATTCAGTTCACCCCGGGACCACTAAGATGTACCATGACCTTAAGGTATTGTATTGGTGTCCGGGAATGAAAAAGGATGTAGTGGAATATGTGGCAAAATGCTTAACCTGCCAGCAGGTTAAGGCAGAACATCAAAGACCAGCGGGGCTACTGCAACCGTTGAATATTCCTGAATGGAAATGGGATGAGATATCTATGGATTTTGTGACGGGGTTACCTAGGACCACAAAACAACATGATGCAATTTGGGTAATTGTGGATAGGTATACCAAGTCGGCTCACTTCCTACCGGTGCGCATGACTAATTCTATGGATCAGTTCGCCGAGTTGTACATGAATGAGATAGTACGGCTACATGGAACATCGTACTCTATTGTGTGCGATCGGGATGCTCGGATTACATCATCATTCTGGGAGAGTTTACAGAGAGCGATGGGATCTCGGTTGAAGTTCAGTACAGCTTATCACCCAGAAACGGATGGTCAGACCGAGAGAACAAATCAGATCCTAGAAGATATGCTCAGAGCGTGTGTCATTGACTTTCAGGGATCCTGGAGTAGATACTTGCCACTAATTGAGTTTTCGTACAACAACAGCTACCAATCTACCATCGGGGTAGCACCATACGAAATGTTGTATGGAAGAAAGTGTAGGTCCCCACTTCACTGGGATGAACTAGGAGAGGGAAAACTACTTGGACCCGATGCAGTGCAACACACCAATGAGGCTATTCAGAAAATCAGGGCTAGAATGGTCACAGCTCAGAGCAGACATAAGTCTTATGCAGACGTAAAGCGCAAGCATGTTGAGTTTGAAGTTGGTGATCATGTATTTCTGCGTGTGACTCCAAGGAAAGGAATCTCGGTGAAGAGGTTTGGCAAGAGGGGAAAGCTAAGTCCCAGATATGTCGGACCTTTTGAGATTTTGGATAGAGTGGGCAATGTGGCTTACAGGGTAGCTTTACCACCATCATTTCCGGGGTGCACAATGTATTTCATGTGTCACAACTTCGAAAATATGTATCCGACCCATCGCATGTGCTGAGCTACGAGACCTTGGGTTTGCAGGAGGATTTGTCATTCGATGAGCGTCCAGTGAAAATACTCGATCGAAAGGACAAAGTTCTAAGGAATAAGACCATTTCCTTTGTAAAGGTATTGTGGAGGAACAGTGTTGTTCAGGAGGCAACCTGGGAATTAGAGTCTGATATGCTGCAGCAGTATCCCGAGTTGTTTGAATAAAATTTCGGGACAAAATTTCTTTTCAGGGGGGGATAATTGTAATATCCGTTTTCCCGGAAGGGTAATTTCGTAATTTTCCCATTGTGTGCATCCTTGTCATTTTTTTCTTTTCCTTTGATGGATTATTGGATATGTATGACTTCCAATGGAAATAAAATTCATGGTTTCTCATGTTTGAGTTTTTGTGGAATCACAACATGAGAATAATGTCAAGTGAATAAATAATGGCTCGGGTTAAGTTATTTTATTTATTTAAAAATTATAATAGTAATTATTATTATTATGAGCATAATAGTAATAATAATATGCTTGAAATTATTTTATCTTTTTATGTGTAATTTTTGGTTTGCCATAATATCAAATATTAGAATTTGCGAAAAGACCATAATACCCTCAAGTTTGGGATTGGTTCAAGGGGCATTTTAGAGACTTTATTTCTTCTGTTTTAACATGATTAAATATTCATAAGATTGGTTAAATTTTCGAAATTTAACTAATAATATCAGTTGTGGAACTTAGTCAATTAATTTTATTTTTTTTAAAGAAAAAAAAAAATTCCTTGAAAAGAGGATTTTACCACTTCAAACGCTAACTTATATTTTTAAACCTATTCTAAAACGTGTTACCATGATAATCTGATGGAAAAATCGTGGGAATATTGAGGGAATCAAAGGATTGAAGAGAGAGAGTGTTATTATCGTTTTTTTTTAAAAGAGAAGAAATTTTTTGAGTTCTTGCACTTGGAAAAAAATCTGGGCAGTAATGAACATTGTAGAATCATTCTAGGGGAGGAAATAAACATTTTGAGTGTGAGAAATACATTTATAAAGCCTCGGATTGTGATTCACCATTTTTATCCAAGAAAATGCATATTCTTGGATAATTTTGGATTTAAGTGTGTTCAAGAGTGTATGGTGTGCGTGGTTGGTGATAAACAAGCTTAGGGGACTCCAATAATCGGTTTTGACGTGAAGAAACGGGCTGAAATGGTCTAGAGCAAGAAAAACTAATTTTGAGCTCCATTTTTGGCGGTACACCGGACTTGGAGAAGAAGACTTCGGAACAAGGGGTTACGAACATCTTTTTGGGCTGGGGTCTATTGTTTTGAAGTTCTGGACACAAGGGGATCATTTTCCAAGCAAGAGAAGGGCTGGAAAGCAGCAAAACTCAGCCATAGAGTCACCGTCGCCGGAGAAGAAGACAAAACTGGCGATATTTCCGGCGAACCTGATCTGGGTGTTTACTGAGGTGTTGTTTTTTGGTTTTTCAATCTTAAAAATTAGTACATTAATTTTAGAGAATTTTCCAACTGGTTTCATATTTTTCTGATTTTTCTTTGAATTATTATGATTTATTGAAGTTTAAATAAAGATTAATTATGAAAAATATTTTTATTGTTCAGAAAAATATGATTTTATGTTTCAATGTTATCTATATCATTTATAATGGCTTTTTACGTTTAGATTTAAGTTTTGATCGTATTTGATAATTTTCTTCAATTATTTACTTTTAAATGTGTGATTTAAGAAAATAAATGTGGAAAATGATTTAAAGTATTCTGAAAATTCTGAGAATTTTTGTATATGTTTAAAATGAGATTCTAAGGCTCTCTGTAATTTTATTTCGAATTTGTATCATTTATGTAATTTTCATGATTTATTTGGCTTATGTTATATTTTAAATATCAAAAAATATTAATGCTACTGTTCTGAACCTTAGATAATTTTTGTGTGTTACTGTAGGGTGTAGAAACCGATCTGTATAGTTAGATTCTATTTTTAATCAGTTATTAATTTTTCTTTAATTAATTAGTTTTTCTATAAAATTAATTAAGAAAATTAGTTATTTTACCCAGAAAATTATAAAATATTTTTTTATAAGTTTATTTTGGAATTTTAAACAGTTCTGTATGTTAGTTTGATTTTTGGGCTTGGTTGTGTATTTATTTATATTATTTGGGTTTTATTTGAGAAATTGAGGAAAACTAATTTATAAATGTTAAAAATTATTTTTCTGGTCGTATATGAGAATTTGCTGATTATTTAGGGTTCTGGAAAAGTTATTTATTAAATTTTGTTGTCATATGATAATTTTTATAAAATTATTGAGTCTTTAATGTAATTATGATATTAAAGGGTATTTTGGTAATTTTCACATAAAAAGTAGTTATATGAATCCATGCGATATGTAAGAAACATCATTGTTTATGTATGTGACATGATGTTTTGAACCTTTTGTGGAAAATTGTTTTAATTTACGTGTCATGCATGTTAAAATGACATAGTAAAATTATTTTGATAATTAAGGTTTCGAAATAAAACCTTAACGCCTATTTTATTTTTCCTAAATTTTCGCTGTGTAATTGGATGTCTAGGAGCTAGCGGTCATCGAGGTGACGCAGCGAGTGGTTCGAGACACGTCAGCGGAAAACGCACTGTTTAAGGTAAGAATAGTGGACATCTGTGCACAGGGTGTGCGTTATGCGTGCGACCTTGTTTTCTTATTTGTTTGATTATGTAATTATTTTGTGACTTGAATTGTTGCATTAGGTTGACTAGCATGAGGATAGTGCTAGGGATTTTAGTTAGTATACATGCTTAGATGATAGAGTAGGCGTGCTACTAGATTTTAGCTGCTTGTGTGAGTATAACACTTGTAGGAATTATCTTGGGTGTGTATAACTCAGGATAATAGGATGCCACCACAGAACTGCCGAGTGTGAGTACAGCGCAGGCAGGGCAACGATGTCTCGAGGGAACGGCCGAGTGTGAGTACAGCACAGGCTAGACTAGTAGCCACCGTGGGAATGCCGAGTGTGAGTACAGCGCAGGCAAGGCAGATTACATTTCATGTCCGATCAACATGACTTGTTAGTATTTATGTGTGTGAGTGTAACACACATTATGTTAGTGTGATATAGTGTTTATATATCGCACGATGATTATTATGCTTATGATGTTTAGTTGAAAGTTTATGTTTTCTGGTTTGGGGAGTTATGTCCTACATAGCTCTTCTTACTGGGCGTTAGCTCACGGGTACTCTGTGTACAGGTAAAGGCAAAGAAAAGCAGTGAGTAGTGCGGGCTTGAGGCATGGACGGAACATGTTAGAGGCTGGGCTCCAGTAATTTTATGTTTTTAGAAATAAATGTTATGTTTTTAAATTTCAGACTTGATTGGTTATTTTCTGTATGTTTTTGTTATTAAACCTAGAGTCCAACATTTTTATTTTTAAATAATAAGATATCATTGTCTGTTTAAATTTTAAATAAATATTTTCTCTTAGTGTCTTAAAGTATTTATTGTTTATTATTTTTAAATGGACTCCCTAAGTAACGTCTCGGGAAATCGGGGCGTTACACAACTAGCAAAACCCTAACCACATGTATGCATGCAAATCAACAAATCAACCAATATAACCCTCAAGCATAAAATAAACTTCAAAAACCAATAAACACAACCTATACAACCAGATCTATCATCAATAACAAAAAAAAAAAAAAACAACTCAAAACCAACCAAAGATCTACCTTTGATGATTCTAGCTTGGAGATGATAGTCCTTAGCTTGTTCAAACTTCCTTCTTGGATTCTATACCCTCAAACAGAGCCCCATAGGTTTCACATGCATATTTTTAGAGGGTTTTAGGGTAGAAAATGGAGATGAGTGGCAAGAAAAAAAAAAACTTAACCAAATCCTAAAATCTTACCTTGATTCTCACTAAAGTACCAAAGAGCTTCCAAACCTTGAAATCTCCTTAGAACCACTTCCATTTTTGCCCTAGAACACAAGATCCATGCCATGCATGGCCATTAGAACCACATGCATGCACATAAAATCCCCTTAGGGTTTTGGATTTGAAAGAAAAATAAAGAGAGAAGGAAGAGCTATGATTCGAAACTTACAATGCTAGAACTCTTGAAGATCTCCTTCCTTCAATGGAGGTGAGTACTCTTGAGCTTGTGAAGAAGAGAAGAAATGCAGCGATGGAGTTTTAGGAGACTTAGGGTTTCGATTTTGGGAGTGTAGGGGAAGAGAGAAAGTTTGCTTGAGTGGAAAAAAACGATTTTAGAGGGAAGTGTGTAGTGTTGGTGAAAAGCGAAGAAGGACAAAAATATGGAAGAGCACTAATCATTAGGGCAGTCTCTTAATCTTCCCTAGGATATGTGTCATAAGACACTTGAGGGCATAGGCAAAGCCTAGCCACCCACCTTTCTCTCTCCTCCCTTGTGAAAAGACTTTTATGCCCTTGCCAAATTTTACCACACTTTAAGGTATTCAAGGACCCTTTGGTAATTTCACTTCTAATTTTTAACAAAAATTTTACCCTATAGTTTTTAAATATCCCAAGCTAAAATTAATTAAATAAATGTGACCAAAAATAACTTTTGTTACATAACACATAATTTTGGTAATTTACTCAAATTGACCAAAATGCCCTTAGGGGCTCGGGCAAGAATTTCAAAATTTTAACCCGGTAAATTGGAATTAAATCTTCAATCAATTGTTTTCTTAAATTTATTGGCTTGATTATACAGTCCCAGTTGCCAAATATTTTTATGCCATAGTATTCCTTATTTTACTTAATCCAAGATTTTTACCAGATTAGGGTTTTTGACCCGGTCCACGACCAAAGGTATCGGTTTCTAAAAAAAAACCGCACTTACCACAACATGGCAAGCATTCACACATCACAACTTCTTGTAACATAAAATGTTCCCCTGACATAATATATAATACAGAGAATTAAAATATTCGAACTAGGGTTTACCCAGTGCTCTAAACGTGGGGCGTTATACAATTGATTTTTTGTTTTTAGAAAGGAAAATTACCGAAAAAATTACATAAAGTTTTGAGATTGTTAACTTTATGATTTCAGATTCGCACTTACTATCTTACTCATTGGTTCAGCGATTAAATTTAAACAAAAAACCCTTAAAAATTTATTTCAAAATGAAAAAAAAAACAATTTAAATATATATTATGATTATTTACGCCTATACACATAAAATAGGAAGAAAAAAAACCTAATTTGAATTAAATTCATAACTAAAACCTCTCTAAAATAGTGTTATTATTCCGCTTCTACTAAGTAATATTTCTTCTTCATTTTTTTCTTCAAGTAAATACAAGAATAAAGATGTAGAAGATACTCCTTAGAGAATTCTAGGTGCCTAAATACCCCAAGAAAGGTGAAGGATTTAAAAGATACACATGAGAAATAAGAAAGTGTTCGTGATTTACTTAAATAAATATAATTTGTAATTTAAATAAGGAAAAATACCAGTTTGGCCCCCGCATTTTTCTTGAATACGCAATCGACCCTTGTGTTTGTTAAATAACAACTCTGACCCTATATTTTACAAAATAATAATACAAAATATTTTAAAATAATTAAAATTTAGATGTTTTATTATTTATACACATAATAAAGAAAAAAAATGCGGTCGCCCTATTTTTTTCTTTCACATTTACGGCAACACGGGTATATTATTTTGTTATGACTTCTTCTTCAACGGAAGCTTCTCGCACGAAAGACTGAAGCTCCAGTCAACGACAATAACTACGACAAACACCATCAACACTGACCATCAAAGCTATAGAAAATCAACAAAAAAGATGGGTTGGTCGTGAATATGGAGCTTCTCCTTTCATGATCACCCACGAAAAAGAACCTTAGAGCAACGGAAAATATCCATGGATGTTGGCAATCAAACTTTGCAAATGATCAGTACCTAAAACTGCAACAAGATCTCAAGGAAACAACCGAATAAAACATTCAATTCGCAAAATGGAATCACCAAAATCTTCTAAGATAACTTCTAATCAACCAATTTAAGTTTGTGAAACCATTCAAATAAAGTGAAAAAAATTATGGTCTATTTTATTCATCAAATTTTGTAGTTGTCTGGTTGATTCACATAGTTTAGTGATATTTGTTCCTATACTTATGTTGCTTTCTGATTATTTTCAAAAATCTGGAAGAGAAAACACTAAATTGAGATTCTGGGTAGTATAATGAGAGCATGGTGAGTATTTTAAAATTTTAATTTAAAACAATGTTGTTGGCATGTTGTGTTGATGTTGTTGTCAATGATCCTGGCATACAAAATGTATAGTCAATGCAAAATCAACAACAAAGCAACATTTTTCATAAAAATTTGCATAAGAAGAAGGAATGAAAGAAAGAGATGGAGAAAGAGAGGTGTTGGATACGAGAAATGGAAGAAGATAGAGAATGAATAGTGTATCATCAACAACATCTGGACTCATCCTTTCTAAAAATGAATAAATTGTTTCTTGAACACTATGCTCACCCTTTTTATCAATTTTAACCTTAAAAAAGAAAAAAACACTTAAAAAGCTTAAAGCAACTAAACAATAGCTAGAAAACATATAAAAATAAATATATCTTTAGAATATAAAAATGATATTGATACGTTGAAATTAAAACAACAATTAAATAACATTGAAAAGCAAAAAAAAAAGTAAACAACAGAAATTTAACCTGCATAAAAATAAAATTAGGACAACTAACAAACAACACAACATAAACTTCAAAGCAACAATACAAGAGTTAGAGCTTGTTGGTATACTTTCTCTCAAAATCCTCACTTTTCCAAAGCTTGTCGAATAGGTCATCAAAAAAATCAAAGAACAAATCCTTAAACAAGATGGCTAAGATAGTTAAGAATGATGTTTTGCAGATACCATCTTTGCGTGGCAGTCGAGCTTCTTTCGTGGCTACAAAATTAGAAATGGCAGTATGCAACAAAAAAGGAAGTAGACATAGAAAGTTGCATTTGATAAACTTAGCATCAATATATCATAAAGAAGAAATAGAAAAAAAGGATGAAAATGGAATCTAGGGCATGGTTAGGTACACAAGAAATTCATGATGAACATACAAGAGCAAAAGAAAAAATAGATGAAAGTTGATTAATATATGGTGTAAAGTTTTATGAGAAACAAAAACAAACGTGTGTAGTAGGCGGCACATTCTAGAACAAACAACACAATAATACGGGTCATCTAATGAGTAAATGTGTCTTAATTGTGGAATATACATACAAGCCACATTTTTTATACATAGAAATTTCTTTTTGTATGTACAAAAAGTTAAATATGCTCTTTTTTTGTGGGAGTTGAATTGGTTGAGGTCAAATGAGAAAGTGGTGATGTCAGAATGGTCCAATAATAGAGTAGTGCAATCTCATCAGAAGTGGAAAAAAAGATGCAAGTTGTCACTCCCATGGCGCTAACTTATATAATTAAAATTCAAAATAAATAAAATTGTATAAAGGAAAACGCTAAACCGTATAAAAGTAATAATTACCGCGTAACAATAAAATGGTAAAAGTATTACTAATTTGGGTATTTCATGTAAATCTCCCTAATTTTTTTGAAAGGAAGGCAATCATTGACAAAATTTATATATTTTGGGTGTTTCTATATACATTCACTTTTTTTTCTTCACACCCATTTTTAAATAAACATAAAATAAATTCTTAAATTTCTTTTCATGCACTTTTTAAAAAAAAAAAACTATTAGTACAAAATTATCTATTAGGAAATAATTATTGTTTTTTCATTTACTTCACCTATATATTTATTATTTAAATAAAATTAAAATATCGAGAATTCGTAAGGTGAGTTTGGGATGGTGAAGTTGGTTTTGATGGTGCTGTATTTGTCAACTAGTTACCATGGATGATTTAGAGTTAGCAACATTGTGTGATTCTCTCGATCTCGAGGATGATGGGGATACTATGATTAATGCTTAAAAAGATCACTTTATTGATCTTAAATGTTAAAATAAATTGAATTTTAATTACTATTTTCATAAATCTAATGTGATATATTTTATAATTGAAAATATTACTTTTAATTTAATTTGTTTTTAGGTTTTCAGGAAATAAAATGCATTTTTACATAAACAAAAAGATATAAAAAATAAAGAATTAATTCTAAAAAAAAGAGTGAAAAGTTGGCCTTTTTTGCAAGCCACCAGCCCAAAGAACAAATTGCCCAGGCCCATTTCACACCAGATTTGCCCTAGCTCCCTAGAGTCTGCCATTTGACATTACCTCTGCCTGCCACATGGCGAGTCTGCCTAGTTACCTGTTAGGAGAGAGTGAGATTAAACCACCATAATAATAAGAATCTATACTCAATAATACTTTATAGAGTCTAAGAAAAGATTGAGATTGAGATATGCAAACCCTAATTGTAGAACGAAACCCTTGCTCTTCTTGCAAGCTTCAAACCTTTTGTTAGAACACCACTTGAATTCTTTTGATGGAGAGTATCGAAACCAAGGCTTATAATGTTGGTATTAAATGATCGAATCAAGGGTATGAAACGGAGTATATGGACTCATTTTAATAAATATTAATATCAGTCAGGATCATACACATATATAAATATTAAATCACATACAAATAGACCAGAGATTACCTCTTGTAGCCTATCAATTGTCATTGAGTCTTTTTGTACAAATCAACGATCTTCTTATCCAATGTTCTAAGATCTCACACCCTACCAAACTTCAAACACACAAGGACGTGTGTGGGCACGTAGGATTCAAAAGGTTGATTTATGTGACTTCCTAGATATACTCAACATATGGGATCTAGAGAGTTTTTGACAGATATAAGGTTTTCAATAATTTTCACGTTTAGAGAAAACTATCGCTTTAGAGAGAGAGAGGCTATATTGTTATTATTATTATTCTGAAAGTTACGTACTATTACACTTATAAAGATATTTAATCTAATTAAATAGTCTTTATTAAATTAAAATATAATTCAAATTAACATTGATTAGATATTTTCATATAATTATTTATTTAAATCATATTTAAAAATAAAAATTAAATAACTGATTAAACAAACTTATTTGAATTTTAAATTTAAAATCCCAGAATAAATATCACTGATGCTAGGCACCACACACTGTACTGCATAGTGTGTGTCGCCCAACCCTATTTTATTTAATCAACTATTACGACAATATATTTATCCCAACATAAATATCAGTTTTAAAATAAATAAATATCATATTATAAATAAGATATTTATTATTCTCTCTCTTTATATTAATCCAAACAATATTAATATTAATTTTAACCTATTGTTTTTCAAAATAAAAACTATATAATTAAATAATTAATTAATTCACAATTATTCAATTACTGATAATTATCAAATAGTTATTTCCTTGCCCTGGAAAATTAAGTTCTTTGCAATTTAGTCATTTCTCTTTACAAATCTTTCTTTTGACATCCTTACCCTTGATAGTGTAGGACAGAGATGATCTGGGGACCATGGACCTATAATACGGAGCTCCAATAAACCAGAATATTAATTAAACTCTTTAATATAATAATCTTATTTATTAATTCCACGATTACTCCACTAGAAACATGGAATTGTACTCTAAGTATTTATAGAATTATATTTACAGAGTTTTCTCTAGTAGTCCATTGATATAATCAATATATGTAGTTATGTCCTCCATTAGTGGTTCGTTAATTAGAGCTGGTCAAAATTACTGTTTTACCCTTCTAATTACCTCCTGATCCTTAAGTACCAATAATCCACTAGCGAATAATTAATCTATAATCTAATTATAGATTTGAGCTCAATAACTATTCTGTTCCAGAATCAATCCTTAAGGGAACCAATATTCGATCCGTTAGGAAAGCATTGATTCCATTATTGTAATTCATATTCCCAACCATCCATGATATTGAATCTTCAAAATAAAAGTCATTAGCCTCATTATCCTAAGAGACCTTAATGAGTGAATCAAAAGATCCAATAAACATAAACAGGAGTTCATGAATACTGAAGATTTAGACTGATCTACAAAAGATCATCTATTATGATAAGAATTAAATCTTTACGTCAAATGGCAAGTTTATAAAGATAATTAATTCTCACCGATCCTGTCACCTTTACTAAGATGTCTATCCACATCAGTAATCTGAATCTAGATTACTTGCATCTCATATGCTTAGCAAACCATACTAGTAACCATTCATTAAAGATTCCTTACTTTAATATGTTATTGACTATTTTATTCATTATATATGATCTCAATTCTCGCATACTAATACAAGATCATATTCTCATGAATGAATAAGAGATTTTCTTGATAATATTATATAATTAATTCAATCAAACAATAATTATAACATTCAAATATAATAAAATTGTATTTTTATTTAAAACCAATAAAACATCTTTACACGCTTTTAGGACAATAATCCTAACATATGTTATATTATTTTATAATATAATGTAATATTATATTATTTTATAATATAATGTTTTAGATTAAATAAATGTGACATAGAGTGTCACATATTGTAACATATAATAGAGAGTTACATTATTTGGATATATGTGAAATATCCAAACATGTAACATATTTGGTGTTACAAATTCATCACAAATTTGTAACTCCTAAATATCACCCATTATTGTGTAGATTTGTTGTTACACAATATTGAGATGAATTTCTTAAAGCCATATGAGAAATGGCCGATAGAGATGTGATTTTAACTCCCATATTGTGTATGGAAGTTACAAAATCAAGTGGGAATAAATTGGAACGTTTTGGATAAACTGAAAAAATGTGTTGCTGAAATTGACTGAGGGCCGCGGCGCCTGGAACAAGCGCCGCGGCCCTAATGGCTGACAACTTCATATAATTTCGGTTTTTATCCAATTTTGAACGATTCCAACAGCCAAGTAACTCCCAAGTCTCTATTTTAATTCCATAAAACACCCAATTAATCATTGGTAACAGCCATGGGGTTGGTGGAATTTGAAATTCAAAGGGTGTCTCTAAACTCTATAAATAGGAGCCTAATGCTCACTTGTAAGACACACCATTTCTATCCACTAAAGCACTTGGCTAGAAACACCTTGAGGCTTGATAATTTCATAAAGCATTTCCAAAAATCTGAGAGAGATCCCTTAGTGCTTGAGTTAGGGGGAAATAAGCTTTTGGACAAAGGTTTTAAACCTTGTTCAAGTTGGTGATCCCCAATCCTCTTCACTTAGGTTGTGTAAGTGAGAGTTTGTTTGTGGTTTATGTTCTTCCTTTTATTCTATTGTTCTTCTTCTTATTCTCTTGTTTTATTTACTTGTATATTTTGTTTAAGAGTTGTAATCTCTTCATTTGGTCCAAACACTTTATTTTATTTGTAACTTTTGTTTTGAGTTGTATTTTACTATTCTCTTCTTCTTCATCATCTTCTTCATTTCCTTTGTTTTATTTGTATTTTCAGTTATAGAGTTGTAACACTTTATTTAATCAATCTTGTCCATTGTAATATTTTGCATAGAGTTGTAACATTATCTTACCATTTCCATTGAGGCAATATTATTTTTCCTAACAACATATACATGATATGTATCATTGTACAAATTCTCTATTTCCTAGCCATTGACGGATGCTTGAGGCTTTCTCTAGTAGGAAAGGGAATTGGGATTGAACAAGCCTTAAAATTCACAAAGACAAGCAGTTTCTTTATGAATTTCTTGGGAAAACTTATGATCATGAGAGTTAGAGAGAGAGAGGTTAGAGAAAGATGTGAAATAGTGATAAAGACTATCAAAACTCTAAATATTACCTTTTTATAGTGTAGGCACCATCATTAAGTCCAACCAATAGGATTGGAGCTTTTAAACACTTCATTTGGAGCTTAAAATATGTGTATGTACGGACACGTCATGTGGCGCATTGCCTGTCTATAGGCGATGCATCGTCTACCAGGCGATGAGTCACCTACTAGCAGGTGATGCGTCACCTGTTGTGATTCGTCAAAACCCTAAGGATTTAGGCTATGCATCGCCTCCAAGGAGGCGATGCAACACCACTTAGGCAGGTCCAACTTCTCAAAAGTGACCTTAAACAACTCAAAATGATTCCAAGATTTTTTTGGGCATCCTTAGATACCTCAATTTATCACTTTGGACCCAAAATCATAATTTTTAAATGCCTACAACAAAAAGTCAAATTTCACATCTTCACTATGTGATACCATTTAGTATTTTACACCTAGCTTATGTAAGACCACTTGGACTTTGTATTTTAATCAATCCTAACATTCCCCCACTTGGTTAAATACAAAATTCTTCCTCTAGCTCAAATACAGTATTGGTGCCTAAAATAAAATGTCTTTCTACTTGAACTTTACCTTAGTGAAAATACCACAAAGTCTTATTGAAATCATTGGTTGCTTAAAAGCTTGAACCAAGTATTCCTTATAATAAAACTGGTGATATCTCACACACCTCCACTTGATCATTCAGTTTCTCACTTTTCTCACTTAGTACTTATCTGGTCATGTGCTCAACCTTTCATGAACTTTTTGGTGAGAAACTCCAACTCCCATGAGAGGCGGCACCACCTCTAAGTTCATTTAGGTGAAGTTCTTACAACATCTTTGCTACTTTTATAGATGCTTGTTGTACTCAATTGAACTTCACTGAAAACCCTAGATTTAACCCTCACTTGGTAGCAACCAACATTAACCATCTTTGATGGAACTCGCAATTGTGTTAGTGTTGAAACTATCCACTTATCAATGCCTTGTTCTTACCCAACGAACTCTTTCCCTTGATATTAAAAAGGTTGGAGTTGGGTTGCCATCATAGGTGAATCGTTTATTCTAGGAGTTTTAGTCCCATCTTTTTTGAAGTGGAACTTACTAACCTTCTCACAAGAGGTTTTGTAAATGGATCCGTTAAGTTCTCACTAGTCTTAACATATGAGATTGATATGATTCCATCTTGGATCAATTGTCTCACATATTCACGTCTTAGACTTATATATCTAGACTTCCCATTGTACACACTATTATATACTCTAGCAAGAGTAGCTTGACTATCACAATGTATAGAGAATGTCAATACCATATCCGCGGTAAAAGGGATATCCAACTTGAGATCCCTAAGTCACTTGACTTCTTTGCCAATTTTTGTTAGAGCTATAAACTTTGATTCCATGGTTGAGTGTGGTATACAAGTTTTTTTTTTGGAACCCAAAGAAATAACACCTCCTCCAAGAATAAACACCCTACTGGTGGTGGAGAGATTGCCTCACACTCCCGATATCCAACTAGTTTCAGAACATCCTTCAAGTATCCTAGGAAAATTTGAATAGTTCAGGCTATATTATTTGGTGCACTTAAGGTATCCCAAATCTTTCAATAGCCTTCCAATTCTTGATACTTGGATTGCTAGTAAACCTACTAAGTTTACTAACCGCATATGCAATGTTTGCTCTAGTACAATGATTGGCTTACATTAGGCTCCCTATTGAACTTGCATATTCCAATCGAGCCACTACTCTTCCTTCTTTTTTGAAGCTTCATGTTTGAATTGAATGATGTATTTGCCTCTTTGATTTTGAGATGACTAAATTTTTCAAGCACGTTTTCGACATAATGCGCTTGACTTACTATAAAACCCCCACTATTTCTTCTAACTTTGATGCCTAGAATGGTATTGACCTATCCAAGTCTTTTATCTTGAATTTCGAAGACATAAACCTCTTTGTTTGTATCATTCCTCTCATGTCATTAAAGACACACTAAAATGACATAGTCATCTCAAGTCTTAGCATATAAGCATTTATCTGTGTTGTTGTGTCTAAATCCATCCAAGACAATGAATTTATCAAACTTCTCATGCCATTGTTTTGGAGCTTGCTTAAAAATACATAATGATTTAACAAGTCTATGCAGTTTATGTTCATTTCATTGAAGAACAAAATCCTCTGATTGTTCCATATATACCTCATCCTCAAGATCTCCATTTAGGAATGTTGTTTTTACATTAATTTGGTGAACATAAAGGTTATATATAGATGATAAAGAAAATAACAATCTAATAGAAGTTGTACTTGCTACCTGTGCATAAGTATCAAAGTAATCTATTCCCTCATTATGTTTCAATCCCTTGGCTACTAATCTAGCCTTAAAGGTTTCTTGGTGTCATCGGTATGGTATTTTCTTCTAGATACCCATTTGCACCAAATTGGTTTAGACCTTTGTGGAATGTCAACCAATTCCCAAGTGTGGTTATAGATAATTGAATCCATTTCATCATTTATTGCCTCCTTCCAAAAAGTAGTCTCTTGAGGACATAACTTCTTTGAAAGTTTTGGAATCATCTTCTAATTGAAGTACTATTGGATATTTCCATGTAACTTCTTCATTATTTACTTCTACTAGATATTGTGTCTCTACTTGAGAGAACTTTTCACTTGATCCCAAGTCTTTAAGACTTTGACTTCTTCTAGGCAATAAAGGTTGCTCATCAACCATTTTAGGAGTCTTCTCTTGAGGCTCTCTAATTTGAACAGGTTCGCTTGATTTGTTGTCTTCACATGACATGTTATTAACAAACTAAACCTCTCTTGATTCAATTATCACATTAGACTCCAAGTCTAACAATCTATAAGCTTCGCTATTTGAGGCATAGCCCACAAATGCACATCCTATAGCCTTTGGACCCAACTTGGTCCTTTTAGGGTCCGTGCTCTTGTAATAAGCAAGACACCCCCACACTTTAAGATAACCAATATTTGGTTTCTTTCCTATCCATAACTAATATGGGGATATATTGTTCTCTTTCATGGGAATACAATTCAAAATATGACATGCTGATAACAAAGCTTCACCCCACAAATTAAAACCTAATTTTGAATGTAATGGCAAAGCATTAATCATTTCAATAAATGTTATATTTTTCCTTTCTGGCTATGGAGTATATGTGTGGTACATTCATATATTATTCCATGTTTTCACAAAACAAGTTGAAATCATTTGAAAAATATTCACCACCCCTATCACTATCACTTCTAAGTGCTTTTATTTTTCTTTCTAATTGGTGTTCAACTTCTACTTTATATGCTTTAAACACTTTAAATGATTAATCTTTGTTCTTAAGCAAGTAAACATAAGTGAATCTAGAGCAATCATCTATGAAAGTAATAAAATATCTACTTCATCCTCTAATCAACATGCCATTTAGTTCACATAAATCACGATGTATTAAATCTAACAAGTTAGAATTTTCATCAACACTAGGAAAATATTTTTTTAACCATTTTATATTTTGCACATAGTTCACACTTATCATGCTCAACATTATCACAATTAATCAATCCATATTTAATTATTCTTTTAATTGTGCTAAAACATATATGTGCAAGTCTAACATGCCATAAAGTAATAGATTTTGAGTCAAAGCATATAAGAAGAAGAAGTAGAAACTTTATTGTTCACATCATCAATTAAGGTACAAAGTTTAAACATGTCATCACAAGCATATCATTACCCCACAAAAATATTATCCTTTGACAAAGTAAGAAAACTGGAATCTATCACAACCTTGATTCCCAATTAGCCAAGAAAATTTCCACTAACAAGGTTTCCACTCATTTCCGATACACATAAAACATTGGTGAGTAGAACCTTCTTGCCAGAAGTGAAGAATAAATCAATAGTTCCTTGCCTTCAACCTTGGACCTTTTATCAATGCCCATTTGGATTTTATGCCCTTCCTTTGAAGTTTCAAAGGTATTTAATAGAGATCTATCATAAGTAACATTGATGGTGGCATAAGTAGCATACCACCAACCTCTTACCTTTCCATGTATGGAATTGATCTCACTTAGTGTTGCCACTAATTTTTCTTCGCTTGAATTCACCTTAGGCTCATTATTGTGGCTCCTCTTGATCCTACAATCCCTTGCGAAGTGGCCATTCTTGCCACACACAATGGAAGGTCCCAAGGGTTTGTCAGGAGGTTTAGCCACTACATTGGCCTTGCCTTTAGGCTTCCCAATTCCTTTACCTTGGTTTTTGTTGGGAGGTTTAGCCACCACATTGGCTTTAAAAATCTCTACATTAAACTCTTCCATGTTCTTATCTATAGAATAGGATTCCTTCTCAATCCTAAAGTGTTTGATAATTTCCTCCAAGGAAATCTCCTCATTCATGTGGAAGATTTTCTTTCTATAGCCCCTCCAAGATGGAGGAAACTTGGCTATGATAGCACCAACAAGTAATTGTTCCGTCAATACAATATTAAAGGTAGATAGCTTATTTACAATGATTTGTAATTTGTGTATATGGGGTAGAAGGGGTTTTATATCATAATGTTAGGATTTATGCCCTAAAAGCATGTAAAGACATTTTATTAATTTAAATGAAAGTAAATTTTTTATTATATTTGAATGTTATAATTATTTTTTGAATAATTTATATAAATATTAAGAAAATTCCATATTTATTTATGAGGATATGATATTGTATTAGTATGATAACTTTTAGATCGTATACAATGAATAAAATAGTCAATAACATATTAAAGTAATGAATCTTTAATGAATGGTTACAAGTATGGTTTACTAAGCATACGTGATGAAGTAGTCTTGATTCATATTACTGATGTGGATAAACATCTTGGTGAAAGTACTGTATATAATAGAGATTATATATGACATGACCGATATGAATTAACTATCCTTATAAACTTATTGTTTTCCATAAATATTTAATTCTTATCATAATAGATGATCATTTGTAGATCAATCTAAATATTGAGTAGTCATGAACTCATGTTTGTGCTTATTAGATCTTTTGATTCACTCGTTTAGGTTTCTTAGTATAATGAGGCTAGTGACTTTTGTTTTGGAGATTCAATATCATGAATGGCTGGGAACATGATTTACAATAATGGAATCCATACTTTCCTAAGGAATCGAATATTGGTTCTCTTAAGGGTTAATTATGGAACTGAACAGTTATTGAGCTCAAATCTATAATTTGATCATAGATTAATTATTCACCAGTGAATTAATGGTATTTAAGGAACAAGAGGTAATTAGAATGGTAAAATGGTAATTTTGACCAAATCTAATTAACAAAACAAGAAATGGAGGACAAAACTATATTTATTGATTATATTAATGGACTACATGATAAAACTCGGTAAATATAATTCTATAAATACTTAGAGTGAAATTCCATATTTATGGTGTGTTGACCCTCGATTTGGTCAACTGACATGGAGTCAAATGCTTGATGTGATGTAAAGTGTTGAAATAGATCTAATGGAAAAAACAATAAACGACACACAAAGTTATAGTGGTTCGGCCCCAAGAACTGGTAATGACCTACGTCCACTTAAGCTATTATTGATATCAGTTCTCAAAGGAGTGATCAAAGAACTAGGGTTCTCTGAGTTTCACAGACCTGAGAGAGATGAATAACACAATCGTAAGATAATTGCTCTAATTCTCTTGCAAAGCGTAAACTTAAAATGGTCAAAAGTCCCTTCCTTGAGCTATTTCTATCTATTTATAGGCTCAAGGAGGATTACATGAATCAGTTACAGATATTCTTTCCTAAATAATCGGATCATCATGGATCATGGGAGATAATCTCGGATATGATTACAGTTGTACAAAATTATCTCTAAATATATGGAGTATACGACCAGGCTGGTCGTATATAAGCTTCAAATGTTTCGTCAGGGGAATCTCACTGGTTGATGGTCGAACGGGACTTCTGCCAGGTGTCAGCCACGTGTTTAAAAAAGTCTTCCACGTCACCCATGCCTGCTTTTTGGATAACATGGTGGAGTAATCATGTAATTAATAAATAAGATTATTAGATTAAAGAGTTTGATTAATAATCTTATTTATTGGAGCTTCGTATTATAGGTCCCAGTCCCCAGGTCACTTCCATCCTACACTGTCAAGAAAGAAACGATAGAATTTCCTAAATCTAAAATTCTAGAAATTCTATAGCCTCTCTCTTCTCAAACCTCTCTAGATCTCATGTGCTGAGTACATTTAGAGAGTTCTAAATCAACCTATGAATCCTACGTGCCCACACACATCCTTATGTGTTTGAGGATTGACTTGGAAGGCTAAGATGTGAGCTTTCAAAAAGGATAGGAAAATCGTTGATTTATACGAAAAGATTCAAGGACACTTGATAGGCTACGAGAGGTAATCTCTATTCCTTTTATGTGTTATTTAATATATATATGTATGTATGCTCCTGGCTCGTATTAATAATTTTTTAAAAGATCCTATTCCGCTGCGTATTCTTATTTTTCTCATTTAATACCAACACATAAAACTTAAATTCTATATATTATGTGATAAGGAATTTCTTTGTACCTTCTTCTTCTGCTTTGTATTTTTTCTCCCATGTATTCCAAATATCATTAGCGGTCTTTGTGTTGGTGTAGAGATCATACAATGGGTCCAAGAGAGCATTGAGAATGTAACCCCTACAAATTAATTCATCTTCTTCACGTTTCTTCCTATCTTTGATAACCTCTTGAGTGTCATCTTTTTTGGCAGGTGTAGAACACCTTGAGAGTAGTTAGAAAAAAAATTAATCTTGTCTTGCCAACGCACAAAGTTAGTTATACCAAATCTATCCAATCTAACAAAGTCTTGTGTCATGAATTTAAAAGTCGAAATCGAAGATGATTCTTCCACAGTGATGTATCTCAGGGAATAGAGAATTTGATTGTCGTGAGAGAGTGAGATTACACCACCGCAATAATAAGAATCACATATAATAACACTTGACAGAGTCTAAGAAAAGATTTAGATAGAGATATGCAAACCCTAGCTGTAGAACAAAACCCTTGTTCTTCTTGCAAGCTTCAAACCTTTTGTTAGAACACCACTTGAATCCTTTTGATGGAAAGAATCAAAACCAAGGCTTATACAGGAGATTTATCATTGTCCATGTAACGACCCAAAATTGCTAATAATGCTTAAGGGCATTGATTAGTGTGCTGGGAGGACATAATTGGTATATATGTGTGAATAAATGATTAAATGCATGATTTTGTGGCATGCATGATTATATGATTATATGGATATGATTAAATGCATGTTTATGAGTATTAAATATGCATGTGGGCCATGTTTAGCTTAGAAGGGCATATTTGTAATTTTGGCTCGTTGAGGGCATAAATGTAATTATATGTGATAAATTGCTGAGACCGCATTATTATATGGATATATTTCAATATATGGCTCGAGATGGTCCTAGTGAGCGGTTTGGAAAAATAGTCACGGTTAGGATTTATACCCGGCTCGGGGGAGCCTGGGGGTATTTTCGGGAAATTTAGAAAATATATTGGGGATTATTAGACATTGGGTAAATAATTGGTGATTAATTGGATGACGAGATTTAAGTGGTAAATAATAGGAACACTCACGGAACACTACAACAAAAAAGGCCATTTGCGTCAGTTTAGCACTGCCACAGTTGAGTTTTTGCGTCAGTTTAGCATTGCCACAGTTGGGTTTTTACGTCAGTTTAATATGTGACGCAATTGCCCATGACGCAAACCAGAGTGTCATTTGCGTTAGTGGGGCACTGCCACAAATGCCAGATTTGTGACAGTGCCCCACTGACGCACTGCCACAAATTCCAGTATGTGGCAGTGCCCCACTGACGCAAATGACACTCTGGTTTGTGTCAATGGGGCACTGCCGCAAATGTTAAAAACGAGTATTTTTTGCGTCAGTTGGGCACTGTCACATAAAGTATTAACCAGGGGAATTGCAAATATTTATGCCAATTTCCCTGGCCTATTTTGATAAAAAAAAAATCAGCAGCAGAAACAGAAAAACAACAATATAAGTTTTTATAAACATTTATCTAGAGTTAACGTTTGTGATCAAAACTATAAAAGTAATTCAAATATCAAAGTTAATATATGTACTCTTGTGTTCTAAATTTCTAAGTGTTAAACCTACTTAAACTAAAATTTCCTCACCCACTTGCTCATTTGCCAATTGAGATATGCCATAATTGATTTAGTCCACTCATCCCGTATCTCGTTGATTTCGTCAGCCGAATATGAACTCGTATTCGTAAACTAATTAGAAAATATTTATAATAATAAGTTAGAAATCATCCAAATAAACTCATGAATGATAGTTTAAATGAAAATTTAAAAGCAAAACAATACCTCATTTTTCAAGTAGGCCTCCGGTCTAGGCTGTGAAATCAAGTCTCTAGCAAATTTCATAATGTAAAAGCTACACTCGGTTGGCCCAGTCTGGTTTCGACACTATTACAACATATTTATCCAAAGTTAAGTATTATATTTAGTAAGTTATTATAATAGAAATATGTCAAAAAGTTGAATACGATAAGTAATATAATTTACTTACCTTAGGAACACAAACTTTTAGATTGATTGACTCTTTTAGTCTTCGGTGTGTATCATATTGATCCAACGCCCTGCACACAATATTAATATTTACCCATATATGAGTTTGAAATAAAATCATAAATTAATTAAGTAAAATGAAAAACTTACATGATAATTATCTCCTTGATTTCCAGACGGAAATGTGAGTTTACAGGATCCAAAAAAGCTACCGAATGACTATGTGGCTGAATTAATACTAACATCCAATGAAAGCTTCAATAAAAAAACTTGTGTAAGATATTTATCAATAAAAAAAATATATGAATATAAAATTAAGTTGACTTACTTGTTGTTCCAAGGAAAAATTAGAAACTGCGTCTCTAGCTCCATCTGTAGAAACCGTTCAAAGAGATTTTTAGCACGTATTTCACTGGTTCCTGCATTAGTGGACACTAAAGTGGGATGCATGAAAGTGTACATGTGGTTCAATCCCTTCGTTTGAACCAAATCATCGAGGAAGCTACATATAATTAAAAAAGTTAATAAACTATTAAATTTCAAGTTAAACTAAATAAACTAAGATTATAAACACTATTGCACCTCATATATAATGCTAGCTCAGTCTGTCCAATCATCTCATAGTTGTAAAAGTGGAGGATATCATCTTTCCCTAACAGAGCGATAGTTTGGAATCCAAATACCCTTTCAACAATTGGAATTTCTACCATGCGGTCAACTTTCCATTTATCAATAAACTTCACCAAACACCTCAATATTTTTGTAATAGGCACTTTTGTAGGTTCTTGTGTCAATGCCTCTATTCTTTTCTTTGATTGTCTTGGTTGTTGAGTAGAGGGTGCAAGTGGCTCTTTCGTTTGTTGATTAGTAAGAACCCAATGTTGTGGTCATCCAACATCATACCCGATTGCTTGTCCAACCAATGTATAACCTTCCATTGTAAGCGGATATGGTAAACTAGCATTCTCTTGAATGGCTACCTCAACTGTGACACAATAATTTCTAGGAGGCAGTTGAACGCTATGTATTTATGTGCAACATGTACTTACAAGTTTCCCCTCTGCAACTATATTTTGTGTCGAACCAAGACACAACTTACAATTAATCTGTTAGACTTTTCGATAAACTAGTTTATTTTTACTGTATCAAATATATGCAATAATGAATTAATAAGAAAATTGACGGGGAGCGACATGTGCACCGACCCCCCTAACACGTACCCTATGCTCTGGAGTGCCTAATGCCATTGTTAGTATATCATTTTAACCTTCCTCCACCAACTCGCCTTCTGCTACTTTTTGCCTGTATTCCGCCTATATACATAGTAAATAAATCGATTAGAATTTAACACACACATTAATCATTACAATTTTTTTAAAATCGAAGAACACTTACAATCTTATTGACCACATCTCGAGCTTCTTCATCAATAACTTCTCGATTCTTGTTCATTCGTGCCCGTGTCCACATCTCAGCTCTGTCATATTCGGTCAACTCATGACCCAATTCCTTTTCCATTTGTTGCTCTACCAGTGCATAACCACCACGCCCTGAGTGATGTGGATACTTGTTCTGAGCCCGAGCATTTTGTTTTTGTTTTCTCACCTCTTCCCAGTCTGGGGTTAGTCTTTTTGCAACAAAATTTTTCCAATCTTCAGGTTTGTAATACTCGATGTAGTTTGACGGCGGCTTGGCAAGAAGTTCAGGAGCTACATTCTTATATACATATATAAGATCTTTTGTTAGTCTTGTTTTCCAATTTCTCCATGTTTTTTCTGCTTCTTTGAGGACGTCTGTTTTAGAAGAATTTGGAATTTTGAACGTTTCTTGCACAAACGAACCCAAAAATATTAAACTTTTTTCAATATATTAATTCGTTATGATAAATTTAATAGTCAATATTATAGCTTACTTGTATTTGACCCCATAAACTCTCTTTTTTTATCCTTTGGCATTTGTTTCCAATTGTTGATATCTAAAGGAAGGGTTGTGCGTGATAGAAGACCGATGGTGCTGTTCATCTTGATCCCCCCTTTTCCCATCGCTCGACCAAAACGATTGTACTCGACCTCATAATTGTGACCCTCACTTCTTGCTTTGAATACATCACTACAGTTTGATTTACCCCTATACTTCTTATCTTGTGTATTTGTTGGTGCAGTAGGATTAATCCCCTCCAGACCATTACCATGATCATCAACAAACAGATCGCCCTCTTCATCATATGATGGATCTATAATCAATGTACCTTCAATTAAGTAAACACAAATATTATCTGGTATAAACTTCACAAAATACATAAAAACAAAATCATAAAATTAATACATATACCTTTAATTATCTACCCACAACTCTTCACCATTCTCGCGTATATAGTCATCATCATTATCAATGGTGACCTCAATAGGCGGTGAATCAATGGTAAATGTTTCTTGTTCAAGTATAATGTCATCTCTCCCAGACTCTTTGATCAAATAATCTTTCGGTTGACTTTTAAGGACAATTGACCATCGAGCATCTACTGGATCACTCACATAAAATACTTGCTTGGCTTGTGATGCCATTATAAAGCGGTCAGATTTATGTCCTATTCGATTTAAGTCCACTAGTGTGAATCCTAAGTCATCTGTTTTGACCCCATTATCACTTTTCACCCAATCACACAAGAAGACAGGAATTCAAATAGTCACATAATCTAGTTCCCAAATTTGTTTGACCCCATAAAATGTCATATCACTATTTATGGGATTTTTATCTTTGGAACTAGATATTTGAAAAGTCTGGGCGATAATAGTAACACCACTATTTTGTGTCTTTCTAATATTATCACGTTCTACGGTGTTGAATTGAATACCGTGAATATAATAACATTGATACTTAATTACACTCATTGAAGGACCTTGTGCTATCCATTTTAGTGTTTCAGACACTTTGTTTGTGGTGTTAATCAGAACCTAGAATACAATAAAACAAAACAAAGTATATTAAATTCTAACAAGCTAAAATACAATAACACTCAAACAAGAACAACACAAGTATTTTACCTCATTCTCGAACCAAGTGCTAGAATTTTGATAATGCTCATCTTGTACCCATTTTTTTATTCCGAGACTTATTAGGATAACTAGTCTTGATCCAATTGAAATGTCCTCTTCAAGAAATATCATTTATATCATTGTCAATATAATGAAAGAGAAAAATAATATTGATCATGCATATGTATGAGAACTTACTCGATGTATGGTTGAACATCATCAATATTTTGTAAGACTAGGCAATGTGCTTCATCTCTATTAGATTTATTTACTTCAGAAACAACACCACCTCTACCACCTTTACTTATTTCAAACTCAATTTTAGAAAAACATAGTTCAATGCTCGCAACACCTGATAAGTATTATGAGCAGAACTCCATTGCTTCTTCAACGATGTAGGATTCAACTATGCAACCCTCAGGTCTACTTCTATTTCTAACATAACCTTTTAAAACCTTCATATACCGTTCAAATGGGTACATCCATCTCAAGTATACTGGTCCACACAATTTTACTTCTTTCATCAAATGAACTATTAAATGAACCATTATGTCAAAAAATGAAGGTGGGAAATACTGCTCCAACTCACACATAGTTATCACGATATTTTTTTGAACATTGTCCAACTTCGACACATCTACCACTTTATAACAAAAATATTTAAAGAAAAAGCATAGTTTGGTAATTGCATATCGAACTTTTTTGGGTAACACAGAACAGATAGTGTAACGACCCAAAATCACTAATGTGGCTTAAGGGCCTTGGTTAATGTGCCGGGAGGGCATAATTGGTTTATGTGCGAATTTATTAGATTAACGTGTGATTATATGATAAACATGTTTATATGGCTATGTGTATGTGTAGGTAAATGTGGTTATATGTTATATTTGTGAGAACCACATTATTATGTGGGTAAGTCTGCAGCATGTGACTCGAGGCGATCCTAGGGAGCTAGTTAGCGGGTAGTCACAACAGGGCTTAATGTTTGACTTGGGGCAAGTCATGGGATGTTTTGGGTACTAGATGATTATTTGGGTTATCGGGTTACGGAAAAAAATATATGGAGATATAATTGAGGTTAGGAAGCTTAGGCGGGATTATTGGGGAATTTTACCATTTTGCCCCCGAGGACGTTTTTGGTACCCGAGCCTCGGGATTGATTTAATTAACTAAGATTAGGCTAAGAAAAATAGGAGGTAGTGGAACAAAAACCCAAACCTACCCTTTAACATTTCTTTTCCTCTCTTCTCTTTTCTCTCTCAAGAAGGCTATAGAAACCTAAGGGAATTCAACTGGAAGTCTTGTGATTTGAGCTTAAGTTTGAGGGATTAGCTCAGCTCTAACTAAGGAGCACTCAACCAGGATCGAGGTAAGGATTGAATCTCACTCTTGAACATTAGAACTCTGAGTTTTGGCTGAGTATTAAAGGTGTTTATGGTTTTGATGTTTAAGGACTGAATTGAAGCTGAGGAGCTTGGGGTTTAGCTCATAAATTGTTAAGGAAGTGGTTCATCAAAGGAGGTAAGCTTCAATTCGTAGTTTAGAGCTTAAATTCTAAGTTTGCATGACTGGTTTTTGAGTTCTTTAGTTGATGGGTTTCAGAAATCAAGGTGGAGTTTTAATGAGTTTTTAAGCTGGATTTCTGTTGGATTATGTTGTTAGAATCATATTAAAAGTCTTGTGATCAATGGGTTTTGGAACTAGGGATCTTTGGGGTGGTTTTGAATAAGGTTAGGATGTTAAAAATGGTGGATTTTCTGGGCTCGAAGGGTTGGGCCGCGACTCTGTTCTAGAGCGCTGCGGCCCTGCGAAGCAAGGAAGAGCCAAGGAGGCTCTGCAGAGGGGAAGCGCCGCGGCGCCTCAGGGTAGGGCTGCGGCGCGTGTCTGTCTTCAGAGAGGCTTAGCCTCTGTCTTCAGAGAGGCTTATCCTCTATTTTAGGGGTGGGCCACGGCTAGGTTTCAGGGGCCGCAACCCTTAAGAGCATTTTTGATCTTTTGGGAGTTTTAAGAGTGGGAACCTAACCTAGGGTGCTCGAGATCAATTCCACCACCGTGATTGGTGGAATCTGATGTCCTGGAAGTTAGAACTTCACTCGGAAATATTAATGCGATTATTAATGGTACTCCTTATCTTGGTTGTGGCTAAGTATTAAGCTAGGGCTCGGAAGGCGGATCGTGCTCGAGAAGCGTCGCTCGTAATCAGTGAACCTGGAAATTAAAGGTAAGAAAACTGCACCCGGTTGTGGAGGTAAATTGGGACTAAGGGTTCCCTATTTTATATGCTTTTGTAAAGGATGGTATTATGCCATGTAAATGGTAACCAACGACCTAAGAGTGTCGAAGTTTACACTAGCGCGTAGGGCGCGGCTCGGCCACTGGTAGCTAAGGACAGCTTGTTATGCACCGAGCTCGGTTTAAGCGGGCCAGAGTCAGTGGGGTAAACAGAGGGTGCGACCTTAAGTGTCGACCCTGATTATTATATGACTTGTTTGTTATTATTGTTTGGAGAGTTGTTATGCTGTATAGCTGAGTCATGAATAGCTGACTCTTTGGTTGAATCTCCATGCTTTGTGTATATTGTGGTATGTTAAGTGTATGAACGTGTTTAAGGGTTACCCAAATATTATTATCGCTTGTTTTGTAACATGATATGTTTTCTTGCTGGGCCTTGGCTCACAGGTGCTACGTAGTGTAGGTAAAGGCAAGGGCAAGATTGATCAGCCTTGATTTGGAGAGCTCTGAGAGCAGAATGTACATGATCAGCTGCTCAGCCGCCACGGTTAAGGGGAGACAGGGACAGGGATACCACAAACTTCTGTTTTGCCTTTAGAAAGGCTGGTAGTTGTTTGTACACTGGAAGTTTTGTAAATAGACTTTTAAACACCATTTCTTTTGGGATCCCATATGTAAATATTTAATTATATGGTAAATATCTTTTCAGACCAAAATCTTTTAACCCTAGCACCTTAATGGTTTTAGTGACACGTTTTTAACTAAGTGACTTGATTAGCAAGTCTTGCGCCTTATAAATACACAGTGTAGCGGTCCTGGCTATCTAGGGCGTTATAGATAGCTACCGGTAGAAGATGTTCAAGTAGTGTATGATGGTCATGAGACTTCATTCCAACTAAATTCAAAATTTTCATATCTACCAGAGAAGAAATATTTGAAGAATAACCTTCCGGTACTTTCACATTCGACAAAGAATGACATACAATTCATTTTTCTTCTTTAGACAGGGTATAACATGCATGTGGTAAATAGGTTCGTCTCTCACCAACCTCTGGTTGTAACTTACTGCGTATACCCATTACTTTTAAATCCAACCGAACTTTGATTCCATCCTTACTCCGACCAGGAATATTCTGCAATGTACTAATTAAGCTATCTGACACATTTTTCTCAATGTGCATTACATCCAAGTTGTGCCGCAAAACCAAATGCTCCCAATACTCAAGCTAAAAAAAAAATAGATATCTTCTTCGAACAACCTGTCGCACCATCTACAACCTCCTTTGTTTTTTCACGTCTAACATTTTTTCTCTTATTTGTAAAATTTCTAGGTTTTCCGAACTTCCATTGGACTTTGTTCAACTTTGTTAACAATTGTTCTCCAAGTAAAGGTGGTGGAGCCTTTCCAAATTCAAGTTTACCATTAAAGGCATCTGTCAAACTTTGAAATTTATGTTTTTCAGATAAGAACTTTCGGTGTCCCATATAACAAATCTTTCTAGAATGTTTTAAATATTCAGAAATGAGTCCCTTCTTCACAAATGGGACATGCCTTGTACCCTTTCACACTAAATCCAGAAAGAATACCTAAGGTTGGAAAATCATTAATAGTCCACAACAACATTGCTTTAAGATTAAAATTTTCTTTCTTATAAACGTCGTAAGCATTAACCCACTCATACCACAATGTGCTCAAATCATCAATTAAAGGAGCTAGGTATACATAAATATCATTTCTAGGTTGTTTAAGACCAGATATCAATAAGGTCAACATGATAAACTTCCTCTTCATACACAACCATGGCGGTAGATTATAGATGACTAGCATTACAGGCCAACAACTATATTTACTACTAAGGGAATTGTGTGGATTAATTTCGTCAGCAAAAAGACCTAAACGAATATTCCTCGGTTCATTCCCAAATTCCAGCCATTTAACATCTACTGTTTTCCAAGCTGGCAAGTTAGCTGGATGTCTTAGCTTGCCATCCTTTACTCTATCTTGAGCATGCCAAATTAAATTTTTAGCATGATCATCATTTCGGTACAACCTAACCAAACGAGGTATCGGTGGTAGATACCATAAAACCTTTGCAAGGACACCTTTTCTAACTGCATCTGAATTTTTTTTTCTTTTGCCATCTAGACTCGCCACATGTCGGACATGCAATTGCATCAACAAATCTCTTTCGATATAAGATGCAATCGTTAGGACAAGCATGTATTTTTTCATATTGCATGCCTAACGAACGCAATGTCTTCTTCGCTTCATAAAATGAAGACGACATTTCATTACCTTCGGGTAATAATTCTCCTAAAAATGTTAACAACTCTGTCATTCCCTTATCACTCCACCCATGTTTGGCTTTTAAGTTATACAACCTAAGCAATGCTGATAATTTAGTGAACCTTGTACAATTAGGGAAAATAGGTTTCTCAGCATCTTCTAAGATTGACTGAAATTTAATTGGATCCACATGTGATTCATATTGTGCATCATCAATCATCTCTGCAATATCATCAACTTCGTAGTCAACATCAAAATACTTATTATTCTTAGATGGTCCCTCATCAGTGACTTTCATTCTTTCACCGTGCAAAAATCATACTTTATAACTTTTGTCTATTCCATTCCTAAATAAGTGGTCTTTTATTTCAAAAATTGGCATCCTCACAACGTTACCACATTTAACACATGAACAAGGAATACTATTAGGAGATTGAGTATTTCTTGCACAAAATTCCAAGAAAAACTCAACTCCATTCCTATATTTCATGGATAACCTATCCGCTGACATCCAATTTCTATCCATTGTCAAACTTCACACAAAAAAAAAAAAAACAAACAAAGCAACAAACATTAACAATTAAGTTCGTGGATTACATAATTGACAAGTAAATAAAGGAAATAATATGTCCAAAAAAAATTGGGCAGCATTTCCCCTATTTCTATCATATTTCCCAAATTTAAAATGTGCATTTATACAACACATGGTATACACAAAAATATCAAACTAATCAATCAAACATGCATAATTCTCAAATTACTAAATCCTAAAAAAAATTGGCCATCATTTCCCCTATTTCTATCATATTTCCCAAAATTTAAATAAACCTATATTCATCACATAAATACAACAAATCAATTAATCAATCAAACATGCATAATTCCCAAATTACTAAATCTTAAAAAAAAATTGGACAGCATTTCCCCTATTTCTATCATATTTCCCAAAATTTAAATAAACATATATTTATCACATAAATACAACAAACCAATTAATCAATCAAACATGCATAATTCTCAAATTACTAAATCTTACAAAAAATTGGACAACATTTCCCCTATTTCTATCATATTTCCCAAAATTTAAATAAACCTATATTCATCACATAAATACAACAAATCAAGTAATCAATCAAACATGCACAATTACAACTTTATATCACCGCAGCACACAGTCCCAGATCCTATCTCCACTATTTTATAATTCGTACATGCTACTAAGTTCAATATATTAATTATACGTTATGGTTTAAAATATTACCTCTAATATAAAATCCTCCAAAGCTTGATCTCACCAACAAAGTTGTCAACAAAATACCTACTCAAATATAACAATAAACAAAAAAATAATAAAAAAGTTAACAAAATATAAAGAAAAATATATTAAAGCTATATTGTAACTAAATAAACAATAAAGTGCTTAAAGAAAACAAATAATTTGTTATATGTACTCATTTGTTTACTTAAACCCGAAATAATTTTTTTTTTTTTAAAAAGTTAACAACTCACATAAATAGAATTCGACTATAAATATCCTAACTAAATCATTAATAAAATATAACTTAAAAAAATAATTTTAATATATACCTATTTAACCAATTAAACCCAAAATTTAAAAAGTTAACAAAATATAAACAAAAATTTACTAATAATAATCAAACTAAACAATTAATAAAATGAAACTTATACAAAATATATACATTAATATTTATATATATATATATACTCATTTACATAAGTAAATTCGAAATTAAATTAAATTTTTCAAAAAAGTTAATAAAAAATAAATAAATTATAATAAAAAAATTCTAAAAAATAAAATATTAAAATGCAAAGTTTAAACCTAAAACAATTTCATAATCATTAATATAAAACTATCTAAAAATTAAAAATCCGAAATATAGTCAATTTATAAAAAAAAAAATCACAAAAATTAAATTTAAATCATAAAAATTAATAAAATTACACTTACTTGTGGTAATTGAGCAATGTGGGTTCTTGAAGTAAAAAACCCCAAAAAACCAATAAAGATTATGGGTTTTCAAACTATAATATTCAAAAAACAAAATATATACAAAAAATTAAAAAAAAAAACTATATATAAGTTTCATAAACATATATAAATCATTATTTTGACATTAAAATTGAAAAAAAAAAGGATAAAAACGTACCTAAATGAGTAGAAGTTCGGTTGGGCGCCACTGGTTTGTGAAGGAATCAGTTCTAAATTTTTTTGAGTGAAATGGGGTCTCAGCTGGGACGATGAGGGTTTATTGAAAAGGAGGCCCAGTTGCGTCAGTGGGCCACTGACGATAATGGGCGTTTGCGTCAATGCCCCACTGACGCAAACACTCCGTTACCGTCAGTGGCCCACTGACGCCGTTAACTGCCCGTTTGCGTCAGTGGGGCACTGACGCAAACGGTCCCATTAAACAGCGTCATTGTATGTTATGCCGTAATTGGACCCTCATTTAGGGCAGTGCCCAACTGCCACAAATGCTAATTCTTGGTCAACAGCGTCAGTCAACTGCATTGACTGACGCATTTGACTGACACAATTGCCCTTTTTTGTAGTAGTGGAATTAGTAGGAATTGAGAACAAATGACTAAAATACCCTTAAGCACACTTGAAAGATGGATAAGCTTAGAGGGGTAAATGGGTGTTTTGGCTATTAGAAGATATACTTAGCATTATTAGGACAAAATAGAAGATTGTAGAATAACTCAAGGAAGGAAATAGAAATCTCTCAGCTCACTCTCTCTCATCTCTCACGTATTCCCTCCCTATCACTCTCCCTTGTGAAATTTGAGACTAAGGAAAAAGGGTTGAAGAATTCAGACTTGAGGCTGGGGTTTTGGAAGGGAATTCAGCTGGGTCAAGCTGAGGGAAGGCAAGTTTAGGCTAGCCAGAAGATTCAGGGAAGCTACGACCATCATTTCAGGTAAGGTTTTGACTTTGAATTCACTGAGTAGTTTGAGCTTGGAGCATGTGTTTATTCTGGGATTTTGAAAGAATTGTAGATGAGTTGAAGCTCTAGAACTAGGGAGGATTTAGCTGAGACTTAAGCTCAGAAAGTAGAGGTTGGACCTTGTGAGAAGATAGTCACAACTGAGGTAAATTCTGATTGTTATCTCTAAATTTTCTGAGTTCTTACTCTGTTTTTATGGTGTTTGGGGCTTGAGAGCTTGGATTTGAGTTTTGGGGATTTGTTGGAGTTTTTGGGAAAAAATTGATTAGGTTTTGTTGCCTTTGATGAGTAGAGTGTATTTATGTGGTTAATTTTTGGTTTAGAGGTTTTGAGGGATAGATTTTTGGAGCTTTGGTTCGGGGAAATTCGAAGAAAAAACCCAGAATTGTTGAAGCTCTGGTATTCGCGTTGTAGCGCTAGGTTAGGAGCGCTACAGCGCTAGGCTGCGATTATGAGGGGCTAGAGTCTTTGACTCTAGCGCTGTAGCACTACTTAGTTTTCAAAACTTGGTTTTTGGGTAATTTTTAGGGTTTCTACTGTAATGACCCAACTACTCTAGACTTTTGGACCATTAACGAAAACTATACATACTAATCCTTAATAAAACTTACAAGTGAAAATACCATAACTTTATTAAGAAACTTGTAAAAATAATAGTTAAACTTACATAAAATTTAGGTTAGGATATGGGATCCCATTGTTTTAAAAACAAAACAAAACATAATTTAAAATAAAAAGGGATTACATAACAAGTGCGGAAAAATACATGTAAAAACCATAAAAACAAAACTACATCCTTGAATTGTAACGCTCGGCTCTTGAATCCATTCGACCTCAATACACATTCTCCAAGCTTCCAAGAACCTTTCCCGCCACTAAGACTATTTTCCTGCACATAAAAACAAAAAGGAATGAGCCTAATGCCCAGCAAGGAAAAATCTAACACATAGTTCATATACATAAATTTCATAAGAAACATAAAAAAACATAACATAACACTTATAACATACACATACTATAATGGCCATTATTACTTGGGGTCCCATAGACTAAACAAGTCGTATGCCCATTAGATTAGTGGGGTCCTACTAGCTAAGCAGGTCATATGCCCATAATCTATTTGGGGCTTGTTAGTCATATGGGTCATATGTCCAAGCCTACAAACATACATACCATAACATAACATATTTCATAACATAAAAACATAAGATAACATATAACAAGCATATAACATATAAATTCTATCCTATTTTCCTTACCAAAATTACCGGGATAAGAGGATAGAGTTGGGACTTTGGAACACTCCTAAGAACCATTTGAAAAAGAGTGAGTATAGTGAAGAAGAGAAATGAAAGGAATGGAAGGACTAAACCATTGAGAAAATACTTACCAAAAACATATGTGGAAGTTCTTAGATTTCCTAACCAAAATAAAGATTAAGGTTAGAAGGCTGAGTAGAAGACTATGAGAACTTAAAATAAAATAATACCAATGAACTAAGGTGTGGAAATACCTTGAAGACTTGTAAGACCAATCTAAACCTCGAACCGAAATACTATAAAACCTTACTTCCCCAAGTGTTTGATAAGCTTATGATGATCAAGCTTATGATTCCCAACCCAAGTGTTTACACTCTCACACTCACCTAGCAACTTGCAGCCTCTGAACTTAGAGCAAAAGATGAATAATGGCTGGGTACTAGGTCCTATTTATAGAGTTTAGGAATGAAAGGATCTTAATTTAACTTGAATAAAAATAATGGCTTTTTAAGTGAAAATAATTTGAATTATCGTTCAGCAGAGGCTGAAGACTTGTTCAGAAAGGTGCTGGACTTATCAAGAGGTTGAAGGTTTGAATGGGAAACGATTTTGAAAACATTCAAAATATGTTGAAGGAGGCGATATATCGCCTGGACCATTATGCCCGAGGCAAACGTGCATCGTTTCGTGTTTTCCGTATCTACATGCTGCAATATATCGCCCCCTATAGCTGCGATATATCGGCATACGCTGATTATTTAAACACGAAATTACACATTTTTAGCTTAGTTCAAATTGAGTAAACAGCCTAGACTAAGCCCTCAAACGTTTTCAAAGCTGTTGACTGACCTTAGACCATTCAAAATTTACCCTTATTAAATTTATTCCTCAAAATACTTAATCCTTAATCACCCATACATAACATGTGCTTAAAATCCTATTGGTTCTTATTTAAATCTTATAGTATAATAAATATTATCCTCAAAATCAGTCATATTAATCAAACCTTAGGTTAAAATTAATATTCTTAAACTATAGGTTAAACTTAGAAAATCTACAAGTACTACTATGAGTGTCCAAATAAATCCCGGTCTGAACCAAAAATCCACAGTCATAAAGATAATACTATAATTACTAAAATACTACTATCTAACTAGCTAAGTAAAGTTCTTGGACTCTACAATTCTCCCCTACTAAAAAGAATTTCGTCCTCGAAATTTACTTACCAAATAATTCCGGATACCGGCCTTGCATGTCCTCCTCCAACTCCCACGTTGCCTCTCGTTCAGAACTATTACTCCATAGGACTTTGACTATAGGAAAGCTCTTGGATCGTAACTTCTTCATCCCCCTATCCAGGATGCTAACCGGTCATTCCTCGTAACTTAAGTCTTTCTGGAGTGCTATCGTATCGTACTTGAGGACGTGAGAAAGGTCTGACACATACTTGCGTAACATCGAGATGTGGAACACGTTGTGACTATTGGCTAGTGCAGGCGGTAGGGCTAGTCTATACGCAACTGCCCCCACTTTGTCCAATATCTCAAAAGGACATATGAATCAGGGACGAAGCTTGCATTTCTTCCCAAACGGCTTGACACCTTTCATAGGAGATATCTTCAGAAAGACTTGATCTCCAACTTGGAATTCCACATCGCGTCGCTTGGCATCCGCATAGCTTTTCTGACGGATTTGAGCAGTAAGCATACGCTGTCTAATAAGCGCTACTGCTTCTTGAGCTTGTCTAACAGCTTCAGGCCCTAGAAGCTGCCTTTCTCCTACCTCATCCCAGTGCAACGATGATTGGCACCTTCTTCCATATAGCAACTCATAAGGTGCCATCCTGATCATTGACTGGTAGCTGTTGTTATAAGAGAACTCGATCAGCGACAAGTACTTGTTCCATGATCCTTCGAAATCAAGTACACATGCACGTAGCATATCCTCTAAAATCTGAATCATACGCTCGGACTGCCCATATGTCTGAGGATGAAAAGTTGTACTAAGACTTAACTTAGTACCCATAGCTTGCTGTAAACTTCCCCAAAATCTCGATGTAAACACCGATCCTCTATCTGACACTATTGTCTTGGGGATTCCATGCAAGCGTACTATCTCTTGGATGTAGATGTCTGCATATTGGTCTGCCGTGTATGAAGTTCTAACAGGCAGGAAATGAGCCGACTTGGTTAGTCTATCTATTACTATCCAAGCGGAATCATGCTTCTTATTCGTCTTTGGCAGACCCATCACGAAGTCCATGGCTATATCGTCCCACTTCCATTCTGGTACGCTAAGCGGTTGCAATAAACCTGCAGGCCGCTGATGCTCTGCTTTCACTTGCTGGCATATAAGACACTTAGATACATATTCTGCTATGTCCTTCTTCATCCCTGGCCACCAGTAGATTGCCTTGATGTCATGAGTCATTTTGGTAGACCCTGGGTGAACTGAGTATGGGGTACTGTGCGCTTCTTCTAAAATCGTCTTCTTAATACTTTGATCATTTGGCATGCATACCCGATCTTTATATCTCAATAAACCTTGGCTAGATATTGAGAAATCTGTAGCCTTGCCTTCTTTGACTGCATCCATATGTGCTGCTAGTGTGCCATCATGTCTCTGTCCAATCCGTATGTCCTCTAGCAGATTCGATTGGATAGACAAGTTAGCTAGCTTGCCTACAACTACTTCTATTCTGGCACTGATCAGCTCCTGCTGTAGCGACTTTTCTATTCCGGATAAGGCTGCTAAATTTCCATAACTTTTCCTGCTAAGTGCATCGGTAACTACGTTCGCCTTTCCCGGGTGGTATAGGATTTCACAGTCGTAATCCTTTACTAACTCCAACCACCTGCGCTACCTCATGTTGAGTTCCTTCTGAGTAAAGAAGTACTTTAAACTCTTGTGGTCCGTATAAATCTCACACCGTTCTCTATAAAGATAATGGCGCCAGATTCTTAACGTAAAGACCACCGTTGCCAACTCCATATCGTGAGTTGGATAGCGCTGCTCGTACTCCTTCAATTGTCGTGAGGCATAGGCTATCACCTTGTCATTTTGCATCAGCACGTAACCCAATCCTTGTTTTGATGCATCGCAGTAGAGAATGAACTTATCGTTGGGTGTCGGTACACTGAGTACTGGTGCTGAGCAAAGCTTATCCTTAAGCAACTGGAAGCTTTCTTCACACTTATCATTCCAGTTAAATTTTTGTTGTTTCCGGGTCAGGTTGGTGAGCGGAGTGGCTATCTTAGAAAAGCCCTCTACAAACTTCCTATAATAACCTGCTAACCCTAGGAAGCTTCTTACTTCAGATGCGTTCTTTGGTCTGGGCCAATCCTTCACGGCCTCTACCTTTGATGGGTCTACTGCAACTCCGTCTTTTGATATAATGTGCCTGAGGAATGCCACTTGCGAAAGCCAAAACTCACATTTCTTGAACTTTGCGTAGAGTTGATGCTCCTTCAATCACGTCAAAATCAGCCTCAAATGTTCCTCGTGCTCTACTTCATCCTTGGAGTATATCAAAATGTCATCGATGAACACAACGACGAATTTATCTAGGTAATCCTTAAAGACCCTATTCATTAAGTCCATGAACGCGGCTGGTGCGTTATTAAGACCAAAAGACATAACCAAGAACTCGTAATGTCCATAACGAGTCCTAAAGGCTGTCTTAGGAATATCTTCCCCCTTTACCTTGAGCTGATGATACCCGGACCGTAAATTGATCTTTGAAAATACAGTCGCGCCTCGGAGTTGATCAAACAAATCATCGATCCGAGGTAGCGGGTACTTGTTCTTAATCGTTACTTTGCTTAGCTCACGATAGTCTATACATATCCGCATACTTCCGTCCTTCTTCTTCATGAATAATACCGAAGCTCCCCATGGTGAATGGCTTAGCCTAATAAAACCCAAGTCTAGGAGTTCTTGTAGCTGCGTCTTTAACTCCTTGAGTTCCGTAGGTGCCATCCGGTATGGTGCCTTAGAGATAGGCTCGGTGCTTGGTACTAATTCTATCGTGAAGTCTTTTTCCCGAGTTGGCGGCAATCCTGGCAAGTCATCGGGAAATACCTCTGGAAATTCTTGTATAACACGGACATCTCCAACCTTAAGTGGTGTCTCCCTTTCAACATTTGTGATGCTGGCTAAGAACGCTTGACATCCTTTCTCCATCATTCTCTGAGCTTTGAGAGATGATACTAACGGGGTGCGTTATCCTGAAGCTTGTCCCATGAAGCATAATTTCTGACCGTCAGGAGTCTCAAACATCACCTTCTTGCGTTTACAGTCGATGGTTGCGCCGTGTCGTGCTAGCCAATCCATGCCTAATATTACGTCGAAGTCCTTGATCACCAGTTCTATCAGGTCTCCTTCTAGTTCTATGTCCTCAATCTTGATTGGTACGCCTCGTACTATACGTGATGATAGAACTACTTTGCCCGAAGGCAACTCGGTTACAAACCTAGTTCTAAATCTTTCACAAGGTTTGTCTAGTTTTTATATCATTCCTAACGAGATATACGAATGAGTGGCTCCCGAATCAAATAATACAGAACATAAGTTATTGAGGATAGAAACCTGACCTACGACCACCTTATTGCTAGCATCAGCCTCTCCTTGGGTTAAAGTAAAAACTCTAGCAGGAACCATCTTTTCGTCCTTCTTCCCTTCTGGCTTCTGCTGAGGACAATCTCTTTTACGATGCCCTTCCTGACCACAGTTAAAGCATTCCTTGGTGTTTGCACGACATTCTCTAGGATGCTTCTTCTGACACTTAGCACATGGCGGGTATTCCACGTAGCCCGGCCTATTTCCCCCATTATTCGTATGTGCCCTTTTATCTCTGTCAAATTTCTTGTTATTCGGATGCCGTCTTTTCTGGCTGTTACCGTTGTTGCTGGACTAATTGCTACTGTTATGGTTGTTGTTCCGATTAGTCTGAGGTTGACTCTGCTGTCTAGGTTCAGGCTTACTGGCTTCTTCTTTGCTTACATTGGCCTGCAACCTTTCTACTTCTATTTCCGTCTCAAGAACATCGGCATATGTAGTGTTCCCCGGGTTTGCTAGTTTATCCCCCATCTCGATCTTCGGTCGAAGTCCTCTAACAAATTTGTTCACCCTTAGAAAATCGGTTGGAACCATCTCCGATGCGAACTTTGCTAAGCGGTCGAACTGACGAGCATACTCCGCTACTGATAAAGTACCCTGCTTCAAGTTAGCGAACTCCTCAACTCTCGTAGCGAGTACAGCCGAATTGTAGTACTTTTTGTGGAATAGCTCCACAAATCAGGTCCATGTCATGGTGGCAACATCATGGGATTGTTGGACCAAGTCCCACCATATCCTGGCATCCTTCTTGAGCGAAGACGAGACGCAGGGTATGGGGTCCGCATTACTGAGATTCATGTGCGTCAGAATCGGCTCCACATTCCTTAGCCATTCTTCTTCCTCAAAGGGGTCTGTAGTCCCTTCGAAGTTTGGAGTGTGTTGCTTGTGGAACCTCTCATACACCGGCTCCATGTTTGGTACTGGATATGGTGCGTAGTTCGTCACTGGCCATCCCCCATATGGACCAACTTGTTGGGGTGCTGGGGCCATTTGTTGTGGCTGCGGCTGCGGTGGAGGCTAAGGCTGAGTTTGAGCCTGTTGGCGTTGTTGCTGCAAAATTTCCTCGACTTGCTGTCGCAGTCTAGCGATCTCCGCAGTGTTGTCAGCTGGCGGTGTCGGTGCGTTGCGGTGGGCAGTAGCACGCACTCCCCTTCTGCGAACTGGAGGGGCTTCATTGTTTGCTGGGACGGTGTTGGAGGCGTTTCCGTTGGTGCGTGCAGATCTTCGGAGCAACATCGTAGCAGAGTTCTAACAGTTGAAAGAAACATGTTAGAACTCTACCTAATAGGCTCTAAGGCAAAAACTTATTCTAAAACAAACATATCTCGGACCTATTTATTATGACTTCTTATGAAAAAATTTATAAGTCTTCTTTCTTATTTAGAGTGGGTTTCTATACTTAGAAAAACAAGTCATCTTTATTTTCTAAGTCTGTTTCTAATCATCCTATATGACTTAATTCTCAGGCTCAAAACTTATCTTTGTTCCAAAGTTAACCATATTGAGGGAGGGCTGGGATCAGTAAAATCGTTCCCACTACTATGGCCCCTTAACTCTCAATAAGGAAACTTGGTTCATTGATTTGTATCCACCTTTACCGAACTTAGTCATTATTCATTTTATTTAGTATTTATTATGATTGCAAAAATAAAATCAAACTCATACATGATAATAAAATAACATGTTATTCATTTGGAAAAAATAGTTTTCACTTGTTACAACCATAAAATAAAGAAAGAAATAAAACAAACAATGAAAAACTAACTATTCTAAAAATCAGGATCTTCTACATCCGATCCTTCATCTAGCATATTGTCATCTATCTCCTCATAATCATCAATGTCATGTGCATCAAAATGTCCTCTAGGAAGGTTTGTGAGAATCCTATGTTTTTGCTCATTTGTGAACTAAAATTCGAATTTTGCAGTGAACCTAACTAAGAGGAAATAATATCGCATTGCTAATGGCAGTTCATCCTCATCATTCATGGTTTCCCATATTTCTTATAAGGCTGCTATTACAGGATGGAAATCTTTAAATAGTCTAATTATTAATACATATTGTTCCGTTGATCTCAACATTATTTGCCTAGACTCTTGAAGGTGACCTATCTCTTTGTGGAACAAGAGCAATCTTCGAGTGATTCTTTCTAGTGCTCCTACTGTGTTTCTTGGCTCCCTTATTCTTTTTAAAGCCTTAATGGCTCGAATATCCTGATAGGTTAAAGCTCCGTTCATACTTAACTGAAAACATAAATACTAAAAATTGTTAGCTATACACATAAGCAAAATAACTATAACTTAAATACTTACTTGGCGGTCAGATTCGGAGCTTTTGAGTGTGTGTATCGAGGAGAACTTCATGGGAAGGAACCTTGCTCTGATACCAACTGTAATGACCCAACTACTCTAGACTTTTGGACCATTAACGAAAACTATACATACTAATCCTTAATAAAACTTACAAGTGAAAATACCATAACTTTATTAAGAAACTTGTAAAAATAAGAGTTAAACTTACATAAAATTTAGGTTAGGATATGGGATCCCATTGTTTTAAAAACAAAACAAAACATAATTTAAAATAAAAAGGGATTACATAACAAGTGCGGAAAAATACATGTAAAAACCATAAAAACAAAACTACATCCTTGAATTGTAACGCTCGGCTCTTGAATCCATTCGACCTCAATACACATTCTCCAAGCTTCCAAGAACCTTTCCCGCCACTAAGACTATTTTCCTGCACATAAAAACAAAAAGGAATGAGCCTAATGCCCAGCAAGGAAAAATCTAACACATAGTTCATATACATAAATTTCATAAGAAACATAAAAAAACATAACATAACACTTATAACATACACATACTATAATGGCCATTATTACTTGGGGTCCCATAGACTAAACAAGTCGTATGCCCATTAGATTAGTGGGGTCCTACTAGCTAAGCAGGTCATATGCCCATAATCTATTTGGGGCTTGTTAGTCATATGGGTCATATGTCCAAGCCTACAAACATACATACCATAACATAACATATTTCATAACATAAAAACATAAGATAACATATAACAAGCATATAACATATAAATTCTATCCTATTTTCCTTACCAAACTTACCGGGATAAGAGGATAGAGTTGGGACTTTGGAACACTCTTAAGAACCATTTGAAAAAGAGTGAGTATAGTGAAGAAGAGAAATGAAAGGAATGGAAGGACTAAACCATTGAGAAAATACTTACCAAAAACATATGTGGAAGTTCTTAGATTTCCTAACCAAAATAAAGATTAAGGTTAGAAGGCTGAGTAGAAGACTATGAGAACTTAAAATAAAATAATACCAATGAACTAAGGTGTGGAAATACCTTGAAGACTTGTAAGACCAATCTAAACCTCGAATCGAAATACTATAAAACCTTACTTCCCCAAGTGTTTGATAAGCTTATGATGATCAAGCTTATGATTCCCCACCCAAGTGTTTACACTCTCACACTCACCTAGCAACTTGCAGCCTCTGAACTTAGAGCAAAAGATGAATAATGGCTGGGTACTAGGTCCTATTTATAGAGTTTAGGAATGAAAGGATCTTAATTTAACTTGAATAAAAATAATGGCTTTTTAAGTGAAAATAATTTGAATTATCGTTCAGCAGAGGCTGAAGACTTGTTCAGAAAGGTGCTGGACTTATCAAGAGGTTGAAGGTTTGAATGGGAAACGATTTTGAAAACATTCAAAATATCCTAAAGGAGGCGATATATCGCCCCCTATAGGCGATATATCGCTTGGACCATTATACCCGAGGCAAACGTGCATCGTTTTGTGTTTTCCGTATCTACGTGCTGCGATATATCGCCCCCTATAGCTGCGATATTTCGGCATACACTGATTATTTAAACAAGAAATTACACATTTTTAGCTTAATTCAAATTGAGTAAACAACCTTGACTAAGCTCTCAAACGTTTTCAAAGCTGCTGACTGACCTTAGAGCATTCAAATTTTACCCTTATTAAATTTATTCCTCAAAATACTTAATCCTTAATCACCCATACATAACATGTGCTTAAAATCCTATTGGTTCTTATTTAAATCTTATAGTATAATAAATATTATCCTCAATATCAGTCATATTAATCAAACCTTAGATTAAAATTAATATTCTTAAACTATAGGTTAAACTTAGAAAATCTACAAGTACTACTATGAGTGTCCAAATAAATCCCGGTCTGAACCAAAAATCCACAGTCATAAAGATAATACTATAATTACTAAAATACTACTATCTAACTAGCTAAGTAAAGTTCTTGGACTCTACATCTACTCAGGGGCTTGGGGGACGGTTTCACCACTTCGTTTGGTGGAGTTAGAGGTCCCGAGAGCGCGATTTTGGTCCCAGGATTCTTCTTTGGAATTTAAACTCATCGATGTACCATTTATGGATTGTGACTAGGTTTATATCCAAGGCTCGAAGCTAAGGATCATGCTCGGAACCATTTCACCTTCTCTGCTCATAAATTAAAGGTAAGAAAATTTCACCCTTATGTGACTGTGTGGGACTGAGATTCCCTGTATATGAATGCATATGTTGTGTGATTGTGATATGCCATGTGAGCATAAAATAAATGGCCTAAGAGTGTCGGGACTGATATTTGCGCACAGGGCGCAGCTCAGCCATTAGTAGCTGAGGACAGCTAAATAATCACTGAGCTCAACTTAAGAGGGTCGGAGTCAGTGGGTTAAACACTGGGCTCGACCTAAGTGGGCTAGAGACAATGGGTTAAATAGAGGGTGCGGCCTAAGGGCGTCGACCCTGAGCATTCTATGATGAATATGATATGATTATTATTGCTAACCTATTGTTTTTGGCTTATTGAATACCTGGACGATAAACTGATGATTCCTTGATTGTCATCACTGATTATGTGTATACTATGGCCTGCTGAATATTATGTCTTGTGAATTATTTGATTGTCGTTATTGTTTATGCTATGATGTTATGGTTTTCTTACTGGGCCTTGGCTCACGGGTGCTACGTGGTGCAGGTAATGGCAGGGTAAGATGGTTCAACCATGAGTTGGAGAGCTCTGGGGGCGAGGTGTACATTGTCAGCTACTCGTCCGCCATGGTCGAGGGATTGTACATGGACGGAAACCTAAAATGTGTATTTTTCCATTAGAATGGCTTTGATTGTATATAACTTTTGGAATTTTGTAAATCTATCCTTTAACCCTATTTTTGGGATCCCATGTACCAAACATTTGTTTTAATGAGAAATTGTCAGTTTATGGCGAAAATCTTTTAACCCTAACTTGTTTATGATTCTAGGATCACATTTTCATTTAAATAACTTGATTAGCAAGTGTTTCACTATTTAAAACACACAATGTAATGGTCTTGGTTATCCAGGGCGTTACAACTTGGGTATCAGATCGGTCTAGATTTATGGGTTCCTGAAGACTGGCTAGACATGTACACTTGCCGCTAAAGACAAGCTCGACTCAAGGTTTAGTAATGGAATACATGAGATTATATGCTTAAGTGCTTGAATCAAATATGAATGCATTAATTTGTATGATTAATAGGGAGCATGGGATTCTGATAGGGCTTGGCCCTTGACTGCTGTGTGATGATATTGAGGCGTGCTGATTAGCATTGCTATCGCATGTGGATGAATATTTGGATAATGATTTGTATATTGATTGCATGTGGTTCATTGTTTAAATTCAACTTATATGTTTTATTTTCTTGTTGGCATATGGAAAACATGATGAATATGATTGTATTTAGCAGTAATGAATTTCGATAACTAATGCATAGTAATGTAGATTGGTGTTTGATATGCTTTGTGTGTATGATTATTGTGGTTGTTTGGACCTGCCTGTGGGATGGTTTTGGATATGAACATCAAGACTGAGGGGTTTAGTCGGTGATGGCAGACTAATTCAGATTGTATGTGCTTAAAATGGTTAATTGGACTTGGTATTGCTCTAGTGAGGGTTGCAGATGATAGCTAGGGTTGGAATTCTCCATCTACCCCTGACAGTCACAGCAGGTGTTTGCTGGTATGTGAGTAAGGCGGTGAGGTTTGATAGAGGAGATTAGATGGGTAAAATAGCGGGTTTTGCTGGGAAAGAGCTGCTTTGTATAGTGTGACAGTAGGGGCACCAGTGTTGGTTGACTTGAGGGTATAGACAAATAAGAATTGATGCGTGGAAGGCTTTAGAAGCATTACCTTCTAGTTTTGAGAAACGTTTGGGTTTGCTCGAGAATTTATTAGTGGATGGGCATAGCTAATTCCACCCATGACATTAAGAAGATGATAGGTCGCGACAGAGTGGTTGTGCTAAGCAGTTGTGGCAGAAGGATGCTCGGAAGTGGTGAGAAGTAGTACTTAGACCCAAAATGTTGTCATGATGGGTTGGGAGGAATTTGGGCAGTGAATTGATAAATGAGGTTCTTATGATGTAGGTTGAGCTGCGGAGACTAATGGCTTTATGAATTTGGTTTAGAATGGTAAGATAATGACAAAATATGTTAATAAGTTTGGTGGGTTGGTTAATCCGCTTTGGGAGTTGACACAAGCAGATCTACCTGGAGATGATGATTCATTTAAGGATTAAACTCTAGGATGGCCCAGAGCATTAGGGCCGCTCTAGTGCATGGGATTTTCATCTGTGCTTGGATAGCAGGGAGGGCCATGTTATTTAAGATATAAGGAATGAGGTATGGAGCACGAATGTTGTAGGACAAGAAATGCAGATGACTGTATTTCCATATGTGGGATTTAGTAAGGGCAGATGCTCAGTAATAGGAAAAGAAGAACCTCTGGCAGATCTATAGCTCCTGGTTTTGATAAGAAGGGGTATAGTTTACAGGTTAGCTGTCTAGACAATGATGAGGCCTAGTGAAGTTGTTTAGTATGTACCAGAAGCAAGAAATGGCAGGTGAGGGCACGTTTTCTACATGGAATGGTTTAGTATGTTAGGGCGGAGTAGGGATTGCCCAAGATTAGAGAATGGAAGACTGGAATTCCTTGTTACATTCGAAGCCCGAGGCTAGTTCTTCATAGGTGACCAGTTGACTTGATAGTCCTCGTTCTTGGTTATATAACGAGCTGAAAGAGTTCGGTGTTGAGTATCTCCCAAGAGTGATTCAGATATGAAGTACATGTCTCAAGGTTATTGTATGAGGGGATTGAAATATTAGTACTTGAAGGGGTGAATTAGAAACTTCTAATAAAAGAATTGGAATACAAGTAGTAAAAGGGTTCGTAATGAAAGTGATTGAGCTTGTCATATGGGAGCTTTGATATGGGCCTCAGTGAGAGCTAATTTGTTAGATAATGGAAACCATGGATTGTAGAGGACATCACTTGTAGTATATTAGTTGGACTGAATGGAAGCTGAATTGGTCAGTAAGGATTCAGATGGGTATGTAAGGAGTGGTTGGGCATGCTTCAGGTTTTTGGCTATGGATAGATTCAGTATCAGGGGCATTATGAAGAATGGTGTTAGTTTGGCAGAAAAAATTATTGGTTCAATTGAAGAAGTAATTTACGTAGGGATAGATTAGACTAAGCATCGTATCGTGGGATTCGTTGACATCACCTATTAAGGATGAAGAGTTTAAATGCCCAGTTACAAGACAGGACAAGATCTCAGGAATTGATCTTTGATTTGGTTATTACCAGCTGAGGATCAAGGAAAGAGACATTTCAAGAATTATTACTTGTACCAAGTGGGGTGTGATGGATTATCATTGAAGATTCTTAACTGACTTATTCTTCAACAATACAGGTAAGTTCGACAAGCAGAGAGTACATGAACGGTATGAAAAAGTCACATCCAAGTTCATCAAAGATGCGTTGAACTACTTCCCAGTTAGAAGCAGAATGCGAACGACTACTACACTGATGATACTAAGACTGAAGAAGCAGAGTAACAGGTAAGGCTTTAGAAGGTGTTAGCTTCGATATCTCCAAGGGTATTTAAGGTCACGCTACAGGAAGAGAAGGGATCAAGTATGAAAAGATTCAATCAGAAGCCACAAAGAAATTACTGAAGAACGTCTGAGGGATAAGAGGCACAATGAGACTGGTAGACATGTCATCTACTACCTGAAGTATCTTCGAAGGCAGCTATACTAGAGGTTGGGATGGCAGAGGAATTTAAAGTTAAACTGAATGGATAAGTTTGTATTAGATTTTTAGAAGACAGAATAAGGATTGGTTAACACCCTATGGTATAGGAATCCATGTGTAATGGATGGATACAGAAGGGTAATGTGAAGGACTTTGTCTTTGTTTAAAACATGAAACTGTAAGCGGTGCATCAAAGTCTGAGACGCACCCAGATATAGACTGAAGGGATGATGGTTTGGGCCTCATGGTAGGTGAAAGAATGGGATCATGGTCGATATACATGGAACACTTAGTTAATGGTGAATGCATAGTGTAAGGGATTTGAGCGCAAGTCATTTGTAAAGGAATAACCCTGTGATCAAGATCCAATGAGGCTTAAGGGGTGATTCATGTTAGAAAACCCTTGACTGTACAAGGGGAAAATTAATTTGGAAGCTGATCTCTTACTTGGGAAGGTCTGTGCCGGTTGGATAGAACGCCACGGATTACAGTAAGGTCAGACAAGGTAACAATTGAGATTGATATAGCACCTGTGATTGGTTGTGGATAGATATATATTTCTATGGATAATGAAATTCATAAAAAGGATCTTATGAAAATCGTTAAGAATCCTACCATCGTAGTATGAATTAAGAGATGGAGATCGGACGAGTGATCCGATGGAATCTGGAGTTGAGATGGAGATCCTAAATGAACATTGCACTACCTCCTTAAGCATATTGTAACCAGGAAGTTTAAATGGATGATGAGATTTAAAATTCGTACATTGAAAGGTAGAATGGTATAGTTGTGGATCGTAGGAATGGACCACATTAGAATACAAGTAATATGATTGGATATGGAAGGTTACAACTCAGAAGATTGAGTTAACACACTTTGGTTCGTGTGAATGGGTGACGTAGCATGATAATTGATAATGGGTTGAGACCCTTAAATTTTCAAAGTTCTAAAAAGGAAATAGAGAATGAAGGGAATAAGGTTGGAACCTAGAATTATTGGCTGTCTACAGATATAATGGCAACCTGAAGAATTAATGGTTATTTTAAAGAATTACGCATTGAATGTGCAAGTGTCTGGGATATTAAGAAAAGTATAGTCCCTTGATGAACAGTCACAGTGATGAATACTAGATTACGGCTAAGGTGACTTGACATAAGATGTGGTAAGATAGAAAGCAAGAAGTACTGGTTCTAACTAAGGATATGAAAGATAGTGAGTATCATGATTCAGTATTGGTTCGGCGGGAAACCAATGAAGTTGTTAGAATTATTAGGGCAGAAGTATCTGCCTATCTGAAAGGACGTAAGAGTTCGCAAGTTTCAAGTATTGGAACATGAAGTTCCAGGAAAGGATATTTGTATTTCTCCAAACATTGCAGACAAGGAAGAGTATGATACCTTGAGAAAGAAAGAAGGATTTTTGGATTTCAGATTTGAGAAGGATCCCGAGATCGTACCAAGGATTAGGCCAAGGGCCTACTGGTTAGCCTTACCCTGGTGTGGGTGGTGGCTTATGAGTATCACTGATGCCAATGACAAGACAAAAAATGATCGCTGATGAGATAAGCAGACCCTGGGGTTTCAACAAAGTTTTGTGCAAGGAAAGGCTAATGAAATTGTAGTTATAAGATAAGATCTTATGGAACAAGATTGTCACTCTAGTAAGAGTGTTATTGAAAGATAAAAGGTAAAGAATTGGACCTTGATGTTATGGTCAGATGTATGAGATTTATTACTTGTTGTGTTCGATTAAATTTCGAGGACGAAATTGTAATAAGGATGGGATAGTTGTAATGACCCAAAATTGTTAATAAGGTTTGAGGGCCTTGATTAGTGTGCTGGGAGGACATAATTGGTATATGTGTGAATAAATGATTAAATTCATGATTTTGTGGCATGCATGATTATATGATTATATTGATATTATTAAATGCATGTTTATGAGTATTAAATATGCATGTGGGCCATGTTTAGCTTAGAAGGGCATATTTGTAATTTTGGCCCGTTGAGGGCATAAACGTAATTATATGTGATAAATTTCTGAGACCACATTATTATGTGGATATATTTGCAGTATATGGCTTGAGATGGTCCTAGTGAGCGGTTTGGTGAAATAGTCACGGTTAGGACTTATACCCGGCTCGGGGGAGCCTGGGGGTATTTTCAGGAAATTTAAAAAATATATCGAGGATTATTAGACATTGGGTAAATAATTGGTGATTAATTGGATGACGAGATTTAAGTGGTAAATAATAGGAACACTCAAGGAATTGGGAACAAATGACTAAAATAACCTTAAGCACCCTTGAAAGATGGATAAGCTTAGAGGGGTAAATGGGTGTTTTGGCTATTAGAAGATATACTCAGCATTATTAGGACCAAACAAAAGATTGTAGAATAACTCAAGGAAGGAAACAGAAATCTCTCAGCTCACTCTCTCTCATCTCTCACGTACTCCCTCTCTTTCACTCTCCCTTGTGAAATTTGAGACTAAGGAAAAAGGGTTGAAGAATTCAGACTTGAGGCTGGGGTTTTGGAAGGGAATTCAGCTGGGTCAAGCTGAGGGAAGGCAAGTTTAGGATAGCCAGAAGATTCAGGGAAGCTTAGGCCATCATTTCAGATAAGGTTTTGACTTTGAATTCACTGAGTAGTTTGAGCTTGGAGCATGTGTTTATTCTGGGATTTTGAAAGAATTGTAGATGAGTTGAAGCTCTAGAACTAGGGAGGGTTTAGCTGAGACTTAAGCTCAGAAAGTAGAGGTTGGACCTTGTGAGAAGATAGTCACAACTGAGGTAAATTCTGATTGTTATCTCTAAATTTTCTGAGTTCTTACTCTGTTTTTATGGTGTTTGGGGCTTGAGAGCTTGGATTTGGGTTTTGGGGATTTGTTGGAGTTTCTGGGAAAAAATTGATTAGGTTTTGTTGCCTTTGATGAGTAGAGTGTATTTATGTGGTTAATTTTTGGTTTAGATGTTTTGAGGGATATATTTTTGGAGCTTTGGTTCGGGGAAATTCGAAGAGAAAACCCAGAATTGTTGAAGCTCTGGTATCAGCGTTGTAGCGCTAGGTTAGGAGCGCTACAGTGCTAGGCTATGATTCTGGGGGGCTAGAGTCTCTGACTCTAGCACTGTAGCACTACTCAGTTTTTAGAACTTGGTTTTTGGGTACTTTTTAGGGTTTCTGCTCATGGGCTCGGGGGACGGTTTCACCACTTCGTTTGGTGGAGTTAGAGGTCCCGAGAGCGCGAGTTTGGTCCCAGGATTGTTCTTTGGAATTTAAACTCATAGATGTACCATTTATGGATTGTGACTAGGTTTATATCCAAGGCTCGAAGCTAAGGATCATGCTTGGAACCATTTCACCTTCTCCACTCATAAATTAAAGGTAAGAAAATTTCACCCTTATGTGACTGTGTGGGACTGAGATTCCCTGTATATGAATTCATATGTTGTGTGATTGTGATATGCCATGTGAGCATGAAATAAATGACCTAAGAGTGTCGGGACTGATATTTGCGCATAGGACGCGGCTTTGCCATTAGTAGCTGAGGACAGCTAAATAATCACTGAGCTCAACTTAAGAGGGTCAGAGTCAGTGGGTTAAACACCGGGCTCGACCTAAGTGAGCCGGAGACAGTGAGTTAAATAGAGGCTGCGGCCTAAGGGCGTCGACCCTGAGTATTGTATGATGAATATGATATGATTACTATTGTTAATTTGATGTTTTTGGCTTATTGAATACATGGACGATAAACTAATGATTCCTTGATTGTCATCACTGATTATGTGTATATTATGGCCTACTGAATATCTGGTTTATGTCTTGTGAATTATTTGATTATCATTATTGTTTATGCTATGATGTTATTGTTTTCTTGTTGGGCCTCGGCTCACGGGTGCTACGTGGTGCAGGTAATGGCAAGGGTCAGATGGTTCAACCATGAGTTGGAGAGCTTTGGGGGCGAGGTGTACATTGTCAGCTGCTCGTCTGCCACAGTCGAGGGATTGTACAAGGACGGAAACCTAGAATGTGTATTTTTCCATTAAAGTGGCTTTGATTGTATATAACTTTTGGAATTTTGTAAATCTATCCTTTAACCCTATTTTTGGGATCCCATGTACCCAACATTTATTTTAATGAGAAATTTTCTGTTTATGGCCAAAATCTTTTAACCCTAACTTGTTTATGATTATAGGATCACATTTTCATTTAAATGACTTGATTAGAAAGTCTTGCACTATTTAAAACACACAGTGTAACGTTCTTGGTTATCTAGGGCGTTACAGTCCAAATTCTCTATTTCCTAGCCCTTGATGGATGCTTGAGGCTTTCTCGAGAAGGAAAGGGAGTTGGGATTGAACAAGCCTTGAAATTCACAAAGACAAGCATTTTGTTTATGAATTTCTTAGAGAAACCTTATGATCATGAGAGCTACAGAGGTTAGAGAGAGATTTGAAAGAGTGATCGAGTCTATCAAAACTTTTCAAACCTCTAAGTTAACCCTTTTATAGTGTAGGCACCGTCCTTAAGTCCAACCCAAAGGATTGGAGCTTTTGCACACTTCATTTGGAGCTTAAAAATACGTGTCTATATAGACATGTTAGGCAACGCATCGCTTGTCTATAGGCGATGTGTCGCTTGCTGTGATTCGCCCAAACCCCAAGGTTTTAGGCGATGCATCAACTCTAAGGAGGAGACACAATGTCACTTAGGCATGTCCAACTTCTCAAAAGTGACCTTAATTAAACACCTCCAAATACTACTCCCAAACTTTTTGAGCATCCTTAGATACCTCAATGTATCCCTTTGGACTCAAAAACACAATTTTTATATGCCTACAAACAAAAAGTCAAATATCACATTTTCACTATATGAAACCATTTAGTATTTTACACTGATCTTATGTAAGACAAATTGGACTGTTTATTTTAACTAATCCTACCCGTGCATGCCCAACTTTCGACTTGCGCCCTAACCTGCTTGGTTCCTTTTTCAGTTTGCATTCAAATGCACCACATGTCATCTTCTTGGGGCCAGCTGTAACACCTTGGATAGCCAAGATCGTTACACTGTGTGTTTTAAATAGTGTTAGACTCTCTAAATGAGTCTTTTGGCCATAACGTGTAGCTAAACGTGATTAACGGTTTAGGGTTAAATTTTTTTGACATAAGGAATAACCATTTAATTAAAATGTTTACGTTCAGGCATGGGATCCCAAAATAACGTTTAAAAGGCTAATTACAATTCAAAAGTTACAACTAGCCAACCTAAGCGGTAAAATAGGGTTTGACCCTAGTTCCTCTGTGAAACTCCAACGGTGGTGGTTGAGCAGCCACATATGTACACGTCGCCACCGAAGCTCTCCAACTCATGGTTACTCTAGCTTCCCTTTCCCCTTACGAGCACCACATAGCACCCATGAGCCATGGCTCAGTAAGAAAACTTAAACATTCTCATAAGTAGTTAATAACATATTACAGAATCATAATAAGCGTAATGCCCCAAAATCACTAATGCGGTTTAATGGATGGATTAGTAGCCCGAGAGGGCCATAACTGTTTATTACGCCATTAAATGATAATATGGATGTTTATGTGGATTATATTATAATATGATGTTATATGCATGCATGTGGATCCACATTTGATTATTAGGGTGTTTTGGTAATTTGGCCCGTTGAGGGCATATTTGTGTATTTTGGTGCATAATGTGAGTTATGGATGAGATCCCATTATTATGGAGATATATTCGAGCTATTCGGCATAAGACGGTCTTATATTGTGAATTAGTGGTTTTGTCATAACGGGGTCATTTATTGGGATACTGAGTAGTGGGAGTGTTTATTTGATGATAAATTGCGAGTTATTGAGATCAGGAGGAAATTCTAGGAGTTTTTACTATAATGTTCCCGGGGTGTTTTCGGGACCCCGGCACTAGGTTTTATTTGAGGTTACTTAAGCTTGAAGTAGCTTGTCAGATAGAACCGTACGTTAGAAAATACTTTCTCTCTTCCCGTTAGTTCCTTTTACCGTTCGAGGCAATTTCGAAGAAATCTTGAGTTCTAGGAGTCGGAATCAAGCGAGGATTGAGGCATAGCGATCCTAGGAGAGATTAGAAGCTTCTTGATAGAAGGATTTGACGAGAAACAACCCAATCAAAGGTAATCTAAGTTTTAAGTTTTGAGTTTTTAGAGTTCCTAAGCTTAGAATTAGTTTTTGTGAATCATTGAGTTTTTGGTTCGTTTGAGCCTTCAGATTTGATGATTTTGGGTCATTGGGAAGTTTGGGAACTTTGATTTTTGTATTTGGAAGTGTTTAGGTATATTTTTGGAAGGTTTGGGATGAAGAAAATTGGGTTCATGGCTAGTTTTGGGTGGGGGGCCGCAGCCCTATTCTTGGGCGCCGCGGCCCAAGCTCAAAGAAGCAACTGGAGGTATTTTGGGCGTGCTGGGTGCCGTGGCCTTGAGTAGTGGGAGCTGCGGCCCTTGCTCTTGGTGTGGCTAAGGGTCGCGGCTCAGGCAAGGTTCAAAGCCGTTTGAGTGTTTTGTCCTTGGGAACTTGGTTTTAGGCCTAAGGATTGTTCCTACTGCCTGGATTGGTGGGGATTGATGTCCCGGAGGCTAGATCTTGGTTTGGGAACCTTTGTTATTCATTTTATTGATGGTGTCCCGTATTTGGTTATGACTAGGTGACCGCTAAAGGGCTAATTGTCAGATCATTCTCAAGGGTTGTTCTTTTATTCATTCTCGCTCGAACCAGAGGTAAGAAAACTGCACCCTGTGTATATGACATGCATGATTGTTGTTGAGGCATGTTGGTTGATAAATGTGGACATTGATTTCATATTAAATGCTTAGCAGAGCTTGCTTACTTGTGTATGGCACCGATTAGTCAGGGACGACACTGGTCGCATATTACTGACCTGAGAGTCTGAAACAGCATAAGGGTCCTGAACGCAGGGCCAATAAAAGATTAGATCTAATTGATATAAGCGTTGAATGACTCCAGGGGCATTAATGCTAGACCGACCCTAAGGTCGATGAAACTTATAAGCGCTTGACTAGTCTAAGACTAGTTACTCAGAGTCAGGGCCAAAGGCCTAGGTGACAGCTTGTCACATGGCAAGGGAGCGGAATCCCATGGTTATGACTCTATGGTCATGAGGTAGGTTATGTTGGTGACTAGTTCATCGAGCACCTATCTTGATAAGCTAGTGAAAGGATCACTTATTTGTAAAGCCCCAGTGACCCTATTGTCACATGGCTAATGGGAATAGAACCCATCTTAGTAACTTTTGCAACTGTCACTCATCTGTTTTGGACTGAAAGTCCTGAATGATTATTATGATCACTTTTGATATTATATTCATGCTATATTGTGTTTTCTTGCTGGGCTTTGGCTCATGGGTGCTATGTGGTGCAGGTAAAGGGAAAGAAAAGCTCACCTAGCCTTGAGTGGAGAGCTTAGGTGGTGCAGTGTACATATGCGGCCGCTTGACCTCCATGACCAAGGAGTTCTCAGAGGAACTAGGGGGTTTACCTTATTTTTGCCGCTTAGGTCGGCGGGTTTGTAAACTTGAAACTATAATGACCATTTTGAGTTGTAAATAACTTGTAGATGTTTTTGATGGGCGCATGAACATTTTTATGTATTAAATAAAATATATCCTTTCTTTTTTATTGGTTTTCCATGTTAGCCTGTTAATAATATCTAGACGCACGTTTTTAACCAAAGAACTCGGGTAGTGAGTTAAATTTCTGGTTCACCGTTCACGGTAACTGTTCTGGGGTAACCAGGGCTTTACAACTTGGTATCAGAGAGTGCCAAGGTTAGGGTTCCTGTAGACTGGCTGGGCATGTACACTCATCACTGAAGTCAAGCTCGACTCATGGTTTGGTAATTATTTATGTAGTTATATGTATAACTGCTTAAATATATTATATATGCTTTACCTGTATGCATGAGACACCATGTTAAACATATGCCTTGAATAATACATTCTCAGCAACCGTGTGCTAAATAGTACTGAAATTGCTGGAACATACTTATTAGTATTGTTGATTGTGAAATATTATGTGATACATGCTAAGTGTTAAATGCTATAAACACGTATCTGCTTGTATATTTGTATGACTGTGGAATATGATAATTGTCTGCTTGTTCTTGGACTGTACGACGACAAGAGGTTTAGTTATTACTACCTGACTGGCCGTATTGATCATTGTTTTAGCAAGGCATAAGCTAATAAGAATGAATCCAGGACAGACAGATATGTCAGCTGGCTAGAGTGATCAAGGCCAGAATAATAACAGTCAGGGTTAAGAGAATGACCAATGACAGATTCCACAACCAGCTCCTGTAAACTGGCAGTAGATAATTATCGATCTGCAGGCTACAGCGTTGAGACAGGGGGAGGAACTTCGTCTCCTGAGACAACAGCAAGCGCCTACAGTGGCCAGTGTATCAGAGGCACCTTCTGTGTCGGTGCCAGCAACAGAGCAGCTGCCTGAGGTTGGAAATAAATGGGAGCCTCTCTATGAAAGGTTCAGGAAGTAGCAACCTCCAGTTTTTGAAGGCAGTGGAGATCCTGCCAAGGCAGAGCAGTGGATGAGTATGATTACCACCGTCCTGGATTTCATGAGGGTGATTGGTAATGAGAGGGTGGCATGTGCCACTTATATGTTTCAGGAGGGTGCTCGAATTTGGTGGGAGGTTATTACCCAGACCAGAAATGTTAATGCCCTGAGTTAGGAAGAGTTTCAGACTTTGTTCAATGAGAAATACTACAATGATGCTATCAGGGCGGCAAAGGTTGAGGAGTTCATCAGGCTACTTCAGGGAGGTTTGTCAGTCACTGAGTATGCCTTGAAATTTGATCGTTTGGCAAAATTTTCCATCGAACTGGTGCCCACTAGTGGGACCAGAAGAGAGAGATTTCTTTAGGGGCTACAGCCCGTGATGTACGTATCACCACTGTGGCTGGGGTTACTACCTATGCATAGGTGGTCGAGAAGGCACTCACAGCTGAGAGTACAGAGAACAAGATCTGGCGAGACAATGTAGCCAGAAAGGAGTTCAGGAGAACAGGTCCTCCATTTGTGGGTTCAAGTAGGGGTGGAGGCCCCAATGATCAGAAGAGGAAGGTTCTTGACACCTTCCTAGTTCCAGGTCCTGATAGGCAGCCCCGTGGTATTTTAATGGGTTGTCCAAGTGGTAATGAAGCCTGGAAGTCTTATCCTGAATGCCCTAGATGCAAGAGGCGTCATATGGGAGAGTGTCAGGCAAGGGCCTGCTTCTCATGTTGAGTAGTGGGTCATCTTAGAAAGGATTACCCTAAGGCCAGAAAATCGGACAGCTCGGCCCCTACTCGAGTGTTCGCATTGACACAAGCAGAAGCTGAGGCTTCTCCCTCAGTAGTTACAGGTCAGCTTCTTAGTATGCACAACAAAACTTACATTAGACAACAGTTCTTAGAAGAATGTCGTCACGTGTTTATTTTTAACACAATTAGACAGTGCTACTTAGGCTGTTGTCTTATGTGCGTCGTCTTATTATTATTATTATTATTATTTAAGGCTTATTGAGATTTTTTCCCCCGAACTATTACCGATCCAAATCGTGCCCCCCGAATTTTTGAACTGGTTAAAAATTCCCCCATAATTATTCACATTACTGAAATGTGGGACTTCCTTCCAATTTCACTAATGGAATAGTGATGTGGTAGTTTGGTGGCCGATGTGGTATTTCCACGTCAATGCTTCATTTATAATATAAATAATAAATAGTATTCTTGCCCCCGAACTATTACCATTACTAAATTGTGCCCCCTGATTTTTAAAAATTTACAATTAAACAATCTTTTGAATATTAAAAAAAATGAAAAAATCATTAAAATTAAAAAAAAAATTGATGGTGACAAAAAATTGGCTTAGGTGTTGGGCATGCGTCAGAATGAGGGTAGTGACATCGTCGACAGACTGGGCTCATGCGGGTCCCTTGCGACATTCAACTTTGGTGTCGCCTATATCGCTTTAAGTTTTTATTTTGTATGATTTAATTTTAAAAAAATGATTTTTTAGTTTAATGTTTTTAATATTTTCTTTTAAATATTCAAAATATTATTTTAATTTTAAATTTTAGAATTCGATGGGCATAATTTGGTAACTGTAATAGTTTAGGCGGTAAAAGCCTATCTATTTTTTAAATTATACAAGTAGCAATCTACATCAGCACTCCAGTGTTGCCATATCACTATTCTGTTAGCAAAATTGGACGGAAGTCCCTCATTTCAATAACATGAATAATTCACGGGGAATTTTTAAGTGGCCAAAAAATTCAGGAGGTACGATTTGGTAGTCGTAATAGTCTGGAAAAAAAATTCTAAGAAGCATTTTTTTAAAAGGGTATTAATATATTTAATATTATTGGATCATATATATATTTTAATATTTATAAAAAATATTGTCTAGACATATTTATTAATACTTTAATTAGTTGTTAAATTTTTATATATAATATTATACTTTTAATTAATTATATTATATTAATAATACTTAAAACTTAAATAAAATAAAATCATGCATATGTCTAATATTAAGATATATTACTCATGCATATGTTTCTTATTTTTTTTAAACTAAAAATAATTTATATAAAAAAAATTTAATCTACTTGTAAAAAAAAGATTATTCCTTAAAAAAGAAAAAAAATGTTTGCATGTTTAATATGTGATATAATTTTTTTTTTGAAAGTAATGAGTCATATACACTAAATTAATAAAACAAAACAATAAGAGACTCACTCAAAATAGCCCTCAATCGTCAAAAATAGCCCCAAATGAAATTTAACAAAACAAGAAAAATCCCTAATCTTTTAATTCTACCAGTTGGCTTCTCTGAAACTCACTCAAAATAGCCTCAATCGTTTTTCTCTCACGCTCACCAGCTCACCCGCTCGATCTATTCTCTCTCACACTCAGCCCTCTCGATTCGTTCTCTCACTCAGCCTCTGCAAGAACTCAGCTCTCGTCTCTCTCCATAACGCCGAGCTGCTCTCTTTCACACTTAGCCTCGGCAAGAACCAGGCGACCCCACCGACGATGCAAGAACCAGGAGACCACCCTGGGGTAAACTAGGCAGACCTCCAATTGTTTATGAGGTAATTTTTTTTTATTCTTCGTACATTTTTTTCTCAAAAATCTGAGAGTAGTATTTCCTTTGTTTCACCATGTACATGTGCTTTTAAATTAAAGACGAGTTTTCCATTTCTTTCTTTTTGTGATCTTGAACCTTTTAAACTTTGGGTCTCTTTGTAGAGTTTTGTTTTGTTAAATCTTACCTTGATTTGTTTATAAGAATATAGAAGTTGTCCTGTATAGTAGAAGAGCTACTATTGGTACAAGGGCTAGTCATTTAGAACCTGCTTGGTTTAATAAGTAAGACTGTATGTATGGGTGTACTCTAAATCTTGAATATGGCTTATAGGTTTGCTCTTTTGTGTAATTGTTCTTTCGCAGACTCTTTCTATTAATTTAGGAATGTATTCACCAAATTTTATGAAAAATAAATTATAGGAACATTGCTTTCTACTTATCATAAACACCTACAAAGATAAAACATACAAGTTTTGCTTTGCTTAAATGGAATGCAGACATTTTGATGATAGAATTAATGTGCTAGAGACTAGTAGTATAGTAGTGGGATGATCGAGACATCTTGTGATTAGCAACTGTCATATATCTGTTTGGAGTGTAAGAAATGGGGAGATGTTGGTCAAAATGGCGAGACACTGAGACGTATAGAGAAACACGGTTGTATGTGAAAATTATTTATTAGAAGTGATTTTGTTTGTTGCGCTCTATATTTCTTTTGACATTGGTTTTAACACAATGAAATTTACTTGGTCAAACTTATGGTACGGAAGTAGAAAATAGAAAGAAAGGGAAACTTGTAATAGCTACTTTCAAAAGATCTATTGGGTCATTAGGGTCTGAGGTACATTTGAGTAGAGTGTACGAGATTTTAACAAGGGAAGCATGGATCAAAATGATAAGCATCAAGCCAAACCAAATGATAGAGGCTAGTGAAAATTGACAATGAGATGGCTGCAAAGATTCATTGGGTTGAGTTATCTTTCAACTAGTTGATTTGACCGATCCACTTTAAAATGACTGTCAAGTTTGCAGGCTAATGTAGATACATCTAACCTAGTTACCTAGAAAAGGAAAAATTAATAATAATAAAGAGTGGTAAACAGAAAATGTTGAAGGACTACTGGGCCGTATTCATAACAGAAAATGTTGAAGGACTACTGGGATGTAGTAAACAGGTGTGTTTGTTTTACAGTTGTATTTATTTACCTAATTTCTTAAATAGATACTAATATGATTAGGACCAGACTTAGAAGGATCATCTGTTAGGCATATGAATCCTATTATTTCCTGATTTTATGTTTTCTGCCTCTTCCTTTTCCGTGTGCTTTCCTCTATTTATTAGTGGTTTGTGATGAATAAAAGATAGATTATTGAGATTTGAGACCTAATAGATGAAAGGAAATAAACATGAGACGATTTTGGTAAAAGCCAAGATGGTCTGAACTTTTAATAGTCTTGTTGATAGCTTTGGCAAACTTCATATTCAATTTGGCAGCTCTAATGACATTAACTTTTTTGTTGTGCATGTTGTAGCTCTGGAGAACAGTACTACTCACACCCTTTAAGCTCATCACAGTGTTCTTGCATGAAGCAAGTCATGCAATTGCTTGCAAACTCACATGTGGTCATGTTAGAAGCTCTTCACCTTTCCCCTCTTTTGTACTCAATGCTTACATTGTGAAGCTAGTTCATGCACTTAATCCTCATTTCCGTGGTTCCTGAAGTCAGTCATGCAAACTAATATGATCTCATGTGTAGGTGGAGGGAATCCAAGTCCATGCAAATGAGGGTGGTGTCACACAAACGCGTGGTGGTGTATACTGGTTGATATTACCTGCAGGATGTAATACACTTTTTTCCCTAGCAACTATTTTTTCTATGGTCCACGCCCTACTTTCAAGTTTGTTAAGTGGAAATGAAACATTGCATGCTTTTCTTTGATAGAATATTCATGAATGTATTTCCTCTGTCTTTGCATTCCTTAGTTCAATTGATTTTTTTTTTCAATCTAAACAAAAAAAGCTTCACTTCAATAGACCTTTTTTTTTTCTCAGTTCTTTATGTATTCAAGGTGTTTCTTACGTGTGTCAATTATACATGTTGGCCTTGCACTTGGTTTCTGGCACTAAACTACCCTTAAGAATTTCTTATTACTGATTATTCTTTCAAATTGCATACACCAAGTTCAATTGTAGTAAAACTTAAAATGAGGTCTTTGTAAAGTCAGTAAATTTTTTTATTTCTTTTGATATTGGTTTTACAATTCTTGTCAATTAGCATGATGTGTTTCCATGGCTTCATGCTTTATACGAAATTTTACATACTCAGATCTTGGCTCATCATTCTGGGGAATAACTTTGATACTCGCATCAACAAATCTTCTCACTGCGAGAATTGCTGCTGGTTGTTTAATTGTTGCTCTATTTGTGGTGCTCTGTATTGCTAAAAACGTAAGATTGCTATTTCATATATTTCAGTGTTGAGAAATGCAAACATTATTGCATATTGTCTTCATCAGTTACTATGAAGTGAGCACTTATTAATTTTTCCTTTTAATCTTGTTCATTATATAGTGGACACTCCGTGGACTTTGTATTGGTAAGAAACTTTATTGAGTTGTTTAAAAGTACTGTCAATTTTATATATTCAAATGCTTCCTTACCATTTTCAGATGCTTACTGGTTGACTCTATCAGGATTCATCATTTTCCTTGCTTTAATTTGGGTTCTGCAAGAAATGACAACAGTCCGTATTCTCCGTTACGTTATTCTCTTTATAGGTACTTTTTTATCTTATTATTTTTGTGGCAAAACTCCTTTATTAATTTTTATACTTATTTTCACATCTTTTTGGATGGAGATTTACAGCTGTAAATGTTTGATTTGGTTAATTGCAGGTGTGATGAACAGCTTGTTTTCACTATATGGTATGTGCCACCACTCATCTTTAGCAAGTAACCTATTGATTACCAATTCTACACTTGTGTTTGATATTCAAAAACATATGATAGATATCTATGATGATTTAATATCTCGAAGAGTCAACTCCAGTGATGCTGAGAAGTTTGCTGAAATTTGTCCTTGTTGCAATGGAGTTGGATGGAGAGTCATATGGTGAGCATGTTGTTTAAAACTCATTTATATTAATCTTTTTATTAGTCCCTAAGCATTTGTAAAAAGTTGAGTTGGTTCAGAATTTTAAATTCAACGACATACCATAACTTTCAAAAAGTCTTAATCTTTAACATGGCTTTCCTTTAAAAAAAACTTAACAGAAATGGCACATCATTAGTCTCAACATTTTGAAAATATCATTTAATTATTCCCCAAACTTTCGAAATGTTGTACCTTTAGTTCGTAAGATGTGTCATTCTATATTAAGCTTGATTGAAACTGTGCTATTATCTTGGTCTGCGAATATTTGGTCGTCAAATCAATTTTAATGATTCTAAAGTTTAGGGATCAGGATGTAATCATGTATCATCTTGTATAGTTGATATCACATTTCAATAAGGTAAACTTGTAAAAGAGAGCATGTATATTTTCTCCATGTAAAATTATATTTTGTTAATCTTAATGCTTTGCTTACACTTGCAGGGGAATGATATCATTTACATTTCTTTGTGGATCAATGTATTTGGGACTTGTCATCTTATCATGAGGTACAACCTGCTTTCTTCTAGTGTTTGCAATGATTTAACATATATTGCATTTATAGCCTATAATTTATAGGTACAATGTCATTTGTGAAATTCCTTTCTCTGATACTTGTGGCATAATTGTATTAAATTGTTTAGTTCACTATTACTGTCATTCAACTTTATTTTGTAAACTAACCAGTATTTTGTTGAAATTGTTTGTTGGTTAGTGTGGATACTTTCAATTTATGCTGGATAATTGAAATTCAATACCATGTATTACATTGTTAGGATATTTACTATTAAATTAATGTTTTCAGCTTAAGAAGCTTATATATTTTTTCTCCCCACACATTTATGTTGTTTGAAGAGACCTTAAAATTTTCTTAGTACTTGATGTGTCAATGGTAATTTACTTTATAATTGTTGAAAATATATTTTCCAATAACAACCCTGGACAACAATAAAATAAATAATAATAATAATAACAATATATGTGTATGTTCTCCTATTTAAATCATTTCATTGGAATGGATTTATGTTCCTCAACCGCACTACTAGACTTGTTTTGTGCTAGACAGCAAATTAAAATGGAAAGCAAACGAGATTGTGTGATTTGCTTAGAACTTGGAGATTTATTATTCTGGCAGTTTTCTGTGAAGAATGTTAGCTAATCTTTAATAGCTTCGCTGTTTAAAGATTTATTTTATGGCTAAATTTGTTTTTTTTTCTTTTTTCTTGTTCTTTCATTTTCAGGATTAGAGTCTTGGGTCCAAACTCATCTTGGGGTTGCAGAGAACTCATATATCTGTGTTTCATTCCAAATTTTGTAGCCTGATTCAATTGATACTAAAAAATATATATGCCTTCATTCTTTTAACCCTTTTTATTGAGGGTTACATGTGATTATTTTCATAATTTTTTATAAGAGCTTTTTATTTTACTCATATATATATATATATATATATTCTTGTAGAGGCTGGAGAGTGATTTAAACAATTGACATGAACTGCTTAATCCAATGTGTATTCATTTATTGTAGAAGAGCTACTATTGGTTTGATTCTTCTTTTGCTTCTTGTTCATGTTGCAGTCTAAGTTTAATTTTATTGATTTGGTTCTCAAATCTTGCTATCTTACCTTCCACCATAGCTATTAATCAAACTTCTCCTAAATTTCTTTTGACAGCTAATTATGAAGTTCTTTCTTTTGATAGCTTCTTTGAAGTGTTCCACATTTTTGTAACTAAACTGTAAAAGTTTTCTCCATCTTTTAAAGCTAGACTGATAATTTTTTGTTCTTAGTATTTTGCTTGTGACAACAATAATCCCGACTGCAATTTTGTTGGTGTAATTTGTGCAGACCATCATGGTTAGTATATGGTAACAGAATCTCTACAAAGATCAAGAGTGCCTCTAGCAACCATGATCTTGAACGAATTAATTGGAAAAGCAACCCCGCTAGAGCATGTCCTAATTGTGAATTTGTGATTGACAACAATGAAGTAAGATTTCCACTATTTCTTTATCCTCTGTGAATACAGATTGTGTTTTGTTTCAGACAATAGTAAGCACTAAATAAAGACTGCAGTCAATAATAACTAACTACACATGACTTTACAATGTCGTCAATGATTGTAAACTACAATTTCACTTTTCTATTTCTTTGTTTGTTTGAAACATTAGTTGGATATATTAGTTGGTAAAGAAAACTCCTCTGCCCCTAGAAAATTGCATTAAGATAAGGACTTGTGCAAGTACTGGTAGTAAATACCCTCTCTCTTCTTCGCACAGATATAAAAATGACCTCTTCATCCTTCTCTTCCTTACTCCTCTCTGCATTTTCAAAGAGGCGCTCTTTAATTTTTCACAAACTGTTTGACCTTCAAGGCCCCCCTTCTCTGACCTCTCTCTCTGCTACGAGTTCTCCAATAACCCAATTCTCTTTTCTTGATTTTAGATAGCCCCTCTCTCTCTCAGTGCAGTGAAACTGTTCGGCGTTTACTCTCCTCACTGCAAAAAATATCGATTTGATAAATCTCTCTTCATATTTCACCCCCATAGACGAGAACAGTATTAGTTGAATTTATGTCTCTTCATTTGTAACATGTCGATTTGATAAATATCTGAATGGCTCTAATACAGGAACAATATTCGTTGAATTTTTATGGTTGCTTTATTTATTTATTTTCTTTCATTTTACTCAAACCAAAAAATCCATCTAAATGAAAAAAAACTATTCGTGAATAGCTTTTGGTTTGTCTATAGTTATATTAAAGTTTTAGTTTGCTTACCTAGTTTGGGCTCCAATTTTTGCTTTTCCTATTGATTTGGGCCTTGATGTTTGTGTTTATTTTCTTTTATCTCATTTAATAGGTTGGAAGATAAATGGTCATTGCTTTTCATCTGACTGTTTCTAAGGCTTTGTAAGATTATTAATTTTTTTTCCATGTTTCCTATAGTCTATTTCATATTTTTTTTCTCTTAAAAAATGTATATTTTTTATGCATAAGTTCTCAGATGTGGTAGTGAATCCTAAAAAAATGGAGGGTGGGAGAAAATAGCACATAGAATTCAGAAAAGTGAAATGATTTCTTGTTCTTTACACACTTTGAATCATCAAACAAAAATGAGCCCTTAAATTTATAGGTGATGTTTATGCCCCTTTCATAAATGCCCAATTACAACTGTCATCGAAAGTTTTTGCTCTTGATGGTTACTATAATTTAATGTTTCTATTGTGTAGGAATTTTGGTACAATAGCAGACTAGCAGTATAAAGGCCTTGGCATATTTGCATCTACAGTTAGTATCCCTTTGCATAAAGAGTTTTATTGGATATATTTGAGTGTCAAGTAAACAGAAATCCAACTCAAGTGGCAAAATTGATTTTTTTTTTAAATCATTAATTGGATAAATCATATAGGTGTGCCAGTTTTATATGTGTGTCTTTGTTTTCTCATACCCAATAGCAAGTGTCCTGATTTTTTGCTCTTGGTGAGTTCCACAATTTGAGTGCTTTTGTTGTGTAGGAATTTTGGGACAGTAGCTGTAACAAGGTCATTGAATATACAATTGAAGTATCCTTCAAAGGGCTTTATTAGGTCTATTCAAATGGCAAATATCCATGGCTTTAAGTCAACTGGCAGTAGTGGCTCAATAGGTGCATTGATTATTCTAGAAGGCTTAGATCGCTGTGGAAAAACAACAGTCTAGTAGTCTACACAAGTACTTGGAAGGATTGGGGCATTCAGCTGAATTATGGCGATTCCCAGACAGAACAACAAGTGTGGGGCAAATGATATCATCCTATCTTTTCAATGAATCTCAACTTGATGATCATGCTATACATCTTCTTTTCAGTGCCAACCGTTGGGAGAAGAGGTTAGCTATGTCATTCTAAATTTTTTATATGCATTGGAGTTCATTATTTCTTTATGGTTAATTTAGATAACGAATAATTTTTTTCTTCTGTTTATTTAACCTTTTGTATTATTTATTGGTTCTTGAAACAAAAATTGGCTGAGTTCATATCTGTAACTGGTTTAATGTGGTGATGGATGATATGTTGATTTAACAAAAGTCATGGCACTGCTCTTATCTTTCAGATTATTCAGAGGGTAAAGACAGTCCAAATGGATGGCTAGTGGTGAAATAGTAAACTATTTGTTGAATATTTGGTTTGTTAAATTAAAAAATTATATTCAGATTATAATGCTTCCTATCATTGCTGTTATGATAAATGTTGGACTTTTCATTAAAACCATATTGTATGACAGAAGCAAACGTGGGATTTTTGAAAAATTCCTGTTCTTTGCAGATCCTTGATGGAAAGTAAATTGAAATCTGGAACCACCATCATTGTTGACCGGTATTCTTATTCTGGGGTGGCTTTCTCTTCTGCCAAAGGACTAGATTTTGAGTGGTGTAAGGTGAAGATATGCTTATTTGTTTTTATAAACAATTGTTTGTATTTAATTTCTAACAAACCAGATCATCTTTGTAGGCTCCAGAAAAAGGGTTATTGGCTCCAGATTTTGTAGTATATCTTGATATACCACCAGAGGTAATTAAGTTATATAATTTTCAGGCTAGTATGTAAATTCATGAATGTACCAATTTTGGTTACTGCCAATTTTGAGGTTATAACTTTTTTACAATGAATGATACATGGTTTTGGAACATTTACACAATCTAGATACAAAGCTCTCCCTGATGTTCAATCTTCCTTATTTTAAGTTTTAAACCTCTAGGAAGACCTTTAATTGGAGTTTCTCACATGGTGAAAAGGCATCTATATCTTTTCTTTTTTTTTTGGTCTAAACTTTGTACTGATGAGTCATAGATAGAGTAAGGGTCTAAGAGGCTTGCTAGAGTTACCTTTTGAAATCATAGCTAGAGTTTCTTGAGTGGATGAGTCATGGCTAGAGTAACTTTTGAAATTAGAATTAAAAAAATATACTAACTGTAGTATTTAGTTAGCACTTACATAGTTATCCCAAGTGAGTTCTATATTCCAAGTGAGTTAACACTTACATATTTTGATCTTGTAATTATTAGATTTGGAACATACTGAGTTCTATTGATTTTGTCTTCCTGTTGATTCTATCTGAACTATATTGTAATTACACAGGAAATTATAAATGAATATAGTTATTGAAAATAGATAAATGAAAAAAATTCTCATATTCTACATGGGACGTCGGTCTCCACAATATTGTCGTCTTATGTATTGTAGGGAACGATGCTTGCACATAAATTGTCATCTCATGTACTGTAGGAGGATGACGCTTGAGTAGGAACTGTCATCTCATTTACTGCAGTGGATGTCACTTGCACAAAAATTGTCGTCTCATGTACCACAAGAGACAACGTTTGTGGAGGAACCATCATCTCATGTACGACAAGAGATGGCACTTTTATATAAACCGTCATTTCATGCTTTACATGGCATGACATTGCATGGGATGAAGTTATTAGAACCGACGTACGAGAGTCCATACGACGGTTTAAAACCATCGTCCCATGTCAATTTTGTAGTAGTGGATAATTGTCTGCTTGTTCTTGGACCGTACGACGGCAAGAGGTTTAGTTATTACTACCTGATTGGCCGTATTGATCATTGTTTCAGCAAGGCATAAGCTAATAAGAATGAATCCAGGACAAACAGATATGTCAGCTGGCCAGAGTGATCAAGGCCAGAATAATAACAGTCAGGGTCAAGAGAATGATCAATGACAGATTCCACAGCCAGCTCCTGTAAACTGGCAGCAGATAATTATCGATCTGCAGGCTACAGTGTTGAGACAGGGGGAGGAACTTCGTCTCTTGAGACAACAGCAAGCGCCTACAGTGGCCAGTGTATCAGAGGCACCTTCTGTGTCGATGCCAGCAGCAGAGCAGCTGCCTGAGGTTGGAAATAAATGGGAGCCTCTCTATGAAAGGTTCAAGAAGCAGCAACCTCCAGTTTTTGAAGGCAGTGGAGATCCTGCCAAGGCAGAGCAGTGGATGAGTATGATTACCACCATCTTGGATTTCATGAGGGTGACTGGTAATGAGAGGGTGGCATGTGCCACTTATATGTTTCAGGAGGGTGCTCGAATTTGGTGGGAGGTTATTACCCAGACCAGAAATGTTAATGCCCTGAGTTAGGAAGAGTTTCAGACTTTGTTCAATGAGAAATACTACAATGATGCTATCAGGGCGGCAAAGGTTGAGGAGTTCATCAGGCTACTTCAGGGAGGTTTGTCAGTCACTGAGTATGCCTTGAAATTTGATCGTTTGGCAAAATTTTCCATCGAACTGGTGCCCACTAATGGGACCAGAAGAGAGAGATTTCTTTAAGGGCTACAGCCCGTGATGTACGTATTACCACTATGGCTGGGGTTACTACCTATGCATAGGTGGTCGAGAAGGCACTCACAGCTGAGAGTGCAGAGAATAAGATCTGGTGAGACAATGTAGCCCGAAAGGAGTTCAGGAGAACATGTCCTCCATTTGTGGGTTCAAGAAGGGGTGGAGGCCCCAATGATCAGAAGAGGAAGGTTCTTGACACCTTCCTAGTTCCAGGTCCTGATAGGCAGCCCCGTGTTATTTTAATGGGTCTTCCAAGTGGTAATGAAGCCTGGAAGTCTTATCCTGAATGCCCTAGATGCAAGAGGCGTCATATGGGAGAGTGTCGGGCAAGGGCCTGCTTCTCATGTTGAGTAGTGGGTCATCTTAGAAAGGATTACCCTAAGGCCAGAAAAGCGGATAGCTCGATCCCAACTCGAGTGTTCGCATTGACACAAGCAGAAGCTGAGGCTTCTCCCTCAGTAGTTACAGGTCAGCTTCTTAGTGTTGGAACCCCTTATAATGTTTTGATTGATTATGGTGCTACACATTCTTTTGTTGCTAGTAGTATTATTGATAGACTATGTATACATTGTGATTTTAAGCTATGGGGTTTGGAACTTTGTTACACACTAGGGAATTGGTGGAATCCAAGAGATGTGTCAGATCTTTACGAGTGACAGTGGAGGGCAGAGAATTATCAATGGATTTGATAGAGTTGGTTATGATGGACTTCGATATGATATTGGGTACGGATTGGTTGGCGAAGTATTGGGCAATCATTGATTGCAGGAGGAAGATGGTCACCTTTGAGCCTGATGGTGAGGATCCTTTTGTATTTGTTGGTACTGTGCATGGACCTCACATACCTATGATTTCTGTATTGAGGGCTAGGGATCTATTGCAAGGAGGTTGCATTGGATTCTTGGCCAGTGAGGTTGATACCACTCAAGTCGCGCCAGTGAGACCAGAAGAGACCAAACTTGTTTGTGAATTTCTGGATGTGTTTCTAGAAGATTTTCCAGGGTTGCCACCGCATAGAGAAATAGAGTTCATGATAGAACTGGCACCAGGGACGGAGCCCGTGTCTAGAGCACCTTATAGAATTTCCCCAGTTGAGTTAAAGGAATTAAAGGTACAGTTGCAGGAACTGTTGGATTTGGGATTTATTAGACCTATTTTTTCACCTTGGGGTGCGCCGGTTTTGTTTGTGAAAAAGAAGGATGGTTCTCTGAGAATGTACATTGATTACAGAGAACTGAATAAGTTGACAATTAAGAACAAGTATCATTTGCCAAGGATAGATGATCTGTTCGATCAGTTGCAAGGTAAGAAGGTTTTCTCAAAGATTGATCTTCGTTCTAGTTATCATCAGTTGAGGGTCAAGGAAGGAGATATACCGAAGACTGCTTTTCGTACCAGGCATTATGAGTTCTTAGTCATGTCCTTTGGATTGACTAATGCCCCTGCTACTTTTATGGATCTAATGAATAGAGTGTTCAAGGATTATCTAGACCAGTTTGTGATCGTTTTCATTGATGATATTCTGGTATATTCTCAGTTTGAGTCAGAGCATGAGCAGCATCTGAGGTTGGTTCTACAGAGACTGAGGGAACACAGATTGTTTACAAAGTTCAAGAAATGTGAGTTCTGGTTATCTCAGGTATCCTTTCTTGGGCACATTGTCAGTAAGGAGGGGATTAAGGTAGATCCAGTGAAGATTGAAGCAGTCAAAGATTGGCCAAGGCCAAAGAGTGCTTCTGAGGTTAGAAGTTTCCTTGGATTGGCAGGTTACTATAGGCGTTTCATGGAAGGGTTCTCAAAGATTGCTACTTCATTAACTGAGCTGACACACAAGAATCAGAAATTTGTGTGGTCAGATAAATGCGAGAACAACTTCCAGGAACTGAAGCAAAGATTGATTACAACTCCAATTCTGAGTCTCCCGACAGATCAGGAGAAGTTTGTGATTTATTGTGATGCTTCTCATCAAGGTTTGGATTGTGTTCCGATGCAGTCAAGAAGGTAATTGCCTATGCCTCTCGTCAGTTGAAGAAGTATGAAAAGAGATATCCCACTCATGATCTAGAGTTGCCGGCTGTGGTCTTTGCTTTAAATATATGGAGGCATTATATTTATGGAGAGAAGTGTGAGATCTATACAGAACACAAGAGCCTGAAATACTTCTTCACCCAGAAAGACTTGAATATGAGACAAAGGTGTTGCTTGGAGTTAGTAAAAGATTATGACTGTGAGATTTTGTACCATCCATGAAAGACCAACATGGTTGCTGATGCTTTAAGTCGGAAGGGTCCGGACAGATTTATGGTGCAAGGTTGATAGCCAGAGAATTAGCAGATGATATGACCAGAGTTGGTATAGAGTTGCTAGTGGGCCAGTTGGCTAATATTACGCTACATTCTACACTGTTGGAGAGAATCAAGGAGGGTCAGTTGAGTGATCCACAGCTGATTAAAATTAGAGAGGATGTTTTGGCTAAAGCATCCAGAGATTATACAGTGTCTAAGTAAGGCTTATTGAGATACAAGGGGCGGATATGTGTTCCGTTAGACACTGTTTTGAGGCGAGAGATTCTAGATGAATCTCATGCTACACCTTACTCTTTGCATCCATGCACTATAGAGATGTATCATGATGTGAGATCGTTGTATTGGTGGCCGGGGATGAAGAGAGATGTAGTAGAGTATGTGGCTAAGTGCTTGACATGTCAACAGGTCAAGGCTGAGCATCAGAGGTTGGCAGGGTTATTGCAGCCTCTCGATATCCCAGAATGGAAGTGGGAGGACATCACAATGGATTTCGTGGTGGGCTTACCTAGGACTATTGGTCAACATGATTCTATTTGGGTGATAGTGGATCGCTACACCAAGTCAGCTCACTTCTTGCCAGTGAGGACTACTTATACAGTTGATCAGTATGTAGATCTCTATGTGAGAGAGATCGTGCGCCTCCATGGAGCACCGAGGTCGATCGTGTCTGATCGAGGCCCCACTTTTACTTCCAAGTTCTGGGGGAGCTTACAGAAGGCCATGGGGACACAATTGAAGTTCAATACTGCTTATCATCCTCAGAAAGATGGGCAATCTGAGAGGACGATCCAGATATTAGAGGACATGCTGCGAGCATGTGTGCTGGGCTTTGGTGGATCTTGGAGTAAGTATCTACCTTTGATAGAGTTTTCCTACAACAACAATTATTAGTATACCATTGGAGTTGCACCTAATGAGATGTTGTATGGTAGGAAATGTAGATCTCCCATTCATTGGGATGAGACAGGTGAAGGAGATACTTGGGTCCTGGGGCAGTTCAGAGGACCAGTGAGGCCATTGAGAAGATTAGAGCTTGGATGCTCGCTTCTCAAAGTAGGCAGAAGAGCTATGCAGATCCCAAGCGCAGGAACATGGAGTTCCAAGTGGGAGACTATGTCTTCCTTAGAGTCTCACGGTGGAAAGGGGTGAGAAGGTTTGGGAAGAAGGAAAAGTTAAGCCCTAGGTTTGTAGGTCCATTTGAGATCCTGTAGAGGATTGGTCAGGTGGCTTACAGGCTAGCCTTGCCTCCGGCGTTGTCAGCTGTGCATAATGTGTTTCATGTTTCAGCTCTTCGGAGGTATGTATTTGATGTGAATCATATTTTGAGTTATGAAGATCTGGAGCTTGAGGAAGATCTCTCCTTTGAGGAGAAGCCAGTCCAGATACTTGATAGAAAGGATAAGGTCCTCAGGAATAAAACGATACATTTGGTTAAGGTGTTGTGGAGGAACAACAAGGTCGAGGAAGCGACCTGGGAGCTGGAGTCAGATATGCAGAGTCAGTATCCCAAGCTGTTCAGGTAAATTTCGATGATGAAATTTCTGTAAGGAGGGGATAGTAGTAATGCCTTGAAATCCCTAATGCGGTTTAACGGCTTGATTAGTAGGTCGGGAGGGTCATAACTGTTTATTACACCATTAAATGATAATATGCATGTTTTTGTGGATTATATTATAATATGATGTTATATGCATGCATGTGGATCCACATTTGATTATTAGGGTGTTTTGGTAATTTTGCCCGTTGAGGGCATATTTGTGTATTTTGGTGCATAATGTGAGTTATGGATGAGATCCCATTATTATGGAGATACATTCGAGCTATTCGGCATGAGACAGTCTTATATTGTGAATTAGTGGTTTTGTCATAACGGGGTCATTTATTAGGATATTGAGTCATGAGAATGTTTATTTGATGATAAATTGGGAGTTATTGAGATCAGGAGGAAATTCTAGGAGTTTTGACAATAATGTCCCCGGGGGTGTTTTCGGGACCCCGAGCACTAGGTTTTATTTGAGGTTACTTAAGTTTGAAGTAGCTTGTCAGATAGAACCGTACGTTAGAATATACTTTCTCTCTTCCCGTTAGTTCCTTTTACCGTTCGAGGCAATTTCGAAGAAATCTTGAGTTTTAGGAGTCGAAATCAAGCGAGGATCGAGGCATAGCGATCCTAGGAAAGATTAGAAGCTTCTTGACTGGAGGATTTGACGAGAAACAACCCAATCAAAGGTAATCTAAGTTTTAAGTTTTGAGTTTTTAGAATTCCTAAGCTTAGAATTAGTTTTTGTGAATCGTTGAGTTTTTGGTTCATTTGAGCCTCGGGATTTGATGATTTTGGGTCATTGGGAAGTTTGGAAACTTTGATTTTTGGATTTGGAAGTGTTTAGGTATGTTTTTGGAAGGTTTGGGATGAAGAAAATCAGGTTCATGGCTGGTTCTGGGTGGGGGGTCGTGGCACTGTTCTTGGGTGCTGCGGCCTAAGCTCGAAGAAGCAGTTGGAGGTATTTTGGGTGTGCTGGGCGCCGCGGCCCTGGGTAGTGGGTGCTACGACCCTTGCTCCTGGTGTGGCTGGGGGCCGTGGCTCAAGGTGCTAGGGCCGCGGCTCAGGCAATGTTTTGAGGCCGTTTGAGTGTTTTAACCTTGGGAACTTGGTTTTAGGCCTCGGGATTGTACCTACTACCCGGATTGGTGGGGATTGATGTCCCAGAGGCTAGATCTTGGTTCGGGAACCTTTGTTATTCATTTTATTGATGGTGTCCCGTATTTGGTTATGACTAGGTGACCGCTAAAGGGCTAAAAGTCAGATCATTCTCAAGGGTCATTCTTTTATTCATTCTCGCTCGAATCAGAGGAAAGAAAACTGCACCCTGTGTATATGACATGCATGATTGTTGTTGAGGCATGTTGGTTGATAAATGTGGACATTGATTTCATATTAAATGCTTAGCAGAGCTTTCTTACTTGTGTATGGCACCGACTAGTCAGGGATGGCACTGGTCGCATATTACTGACCTGAGAGTTAGAAACGGCATAAGCGTCCTGAATGCAGGGCCAATAAAAGATTAGATCTAATCGATATCAGCGTTGAATGACTCCAGGGGCATTAATGCTAGACCGACCCTAAGGTCGATGAAACTTATAAGCGGTTGACTAGTCTAAGACTAGTTACTCAGAGTCAGGGCCAAAGGCCTAGGTGACAGCTTGTCACATGGCTAAGGAGCGGAATCCCATGGTTATGACTCTATGGTCATGAGGTAGGTTATGTTGGTGACTAGTTCATCGAGCACCTATCTTGATAAGCTAGTGAAAGGATCACTTATTTGTAAAGCCCCAATGACCCTATCGTCACATGGCTAATGGGAATAGAACCCATCTTAGTAACTTTTGTGACTGTTACTCATCTGTTTTGGACTAAAAGTCTTGAATAATTATTATGATCACTATTGATATTATATTCATGCTATATTGTGTTTTCTTATTGGGCTTTGGCTCATGGATGCTATGTGGTGCAGGTAAAGGGAAAGGAAAGCTCGCCCAACCTTGAGTGGAGAGCTTAGGTGGTGCAGTGTACATATGCGGCCTCTTGACCACCACGACCAAGGAGTTCTCAGAGGAACTAGGGGGTTTACCCTATTTTTGCCGCTTAGGTCGGCGGGTTTGTAAACTTGAAACTATAATGACCATTTTGAGTTGTAAATAACTTGTAGATATTTTTTATGGTCCCATGAACAGTTTTATGTATTAAATAAAATATATCCTTTATTTTTTATTGGTTTTCCACGTTAGCCTGTTAATAATACCTATAAGCACGTTTTTAACCAAAGAACTCGGGTAGCGAGTTAAATTTCCGGTTCACCGTTCACCGTAACTATTCTGGGGTAACCAGGGCATTACAATAAGCATGCCTATAAGTAATAACCCTACTTAAGCATGCATTCTACTTAGATAAGTGACTACAATGTCACACCAGGGCCCGTTGCCCTAAATAGATGATAAATAAGTCATACCCCGGGGCCTAGTTCCCTAAGATATGGGACTATGGAGTCACCCCGGGGCCCAATGCTCTATCCTCTATGTAACCAGCCTTGGAGCTGGCCCAGCATATTGACACTTTAGTTTTCCAACGACTATTGGGTCGGACAAGTGTGTGTCACGCTCCTGATTATGCCTAACCATATCGACTAGCGCTCAGCATGCTATTGCCACCCTTAACTTATAAGTCAATGCTTTTGACTAGCGCTCAGCGCGGTACTGCCGCCCTTGACTTATAAGTAAATGCTTTTCAATCAAATAATGCAAACAAGCTTACATCATTTAATAGTTATCCCGATACAGAGTATTCAAGCATGCTTAATCAATTAATTACAGGCATAATCATAATCATGCTCATTCACAGGGGCCCGAGCCGTAATCATAACTATATTTAACAACTGGGCCAAGCCCTAATCACATACGTCAATTATTGGGTGTAGTTTTCTGACCTTTAGTCCAAGCGCAAGCAAGCATGACTCCCGAGAACGATCCTCCCCTGAGCCCTAGCGGCGACCTAGTCACAACCCATAAATAACGTTCTCATTACCATTTAATTCCATAAATGAACCTCAGGACTAATGTTGCTCTCTCGGGACCTCCAATTCCACCACACGGGGTGGTGAAACCATCCTCCAAGCCCCTGGGCCTATGCTCTAAAACTACAAAACCTAGGCCCCTGAAAATGGCCTGGCACCGCAACACAACCTAACAGGCGTCGCGACATCCAACCAGAGCCACCTTGCCCTGGACCACTCCAGCGCCGCGACGCCTCTGCGCGAACCTAGAAAATCTGGATTTTTCCACCATTTTCTCCGAGCCAAAACTCACAATATCACTTCAAACATGAACCAAGGCCAAAAATTGACTCCCAAACTAGTTTATACCTCAAACAACACAATAACAGCTCAACCTCAACCAAACCCCTCTTAAAACTAAAAATCATGACCTGGAGCCTCAAAGCTCAAGAACACCCAAAACCAGTGAAAAATTCAGTGAGATAAAGGAAGAAATTCATGACCTCAACTGAAATTTCACCTCCTAGCTGCACCTAATCCAATCCTTGCCTCAAGAACATCAAGCCACTCCAAATCTCCAATTGGAGCCAAAACACAAGAACAAGATAGAGAGAGAGAGAGAGTAACGAGAGAGAAGAAAAGAGTGAGTGTTTCTGTTTCTCTTTGGTTCTACTAGGTTTTGAGTTGGCTGAGTACATCATTCCTCTAGGCAAGTAAATGACTAAAATATCCCTTGCCCATTAGCTTACTCCCTAATACCCTCAAGGGTAATATCGTCATTAGCCACATTTCCCGATGATCTCAATTAACGCCTCATAATTTCCCGGTTACCTCCAATATCCTCAAATAATTTCCCATTACCCGATAAATCCCGATAATGTACTAAATTACCAAAATGCCCCAAGGCTCACCCCGAGCCGGGTATTTTGACCTCGTTATGACTAAACCTCTAACTTGCTCCCTAGGATCGTCTCGTGCCGAATAACCAAAATATATCCACATAATAATGTGGTCTCAATCATATAACACACACACACATATATATATATATTCAAATATGCCATCAATGGGCCAAAATTACGAAAATGTCATTCTAATAAGAAACGGATTCACATGCATGCTTAATACACCTAACAATGCAAATACAATCATATTATTATATAACTCACATAATTCATGTAATCATGCATATAATCACATAATAAATCAATTATTGCTCTGATGGCTCCCTAATCAAGGCACTAAGCCTTATCAGGGAAATTTGGACGTTACACCAGCGCCTGCCACCTGCCGCCTGCCACCTGACGTGTCAGTCAACCCATCAGGTCAATTATTGTCCTTCTGGCAACCTAGTCAAGGCACTAAGCCTTATTAGGAAAATTGGGACGTTACACCAGCGCCTGCTGCCTGACGTGTCAGTCAATCCATCAGGTCAATTTTAAACTCATTTTCTCCATACTCCACCTACATGCAAAATAATAAGACCAAAATAGTAATTATAACAAAAAATAATAATATTAATAGTAGAAATGATTTATAATATCAAATTTATTATTAATAATATTTATTTGTAATCCCCAAAGTTTGTTTAATTGCATTTTACCCCTTTTTAAGTCTCTATAAACAGGAGCTCATTTTTCATAGTTTGTATGTAATTTAGGTAGCAAAACTGTACCAAATTTTAGCTCACTTCTCATCTTTTCTCTCTATAGTTTTTATGAGAATGTGTAGCATAATAGGCTACTCTTCTCAAGAATGTTAGAATGATTCTATATGCACTATGACTTTGTTTTGTATTTTTGATTCACCATGTGTTTCAAGTTAATATATTTGCGTAATTTATGTTCTTTCATCTCTATTTCTTCATCTTCTTAACTTTATTAAATTTACTAATAGTATTAGATCTAGTCACACTCTTTCTATGTGTTATAAAATTAGTAAAAATAATACTAATAATATCTTCATCATTTTCTCCATACATTTCATAATTTTATTTATTTTTGCTAAAACTATATCGAATTAATCATGTTCTTTCTATGTATTTTATAAATAGTAAAAGTAATTTTTTTGTTAGGTTTTATGTCCAATATTTTATTGCATTATTGCTAATGGTATAGTGTCATTTTTTTATTTCTTATAACACTCATCCCATCCTTCCATGGTAAATAATATAAATCACTCAAATACATTTTTGTGAAATATATTTGTGCTTCAATGTTAAATCTTCCATATATAGTTGGGATGTGAACTTTTCATTTATGTAATTTTGTGAAAGAAAGATCCAAATAAATAAGTATTGCATATATGTGACCTTTGGTCATTCCTACTTGATACATTTTGTTACATCACATATTTATCTTCTCTTTATTTGTAATATTTAAATATTTAAAACAACAAATATATCACATGTTATCTTGTTCTCACATTATTTATCTCTTAATTCTAATTATTGTTAACTTTGTTTCTTTGCCTTCTTGTGGAATCGACAGCCTATTTATACTACGACTACCGCTAGTGGAAATCACGTTTAAACGTTAAACAAGTGGAGATTTAGACATTGCTTTCCAGAGAAAATGGGCAGATTATGTAGCTAAAACTCTTGCGGGATGTGTGATTTCATCCAAGGAGATCTCGATGGAACCTCTTATTGTCGTGTTACGTATGTTCTGAAAACTAAAGGGGTCATTTGAGGTAGAGGCATTGGAGAATAACAACTTTCTATTTCGCTTCGCTTATGATGCCGATAAAAGATGAATTATGACGGGTGGTCCCTAGTTATTTTATAATAGTCTTATTGCCCTTGAGGAGCCAAATGGTATTGGTGACTTCTCAAGTATAAGGTTCAACAAAGTGACCTTTTGGGTCTAACTTCATTGGCTCCCAATTTTCTCTATGTTTAAGGAGATGGGTTATAAACTTGGCAGGCTGATAGGACCTATTGTCGAGGTTGATGCGATTGCTTCAGGTGATTATTTGGGGAAGTTTCTTAGAGTTAAAGTGACCGTAGATATATCCAAAGCAATCCCGATAGTTCTAAAGATGGGCCTTATTAAGGGTCATGATAAAACTCTCATCCCTCTCAAATTCTTAACACCTTTAGCATTCGATTCGGAAAGTGTCTCGTGAAAATAGTCCTTATCAATAGTGTGCCAAAATTCAAGTACGGAGACTTGATCCATGCTATCGCAACCCCTAAACCAATGATCTTATCCAAATGATCAAGACATGTCCAAGATGGTGATGGTGGTGATAAGCCAACGTCAGCCGTGGTGGGTGGTGAACAAGTAGTATCGATGAGTAACCAAAAAGGGAAATTGTTGCCTATTGTTGTTGATAAACATGGAAAGATCTTGGAGACTAATAACATGTTTGATATTGTTTTCTATTTATTATTTTCAAAATAAAAATAGTTTTTGTAGTTTTAAAAAAATAACAAGTGTTTGGTTAATGTATTCTAAAAATAATTTTTATTATTTTAAAAAAAATCTTAAATAAAAAATTAATAAATGTATTTACAAAGAGAAATTTTTTTTAAAAGTTTGTAATAAATAATGAGATAAAATAATGTGAAAGAAAAATTGATGAAAAATAAGGAGAGAGAAAGTATAAGGAGAGAAATTTTAACAAAGAAAAATTAAGAAGAGAGAAATTGATGCAAGAAACGAAAATGAGTGAGAAAGTGATGTGAGAGAAAATTGTGAGATAGAAAAAATAATAAAAGAGAAAATGAGGATATAGCAAGTGATGAAAGAGAAAATAAGAAGATCAAAAGTGATGAGAGAGAAAGTAATGAGAGATAAATTAATGAGAGAAAAAGTGATATGAGATAATAATAATTAAAAATGTTGTGTGAGAAAAAAATTTACAAAAAAACTTGAGAATAACTAAAAACAAATTTTTTATAATTTTAATTTTAAAAATTATTTTCTGAAAACAATGTCAAACATCTTTACTTATTTTCATAAAATAAATTTTAAGGTTTAAAAATAAAATCCAATATTTTAGTTAAGATCCGAACAACCTCTAATTCTTTTGGAAAGTTGAACATTAAAGACAATCTTATATATAAGGAAAACGATCATTCTAGTCCATCTAGTTTGCCCTGTAACGGGGTGAGTTTAGAGAAGGAATGTATCTTTAAAGATACTCCAAAAAATCTAAGTAAGCCCATAGATCCTATTACTTCGGTGGTTATGTATAGGAACTTTAATACACATTGTGTACCAAATAATGGAGTGGAAAAAGGCATGATTATGGGAAGTGAATCACGTGATTTAATGGTGGAAAATATGGACAAGGTTGACTTTCTAGGGACCTCTTTGTTGAAGCAACCACCTCATGTGCGTAGGTCCTCTTCTCTTTTACTTGGGCCCACTGTGGACCCCACTTCTTTTTCTTGCATGGGCCATGCAAACAAAGACTTGGACGTTAATAGAAAAATATTTTCAAACCCATGTTTTAGTGATGATTCAGGTGTGTCAAACCCGATTGGGTTTAATATAGGCTTTGGGCTGGATAAACCTTTGATGGGTTCGAGCACTAACTCAAACATTTTTTTGGAGGCAATTTATTTTACTCTGAGACTAGCTGAAAAAGGGTTTTCCTCCTCTGTCAACGATGGTCACTCCCGGACAACCTGCTGAAAACTCTTCTTTGTCCCCACTAAAGACAACCCCATGTGTAAATGATGTGGTCCTATACCATACCAAATTTAACAATTATTAATTTCAAATTATGTCAACTACTTCAGTATAGTGATAGTAACAACGAACCGACGATGATTATCTGTTTAACTTATCACTCACTTCAATAACAAGTTAACGAAATAAGGGATTTTATGATGTGATAAAGTAAAAAGAAATAAAGTAACAATAAAGATAATGGATGATAGATATAATGATTAAGGTAGTTAAGAGGTCATTCTCCACCGCTAAACAATCATTCAAACAATTAATACCATCATTGAATTACATTCTGTACCAAATTACCAACCATAGATTGTTAGATTAAAAATTATTCTAGATGCATATCAATCATAATATGGAATAAACAGATTGTTACATAAAATTTAGAAAATCGAATATATATACATTCAGCCATTGTTATTGATAATCTTGATCTGACTTTAGATATACTGTAGTGTCCCCGAATATTTACTTAGCTAGCTAAATAGTAGTAATAGTTATTATTAGTTTGTAGTATGTTAGATTCCGTGGATTTTTGTTCAAGCCAGGACTTAGTTGGACACTCATAGCAAGAGTTATGGATTTTATAAGTTTAACTTATAGTTTAAGAATATTAATTATAACATAAGGTTTGATTAATATAGTTGATTATAGAGATGTCATTTATTATAACCTAAAGTTTAGATAGAACTAATAAGATGGTGACACTTGTCATATGCATGTTTATTAAGGATTTAAAGTATTTTGATGAATAGTTTAATTAAAAGAAAGATCTAGAAGCTCTAGAACCTTTCAGCAGCTGTTAGGATCGTATTATGACTCAGTCAAAGTTGTTTACTCAATTTAAAATATGCTGAATAAGTGCAAATACGTGTTTGATATATCAATGTAGGCTATTTAGGATTTTTACCCCCCGAACTATTACCACTACCGTATCGTGCCCCCTAATTTTTTCAGGCCGTTAAAAATTCCCCCTGAAATATTCACAGTAATGTAAAGAAGGACTTCCGTTAACTTTCAACACAGAATGCTGACATGGCTCTTTACATGCTGATGTGTCTTGGCCATGTCAGCGCCATGTGTGTAATTTTATTGTTTTTAAATATGGTTTATATTTTTTTTAATGTATAAAAAATGGTTTAATTTATTAATTCTGTTTTTTAGTGTTTAATTCATTAATTTTTAATATGATTATAGATTTTTTAATTTTAAAATTATACACATGGCGCTGACATGGCCAAGACACATCAGCATATAAAGAGCCATGTTAGCCTTCTGTTAGCCACATGTGTTGAAAGTTAACGGAAGTCCTTCTTTACATTACTGTAAATATTTCGGGGGGAATTTTTAACAACCTGAAAAAATTAGGGGGTACGATACGGTAGTGGTAATAGTTCGGGGGGTAAAAATCCTAAATAGCCATCAATGTATGCTGATATATTGCAGCTATAGGGCCGATATATTGCCTACGGGAGATACAAAAAACACGTCGACTTTGCACGAACATTCGAACGGGGCTCAGGAAAATGGTCTAGGCGATATATCGCCCAGGGTAGGCCATATATCGCCCCTAGTGCTGCATTTTTGAATCTTGAGGATTTTTAAATTTAAAAACAGCATTAAGCACTTGGACCCGCCTTTGAATGATTTTGACCGAGTTATGGGCATCTGTTGAATGAAAATTCAAATCTTTTTCATTTTATATTCATTTATTTATTCAAATTAAAAGGGGTTAGTTTCACTCCTTGACCTCTATAAATAAGACCTAGTACTCAGCCATTTTCTTCATTCTTCAAGCAGTCTTCAAAGCCTCCAAGTTGCTAGTGTTACTATAGAGAGAAACACTTGGGTTTTGGGGTTAAATTTTTTATCATTCTAAGCTTTTCTAAACACTTGGGAAGTGAGATATTGTGAGATTTTTTTATCGAGGTTTAGATCAATTCATAAGATCATTCAAGGTATTCTTATGCTTAAGTTCAGTTCTTTATGGTTCTTTAGTTTTCTTTTATTTTCTTTTCAGATCCTAACTCTTGTTTATGATTCTTGGTTAGGTGTTTAAGTTTCTTGAAAACTTAAGGTTCTTCTCGGTAAGTTTCTTCTTTGATTGTTTAGTTTTCTTTTCATCTCTTATTTTTAGAAACTCACCATTCTTACTGTTGGTTTTTAGGAGTGTTCCAATCCCATTCTTGTCTCCATATCCCGATTTTTGGTATGGAAAATAAGATAGATTTTATGTGTTTATATGTTTATGTTATGATATGTTTTATGCTATGATATATATTTAAATATGTCTTGTAGTCATTTAGGGCTTATAGTTGCTTAGATAGCAAACCCCAAAATATTTTTATGTTGCTTGGGGCATATAGTTGCTTTGATAGCAAACCCAAGAATTTTTATCATTTTCATGGTTTAGAGTTATGATTTACCCTACCTCGATTAGTAGACAGAGGACCTAGATGGTTTATCACATGTCATGTTAATGAGTTAATGACCATTAATATTGTAGTCCTATATAATATACGTTTTTATAGTCATATGTTTTATAGTATATGTTTATGATAAATGTCTTATGTTTATGATTTATGACTTATGTGTTAGTAAATTTTTCTTGCTGGGCATTAGGCTCATTCCTTTATTTTTAGCTTGATACAGGAAAATGATTATGGAGGGCGGAAAGATTCATGGCAGCTTGGCTTGTGTGTTGAGGATGAATGAATTGAATGGACTACGTGAACAATCAAGGATGACATTATTTTTTTTAGTCTTTTGAATTATGTTTCTTTTGTAATTCCGTACTTAGTTTTTTTAAAACAATTAAGTTAATGGTTTATGTTTTTATGTATTAAACAATGGGTTCCCATACCATATTTTATATTTCATATGTTACTTGGTATTTTGCACAATATTTATTTTGGGGTTTTAAATAAAGTTATGTTTTTCCTTATGTATGTTTCCCAAAATAGTAGCTATGTCTAGTAGTTTTAATGATCTAAGGTCTTAGAAATAGTTGGGTCATTACATCTACAAAAGAAAAAGAAGAGACATTAGAATGAGTACACGGGTTTCCAAGCTCTCACTTACTCTTTAGATGGAGTTACTGAAAGACAGAAAATGAGCAGCGAGCTTGGGGACCGGTTGTAACGCCCTGGATAGCCAAGACCGTTACACTGTGTGTTTATAAAGTGTCAGACTTGCTAATCAAGTCATTTAATTAAAAAGTGTTATGAAACTATAAAGGAGCTAGGGTTAAAACATTTTGGTCTTAGAAGCCATATTTAACATAAGAAACATTATCTGTTTACACGGGATCCAAAAAAATATTAAGTTTAAAGACCTGATTACAAAAGTCATAAGGTTTTGATACAATAACAAGCCATATTAAGGCAAAACAGACAGTTAGGCAGTCCCTGTCCTGATCCACTCCTCGATCATGGTGATCGAACAGCTGGCTATGTAGATTCAACCCCACAGCCCTCCAACTCAGGATTGGTCCAACTTGCCCTTGCCTTTACCTGCACCACGTAGCACCCGTGAGCCAAGGCCCAGCAAGAAAACACAACAACAGAGCATAAGCAATCAACAAACAATTCAATATCTCACATTGCATCACAGGTTCTCAAACATATAATCATTCAGTATAACCACGTATTCAACATGCTAAACATATCAACTCATATCATATATCACTGCACAAATGATAACTAGGGCTAGTGCTCTCAGGCTTCTCCCTCCGTTATCCCATTGACTCCGGCCCGCTTAAACCGAGCTCAGTGAATATTAAGCTGTCCTCGGCTACCAGTGGCCAAGCCACGCCCTGTGCGCAAGTATTACGTACGGTACTCTTAGGCCGCTTTTACATGTCCCATGGTATTATACCATCATTGACACGATACAAATATCGGGAGCACTTAGTCCCATCACAAACATATAACCGGGTGCATTTTTCTTACCTTTCAATTCACTAGCTTTGATCCCTCGACTCCTTGAGCACGATCCCCCCCCTCGAACCCTAGCGCTCACCTAAACACAACCATAGCCGAAAGTCATCATCAATCCTCAAGTCCAAAACCTAGCCTCGGGGCTAATCCCGAGCCCCCGGGAAGTCCTAGTTCCACAAAACAAGGTGGTGGAACCAAACCCCAAACCCTTGGTAAAAAACCCTTGCAAATAACCCTAAAATCCTCTTCAGAAGGCAGGGTAGCACTACAGCGCTCATGGGAGGGCGCTACAGCGCTACAAACAGAAGCAAAATCCCCTCAGCAAGCTTGGCCTAGCGCTACAGCGCCCAAAGGCTAGCGCTGTAGCGCTAGTCACAGGCAGGCTAACACCAGTTTTTCCCTCCTGCGATTTCCTCGAACCAACCTCAACCAAAACTCCTCCAAATCTTTCCCAAACTCAAAAACAACCTTATGACCATACTCTACTCATCCCAAGCACCCCAAATACCTAGAACTCAAGCACATGCATCCCCAAACTCAAAATTCACCATAGCCACTTCTAGACAATGAAACTCAGCAGAAACCAGTTGAACATCAAAGTTAGAGCTTAGAATTTATACCTTTGATGGGATTTCGACCACAAGTTGCCTCTAGACTTCCTTGGCTTGCTCCTCCTCAGCCTTAGGCCTGAATTCCCTAAAGTTTCCATCCAATTCAACTTAAACACCATAGCTCAAAAACCAGAAACAGAAACTGAAGAACTCTAAAGTCTTACCTCAAGTGTTGATGAATCCTTGCTAAACCTCTGCCAATTTCCCAAACTTAGCTAAGAATTCTTGATGCTTAGTTTATCCCAGCTCTCCTCTGAGCTTTGCCCCAGAAATCCTCAAGAAACTGATGAAGGAAGCTTAAACCGACTTTAGAAAACTCTCTCTGGTTTTCTCTCTTTTTTTTCCTTCCTTTTCCTTCTTTTTCAGACTTCTACACTTCTCTACAATTTCCACTAACATAAAGTCTTAGTAATTCCCATATTTAGAAAGCCAAATGACCCTAATGCCCTCCCCTTTATTCCTAACCCTTAAATCCACTTAAGGGCATTCTAGTCATTTTACCCAATTCCCGCTTAACTCCCGATACCTAATTAATCACCAATAATATTCCTCAATGTCAAGATAGACTCCAGTATATTCGCTGAATTCCCATTTATACCCCTAAGCTCACCCCGAGCCGGGTATAAATCCCCGCCATGACTTTTTCGCTACTTTGCTCACTAGGATCGTCTCAAGTCGCAGATCACAAATATATCCACATAATAATGTGGTCTCGACAATTATCACATATATCAATACAGTTATGCCCATAATGGCCAAAATTACGATTATGCCCTTCTAACCTAATCAGGGCCTACATGCATACTAATACACATATTCATGCATCTCAAATATTCAAATAGTCATATAACATGCTTTAAATCATAATCATGCATCTTAATCACTAAAGTCACACATAATTCCCATTATGCCCTCCAAGCACGCTAATCAAGGCCCTTAAGTCTTATTAGTGAATTTGGGTCGTTACACCGGTACTCTATATTTATAGAGTGAGATATTCCTTCAGAGTATCTGCCACAGATTGAGATATTCTATCAATGAGTTGGGATATGCAAAATCGGGTAACAAACAAAATTGGCTAACAAATAATTTTGACCATTAATTAGAATATTTGTCAATAAATAAAATATTGACTTTGGTATATTAAATGAATTTAAATCAATTTGTTGTAACATAATTGATTTTATATACCATATAAATAAATATTCTAACATTCTCCCACTTGGTCAACATTTAAATTAATGTATTACTTAAGCCCGACGATTATCCCTGTTAGATAATAAACACATGAATCATGGCGATAGGTCCTCTTTTTATGGCGAGTATTATCTTTCATGTATTACAATATATTTATTACATAACAATGTACTTTATGTGGCTATGTACTTAAACGAATAAACCTTATGTTTATTCAGGTCCTATGAAGATCAAATTTTCTCAAATAAAATTAAGAAGCGCATAAATATGAGAGACATCAAAATACGAGTTTCATTGATAATAACTTCAATTTGTACAATAAATTTACATAAGGGAACCAAGTCTCATGTTCACTACATGATCCTTGAATTTATGAGGTGGCAAGCCTTTCATCATAGGATCAACAATCATCAATTCAATGCTAATGTGTTGAATGACCACTTTATTTTCTTTAACATGTTCTCTCACGGCTAAGTACTTTATGTCGATGTGCTTGCTTCGACTACCACTTTTATTGTTCTTAGCCATGAGTACAGCAGCTGAATTGTTACAGAACATTCTCAATGACCTAGATATGGAATCTACAACTCTAAGGCCTGAAATGAAACTCTTTAGTCATACACCATGCAATGTAGCCTCAAACACATGAAACGAACTCAGCTTCCAGAGTAGAAGTAGCAGTCAATGTTTGTTTGTTACTCCTCCATAATATAGCTCCACCGGCAAACATAAACACATAACCAGAGGTTGATTTACGTGAATCAGTACAACCAGCAAACTCTGAATCTGAGTAGCCAACTACTTCCAAGTTGTCGGTTTGTCTGAACATGAGTTTGTAATCCTCAGTACCCTTAAGGTACCTCATAACTTTCTTTGCAGCTTTCTAGTGGTATAACACCGGGTTACTCTAAAATCTTCCTAGCATTCCGATAGCAAAGGCAATGTCGGGTCTTGTGCACACCTGAGCATACATCAAGTTCCAACAACAGAAGCATATGGGATATTCTTCATTTCTTTCTTTTCAAATTCATTCTTTGGACACTGGCTCAAATTTAATTTATCACCCTTAACAATAGGAGCAACACTTGGTGAACAATCATTCATCCGAAATCTCTCTAAAACTTTGTTAGTGTAGGTTTCTTGAGATAGACCTAAGATACCTTTGAATATATCTCGATGGATCTTAATGCCAATGACATAAGATGCATCACCCATATCCTTTATCTCAAAGTTCTTTGAGAGAAATCGCTTCACCTCATATAGCATGCCCTTATCATTGGTTGTAAGAAGAATATCATCCACATATAAAATAAGAAAACAAATCTTACTCCCACTATCTTCTGGTATGTACATTGTTCCACGACATTCTCTTCAAATCCAAAGGAAGAGATGACATCATGTAATTTTAAATACCATTGGTGGGGCGCTTGTTTTAAACCATAAATGGACTTCTTATGCTTGCATACCAAATTCTCACCATCACTAGAGAAGAATCCTTCTGGTTGTTTCATGTATACCTCCTCTTCTAGGTCACCATTCAAGAAAACAGTTTTCACATCCATCTACTGTAGCTCTAAATCAAAATGAGCAACTAATGTCAGGATAACTCTGAGGGAATCTTTCTTTGATACCGGAGAAAAGGTCTATGTGTAGTCAATTCCTTATTTTTGAGTGAATCCCTTAGCAACGAGTCTCGTTTTGTGTCTCTTAATGTTGGCTAACGAGTCTTTCTTTGTTTTGAAGAGCCATTTACACCCAATAGCCCTCGCCCCATTAGGCAACTCAATAGGATCCCAAACTTTGTTGCTCTTCATAGAATTCATTTCTTCATTGGTGACATTGTACCACAGTTCCGATTCTTTGCTATTCATAGCTTGTGAAAACGTTTCTGGATCATTTTGGGCTCCAATTTTGTAGTTAGATTCTTGCAAATACACAACATAGTCACTAGGTATCGCCGATTTTATTGTCCTAGTGGATCTTCTTAAGGCTACACCCTCTTGGGGAAAGGGTGGTTCAGCTTTTTGTTCAACAATTATAGGCAACTCTTGAACAAATTGATCCATTTGAACTTCATCATTGACTTGTGGATCTTCAATAATTGGTTGTGGTGGTTCAACATCCATTTGGACTTCAAGGGTGTTATCAACCACAATTAATCTTGCTCTTGAGGTGGAGGGCTCTGCAGGATCTTTCTCAGAACCTAAGTCCTTTGATTGATCACTCCCACTAATCAAGGCATTTTCAAGAAATTTTGCACTCCTTGATTCCACAATCCTAGTACAATGAGATGGACAATAAAACTTGTAACCTTTAAACCTTTCAGCGTATCCAATAAAGTATCTACTTATGGTCCTTGGGTCTAGTTTCTTCTCTTGTGGATTGTATATCCTAACTTCAGATGGGCATCTCCAAATGCGTACTTGTTGTAAACTCGGTTTCCAACCTTTCCATAATTCAAAAGGAGTTTTTGAGACTGCCTTGGTTGGAACTCGGTTTAATATGTACACGGATGTCTTTAAAGCTTTAGTCCACAAGGATTTAGGAAGATTAGGGTTGTTGCTAAGCATACTCCACACAATGTCCATCAATGTTCGGTTTCTCCTTTCTGCAACACCATTTTGCTCGAGTGTACCGGCCATTGTATATTGGGCAACAATCCCATTTTCTTGAAGAAACTTTGCAAAAAGGCTAGGTGCTTGTCCATCTTCAGTGTATCTACCATAATATTCTCCACCTCTATCTGATCTCACTATCTTAATTTGCTTGTTGCATTGTTTCTCTACTTCAGCTTTAAATATCTTAAAGACTCTATCGCTTTTGCTTTTGTTATGAAGTAAGTAGATATGCATGTAGCGTGAGTAATAATCTATGAAGGAGATGAAGTATTTTTGACCATATGAGTCCATGTCTGAACTACATATATCAATATGTATTATTTCCAATAGTTCAGAACTTCTATGGACACTACTTTTCTTAGACTTGGAGGTATGCTTTCCCTTAATGCAATCCACACAAGTATCAAAATCAGTAAAATTTAAGGTATTGAGTACCCCATATTCCACTAATCTTTTAATTCTATCAATGGAGATATGTCCCAATCTCCGGTGCCATAATGTAGAAGAATTCTCATTCATAACACATCTTTTATTGCCAGCGTGAACATGCACAGTATTATAAGCGGTATTGTTTTGTAAATTAAGGCAGTAAAGACCATCAGACAAAATACAATTTCCAACACATTTAGATTTATTATATAAATTAAAAGATTTGTCTGAAAATGTAAAGGAAAATCTAAAAGGTACAAGTCTTGAAACTGAAATCAAGTTTCTAGAGAAACTTCGTACATAAAAAGTCTTTTATAACTTTAAAATAAAACCGTTACTTAAAACTAAATGATATGTTCCAATAGCCTCCACAGGTGAACCCATCTTGTTTCCGGATAAGATGCTTTGCTCAGTTCCCACTGGCTTCCTTAGGTTTTGTAAACCTTGCAAGGAATTTGAAATGGGAATTGTTGATCCTGAATCAATCAACCATGTGTTAATATTAACATTAGCCGTATTAGATTCGTAAAATACTAAAGAAATTAGAATACCTTTGTCGTCCATCCATTTCTTAAACTTGGCACATTCCTTTTTCGCATGTCCCTTCTTTTTGCAGAAAAAACACTTGATGGAATCCTTCTTTATTTCGCCTTGTGGAGGCACTTTATTATTTCCTTTGTCCTTCTTTGATGGTTTGCGTTTCTTTCCTTGGGTGGCCATGTGAGCATTTTCACCTTCTTCCTATAGGAGCCTTGCTTCCTCTTGAGCACACATGGTTATCAGTTCATTGATACTCCATTTGTTCTTATGTGTGTTGTATGAATTTTGAAAGGCCCATATTGAGGTGGAAGATTTTTAAGGGTGTAGTGAACCAGGAAAGTTTCAGGAATGACTACATCGAGCTTCTTCAGTTGAGTAGAAATGTCCCTCATCTTTGAGATATGTTCTCTAACTCCTTTGACACCAGTGAACTTTGTTGATGAGAACTGGTGGATGAGGTTGTTGTAAAGTGGTTAGTCTGAATTGTCGAACTACTCATTGATCAGTTTGATCAAGTCTTTGACTTTCTCAAGTTGCTCCACCGATCTACGCATTCCCATAGGGATATTGGACATACTGAACATGATTCTGAGGCGATTGGATCGCTCCCATTTTTCATATACTTCCATCTCAGCAATAGTGCTAGTCGCAGTGATTGCAGCAGGTTTGTCCTTCTTGATAGTGTAGTCCATGTCGGCGCAACCTAAGTGAAGAAGAACTTGTTCCTTCTAGATTTTGAAATTGTCTTGGTACGGATTTCAGCGAAACTATAGGAGGATGAAGAAGCTACATGAATAGGATTACAAACTTAGATTTCTAACGATTGAGGCTGAATGAAGTCATGTTTTACCAATATATAACATGCTGAAAGATGAAATTTTACTAAACAAAAATTGCTTGTGGGATAAATTTTTAATTAAATAATATTGGATGTACATTATGATAGATTATTCAAACAAATTATTTTGAATAAATTAAGGTTTAAATTAAACTTTATGATAATACTATTAAATTAATTATCATAACTCTTGTGGGTAAATTAAGAAAATTAATTTGATATATTATCCTAATTAATTATATAAATATAATAAAATTCTTGTGGAGTAAAATTATTATATCTATATAATCAATTACAATTTATGCCAATTATGTGATCCTTTCGTATTAATATATAAATTTGTATAATTAAAGATGATGTGGCTACTCCCTAATTATTAAAAATTATATGGTTCACTAGACATTATGTTTTAGGCTCTATGAAGACTTAAGAACAATTTCATTATAACATAATAGGCAATCACAGAGAGTAGTGCTCCTAGTGTGGTCGTCCGAAGATCATTAAAAACCGTTCTAGATTGAACATTTTTCTTAGTTTCATGCATTCTTATGTCAACCACAAAATTGTTTATGTATTATTCATAATTTTATTCACCCTAAATATTTTATGAATATTAATGTGAATATTTTATGAATATAAATATGCTAAATATTATTCAACCTGTCTTAATGTTTGAATATAATCTAAATATATCTAGCACAATTATGGAATATAAAACATATTTGAAAGCATAAAGTCATACATATAACATTAAATATAATTATACTAAAACTAAATTTTGCATGAATAATAACAAAATAATCATACAAATTAGCATAATTATTTATATGTAGGAAAATAAATACAATAATTTCATATATACACTTAATGGTAGAACAATCCATGCTAAATAAGACAATAAAATCATTTATTGATTTGGTGGATTAATAAAATAATTGCACAAACTTAATTATAAAATAAAATGTAATTACATTCTTAAAATAGAACAATTATTTAATATTGTATGAATAAAAGAAATATATCATACAATAAATACACCAAAATTAAATATTTGAACATTTTAATTAATTTCCAAATAACATATAAATTACCAAAATTATATGTTTTAATTAAATGGGAAAAATATTAAAAAATGAAATTTATTGTCTAAATAAGCATTAAAATCAAGAAATTAATGAAATTCAAAAAATAAATTAAAAATTTTTAATTTTTGGAATTTTTATAAATTTTTCTTCAATTTTTTTTTTAAATTTGCTTGTCATTTTCCCCTTGTTGTTGTCGTATGACCTGTCAAACAATGGGTCATTTTTCGCGCTACAAAAGGTTTTTTGCCTTGTAGTGTGTCGTATGACTCGTCCAAACGATGAGTCGTTTTCTTCAGCTACGACCGAAAGCGACATGTTGTTTTGGTCGTCTTCTTCAGCCAACCAAGTCATTTTGACTCGGTTTCTCTCCAAACGGGTCACGAGACCCCAAACGAAACCCGACTTGAAGTACACATTTTTAACGTCGAAATCAAGATTTTAAAGCCCATAATTTACCGAAATGTGTGTCTAAAGGGATTCATGGCGTTTGTTTACTTAAAAAACAACTAAAAACCAATTTTAATTTCAAAACTTATTTTCGGCCATTAACGTGTTTATGAGTACACATTGTTTGCTTCCTGGATTTCAAAAACTCGCTTTTAATGCATATATCATTAGAAAATATAAGCTAAATGATTTCTAAGATCATTAAAAATGAAAGAAACAAATTTGAATTTAAGAATGAAATATTGAAGCATCGACCAACTCAATGTTTGTAACACATATTGATTCGATAGTTTTAATGCACTGAAATATGTTAGAAATTTATAAAGTAGAACAATCCTAACAATAATATGCAGTAAAACATTCCAAACGAAATTTTTTGATATATACGGCAAAAAAAAATTCTGAAAATTATATATATATGTATAAAAAGAAATATGCATATATATATATATATGTATATATGCATACAAAAATAACAAGGCAGAGATAAACATGGCTCTTGATACCAAATGTTAGATTAAAAATTAATCTGGATGCATAACAATCATAATGCGGAATAAACAGATTGTTACATAAAATTTAGAGGATCGGATATATATACCTCCAGCCATTGTTATTGATAATCTTGATCTAGCTTTAGATCTACACAAGAAAAATAAGAGAAATTAGAACGAGCACACGGGCTTCCAAGCTCTCACTAACTCTTTAGACGGAGTTACTGAAAGACAGAAAATGAGCAGCAAGCTTGGGGACTGGTACTCTATATTTATAGAGTGAGACATTCCATCAAAGTCTCTGCCACATATTGAGATATTCTCTCAATTAGTTGGGATATGCGAAATCGGGCAACAAACAAAATTGGGTAACAAATAATGTTAACCATTAATTAGAATATTTGTCAATAAATAAAATAAAAACTTTGGTATATTAAATGAATTTAAATCAATTAGTTGTAACATAATTTCTTTTATATACAACACAAATAAATATTCTAACATAGATAACACAAAACCATCATTACCCAAATCTCCCAATATAATTAATTAAAGTAATCACTCTTAATTAATTATGTTGTACCTTTACATTAGCACGAGTTCAATTACTTAGCTTGGGTACAATTGACAGATGAATGTATGGAAAAATAGCCAAGTAGAATATCTGGCTAACAGTGATGTGAACAACCCGAGTTTGGGGGTTCGACAACACAATACTTCCAACTTTGGGCGCTCTGAGCTTACTACGAGCTAGGGTTCAGAAAGCCGTTAAACACGAGCTCGAGGGAGATATTCAGCTCATGAGAACCAGGGCAGAACGCATATTGAAGGATCCCAAGAGACTCAGAGACTCTTTATATGCTCATTAATGCCTAGGCTATATCACATATCTATGGTTTATTATCCGAGATAGCAGGAGTATGTTTATTGTGTTATCAAATCATATCCCAATGTAAATGGGAATAATCTGTATTAAATATATACCTTATTTATTCATACGGTTACCCAAACCTGTCCACGAAATTCACCTATAAATACTAGGAATATTGGACATGAAATAGGAGGGATTTTTTTTGTATTACCAAAACTCTCCAGAAATTGAGAGAGAAAAATAATAATATTGACTCTTGGACTAGGTGGATTTTAACCACTGAACCACGTAAAAGTTATTCGTGTTTGAGAGGGTGTTTACTATTTCATTACGGTTTATAATCTAGCACTAATCTACTTATTTAATTTCTCAATACACTTTTGGCGAAAAACCGCGTCAACAGTTTAGTGCTTTCATTGAGAGGAAATTAGTGCTTCACAAGTTTCAGTCAACTTTCATCATGGTGCTCACTCGATCGATGCATGATAATGAGATGGAACAGCCTGGTGGGTAGGAGGCCCATCATACCACTATTCCCAATGAAAGGGGCCCGAATGTTCAACAATGTCTAGGAAAACAACCGATGGATTAGGACGACGTTGGGAGTTCAGTGTCACTACCACCAAATCCTATTCTAGGATACTTGACTGCCACTGAGATGGAAAATGCCCAGTTAAGGAGCCATCTCGCTAGGGAAAATAGGCAGATTTTGAGAAGGTCTTGGCTTGGTTACCCCCTCTTGCAACCGACGTTAATTTCGGAAAGAGGCAAAGTAGGTCTCATAAGTCCCATAGGAATAACTGGCATAAACCAAGTCATTTTGTCAGAACCTCCACTCTGAGTTCTGCACCTTCAGGGTGAAACCATCAGAGTGCTCAACCCATTGATCATCATTGGGGTCATCATCAGCATGTTAGTCGGTCGGTCAGGACGACAACCCCAAGCTCTGTGCCTTCTTCACAAATTCCCAGAAATGCCCATAACAACCCACGGGGAGGGGCTAGGACAAGCTCTTGAAGGAAAAATGCTCTAGCAAATCTCTCTGTGCAATGGTTAGCGCCCCAGGCATAGAGAACTAGGGACATTGGAATAGCACCAAGGCGAGCTAATTTAATCCGCCCTAATGGAACGAGGAAAGCCTCGCCAATAAGGCATCCTTTGTCACCTGTAAGACATCCAACACCACTTCCTCAACGAGATGTTCCAGCTCATGGAAACAGTAGGAGAAATCTTTCCTCGTCTGTAAATACTTACGCCCCACGGACACGTGCTGAGAATCCAAGTCCTCAATATCAACCGCGAGTCGTAAGTTTCACAAACAGAAGTTACTGGACGGAGAGCCAGCATGGAGGTAGGTCCGAGAGCTATCTGAGAAATCACTTGATTTCAGCACAAAGTCCTCGATATGATCCACAACCCGACCTACGCGATCATTTGAACTCACAGAGAAGGTATCCAGCTCAGAATGAGGATGTTAGCTATACTCGGCATGGGGGAGGCCCGTCCATTGTACGCGACAATGGGAATGTCCCACCTAACCAAGCTCGAACTTGGAGGGACAACAACCCATCAAACATGTATAATAAGATGGGAGCTGTTGAACAACCCTCAGCTAACCTAGGGACCAAACCCTTGAAAGACTGGCTATGATGGAAGACCAAATGAAAAGACTCTTATCTGGGAAGGGAAATGACTATTGCGACTCAAATGAGGTAGAAAATTTTTCTCTGAACACTGCAGTGGCAACATATCCTATTGGCTTTAGGATGCCGCACATGCAAACGTTTGATGGAAACGTAGATCTGTTTGATCACCTCGAGATGTTTAATACCATGATGATGGCCCACAATGTTGGGCTCGATATAAGATGTACCTTGTTCCCTGCAACTCTGGTCGGACCTGCCAGGCAGCGATTTAAAAAACACAAGAAGCATTCGATAAGTTCGGGGAAGAAATTTTCCTCCGAGTTTAAAAGAGCTCACAGGCAGCTCTTGTTGAAGCTGATTCATTGACCAACGTAAAGCAACAACCTGGCGAGACATTGAAAGCATACCTAAGCAGATTTCCCAATGTTGTTACACGAACTAGGGACGTTGATGGCAGATCCAAGCTCATGGCAATGAGAACAAGAATCCTCGTGGGGGCGACCTGTGGCATGAACTCCAAAGAAAAGGAGTTAAAAGTGTAGACGAATTTCTGGCCTGAGCTCAAGAGTGGATAAAATTGGAAGAGGCACGAGCTTGAACCAGCCAGGCCCCTATACAACGCATTGTAGCAGTGACATATGTTGCAGCTACAACTCAACTTGTTACCCATAATAACCAAGGAGGAAATAACAAGAGGAAGGGGAATGATGAAGGCAACCAGAACAGGACAAAGAAGAACAAGTCCATGGAGAAATTCAATCCCATTTACACCACTTATACCGACATAAAAGACACCTGAGAGCATATCTTTCTAGCTAATTCTAATTGCCTATGGAAGAAGCCAGAACCTTTAAGGCACCAGAGGGCGAAGAGAGATCCTTCAAAATTTTGTCGATTCCACAATGACATCGGTCATAATATTGATGATTTCTGGCAGGTGGAGGATGAAATCGAGAATCTCATTCAAGCTGGACCATTGGCTCAGTATGCCTGAAATCGGGTAGTTCTCAATCAAATTGTCAGGCAGAATTCTCAGTTAGTGCCAAAAGCTCCGATAGGCCGATCTAGGGCTCAGACGAACCAGGTCGATCTTCCCCCAATAATAGGAGGAGATATAATCACTATTGTCGGAGGACCTCATTTGGTGGGCACGAGCAGCGAGGCCCAAAAGAGGTATATCAATGAGTTGAAGGCTCATAACGGCGTGGAGTTCATCCCAGAGTAGCGGTTATCGAAGCAACATCGATTGGAAAAACAACCAATCATTTTCACAGAAGAGCATGCTAGCCACATCCAATTCCCACACAATGATCCGCTGGTGATAACTGTGCATCTCGCCAACTGAAGGTTACAGAGAATACTAGTGGATAACGGAAGTTCCGTAAATTTACTTTTCAGGTCCACCCTGGAAAAAATGGGATTGTCCGTATCCGATTTGAAGGCGACCTCAATGGCTCTATACGGGTTTTTGGGTGAAGGGATAGCAGCCATAGGGATAATCTGACTAGTGGTGACATTGGGAGAAGAGTCACGAACTGTCTCCAAAATTCTCGAGTTCATGGTAATCGATTGTCCGGCTGCATACAATGCAATTTTGGGCTGACCCGCGCTGATGGCATTCGAAGCTGTCACGTCGATCTGACACCTGGAAAAAAAAACCCCTCAACTTTGGATATATGCATAGTAACAAAAGACCAGATCACTGCCAGAGAATGCTATAGCATTTCTATGAAGGGAAAATCAAAACCCGGGCAGCATGCGATGTTCATAAATGAGGGAGGTGAGAAGTCCCAGGAAATGGAAGGCACTTTTGGGATGAAAGAACCTCAAGAAGAAGATGGTGAGGTCGGCCAACGTCACGAAATTGATCCAGGAGGAGGTGAAGACAGGTCTGAACTCAAAGCCATAGAAGAGCTCGAGGAAGTAAACATCAACCCAAAAAAATCTTTAAGGGTTATAAAAATTGGGAAAAATCTTGAAGACAAAAGAAAGAGGGAGTTGGTCGAGTTTTTACATAAGAACCTGGATGTTTTCGCCTGGTTGCATGAGGATATGGTGGGAATCAGTCTGAGTATAATAATGCATACCTTAAACTTGGCCAAGAACGTGCCTACAAAGTCCCTAAAACGGAGGCTTTTGGGGACAGTACGAGCTGAAGCATTAGAGGAAAAAGTAGCTCGTTTACTAAAAGGTGGGTTTATCAAGGAACCAAAATACCCAATCTGGGTTGCTAATCCTGTGCTAGTCCTGAAGTCAAACGGGAAATGGAGAACCTGTATCGACTTATCCGACCTCAACAAGGCTTGTCCTAAGGACTGTTTCCCACTGCCAAGGATTGACCAGTTGGTAGATACCACAGCAGGTCATGAGCTCATGTCTTTCATGGACGCGTATTCTGGATAAAATTAGATCGTGATGAACCCAGCAAACCAAGAGCATACCAGTTTCATGATCAAGCATAATGTGTATTGTTACAAAGTTATGCCATTCAGACTGAAAAATTTCGGGGCTACATACCAATGGTTGGTCAATAAAATGTTCGCTAACCAGATCGGGAGAAACATGGAGGTGTATTTAGAGGACATACTCGTCAAGTCAAAGAGTGCCAATAACCATGTATCCGACCTGGAAGAATGTTTTGGCATCTTGAGAAAGTACGACATGAAGCTGAATCCCTAGAAATGCACTTTCAGGGTGGCATCTGAAAAATTTCCGGGATTTATAGTCAAGACAAGGGGATAGAGGCGAATCTGGAAAAAATCATATCGTTGTTAGATATGCCTTCACCCAGTCACGTAAGGAAGTTCAAAGCCTAACTAGAAGGGCGGCAGTTCTAAATGGCTTCATTTCAAAATCCACTAACAAATGTCTGCCATTCTACAACTTGCTCAGGGGAAATAAGAAATTTGATTGGACTGAAGAATGTGATCAAGCATTTCACGATCTGAAGAAGCATCTAGCTGGACCCCATGTACTATCCAAACAACCATCTGAAGAGTCTCTGTTTCTTTACCTGGCTGTGACAAAAAATGTAGTCAATGTCATGTTAGTTCAAGAAGAAAATCGAGTGCAGAAACCAGTATATTATGTAAGTAAGAGGCTTCTCGGAGTTGAATAACGGTATCCACTGATAGAGAAGTTGGAATTCTGTACAATTTTGGCTTCCAGAAATCTCAAACCATATTTCCAATCCCATTCTATTAACGTCTTAATCGACCAACCTTTAAGGCAAGTATTGCAAAAGCCTGAACGTCGGGACGTCTCTTAAAATGGGCCATCAAACTTAGCCAGTTAGAGATATTATACATGCCACAAACAACAATCAAGAGTCAATCCCTTGCTGATTTTATGGCTGGGTGCACTGGTTTTCAGGACGAGCTCGTAAGGGAGCCAGTGCAGGAATTATGGAAAATCTTCGTTGATGGATCGTTAAACGAGAACAAATCGGGAGCTGGGATAATCTTAATCTTGCCTGAAGGGCATCGGTTCCATGCAACTCTTAGATTTGGGTTTGAAGAATCCAACAATGAAGCAGAGTATGATGCCTTATTGGCAGGGCTAAGGGTTGCGAAAGAGCTGAAGGTGAAAGCCATCCAATGCTATAGTGATTCATAGCTCATGGTAATTCAGATATTGGGAGAATATCGAGCTCAAGGCATCAAGATGGCGGCCTACCTGGCTAAGGTAAAGGGTGATTTTTCTGAATTCGAGTTTAGCTCTGTTGAACAGATACCCCGCGAGCAGAATTCTAACGCTGGTGCTCTGGCTCAACTTGCTACCACCAAAGAGGTCAAAACATTGAATGTTGTTCCGGTGGAGTTCATGGAAAGCCCAAGTGTAATAGGAGAAACAGTGGAGGTCAGAATGATTGACATAAGATTGACCTGGATGACTCATATTCTGGAATATCTCACGACTGGAAAACTACCTGATGACAAGAAAGACTTGAGAAAACTGCTTTATCAAGCTCCACGATATGTAATAGGTGAGGGAATCCATTATCGACGTGGGCATTCGTTGCCCGTCCTGTGGTGTGTTCTTCTTGAGGAAGCCAAAATCATCTTACAAGAAAACATGAAGGATTTTGTGGAGATCACGCTGAGGGCCAAAACCTAGCACTGGAGGTACTGAGGCAGGGCTATTTCTAGCCCACTTTAACGAAGGACTTGATCTTGTATGTTCATAAGTGTGACAAATGCAAGTGTTTCTCCATAGTTGCCCAATCTGCTCCAGTCGACCATGATTTCGTCCCCTTGGCCATTTGCAGCATGGGGAATTGACTTGATAGGTTCCCTACCTATGGGAAAGGGAGGAGTTCGGTATGCAGTAGTGGCGATCGATTACTTCACGAAGTGGGTAGAAGCTGAACCTCTTGCAACCATCACCTCAAAGAGAGTCTTGGACTTTGTTGTGAAGAATATCATATGTCGATTTGGACTTCCTAAATAGATTGTGTCAAACAACGGAACACAGTTCGATAGTGAACTCTTCACAGACTTTTGTGAAAGATACGGTATAACAAAGAGTATCTCATCGGTAGCATACCCACAAGCCAATGGGCAGGTTGAGGCTATAAATAAGACCCTCAAGGCGAGCCTGAACAAAAGGTTGGATGAAGCCAAAGGATTATGGCCCGAGCATCTCCCACAAGTACTTTGGGCCTACTGAACTTCACATTGAACATCCACGGGACATACTCCTTCTTCCCTAACCTTTTGAAGTGAGGCCATGATTCCAATTGAGGCAATGGTGGCTACTCACTGACAAAAGACATTTGATCAAGATCAGAACAATGAGCTACTTAGTTCATCCCTCACTCTGATCGAAGAAAATGTGAGGCATCGCAATTACAGCTCGCCCATTATCAACAAAAAATCACTCATTATTTCACTTCAAAAGTCAAGGGACGTAGACTTGGATTACGCGATCTGCTTCTCCGAAGGGTCCTTTTGGCGAATAAAGATCCCAAGGATGGTGTGTTAGGTTTGAACTGGGAAGGACCGTATCAGATTATATAGGTCCTACGCGAAGGAACTTTTAAGCTCGCCCGGCTAAGTGGGGAAATAGTCCCACGTACCTGGAATGCTCTTCATTTGAAAAAGTACTATCAATAGTGCTACCATTTATGTAAGGCTTACTTATAAAATCCATTTCAATTCAATAACAGTTGGATTATTAAATAACCATTTCTTTTTTTTATTATTACGAGCTCACATTGTAGAAGCAACCAAGAACGTTTATATGTTCTGGTCACTTGGGGGCACTTAATTGAGGAAAGTTTTTGAGAAACCTAAGCTTACTCGAATAATGATTAAAGACTTGGGAGTTTGGATAAATTGATTATTCAATGGCTTTCTAAAGCTCGAGTTTTCAATAAACCTAACGCAAACTAAGTTTATTTAAAACCCTAGATATAACCAGGTCTGAGGCCTGATTCTTAACAGGTATAATGTTATTAAGTTTATAAAAAACCCTGGATATAACCAGGTCTAAGGCCTGATTCTTAACAGGTATGACGCAACTAAGCAAGCAAAATCTTGATCTAAAAGTCAATCCCTAAGATTTTGAATGTGCAAGAGTCTAAGGATTCATAAACATGAGAAAATATTAAACTGAGGGAAACACAAATAGATCACAAGTTAAGTGTATATTCAAAAGTATATTGTCATTTGGAGGAGAAAAAACCTTGAACTAAGCCCGAAGGCAATTGTTTTGGTGATTGTTAAAAAAAATAAAAAATAATAACAATAAAAATATTGAATAATAAAGTCACTAGGCTCCATCAGCTCGCTCCAAGGAGGTCACCTCTTCACCATCCCCTTTTGCAGCTCTGGAAGCTTCGCCGGTCTTCGAGGGGTCCTGCGAGAACATAATCTTGAACCTAGCAAGGTACGGATCCCACAACTCGGACTGCATAAAAGATAAGTTTCCATCCTGGTTAAAGGCCCAACAACGGTAAATCATCTCCTCCATTTGCGTCGAGGACACTGCAGCTTCCTCCTTGGCCTTGGCCTCGATCAGCTTCACCATGAGTTCTTTGTTTTCACCCTGAAGCTTATCTGCACGATGACTCACCTCCACGATTTGAGCCTGAGAGGTGATCAAGGAAGCCTTTGCAGACCGCTAGCCCTCTTGAGAAGAAGTAAGAGCAACTTTGGCAGCCTGCTCGTTCTTTTGAGCAACACTCAGGCTATCTTTAGTGGACAGCTCGTTCTCTTGAGTGACATTTAGGGTAGCTCAGAGTTCCTCATTCCTTGCTTTAACATGAGCTATGCTTTGATATTGGGCCAAGACATACTGTAGAATAATGAAGCAAGTCAAGAATAAAAAAAAAGGAAAGGATAGGAGGGTGAAAGGGACTCACGGTAAGGTTCATCCCGATAGCAGATTTGAGGACGTCTTCAGGGTTGTGCTCCTCTATAGCCCTCAAATCCATGGCACTAGCTTTGTAAGCATGGCCCACAATGTGGCTTGTTGTCTCATACACGATACCTTGAAAGGCCTCAGGGATCTTGTCTAGGTCGTGTGGCTAAAGCAGGATCCGGACAATGGGAATCTCGCTTTGAATGGGGGCCTCACTTTGTATCACTTAAGGATTTGAGGAAGGCATGTGTTGAGGAGGAGGAGGGGGAGCTTGACGAATAGTAACCGTTGTTACCAGAGCTGAGGGGAGCTCTCTTTGTGGCTACTCCCGAGAGGTGCTAGCACCCTTATCCTTAGACGGGGATTTAGTGATACCACCCGTCGTCGGAGTTGCTTCCTTCGTCACCCTAGGCCTTTTCACCACGAGACCAGTTCTGATCCTGCCGCCCTTAAAGGCACCCCTCAAATCTGGAACTCCTGGAAATTCCATCTCTTCACCTGAGAAAAGAGCGAACAGAAGATTCAGTTCACAGGAGTAATGCTTCTAAAATATCATAAATACAAGAAAAAGAGCAAGAATCCTACCCTCCGGGCTAGGGGAGGAATCTGTTACGATCAGCTTGGGGGTATTGACCGGGCTAGGCATTACCTCCAACTCTAGGATTAGCATAGGAAGGGGGAGTCTTAAGCTATGACCTCCTAGATCTCAGGGGGTTCAGATCCTTCCTCGGGGCTGGACTCATCTACATACTGCCTAAAACTAGGGGTGTACGAGCCCTGGAGCAGGGAAGGCCAGGACCTACGGTTTGTCCCATGCTCCTCAAAAATGATGGATCTAAAATGTAAAGTGTTGTCAACTATGATGGTGCCTTTGGGGTAGCTATGATCATAGCGTACCACCAAATGATCCACGCACTAGAGGAGGGTTATGTTGAGGTCCGGATCAGTAAGGTGACGGCTAACCAGCTGGTTATGGTAAAATCACATTAGCCTATAACTGGCAGCAGACTGATCTAACTCTTTGAAAGGTATGAGTTACCTTGGCCGAAGGGGCCAACTTCTGCCCTGGACGCAGTTCGCGCAGAATCGGGCCCTTGATTATCTTCAAGATCTCGCCCTTTACACATAAGCAGTGCCACATTTTATTCCTCCTCAGCATCATCGTTGGCTGGCAAGGCCTCTTGAGACTAGGGGATGATTGGATTAGGAGCTCGAGTCCTCAAAGCTAACGGCTGGCCCTTGCTGATCAGTTTGCAAGCCACCATGGTGGCGTCGTTCACAATCAGACAATAGTCTTTCTCCCTAGGAGGAAGACTAGACAGGGTCTCGTACTGACCTTTGAGAGTCTGAAATCGTCCTGTCCTCACAAATATAGCTGCACAAAGAGCGAACTCAGTCAGAATATTTTTAAAAAATTAAATAAAAAAATATATTTTTTATACAATGCAAAAGTGATAAAAGTTCACGTGCTGAATTCACAAAGATGGAAGACTTACAAGGACGATTGAAGTATCGATGGTCATAGTTCTTGAACCCATTTGACATAAAGAATATATCTTTATAGTCATTTGGGTGGCTGGGAAGGTCGTTGACAGAGGCGGAGTTCAGGAAATGAGTGAGGTAATAAAATCCGTCACCTCGCCCTTTTTGGTCGGGACTGGTCTTGAGGAAGAAGAAGTACATGATGTCTGCTGGAGTGGGGACCTCCCACTCGTGCCTCAGAAACAAATATTTTAACCCCACCAAAAGCCTATATGAGTTTGGGGGAGCTGGAAAGGAGCAAGTTTGACGTAGTTCAGAAAGTCTACGAAATACTGGTCCAGTGGGAGGAAGGCACCGACCTTCAAGTGTTCATCACTCCATGCCCCGTAGTCATCTTGGAGAGGGGTGCAGCTCCGTTCTTCCTCAAGCGCAGGTCGGGCGATAAGATCATCAGCTCCCATCTCAATCCTGTGACTCAGCAGGTTCTTGTTAAAATTTCCCCTGAGTTGTTATCCGAGAGACTATATGCTCAGCCTCACAGAATGCAATGTGGTCGACTACAATCTCTCTCTCCACCATAGGACCAATGTGAGGGATGGAAGAATCAGAGGTGATCTGCTTGCTTTTATTTTTGTTTTGAGCAGAGGAGCTCGCGACATTCTTCTTTGTTGGTGCCATGATTTAGATCACCTAACGACAGAGCGGCCTATTAGTAGGCGATCTAAGATGGTTTCTAGCTACGGTTGTATAGGTACGGAAGATCAAATATTTAATTAGTTTACTATCGAGATATTAAATTTTATACGAACTAAGCTTCACCCTAGCCTCAACGTGTGGTCCCACGCAAGGTCCTAGGCCATGCGCCTCAGTTTCTTAAAATTCTTAGATACTTCGAGATTCATGTGTCAGATCCGTCTGGCCCACTATTTTCCATTTTAAATCGGATTAATGAAAAACCGCCTAAGGAATTGTAACCTTTAAGCTACCTAGGATTAAATCTAAAACCCCTTCGGCTTCTACACCCCAAACAGGTATACATACCGATTCACCATTAGAATTTTCTCAGAAAAATCCAGAAAATATGCCTAGTTTTGAGAGTACCTTACTTCTAAACGATATGATTTCATTTATCAAGCCTAAATCAAATCTTATTTCCCATTTATACTCAGACGTAATCTAGACGGTATTGAGCAAAGAGCATTTTTTTTCGAATTAAAAATAAAACTCACTGGAAAATAAAGAATTGAAAAATTCAACCCAGGTGAAGAAATACTTACAGATTATATGCTTGTTCAAGGAAGATATTGATATGTCCACAAGAAAGTTCTTTGAAAGCTTCTAAAGCCGATGGAGGATTTTGAGAAACTCTGGAGAAGAAAAAGGGAAACTTGGGTTTTTGAAAAGGAAATTTTTTGAATGCAAAGGTCGTGAAGTTTCAGGATTGATCATTCTATTTATACGTAAACTGTGGAAACTAATCTGGGCCATCTGATTGGGTCAGTTCGAGATCAGAAGGCCAAGATTAAATGAATCATACGGCAGCAAAAAGTTGACAGGACAGTTGTCTCAGTCCTCGAAACCCGAACAAACGCCAATTGCAGGAAGCCACGTGCCCATTACTTGAGTAGTGGGCAAGCACGATTTTATAAGGCAGAAGTCTAAAAGCCCCTACCATGCATGTTAGAGAGTGATGACATCAATGTAAAGCCCTGGATAACCAAGATTGCTACACTGTGTATTTAAAATAGTGCAAGACTTGCTAATCAAGTCATTTGAATAAAAAATGTGATCCTAAAGTCATAATCAGGTTAGGGTTAAAAGATTTTGATCATAAAAGGGTTAATTTTCATTAAAATAGATGTTTGGTACATGGGATCCCAAAAAACAGGGTTTAAAAGACAATTTACAAACCCTCAAAAGTTATATACAATCAGTGGCCACACTAATGGAAAAATTCAAGTTTTAGGCTTCTGTCCCTGTACTTTCCCTCGGCCGTGGTGGACAAGCAGCTGACAATGTACACCTCACCCTTAGAGCTCTCCAACTCATGGTTGGTCCAGATTACCCTTGCCTTTACCTGCACCACGTAGCACCCATGAGCCAAGGCCCAACAAGAAAACCATAACAATATAGCATAATCAATGGTAATAATTAATCAATCACAAGATAGATAACCATATATTCAGTAAGCCATAACATCAAACTATCAACAGTAAACATATATATCCAATAATTCATCTGAATCAACATGCAATACTCAAGGTCGACGCTCTTAGGCCGCACCCTCTGTTTAATTCACTGACTCCAGCTCGCTTAGGTCGAGTCTAGTGTTTATCTAGCTGACCCCGGCTCACAGTGGCCGAGTCGCATCCTGTGCGCAAATTATCAGCCCCCGATTCTCTTAGGTCATTCATTTTCAAATGCCGAATCATTCATTTAGCCATACAACAAACATACTCAGTCTCGTTACAACCACTCAAGGGTGCAGTTTTCATACCTTTAATTCCGAACGGAGAAAATGAAATGGTTTCGAGCACGATCCTCAGCCTCGAGCCTTGGCGATAAACCTAGTAATAGTGTCCAATGGGTAATTGTTAACTTCCAATCCAAATAAATACTTAGGAGACAAAAACTAGTATCCAGGACCTCAATTTCTACTAAACCGGGTAGTAGAAATTTTCCCAAGCGCCTAGGTTCGAACCCCAGAGCCTTACCAATTCTAGAAACAATTCTAAGGCTAAAAACCCCAGGCAGGTCGCGACATGGTTTAGTGGGTCGCGACTTGCCCCCAAGTCAGAGAGCAAGGACCCATGCCAAAGGGGAGGTGGGCCACAAATTGGCCTAGTGGGTCGCGGTGTGCCCTCATCTCTGAGAGCATCCCAGGCCAAAATGGCCATACGCGTCGCAGTGCCCTAGAGCTGGGTCGCGGCGCGCCCCTTCGAGCCCAGAAATCCTTGGTTTTTCTCATGTTTCTCGCAGCCAACTTTCCCTAGAATTTCACCTAACAAACCTCCTCATCCACAATCAAGTTAGCTATAAAATTAAGGCTTCTAATCACCCAATTCAAACACAAAATCACCAACAATACATACTAAGGTCTATACCCCAACTCAGTAGAAATTCATTATCCAAATAACTAGAATTCAAAGATGAGGAACAAGAGTTTTACCTAAATTGATGATCCCAACTCCTTAGTAACCTTGACTATTTTTAACTTAGTTTCCCTCAGCATGAACCAATCCAACCTAGCCTAATCCTTGAATTCTCATCTGTTTCTAGCTTAAATTCCCAGCTTGAACCCCCTAGCTTTCCTTCTGTTTTTCTCTTAGCATCAAAGCACATTGAGAGAATGAGAGAAAGAGTAAAACCGTGAGAGAGAAAGAGGAGAGTTCTGAGATGTTTCTACTTCTTTATGTTTTAGTTCTAAGTGTTTACTAAGTATATCCCTTAGTTTCTAGACAAAATACCCTATTGCCCTTCTAAATTAACTAATCCTCAAGTTGTCCCTAGGGGTAAAATGGTCATTTTCCCCCAATTCCCGCTAATTCCTCAAATGTTCCTACCATTAACCAATTAATTCCATAACCAATTAATCACCAAATGCTTATTCAATATCCATAATTCCCAAAATATCCACTAAATTCCCTTCCAAATACCCCCAGGCTCCCCTGAGCCGGGTATTAATCCCCACTGCGACTGTTTCGCTAATCTGCTTACTAGGACCGTCTCAAGCCATATGCTGCAAATATATCCACATAATAATGTGGTCCCAACAATATATCACATATAATCACATTTATGCCCTCAACGGGCCAAAATTACAAATATGCCCTTATAAGCTATAAAGGCCCACGTGCATATCTAATACTCACAAATATGCATGTCACATAGTCATATAATCATATTAATCATGCATGCCACATAATCATGCATCTAAACATTTAAATCACACATATACCAATTATGCCCCCCCAGCACGCTAATCAAGGCTCTTAAGCCTTATTTGAAATTTTGGGTCGTTACAATCAAGCACGAGCAGGAGCTTAGGGGGCAAATGTTGTACCCTAAAATTAGCACAAGTTCAATTACTCAGCTCGGGTATAGCTGGCATATGAATGTGTGGAAAATATCCAAGTATAATATTTGGCTAACAATGATGTGAATAGCCCGAGTTTGGGGGTTCGACAGCACGATACATCCAACTTTGGGCGCTCTGAGCTTACTACGAGCTAGGGTTCATATAGTCGTTAAACACGAGCTCGGGTGAGACATTCAGCTCATGAGAACTTGGACAGAATACATATTGAAGGATCCCAAGAGACTCGGAAACTCTTTATGCACTCATTAATGCCGAGACTGTATCACATATCTATCATTTATTGTCTGAGATAGCAGGAGTATGTTTATTCTGTCATCAAATCATATCCCAATGTAAATGGGAATAATCTGTATTAATTATATACCTTATTTATTCACGTGGTTACCCAAACTTGTACATGGAATTCCCCAATAAATACTAGGAATATTGGACAGGAAAAAGGAGGGATTTTAGTATTACCAAAACTCTGCAGAAATTGAGAGAGAAAAATAATAATATTGACTCGTGGACTAGGTGGATTTTAACCACTGAACTATGTAAAAGTAGTGCATGTTCGAGAGGGTGTTTACTATTTCATTACGGTTTATAATCTAGCACTAATCTACCTGTTTAATTTCTAAATACATTGTTGGCGAAAAACTGCGTCAACAAATTCTATTCACTAAGCAACCTAAATGCAAACACCAAATGTTTAATTAAATGAAAGCATTAAGTTAAATGAAGATAGGTTGATCTAAGCAATAAATCCATAAACATGCAATCCATTTAACCTATGTTATATTCTTCATCATAATTAAAAGCAACTGTGACATGACTCTCAATTACAATTTATCACACAAACCTAGAATTCTAAACGATTAGGTGAATAGAAATCCAAAGATGATAGTAGATTAAAGCAAAGCATTATTTAATGGCCATCTAAATAAGATTAAAACAATAATCATGAAATTAAGCACAAAATATATAATCAATTTGATAATTGAGAATGAGAACAATGAATATTATTAAAGACTCAAAATCACAACTAAGACTTTGAAATTTCCCTTAACCTAAGAAAAGTCTACTCCATAGAAACCACAAACATTAATCCAATAAACAATATAGCAATATGTAATCAAAAAGAGAAAGTAAAAGAAATAAAAACTCAGTGATCAATCGCACAATTCAATCTTCACTTCACTTGTGATCCTCTTGTTTCTTTATATTGTATCCTCTGCAAAATGCTTCTCTCTCCTCTGGACGAGCTCTAAAAATCCTATTTATATCCCTCTAAAAATTTCATTTAAAAATAACTTAAAAATTCAAAATTTATTCTGATCATATAGACAGCAGCTAGGCCCTCAAGCATTCCACCGCTTCATAAATCAAGCAATGCCTATTGACGATATTTTAACCATAACTTTCCCGATATAATTCAAAATTGAACAATTCTAAATGCCATGGAAAGCTGAGAAAAATATCTAAAACTTTTATTTTAAGTACAATTCCCAAAATATGGCTGGAGCAATATTAAAATTGAGTGTGAAGTTCTAGACTTGTAATACCGAGCTTAAACGTCGCATGTAAAAATCATAAACTAAGCATTTTTCACCCATAATGTCTTGGAACTCCTAAAAATACAAATTAAACTAATTTAACATACAAATAAATAATTGAGTGCATAATCATAAAAGAATAATGAATTTAAAATAGACAAATTCAACACAAGCTTCCTTTTCGTATGTTCTATTGAAGTCCAGTATCATAAAAAAGTGGCTAAGGTCGCAGTTTAGAAGTCATCGGAGCCTTGATGCTCAACTCCTTCTTCCACTTTAGAGGACCCTTTTGTCACAACCCCCTCACCATCTCTACTGATTTTGGTTAAAGATGACAATCTTATTAATTTGATATCAGCGACTTCCTTGAACAATGAAACTCTTAGCTTGGATTATCCATAGGGTGTGAAATGATCGAACGATCTGAATTTTACAATCTCATGTTCGTGAGTTTGAGCTGGAAATGGTGTTCTACTTTGAAACTCTATGTAAAAAACTAAGCTCATGAATTGATTCATGTTCATTTGGGTTTTGTTGGAAAGATAGTAATGGTAAAAATGGGCCATAGTGGGGAATTATGCTTACTATGGAATAATAAATTGAAGGTGGATATAATATCTTGTTCAAAGTTTCATATCGATGTGTTCATTGTTGAGATTGGTTAAGATGTTCACACATTGAGGTGTAAAACACTTAATGGTTTCACTTAAAGAGAAGTGAAAACATGAGATTGTGTAGAAGGCATCTAAAAGTGAATTTTATGGGTCTAAAGTGATACAATGAGGTATCTAAACATTCCCAAAAATTTTGGTAGCATTTGGAACAATTTTAGGACCATTGGAGGGGTCCAAAGTCAGAGTGGGTGGCAATATATCACCCCCTAAGTGGCGTAGCATCGCCTAAATGCGAAGGGCTTCAAAAGCCTTAGCAGGCGATGCATCACCTGCTAGTAAGCGACATATCGCTTGTCAGGCAATACGTCGCCTACATGCAGGTGATGCATCGCCTGGGCGGTCTTTTAGGGCCGTACAATTTACGTAAAATGCTCCAAATGATGTGTTTTAAATGCTCTAATCCTATTTGTTAGACCAATGATGATGCATTCACTATATATATGGGTTATTAGAGTTGAAAAGCCTCGATCACACCTTCCAACTCTTTCTCCAAAACTCATTCTCTCTCTAGCTCTTTAAGACCAAGGTTTCTCCAAGAAACTCATCAAGCTTTGCTTGACTTGCATGAGTTTTAAGGCTTGTTCAATCCCAAATCTCATTCTACTTAGTTGAAGGTTCAAGCAATTGGGAAGACTTGGAATAGAGATTTTGGACAACAATATCCATATTGTGTATAAGACATTGAAGTTCTCCAAGTTTGAAGATTCACGTTGTTCAATACAAAGGTTGCTTCTCTTTAACCTTAATATTGTATTTTGTCATTCTATTATGTTTTCATTGTTGATATAGATGATTAAATGTATCTAAGTTCATCTTATCATCATTTAATCACTTCGTTTCTTATATTCAAGATTAACATTCATATCATGAACATGTTTATTTGATTATCAAGAATTGCCTTCATACTTTGAATTTGAATCTTGATCAACATCTAGGGTTTGGAATATTGCATTATTATCATTATTTGTTATTCATTTGCAAAGAGTAAAGCCATGTATTCCCAACAATCAAAATTTCTATTTCTAATTACTTTCATTTTGTGTTTTGCATAATCAACAATGAGGGAAATTGGTTCTTCTTCTGCAACCTTCAAATCCTTGTTTCAAGATTTCGGTTGTGTTGGACACATAACCATGGAAGATCAAAGAAAGTTCTATTTGGAAATGCTTTACATGGATGTGGATATGGATTCAAAGTCTTCATCAACAAAAGATGAGACAACTCAATGGGATTACATGCTTAAGGAGATCGGTATCATCAAGTTCCTTATTTCTAAATGTGTAGATTTCAAGAATTTGAATGAAATGTGTTTGCTGCCATATTTTTGTGAGTTTGAGATTATTTTTTATATTAAGAGTAAAATGGTGAATGTTAATAAACAATTCAAGGGTTATTGTTGTAATTGTTTTGTTTGTAAAGTTATTGATCATCATGTGAAATATAGAAATTGTAAAATTAACCATAATGGGATTGAGGTCAATACAATTGATGATGAGATCTTTGTGACCTTAATTGAATTTAATGCATTTGATGAGGAATGTATGATAACCCTAAAGAGACTTGACATGGTTCATGCATGTAGTGATGAGACTAATGCAACCTTAATAGAAGGTGAACATGTCAATGCAATCGATGTTGAGATCATTGCAACCTTGAGTGAAGTTAATGCAACCCAAGGAAAGATACAAGGATGGTGGTATGATACTTGTGCCACTATTCACGCAACCTATGATAAATGGGAAATGAAAACAGATCCAAGGTACTTGGAAGGGGTTGCATTGATGTGTTCTTCACAAATGGAAAGAAAGTGACCCTAATTAATGTTTTCAATGTTCCTAATATGACTAGAAACATTATGAGTGGAAGTTTATTGAGTAAATCCGGTATCAAAATGGAGTTTGAATTCGGTAAACTCGCTATGACTAAGTTGGAAACTTTTGTGGGAAAGGGTTGTGCATGTGATGGAATGATGAAACTTTGTGCTCTTGATAGTGACAATAATGATATGACATCTAAATATTTAAATGTGATTAATTCTAATCCTATTACTTTGTGGCATAATAGACTTGCTCATATAGGTTATAGCACAATTAAAAGAATTATTAAATGTGGATTAATTAATTGTGATGTGAATGAGCATGATAAATGTGAATTATGTGTTAAATCTAAAATAGTAAAGAAACATTTTCCAAGTGTTAATAGATGTTCAAACTTGCTAGATTTAATACATAGTGATTTATGTGAATTGAGTGCATGTTGACTAGAGGAGGAAATAGATACTTCATAACTTTTATAGATGATTGCTCTAGGTATACTTATGTGTATTTACTTAAGAGTAAGGATGAGGCATTTAATGCATTTAAAATCTATAAAGCTAGAGTAGAAAATCAATTGGAAAGGAAAATAAAGACTCTTAGAAGTAATAGAGGCGGTGAATACTTTTCAAATGATTTCAATGTGTTTTGTGAACAACATGGCATTATACATGAATGCACTGCACCATACACTCCACAACAAAATGGAATAGCTGAAAGAAAGAATAGGACTTATCTTGAGATGATTAACTCTATGGTTTTACATGCCAAATTATGTTTATAATTTGTGAGGTGAAGCCTTGCTTGATGTGTATCATATATTGAATTGAATTCCTATGAAGAAGAACAATGTGTCTCCGTAATGAGTTATGGAGAGGAAAGAAGCCTAACCTAGGCTATCTTAAAGTGTGGGGGTGCCTTGCTTATTGCAAGAGCACGGAGCCTAAAAGGACCAAGTTGGGTCCAAGGATTGTAAAGCGTTCATTTGTTGGCTATGCCTCAAATAGCAAGGCCTATAGGCTATTAGACTTGAATTCTAATGTGATAATTGAATCGATAAAAGTGGAGTTCTTTGAGAATATATTATATTGTGATAGCAACTCTCAAGAACCCACAGGTGTTGGAGAATCTTTTAAAGAGAAAGATCCAAAGGTTGATGAACATAATATATTGCCTCAAAGAAGCCAAAGGCTTAAAGAGTTTGGATCAATTGAGAAATATTCTCAAGTAAAGATACTCTAAGGTAGACTTGAAGAAGTCACATGGAAATTTCCTATGATTCTTCAAGTTGAGGATGATCCCAAAACCTACCAACAAGCAATGTCTTCGTGAGACTATATGTTTGGAAGGAAGAAATAAATGATGAGATAAATTCAATTATGTAAAACCACACATGAGAATTGGTAGACCTTTCACAAGGTTCAAAACCAAAGGGTGCAAGTGGGTATTTTAGAGGAAATATCACACTGATGACACATACAATCCTTCAAAGCTAGAAGAGTAGCTAAAGGGTTAAATAAAAGGAAAGAATCAATTATTTTGACATGTATGCACTGGTTGCTAGGACAACCACAAAATGAGTTTTATTTTCCTTATCATCAATATATAACATTTATGTTCATCAAATGGATGTCTAAACGACATTCCTAAATGGAGATCTCGATGAGGAGATATATATATATATATATGGAACACCGGAGGGTTTTTTTCTAAGGAGAAATTAACATAAAATGTGTAGGCTTGTTAAATCATTAAATGGTTTAAAACAAGCACCAAAACAATGGCGTGAGAAGTTTGATAAAGCCACTGTTTCGGATGGGTGTAGACACAATAGTGGACAAGTTCTTATACTCTAAGACTTATGATGGCTATTACATCTTGGTGTGTCTATATATTGATGATTGTTGATTTTGAGTAATGAGATGAGAGACATAACGGAAACGAAGAGGTTTCTATCTTCCACTTTCTAAATTAAGGACCTTTGAGAGGTCGATACCTTCTTTGGTCTAAAAGTGAGAAGAAATAGTGGGGGTTATGCCTTATGTCAAGCTCACTTTGTTGAGGAATTTTTTGACATGTTTAGTAATCTCAAAATCAAAAAGGTTAATAAACCATTTGATTCAAGCATCAAGCTTGAAAAGAACAATGGTAATCTCTCCATAAGTGGAACATTGAAAAGTGATTCAGAGAGTTCTAGGGTACCTTAAAAGGACCAAGCAGCTAGGCCTCCAATATTCAAAATTCCCGAAGATACTTGAAGGATATTCCGATGCGAGTTGGATAACAAGTGTAGGAGATAATCTCTCCATAAGTGGTTGGGTTTTTATGCTTGGAGGAGGAGAGGTTTCTTGGGGTTCTAAGAAATAAACATTTATTTCACACTCAACCATGGAGGCCGAATTAATAGCTCTAGTGGCAACCAACAAAGAGGTTGAATGGCTTAGGGATCTCATGTTGGAGATCCCAATTTCCGCGGATGAGGGATCGACGATCTCGATACTTTGTGATAGTCAAGACACATTGGCTAGAGCATATAATGGCATATACAATGGGAAGTCTATACATATAATTCTAAGACATGAGTATGTGAGACAATTTATTCATGGAGGAATTATATCAATCTCATATGTTAAGAAAAGTGGGAACTTAACGGATCCATTTACAAAACCTCTTGCGAAGAGCTTAGTAAGTTCTACTTCAAAAGAGATGAGACTAAAGCTCCTAGAATAATATATTCACCAATGATGGAAACCCAACTCCAAACTTGTGAACATTAAGGGCAAGAGTTCAATGGGTAAGAACAAGTTATTGGGTGAATTGTTTCAACACTAACAAAATCATGAGTTCCATCCAAGGATGGTTAGTGTTGGTTGCTACCGAGTGAGGGTTAAGCCTAAGGCATTTAATGAAGTTCAGTTGTGTGCAACAAGCATCTCTAAAGGTAGCAAAGATGTTGTAAGAACTTCACCTATGTGAACTTAGAGGTGGTGCCTCCTCTCATGGGAGTTGGAGTTTTTCCCCATAAAGTTCATGAAATGGATGAGCACATGGCCATATGAGTGATAAGCGAGAAAAGTGGGAAAAATGAATGATCAAGTGGAGGTGTGTGTGGTGTTACTGGTTTAATCATTAAGGAGTACTTGGTTTAATCTTTAAGACACCAATGACTTCGATAAGACTTTGTAATACTTTTACTATGATAAAGTTAAAATCGAAAGATACTTTATTTTATGCACCAAAACTGTTAAGCTAAGAAGAGAGGATTATATTTAACCAAATAGGGGAATGTTGAGATTGGTTAAATATAATGTTTAAGATGTTCACACGTTGAGGTGTAAAACACTTAACAATTTCACTTAAAGAGAAGTGAAAACATGAGATTGTGTAGAAGACATCTAAAGGAGACTTTTATGGTTCTAAAGTGATACAATGAGGTATCCAAACATTCCCTAAAATTTTGGTAGCATTTGGAGCAATTTTAGGACCATTGGAGGGGTCCAAAGTTAGAGAGGGTGGTGATATGTCGCCCCCTAAATGGCGTAGCATTGCCTAAATGCGAAGGACTTCAAAAGCCCTAGCTGGCTATGCATTGCTTGCTAGGAGGTACATGCAGGCGATGCATCACCTGGGCGGTCTTTTAGGGTTGTACAATTTACTTAAAATGCTCCAAATAATGTGTTTTAAATGCTCTAATCCTATTTGTTATACCAATGATGATGCCTTCACTATATATATGGGTTATTAGAGTTGAAAATCCTTGATCACACCTTCCAACTCTTTCTCTAAAACTCATTCTCTCTCTAGCTCTCTAAGACTAAGGTTTTCTCCAAGAAACTCATCAAGCTTTGCTTGACTTGCATGAGTTTTAAGGCTTGTTCAATCCCAAATCTCATTCCACTTAGTTAAAGCTTCAAGTAATTGGGAAGACTTGGAATAGAGATTTTGGACAACAATATCCATATTGTGTATAAGACATTGAAGTTCTCCAAGTTTGAAGATTCACGTTGTTCAATACAAAGGTTGTATCTCTTTAACCCTAATCTTGTATTTTGTCATTCTATTATGTTTTCATTGTTGATATAGATGATTAAATGTATCTAAGTTCATCTTATCATCATTTAATCACTTAGTTTCTTCTATTCAAGATTAACATTCATATCATGAACATGTTTATTTGATTATCAAGAATTTCCTTCATACTTTGAATTTGAATCTTGATCAACATGTAGGGTTTGGAATATTGCATTATTATCATTATTCATTTGCAAAGAGTAAAGCCATGTATTCCCAACATTCATTTATCCTAATGATATTCTTAAATAGCATTTTAAGGGGATCTATGGACAACCCGACAGTTCTCTCCGTCACTTCTTTTTGGAGTTCTTTGAAAGACTTAGTCATGGATCCTTGGGACCGTGGCTTTGTGGTGGAGATTTTAATGAGTTTATCTTCAATCATGCAAATAGTGACATACCTCCTCGAGGTCATTTTTTGATATATAATTTTCACACAGCCATTGCTCGGGCTGATTTGATGGATTTGTGGTACAAATGACCAAAATTCACATGGTGCAATAAACATGGAAGTGATACTTTTGTACAAGAATGGTTGAACCATATGTTGTGCACTAATTCGTGGAGAACTTTGTTTAACAATTCATATGTTTCCCATATGAATTTAAAAGGAATGAATCATATGCCTTTTTTAACTAATGTTCTCAACAATTTGGAAAGTCGACCCTTGTGTCAGCGTGGTCTTAAGTCTCGGTTCTTTTTTTAGCAAGCCTAGGTTGTCGAAGAAGATTGTTGCCATCTAATATCTTCTTGCTGGATTGGGGAAAAATGTGGCTTCTGTCAATTCTAAAAATTACTTTTGTTGATCAATGTGTTGAAAGATTGGAATCACTCAATGTATAAGCGCACTCGTACTGCTAAAAATTCTAAGAAAAAAAAGTTAGACGTGCTTCACTCTTATCTTAGTTGTGCAAACTGGGGTGAGAATAAATTTGAAGGAGAAGAATTTTGATGTGCTTCTCTATAAAGATGAAATGTTTTAGGCTTATAGATCAAAAGATAAATGGGCAAACTTGGGGATAAAAACACTTATTTTTCTTTCATAATAATGCCTCGGCCAAGAGTGTTAAAAATTCAATTAAAGGGCTGAGTGATGAAGCTAATGTTTGGAGAGAAAATCATGATGATATTGCCCTCATTTTTTAAAGGTATTTTTTCAATCTTTTTTGTGTGCAAATAATGCATGTAATATTGAGTTGGAATTAGTTACTATTACTATTGCTAGACATGTTACTAATAGTATGAATGATAAAATCATGCATCCTTTCTCTGAGAATGATGTAAAACATTATTTATTCTACATGTATCCAAATGCTTTCCATTCTCTGAGAATGATGTAAAACATGATTTATTCTACATGTACCAAAATAAGAGTCTTGGTAAGGATGAGATGAGTCTAGGTTTCTTTATGAAATTCTAGGATTTTGTAGGGGATGATACTTGTGCAGCTTGTTTGGGATTTTTTAGTGGCAATGAGGGCATCTCTTCTTTTAGCAAGACCCTTATTGCGTTGGTACTAAAACTTAAAGAGCCTTCCAAGGCTATGGATTTTTGCCCCATTAGTCTTTGTAATGTATTTTACAAGATTATTGCAAAAGTCGTGACAACTAGAATGAGACAAATTTTGAGGGAAATTATCTCTGAAGAGCAAAGTGCATTCTTGCCTGACAGGTTGATTATTTATAATGTGTGTATTCGCATTCAATGTATGCATGACTTAAAAAGAAATAAGTAGAGGAAGCATGGATATTTGGCACTCAAGGTTGATATGTCGAAATCATATGACCTTGTGAGTTGGGAATTTCTTTGCCAGATGATGTTGAAGTTGAGTTTTCATGAAGATTGGGTGCATAAGATTTATGCTTGTATTTTACCTATGCACTATTCAGTTCTCATTAATGGGGAAGCTCATGGCATTACCCCAACTAGAGGCTTAAGGCAAGGTTGTAGCTGTAGCACCCACATTATTTCGATATAATATAGCCAATAAACACATGATTGCATTGCATTGCAATACATATCATACAATATGTATAATTTGAGCATGTGCATATTCTTATAAGTGTTTTCATGTATAAGTATAAAAGTTGTGTATGTGATGTCTATATGTATGCTCAATATTATTAACCTTGTGGCATTTGATTTTTCTTTTATTGGTGTTTGATGTGCTCAAGATATAAGAAAGTATGAAAAATATGGACAAGGCATGGAATTAAGTGAGAAAAGTGAGATATAGAAGGCAAAAGATGTTAAGTGGTGAAAAACAGTACAATGTCGATTACTAGTATTTCGGGGTAAAATTGAGTATTAGTGGATTTACCAAATATAATTGAGGTATGATTAAGGTCTCATTGATGAAGTAAAAATGGTTTTAGAACCATTAGATCAATTCTTGATGTGAGGTATACATGATCAGTGGTATTGATGCAAAGTCAAAACGAGCTTAGCATAAGTGCGCTACGCTTGATCGGGTAAGCATAACTATTGGGTATGAACTCATATGGACCTAAGGTTTGGTGTGAGTGTTTTACACATAAGGATAATAGGCCCAGCAGATGATTAAGTCGAAATTATTGAAGTGATAAGGCTTTCATAAGTCAAAAGGTGAAATGATGAGGTGCAAGGTGTCAAATTTTGATACAATAAGGCCAAATCATTGAAAATAAAGAATTTCCATCAACCTTATCACTTTGCACGACCATCACTCTGAAAAACAGAGAGAAAAGAAAACCGAAAACCATTTCTTGACTGGTTTGAAGAAATTCTAAGGAGATCCAAGTGAAATCAAAGCCAAAGAAGTGAATTAAGCTTAGTTCTAGCCTTTTTATGGTAAGTTCTTGTACTTGGAAGTTAAAATATGTTTTTTTGAATTTTTTTGAGAGCTTATCTATGGTTTTTTATCTCTTGTTAAGATATTTCTTGGTGGTTTCCAAGTGGTTTGAGGTTTAGAAAAGCTAGAAGAGATTTTTTTCGCTGAAAAGTTGCTCGGTAAGTGAAAATTTGTGTTTTATGAGGTTTTTTGGGTTCTTGGAGTACAAACTGATTTTTGGTTATTTGATTGAGTTTATAAGAGAGTATATATGTTTATAAATGTTTGAATAGATGTGGAGACTCATTTAATTTGGGTGATGATCTAGGAGATAAGAATTTTATCAAAATCGGTATATGATAACTTTATGATGAATCATGTTGGTATTTTTGGATATATGGTTATGGCAGGTTATTTGATGTTGATTATTGGTTGATTTTGATATTTGAGGATAGCTAAAATTAAGGGGAAACTCTGTCAAAATTTCTCCAAATGTCTAAGATAAATTTAACGCTCGATCTAGGTGGTTTAAGGAATTTTAGGCATGAATTGGATAAGAAATTTGATATGATGTTTTATGGGTATTTTTAAATGAGAGTTCAATGTATTACTGCCATCATTATGATGAGAAATCCATGCCATTGTCAGGATAAGCACATCAACACCTAAGACACCATTTGTTACACGGTGAATTATATTTTGGACAGAAGGTAAGTAAAGTACTCAACTGCAACATAAGAATTATATGTCACTACAAGAAAAAATGCTTTTAATAACACCAAAAATGTGTTATCAAAACCTACGATAACACTTTCTGATGTGTTAAGACAGACTATGTTATCGTAGGTCAGGGTACTTTACATAACACTTTATCAGTGTTATACAGATGTGTTATTGTACTGTCAATGATAACACAATTTCTGTGTTATTTTAATATATAGGTAAGTGTTGAGTTATGTTATTTATAGTCGATATTATAACACTTTTTTTGTGTTATACTACACTTTAGTATAACACTTTTTTTGTGTTATACTATACTTTAGTATAACACATTTTTTGTGTTATACTACACTTTAGTATAACACATTATTTGTGTAATATAATGAAGTTTCCATAACATAATTCTTTGCATAAAAAGTGTTATTGTAATATATATTATAACTCAATTTTCGTATTATTGTTATGTTTAGATATATTTAAATTCTCATTATATATTTTATTTATATTACACTAATTTATTCTATTATATTTTAATTTTTTTTATATAATTAAAATTAGCTTTCTAATATATACTAGCATCATCAAATGAACTTGATTTTCAAATAACAAAAAGTAAGAACAATCTACATTGAATTAACAATCCACAATTTAGTTTAAAACATGCAACACTGTCATTAACAACAAAATATTCTTTAAGTATTCAAGGAGTCTAAAAGTTACTACTTTCAACACAAAGAAATAAACAAAGTTACTACTTTCAAGGAGTCTTAAGTATCCTTTTATACTTTGCTTGTCATATCTGCAAAATAAACAAAGAAATATTTTATTGTTATTATCTAGCATCACAAATTACTTCTACAAAAATGCTATGGAAATTATATCCAAGAAAGGACACCACATACAAAATAATAGATTCACAACTACACCAAAGCAAACAAAGAAACCAAACACTAAATTATAAGACATTAGTTATTTTTTGAGTATGAAAATGTACCTCTTAGAATAACTTTTTTAGAAGGCCATGCAACTGTGGAACCAACAGCTTCTTGTATTGTAAGCATCGTATGATTAGGACAAAATAAGTAAGACTCTGGTACAATAGCAACATCAACCCATACTCGCATAAAGTCTGGTCCAAGAGGCTTTCCATGTACAGTTATATTTGGATCACTAGAATCCCAACGACCTTCAGCAACAATTGCATCTGCCCAGTCAAGCAAGTAGCAAGCATTCTTCCCTTCTATAAAGGTATGTCTTTTTTCTAGTGCAATACTCTACCAAATTTATTTTAAAGACAATATATTAGTTTCTGTAATTGTTCTTCTAAAATGAAAATTTAAAACAATAACAACTTTTATAATTTACCTTAGGCGACTGAATATTGTTTGACTGCGGTACATTGCAAGACTGTCCTTTGCTTGGTGTCACTTTACCACCAACCTAAATATAAAACCAAGATAAGTTTTATTGGAAGAAAAGAAAACTAAGATTTATAAGTGCAAGATAGAAATACCACCAAGTGTTCTTTAAGTAGATTCATCATTTCAGTCATTTTGAGCTTCATATTATGTTGCTCTTCTTCTAACTTGGAGATCTTGAAAATACTCCCGCTGCTCGAAATAAATCATTGGCGTTACTTGGAAATACTCCCGCTGCCTGAAATAAATCATATTCATAACTTGTGTTTGTCGTGCTGCGTTGGACTGGATCTTCCCCATGATGAAACCATGTTTTGTAAGATTGGTCCATGCCCCACAAAACTAAGTGATCGACAACTTCGTGTGAAATTTGATGTCTTAGATTGTGACATTTTTTGCATGGACAAAGAATCTTGGTTGGAAATCCAAGATTCGTCATGGCTGTCTCAACAAACTCTCTAGCTTTTTGCTCATATTCCACCGTTACTCTACAATTTTAGAGCGTACGTCAATAATCAAGCACTAACACTTAAACTTATATCCAAAATAAACTATATGATTTTGGTTACTAACCTGTTAAGATGGATTCAACTTTTATCCATCTCCAATGAATTTGTATTTGATGTTGTTCTCTTACTAAAATCTTATTTTTTGTCTGGGTTTAACAACTGTTAGACAAGACAATCACATTATTTGCGGTTGTAATATCAGGGTCATGACAAGGTCATTCACACACATGCTTTTAAAAGAAAACATGCCTTGGTTGAATTTCAGTATATTTGGGTTATTGAAGTTTAAAGCTTTATTGAATTTCATTCAGGGGCAGAGTTGCTTGTTCATAGTTAAATGATCACTTTTGCTGAAGATTCTAGAGTGGAGTTAATTACTTAATTCCAATTTACAAATTTGTTCTAGTTCCCTGTAGAGTGTTTGGGATTTCTTTATGGTCTCGTACCTTTTCTGATTGTTAATGGATATAAATTTATAATTGATTCCAAATTTATGGTTTATCGATCATTATTAGTTCTCAGTTTGATTGTATAACCATGTAGGTGAGTTGTGTTCAGAATAAGTGGTAAACATTTCTAGAAGAACAGGGTTATTTTAGATTTAGAGAGAGAATTAAGACAGAAAATAAAATAGAACTTTAGAGAGAAATAGAATAATAACAGAGAAGGTGAACATTTAAAGAGAATCAAGAGAGGAAGAATTCAGCAATTCATTCATTTCTTACTAGTGTCAAAAACAGTGGCAGAGCAAATTCCTCTTTGTAGTAGGGGTAAACTAGGGAATATAAATTATAATAGGCAGAATAAAAATAATTATAAAATATTGTTGAAAAAATTAAATTTTTATGGGGACAAAACATATTTTTTAACTAAAGTTTACTTGTAAATTATTAATAAAAAATTTAAGTGGGGCCTTGCTTCCCCTGGTCAAAAGCACTGTTGGCCTATTTATAGATAGGAAAATAAACTAAACTAGCAATTATAAAAACAGAACCCACGCATTCTATCACTGGAACCGAAATAATGATGGGAAAAAAGTACCAACTGATGATGTGATATTCCACAATCAATACTGGTAAGTGCTCATGTTCCCTCTTGCATACTTGCACAATGTAAAACTACTTGAATCCCTGGTTTCATTACTCAAATCGTTTAAAATACCTTCTGGTTTGAAATAGCATTTTGTACTAGTCTAATTGTTTAATTTCATCAAGTATTTAGGAGTACTGAAATATGTTTATGCCATGATTAATAAGTACTGTTTCATGGGTCATAAAACATTAAAACTTTGGCTGTTAATCAGGGCAAGCAACATGGGGAGGAGGCATTATTCTTGAATATATTAGTAGCTGGCTTCCATGCCATTATATGAGATTAAAATTATAATTTTTTTGGACTTATCCTCTCTATTTTATTAGTTCTTTGGATGGGGACCTGGGAAAAGTAGCAAAATGTTGAGTGTTTGTGCTGAGTGTTGTGTTTTGGGATTCTTGTACAAGTCTGGAAAGACAGGTTGCTAGTTTATGGTGCTATTGAGACTAGGTACTATGTGTGGTATATTATGACTAACATTTCTTCTGTTTCTTCTTAGTGCTATTGATTCATCTAGTTAGTGGTTTTATTTGTTAACTCTAACTTAGTTATAAACATCCTAAATTTATTTGGTTTCAGTCTAACTTTGAAACCTGTCCAAATAAGAGAGTTACATTTGCTATGTTTTGATTATTGATAAGGCAGCCTCTCTTTATAAATACAACCTAGAATAAAAGGAAATATATATAAGAAGGGAAAATATACTGAAGTTATTAAGATGCAGATTCCCTTATTACCCCTAAGAAATTTTAAGCAAGTTTACCATCTTTTGAGCTTGTTTAAATGCCTTATGGTGCTCTTAGTTTGTTCTGTTTATTGATTCATTAAGTCTGTTTCTGAGAATATTCTGACTTACTGAGCTGTAAAACAGAACGATCAAATTTTTATTTTTATAAAATTCTTGGATTTTAATGGTCATAGGATCATAAGTTCAACGTCTAGCCACCCAAATTGGAAGGGATAACTCTTCAATAGCAAGATTGAAGCTTAATATGCTAATTAGTTTCATCTAGCTGCATTTTGAACTTGGCCCGTGAAACCAATAGATAACTCGTTTAACTGCATTTTATTTTATTTTCTTTCAGAATCCCTACACTGAACATTCTTATGGCTGGTTATTTTATTTATCTTGTTTTGGTTTCTATGTTAGTTTGCTAATTGCAAAGCTACTGTTCCTTTTTGTCGAACAGGGATGTGACTTGCTAATTGCATTCTTGTTCAAGCTGCCATGTTTTGATTATTAGTTGTGCTTTAATTGATCATTGAAACTGTGTTGATGTTAAATTAATGGCTGATTGTACATGCATAAGAATTTACATGATTGTTAATAATGGAATCCAACAATCCATATGTAAAAATCTTGATTTTGTAAGAAAATGGTTAGGAGCTGACTTCTAGTGGGTTAAACGAGTTATGGGTCAAACTAATTATGAATTTTCTTGTATTTTATCTTGCATTTTAGGATGTATAGATGTCCATAATGTGTAAAAACGTGCAAGAAGGTTTTGAATTGACCAAGCGATAGCCTTTGCAAAATTTGTGTGTAGTCTGGGATAAGCATTTAAAAAATGAGGTAAATGGCTGATTTTGGACAATTATTTCGGTGGAAAAATCATTGCATTTTTGGATGATTTTTCGAGAATACATTATTTTAATATTTAAGAATCAAATGGCCAAATTTCAAAGGAGAATTTTAAAAGAGCTGTGAGTTATGAATTTTCAAAATTTGATAAAAATTTATGAGAATTTATCATAGTTTCTGGATAGCCAACTTTGAGTATCCGTTTTACCAAGTAAAAATGCCTAAAATGATTTTATTTTTGGTGTGAGTGTTTTTTATACAGCCTATTATGGTCCTAAAAATTTTTGGACCAAATTAATAAACCAAATAGCTTTTATAAAGTCTCAAAATTTGTTAAAAAGATTGACCTATTCCTAGACAGCCTTAAAGTAAGATTTTTGAAAATAAATGTCACTAAGTAAAAATAATTATTTTTGTGTAAAATTTTACAAGAAACTGCTTGATATAGCCAAGGTTAATTCTGTGAAGTTTGAGAATTTTTGGAGATGTAGTTTTCCCATTATAATTTTCAAACTAATCCAGTTATAACTTAGGACTTATAAAGTTTATACTCAGAGAAACATATGAGGACTTTTCTAAGTATTTAACTAAGAAAGCTACAAATTTATATTGGTAATGGTAAAATTTACTTTAGCACACCAAATGATTATTAAGATTAATTAGATATTAAAGGGGTAATATTTTAGTAACTCACTTTTTTATTTAAGAGAAAATTTAAAAAAGGTCAAATACCCTAACTTTTAGAGTGCCTATATTTTCAAAAGTAGGTGTGATTTTTTCATTAAAGCTTCAGCACATGTAGACATTTTACTTTTTTAAGGAAAAGGGTTTTGGTATATGTATAGTTTGTCTTTTAACTTGAGCATTTTTTTCTCAATCAGATAATTATCACCTCTTAACAGAATTATAATGTTTTTTTACTGTCTATGGCTTGTTATGGTTGATATTCTTATTCATTGCTCACTTTGTTTTGACAGACTGTATTATGTATATCTAAGTATGTTTGCGAAATTATAAGCCTACATTATTTGTATCAATGAATTTGTAGCAAAGCAGATTGTTTTGTGTAGCAAAGTACTTCAACCCCATTCTGAATTTGTTCGGTCATATTTTACTCTTAGGTGGCTAATAAATTTACCATTTTCAGGAGCTCTCGGAAGAAAACTAGAGTGCTTCTGTTAGTCTTCAGGTTTTATAAATTACTGATGTTTTCCACAATGGCTGCTTCCCATAGTATTGCTACAGACTATGGAAAACTTGATTGATTCTAATTTGCTATCTTGAGAACTAAAGAAAGCATAAAGAGATGATAAATTGTGTAGCTGAGTTTATAGCTATATGATCTAAAATAGCATGAATATGTAGTTTTAATATAATAATTGTAATCATAAAGATTTATATATGATCTAATGCTTTAATATATTTGTATGTAGTTGTCTAGTGGATTAATTAGAGAAAATATTATCAAAGAAAGTTAAGTATAGTTATTTTCTTCTAATTGTTTCTGTATAATCTTTCTAATTTCAGAAAATTGAGGATGAGACTTGAGAAGCTAGCTTGCAAGTTATGATTAAACGAGTTTCAAGTATGGTTCATAGTCTCTCTCTTTGTTTCTTCTTGGCTGGTTGTTTATCGAATACATTTTAGCGCCCCCTACTGTTTAAAAGGTTCACTTTCATGAAGAATAATAATAGTAGGTTATTTTTTTAGCTTCAACTGTCCACTGATGTTTTTATTTTCATGTCATTTTATAGAAAGAACTAAATCAATAGTTTATTGGCAATAGGGATGGAGGAACTATCAATTTTTTTTAACAAGAGAAGGTAATATTCTGGTAGGAAACTAATTTACTATCATGAGATATTGTTTCTTTTTTCTATTGTTTTGAAAGCAGATTTTTTAAATGGATTTGGTTAAGAATTAGCCTTAATATTAGTACTAATTGGAATTGTTTTAGTGGGACACTCTAAATTCCAATGAATAATCATTCCAAAAGCCTTGCTTTAATTTATGCATCACGTGTAGGACAAATCATGATGACTAATTATATATATGCTATAATGATAACCAGATGCTATAGTGAATCAATGATAAGATCATCTCAGTGATTCATTCATTCTAAAGTTTATATATTCTCTTTTTCTTTTTTTACCTATTAAAATTCATTCCTTATTGCTCAAATGGTTTGATTGTTCTAGTGTTGAGATTTTTAATTGTATGTTATAGCAGTTACTTGATTTTCTAGTACCATGATTCTTAGTCCCACTAAAGATTTCTTGGTCTAAATCTATTACTAATTTCTAGTACTTTAGTTTCATTAAGCTTTCAAGAGATTCTAATGTTGTTTTTAATTTAAAAATCAGATTCTAAAATGGTAGCCACTAACTAATTGGGTTTGGATCAAAGACAAGATTTTAGCTTGGGTTGTGGCAATTAAATCTAATCTATACATATGGAAATAATGAAAACAATATGACTAAATGAAAAATTTAATCTATACATATAATGAAAAATCTAATCTATACATATAAAAGCTTACCTAACCATCTATCAATACCAAGTCAAAAAATTCAAACAACACACAATAAGTTTTCTTCCTTATATCACCGCAGCACACAAACAAATTTTCCAGAACCTACTTCTCTAATACACACAAGTTTTCAACCTTCCGTTATCACCGCAGCACACAATTTTAATCTCAGAACCTACTTCTCTATGGATGAATATTTAAGATATTTAAACTCCTCTAACATTTTAAAGATATTAATAATAAGAGTTAAAAGAACAAATTCCGTACCTCTTGCAAATTACCTTTGCAATGCTCCTTGCCAATTCGATCCCCAACCTAAAGAATATAATCAATACTTAAAAGAGTAATACAAAATTAAAATTTGTCAATAGATATTAAACAAGCATGTATGATAAACTAACAAACTAAACAACATGGCAAGCAAGCTCAAACAACCAAAAATAAAAGTTGGAATATGACCAATCAGAATAAGGCATAACTGTCCAATGGATGGGTTTAAACTTTACAAGAGTGATATTGCATTGAAATATTGGGCTTTCTATTTTTCTTACTGTTTTCAGAATCTGAAGAGATTTTTCTTACTATTTTTCTTACTGTTTAAACTGTTCAGTGGATGCTTTCTATACGTGTTTAGTGTAAAGCAGACCCAAAGTTGGGTTCCCCTTAAAAAAAAGAAAAAGAAAAAGAAAGACCCAAAGTTGGGTTTAGTCTAGATCAGCATTCCTATAAATTAAGATTAAAGGTACATATTATTTTGTATTAACTTTTCATGACCTTTACCACTTCCTCAGCCTATCAACTCTATTTGGTAAGATTGCTAGTTTTTAGACTTGTCAGTAATAAATTGTAATACTAGATGGAATACACTGTTGCTATAATGAGTTTTAAATTAACAAGTGCTCCTCATTTATTTATTATTGTCAATATATATAGGAAGATCATTTAAATCCTAAAAATAAATAATTTTTATTTATTCAAGAAGTAAAGGAATATTTTAATCTTAAACATTAGATTATAATTCATGGTTTAGAAACAATGTCGTTACACGATTTTTTTAAGATCAAATGACCTATATATAAAAATAAAAATGTGTAATATATTCAAGAAAAATTATAGCAAATAAATAATTTTTCTTGAATATATTAGTAGCTGGCTTCCATGCCATTATATGAGATTAAAATTATAATTTTTTTGGACTTATCCTCTCTATTTTATTAGTTCTTTGGATGGGGATCTGGGAAAAGTAGCAAAATGTTGAGTGTTTGTGCTGAGTGTTGTGTTTTGGGATTCTTGTACAAGTCTGGAAAGACAAGTTGCTAGTTTATGGTGCTATTGAGACTAGGTACTATCTGTGGTATATTATGACTAACCTTTTTTCTGTTTCTTCTTAGTGCTATTGATTCATCTAGTTAGTGGTTTTATTTGTTACCTCTAACTTAGTTATAAACATCCTAAATTTATTTGGTTTCAATCTAACTTAGTTATATACGTATATTCTCTTTTGTGCTGCTGCTTAATTATATATTGGTTTCATTGGCTTGCTCCAAGTGTGCTGAATCTAACATTTACTGAATTGTTTTATGCCAATTTATATGGACAAAAATAGTAGACAAAAAATTAAAGTGATGAATTCAATGGTTATATGCTCAGAGTGGCCATGTCATTATGGTTTGCTTATATATATACACACACACAAATATAATGGCCAACTATTGAGCTAAACTATTCATTTACTCAAAGTGATGTGTATGTGAGATATTTAAGCACCATGGTGTCCATTAATTCTTTTCTTAGTTTTTATGATATTAATTAAAAAAGTTTTGAGAAAACTACATTTTCTACGTTTTTGGATTATATGTGCTCTGTAATTGCATTATCAACCTGTCATGAAATTAATATAATCCTAATACATATTTAGTTTTAAATAATTATAATACTATCTTTTTAACATAACTAGGAGGAGCTTTTACATTTATTTGGTACCAAATTATTTCAGAGCTTGTCTGTCTGCTTATTTTACAGTGTAATGTCTTCTTTTAACCACCCATTTTCATTTGTAAAAGTTATGATTAAATGCTTTCAATTTCACCATCCATCATGCCAGTTTCAAATAATGTTTGTTTGAATTAATTTGATAGCTATAAGTTGGTGTGTTGTGAACCTTTCCATATACATGAATTGACAGTATTGTCATTGTGTATTGTCATTTTTATTGGGTTATTTAAAAAATTCTATCATTATTTGATCACTTACCTGATTAAAAAAGACTAGAGTTTTTCTTCTCTTTCTTTTTTTTAATGACATAAAAGAGTTTCCCTAACAATAGCCTTGGTAGAACATTAGAGTGTAAGCTCTTTCATTCAAGCTGTTGATATTTAATTTTGTTTATTCGTATTTTGCTGAATATTCTTCTTATTTTAAAATATAATACTTAATATTCTTCAATAGTGTGTTACTTTATTTTAGTACCAGTTTTTTGTTGGTTCCTTGATCTGTAATGGAAGTGAAACAAGCACTTTTGTTAGGAAAGGTCATAAAATAGTAGACATGCCTCTTGACAGTGATGTTTTCCAAGTTTTTCTTGGCTACAATGATCCTTAACAGGTTTATGCATTTGTCTATATGTATATATTTTTTTTAAATGAGTTTCAATTCTTAGTTATAAATTTTTCTTGTATAGATAGCTATTGTTTTATTCTACATGGTTCCTGAGATCTGAAGCAATCATGATGTTGGGTTTTCTATTTGGTGGAATTAAGTTAAAGAATTTGACTTGAAATTTATGAAATTGTTCAAATGGTTTCATTGTTTGATGGCCTGAAATTAAGGTTCATATTGCACTAGGATACCAACTTGGGAAGACATAAATAGTGTTCATGCATTACAATGGCCTAACCAGGTTCAAGTAAAGTGTTTTACTGTATGTAAGTTAGCAAGAAATAAAAGGTTGTCGAGAGCAAATTAGTAACTTATAAATTCATGAACTGTACTTCTGGTTTATAAGATAAACATGTGTCAAGTAGACTTCTGTAACTTGTTATATTTTAATTGCCTGGTTATTATTTATGTATACATTTGTTGGCATTATGTGGTCATTAATATTATTGATTAGTTGTAGTTATCAGACTTAAAGGAAACCAAGAACCCGTGCACACGTGCCTTACACTAGAATATCATGTATACATTTATGAGGTGCATGTACCAACACAGGTTTAATACATACTTTAAGCATAAACCTTCCCCTGTTTTAGCAAAAGACTGAATTGTTCGATCACATCTTAATATTTTATTAGGATCTGGAAATGAAAAGAGACCATTTTTCATCTAGACCAGATTTAAAAAGGTCAAACAAGAAAAACCTAATTTAAGAATACCATCATATGATCAGTCATCATATAGCAAAGCAAGTGCGACACGCTACTAAATTCTGAGACCACCTGATTCATTTACAAGAGTGCAATTTTCTTTTTCCATTCAAGTAAGACTGTATTCTATCATATACAAGATTTACAACACTAAAGAAAAATGTGAACAAAGTAAAAAAAAAACATAAAAGAAGTTAATTAAGCAAAAGAAACATGAAAACAGTAAAGGTGCCTAATTTGTGTACCTGAGAATGAGTGAAACAGCTGGTGGGTTTGAGGTATTTCTCATAATAGAAGAGGCTCCTCCATTGATAGAGCAAAGGAAAACTTGGTACAAAGAGAGGGCTGACCTGCAAAAGCAAGCTACGGGACCTGCAAGACTGAAGAAATGTAGAAGAAATGCAGATTAGAAACAAATGTTCGATAAAACAGAGCAACAATCAACACAAAACCCACACTGCAATAACAAAAACAAAACAAGCTACGAGAAGACATGCAAGAGGGCTGACCTGCAAGAGCAAGCTACGAACGGAACACGAACGGAAACCGAGAGACCGAGTCTACGGGAAACCGAGAGAGATAGACCACGAACAGACCAGGAACGGAAAGACGAAGAACGATTGAAGATTGAAGGGACCGAGAGACCAGGAAGGGGAAGACCGAAGAATGATTGAGGAAATGGGTATAGGGGAAATGGGTACACGGGTTGAAAAAAGTTAAGTCAAAAAAAGTTAAGTCATTTGGAGGTACCTTATTTTAAGTTGCCGCCTGAAATTTTTTTTCACTTACAATAACTCTTTTTAAATTCTATTATAATCATGTGTTATGGTAATGGGTGTTTGGTGTAGTGTGTTATGTGAAAGTATGCATTATATGAATATTTTGTGAGTAAGTGGTATTAACATACATTGACACTTCGTCATAAATTTGTATGCATGGCATAATAGTGATATGGTAAATTATTATATGATATAAGACCATGCATGATATTATGATGATTAATTATATGATGCCTTTGCAAGTTTTGTGCAACATAAAAGAAAGTTGTAATAAGAAGTTTAAGTTTAGTGCCACTGTTTTGAAAAGGCAAATGAAAGTGTTAATAAGTGTAAATGGAGGCCTATAGTAGGCTTATAGTGGCTGCCCAATAATTTGGGCTAGGTTTTAGTGAACCAATTATATTGTTTGCCATGTTTCCGTTTTTATTTCTCCTCCATATGAGTTATTGTTATATGTATTGACACCACAATGTGTGGCCGCCTTAACTCTTGAGCCCAACGGGGCAACGATGGAATAAGGTTTTTAATGTGCAGTAATAAATTATGATATAGTTTTAAAACGTAACACCTCAAATATGGTTTTAACTGAAAATAAGTGAGGGTGTTACAGTAGCGTCCCAAAACTTATGATAAGGTTTAATGCATTAATTAACGTGACAAGAGAACATGTGGGGGTAATTATGTGTATTATATAAGTGAATATACATGATTATGTGTAATAAATGTGTTTAAAGACCGAATTTTGTTAAAAATGGGTATTTTCATAATTTTAACCAGTTGATGGTATATTGCTAATTAGTGTGTGCATGTGCATTGAGACCACATTATTATGTGATTATATATATATATTTGTATATATACATATATATGTGTGTGTGTGTGTGATATTCAACATGTGTAGATCCTTTTAGGCGATTTTAACAGAAAAGTCATAATGGGGATAAATACCCGGCTCGGGCCGAGCCTACGGGTATTTTGGGAATTTTAATAATTTAAGATAATTGGTAAATGAAATTAATTGGAGGAAAAGTTGTATTTTATGTATTATTTAAACATTTGGAGATTAGTGGGGTAATCGAGTTTTTGGGCAAATGAATGCCCTTGAGGTAGCTTTGAGGTTAAGTAAAGGCAAGGGGAAAAATGATCCATTTTCCAGGGTATTAGAAAAAATTGGCAAAGTATGCATAGCAGCCTTTCTTACCCATTTATCTATCTCTCTCCTTCATCTTCAAGTTACCAAAAAAACACAAGCTCACACACACTTGACAAGCAAGAACCAAAATCCTTGGAATTCTTGAGAAATTGTAGTAGAGATTGAAGCTTTCAAAGGAGCTAGAAACTGCTAAGTCATCTTCAATCAAGCTAGGATTTCGAATCATAGGAATAGGTATAAGTGCAATGTCCATAATTATCTAACAAGGTAAGGGCCTTGATTAGGGGCCAGGATGCCAGTTTACAAAAAGTTATGTGTTTATGTGATATATTTGTGTGTAATTCTGTGAGTTATATGATAATATGACTAGATATGCATGTGTTAGGTGTATTAAATATGCATGTGGGCTCATTTCTTATTAGAAGGGCAGTTTTCGTAATTTGGCCCGTTATGGGTATATTTGGAATATATGTGATATATGTGTGAGACCACATTATTATGTGGATATATTTGGTTTACTCAGCTCGAGGCGATCCTAGGGACCAAGTTAGCAGGAAATTCACAACGGGACCTAATACCCGACTAAGGGCAAGTCAAGGGGTATTTTGAGTATCTAGTACGTTACCAGGTTATCAGGTAACGGGAATAAATATTCGAGGATATATTTGGAGTTAGTGAGAATATGAGGGAATTTAAGGGATTTTGATCTTTTTTCCCTCGGGGACGTTTTTGGTACCCTGAGCCTCGGGATTTGCTTAAGGTTACTTAGAGTCTAAGTAAACCTCACAAACACCAAAATAGAGGAAAACACGTTTTGCATACTCTCTCTCTCTCTCTCTCTCTCTCTCTCTCTCTCTCTCTCGTTCACACACTTACTCAATTCCTTGGAAATTCTTGTGATTTAGGAGGAATTGAGGCTAGCTTACGCTCGGGATTGCTTGGGGAGAAACTCAGCATCATCCGAGGCAACTAAGGTAACAATTTCCAGCCTTGAATCCCTCTATTTTTCTGGTTTTTAGCTAATTTTAGAGTTTAGGAACTTAGTTATGAATTTTGGGATTTGATGGGGTTTTGGCCAAGTTTAAGCTTGTGTTTTGTGTGCTTTGAGGTGATGAGTTGATTGGGAACTTTACCTTGCGGATTTAACTATGTTTAGATCGATTTTTGGTGGGTATTGGCTTGAAGAAATCGGGAAAATTTCTAAGTTTTCATGGCGATGCGCGACCTTGTTCTTGGGGCGTCGTGGCTCTCATGAACAGGAAGGAGTAGAAGGTTTCGAGCCTGCATTTTCAGCCGTGACGCTTGAATGGTTTTTTAGCCGTGGGAAGGTTTTGAGTGTGGGAACTCAAACCTAAGGGCTCAGGATCGATCCTACTACCTAGGCCAGTAGAATTTGACGCCTCAAAGGCTAGGACTCGATTCGGAAGCCTTTATTTGCTCGTTTTGATGAGATTCTCTATTGGTTGTGACTAGGTTATTGCTAGGGGCTTAGAACCAGGATCGTGCTCGAGGGTCGTTCTTAATATATGTTGCACTTAGACCTAAGGTAAGAAAACTACACCCAATACGTGATATATGTGATTAGGGCTTGGTTTGGTTGTTGATTATAACTATGAATAGGGCTTAGCCCCTAAGAATGAACGTGAGTTAGGTTATGCTTGAATGCTTTGTGTCTGAATAATTGTCTAATGAATGCTTGCCATGTCTGCATAGGTAGGGCTCAGCCCCGTTAAGGAACATGGTTATTATCGTTTTTCTGTTTACATGTATGCATACTTGTATTTTTTGAAGTATGCTTATTTGTATCTGTATCTATTTGTTTGGTTATCTGAATGTTTGATTAAAGCCTTGACTATTAGTTAAAGGCGACAATAGCGCGATGCGAGTTGGTCGAGAGGCTTAGGCCCAACCAGAGGCGTACTATTATGTTGGCCGACCCTATGGCCATTAGAAAACAAAGCACTTGACTAGCTCTATGGCTAGTTACTCAGAGCTAAGGGTAAGGACCCCAAATGACTCTATGGTCACATAGCCATGACATAGGGCCCCGGGTTGACCCGATGGTCATCTGTTCAAGGCAGCGGGCCCCAGAATTATCCAATGATCATTCATTTGTAATTGTATGCATGCATGAATAGGTTATTGGTGCTGGGCATGCTAGATATGTATTTGGAATCTGTATTTACTATTCATACACATATTTAAGTTTTCTTGCTGAGCCTTGGCTCAAGAGTGCTATGTGGTGCATGTAAGGGGAAAGGAAACCTAGAACATCCATGAGTTCGAGAGCTTCGGTGCTAGCGTGTACATATGTGGTTGCTCATCCACTATGACCAAGGATATCTCAGAGGAACTAGGGTTGTATCCCTTATTATTTTGCTTAGGTCGGATGGTTGTAACTTTTGATTGTATATACCTTCAAACATTTGTTTGTATCCTTTTGGGATCCCAAGTATGTATTAAACTTTTAAATGAAAAGTCAATGTTTCCTTCGACCAAATTTTTAAACCTTAACCCTTGACATTAACCTTAGTAACACATTTATAACCAAAAAACATGATTAGCAAGTCTGACACTATTTAAAGTACACAGTGTAACGGTCCAGGATTAGGAGAACGTTACAACTCGGTATCAGAGCTGCCAATGTTTAAGGGTTCTTGAAGACTGGTCGGGCATGTACACTCGCCACTAAAGACAAGCTTGACTCAGGGTTTGGTAACTACTTATTTTCATAAAGAACATGCTTATTAGCATTGCTATATGTGTATAAATGCTTGAAAATGCTTATTTGCATTGTTAATTGCTTATGAATGCCATAAATGCTTATTAGCATTGTTGTTTGTTGATGAATATCAAGAATTGTTTATTAGCACCATGATTGAATGTATTCTTTGTTGGCATGCTTATTATCATTGCATTTGTTTATTTGTTTGGTCTTGGACCGTCAGGCGACAAGAGGTATAGTTATTACTTACCTAGCGGCTGATTTGATCACTGCGGAGTGTGATGGTTATCAGTATGCTTCATCGAAGGTTAAAGAGGTTGGCTGGCCAAGAAATATAGGCCAGGGAAGAGAATGAGCAGGGCCAGGCCTAACCCTCAGCTCCAAAGAACTAGCTACAGGTGCTTACAGATATGCAAGCCAAGTTACAAAGGCAGGAAGATGAGATTCACCTTTTGAGACAGCAATAGGTTCCAGCAAGGAACTTATCGCCTGCAGTTGCAGCAGTGATACAGTTAGAGGTACTAGCGGCAGTACAACCCCAGGCAGGGGGAGATAGATGGGGAACCCCTGTATGAGAGGTTTAGAAAACAACACCTTCCAGTTTTTGTAGGCAACTCAGACCCACTGAAGGCGAAGCAGTGGATGACTATGATAACCACCATCCTAGATTTCATGAGGGTAGGTGGTAATGAGAGAGTGGCCTGCACCACTTACATGTTTCAGGCGGATGCCCGGATATGGTGGGAGGTGGTATCCCAGACCAAGGCAATAAATATTATGGAATGGGAGGAAGTAAGAACTCTGTTCAATGAGAAATACTACAATGACGCGGTTAAAGTTGCGAAGGTTGAAGAGTTAGTAAGTTACTTCAGGGCAATATGTTAGTAATCGATTATCCCTTGAAGTTCAACAAATGGGCAAAGTTTATCGGGGATCTTTTGCCCACTGATGGGACCAGAAGAGAGAGGATTCTCTAGGGGCTACAACCTATGATAGCCCGGAATATTCTTATTACTACTGTGACAGGGGTGACTACCTATGCACAGGTTGTGGAGAAGGCGCTTATAACTAAGAGCGCAAAGAATAAGATTTGGTGCGAGAATGCGGCCAGAAGGGACTCTAGGAGGCCGGGACCTCCATTTGTAGGCTGTGGTAGGGGCGAAGGCCCTAGTGACCGAATGAGAAAGACTTCAAATACATTTTCAATTCAAGGGCCAGATAGGAGGCCACGGGGCATACAGATAGGCCGCCAGGGTGGCTGTGAGATCTGGAAAGCATTCCCAAAGGGTACTCGGTATAGGAGGCCCCATATTGGGGAATGTCGGGCGAAGGCCTACTTCGTCTGCGGGAGTGTGGGACACCTGAAGAAGGACTGCCCGAAAGCCAAAAAGGAAGGGCCCAAGAAGGTGGATAGCGTGACGCTAGCTTGGGTGTTCACCTTGACCCAGGCAGAGGTCGAGGCTAGTCTCTGGGTGGTTACAAGTCAGGTTTCTAGTGCTAGGGCCCTTTATAATGTTTTGATTGACTTGGGTGCTACGCACTATTTTGTTGCTAGTATGATTACAGATGGAATGTGTATACCGTGTGACTTTTATCCTATGGGGTTTGGTACTATGCTACCTACTGGGGAGTTAGTCATTTTCAAGAGATGGGTCAAATCATTGCCAGTGACAGTGGATGGTAGGGAGTTGTCAGTTGACTTGGTAGAGTTGGTTATAACTGATTTTGATATAATTCTAGGTAAGGATTGGTTAGATAATTATGGGGCAATGATAGATTACAATAAGAAGGTGATAACCTTTGAGCCTGAGGGTGAGGACCTCTTCGTATTCATTGGCACTTTGCATGGACCCCATATACCTATGATATTGGTACTTAGATCTAGAGACCTATTGCAGGAGGGATGCATAGGATTCTTAGCTAGTGTAGTTGATACCACTCAGGTCGTTCCAGTGGGACCAGGACAGACCAGATTACTCTGTGTGTTTCTGGATGTGTTTCTAGAGGATCTGCGAGGGTTACCTCCACACAGGGAGATAGAGTTTGTGATTGAACTGGCACAAGGGATAGAGCCAGTGTCTAGGGCACCCTATAGGACGGCTTCGGTAGAGTTGAAGGAACTGAAGGTTCAATTACAGGAGTTACTAGACTTGGGTTTTATCAGGCCCAGTTTCTCTCCATGGGATGCACCAGTTCTCTTCGTGAAGAAGAAAGATGGTTCTCTGAGGATGTGTGTCGATTATAGAGAAACAAGTTGACTATTAAGCACAGGTATCCTCTGCCAAGGAGTGATGATCTGTTTCATTAGTTACAGGGTAGGACGGTATTCTCCAAGATAAATCTTTGATCTGGTTATCACTAGTTGCGGATTAGGGAGGAGTATATACCGAAGACAACTTTTTGCACCAGGTACGAGCATTATGAGTTTTTGGTGATGTCATTTGGACTGACGAATGCCCCAACAACATTTATGGATATGATGAACAGGGTGTTCAAAGATTACCTGGATCGGTTTGTGATCGTCTTTATCGATGATATACTGGTATACTCTCAGTCAGAGACAGAGCACGAGCAACATCTCAGATTAGTACTACAAAGGCTAAGAGAACACATGTTGTATGCGAAATTCAAGAAATGTGAGTTCTAGTTACCATAGGTGACTTTCTTGGGTCACATAGTCAGTAAGGATTGAATTATGGTGGATACAACAAAGATTGAGACGGTCAGAGATTGGCCAAGGCCAAAGAATGCTTCAGAGATCAGAAGTTTCATAGGATTGGCAGGTTATTACAGATTCTTTGTGGATGAGTTTTCCAAGATTGTGTCACCACTGACAGAGTTGACACGCTAGAATCAGAGGTTCATAAGGTCAGACAGGTGTGAGGACAATTTCCAGAGACTGAAGAAGTATTTGATCACCGCTCCAGTTTTGAGTCTTCCTACAGATCTAGACAAGTTTGTGGTTTATTGTGATGCCTCGAGGAAGGGCCTAGGTTGTTTCCTTATGCAGACAGGGAAGGTAATTGCCTATCACTACAACAAATTTGATATACAATGACTCCCTACAATGTCTTACACCATTGGTGTAGGACATTAAAACTTATCAGAGGTTTTAAATGTCTGATGATGTAAGACATTGAAACTTTTATTAATGGCTACAATTGGAAGACATTAAAAATGGTGGAAGACGTTGAAAATAGGATAGAGAAGTGGCTAGGGGGACATCCAACGTCTCCCACTGGGAGTCGTGCCACGTGTCCCATGTCTCCCAGTGGGAGACGTTGGATGCACCAGGAGGACATCCAACGTCTCCTAGTGGGAGACGTTGGATGTCTCCCTAGCATATTTACTTAATTTTTGCTTCTTCTTCCTCACATATGCGTGAACCAGAGAGCAAAAGGAGAGCACAAAGCTGCATTTTTAGGGTTTTAAGGTAAGTTTTTTAAAATTTTCTTGAATTTCAGTGAATTATTTCAAAAAAAAAATCATAGGTTTAGCATTAGGATGAGTAATATACATGATTTTGTGTTAGTTTTACATTTTTATGCATTTTTTTCTATACATTGTAGGATTTATTAGTTTTTTCATGGAAGTTTTTATAGATTTGTGATTTCTTAGTTTTTTTTTAATTTAACCTATCACATTGTATAGATTTCATTAAAGTATATATGTTCATGATTTTTTTTAATTTTTATCATTTTTTATTTCGAAATTTAGATATATTTTTGTATATATATTTAAATTTTTTTTTTTAAATTGTAACTATTTTGTTATATATATAGTTATGTGAAAATAAATTTATTAAATAATTTTAAAAATATAAATATATGAACATTTTTATGTTTTTGTTGATTATTAAGTTTTTAGGTTATGAAATTTTTTATTGATTTTTTGTTTAGGTTATAATTAGTGGCGCATTGGAGTTTTTTTTATTTGTTTTGCCAATCATTTACTATTATTAGATATTTAGTGATATTTTTTTAGTAATGTTTAACATATTAATTAATTTAATTTCGTAGGTTGTGATTTTGGTGGTGAGATTTTAGAGAGTATTTTGCATCAAAATTTCTATATCAATCACACATTTTGAGGTAATTAAGTTTCTAAAATTACAATAATAAGTTATATATTGCTAGATATTTAGTGATATTTTATTTATTATTTATTAATTTTATTTTATTGGTTTGTGGATTTAATAGCGAATTCGATTACTACATGAAGTAATTTTGCTAGCTTTTGGATTATTAATTGCAAGAGGTACATATATATTCTCTTACTTCTACTATTAATATTATTAAACAAATATTAGAGGAGTTTGAATATCTTAAATATTCATCCATAGTGAAGTAGGTTCTGAGATTAAAATTGTGTGCTACGGTGATAACAGAAGGTTGAGAACTTGTGTGTTTTAGTGAAGTAGGTTTTGAGAAATTTGGTTGTGTGCTGCAGAGCTATAAGGAAGAAACTTATTGTATGCTGTTTGAATTGTTTGTTTTTCTATTCACATGCAGATGGTTAGGTCACTATTATAGGGGAAATGTTGCCCGATTTTATCTAGGATAAAGACATCCTATAAGGAAGAAACTTATTGTATGTTGTTTGAATTGTTTATTTTGTTATTCACATGCAGATGGTTAGGTCACTATTATAGGGGAAATGCTGTCCGATTTTATTTAGGATAATAAACGATTAGTTTTATATCGACATCCAACTTTATCACGTGCTTATTTAGTGTCGTTCTTTTCTTTTTGATAGACATAGGAGAATATATGGATAAACAGTGGATGTCAGCGAATAGGTTATCTGCGGAATATAGGAACGGGGTCGATTTGTTCTTAAGGTTTTGTTCGGAAAATGTGAAAGACCCAAATTTTACTTATTGTCCATGTCTTAAGTGTGGAAATGTTAAAAAGATGGATCTTAAAAAGATTAAAGAATACTTATATTTCAATGGGATCGACAAGAGTTACACAATTTGGTATTACCATGGGGATATAGCTCCTATTGCTCCAACTCTGCCATGTAGACAAAAAGGAGTGAGGAGAAATATAGTAGAGGAGAACTGGGATCCATTAGATGAAATGATTGACGACACACATTTTGGATCAGGAGTAGACCCAAATAAGTTTGAGACACTCCTTAATGATGCTGAGAAACCAATTTACCCTGGTTGTACAAGATTTACAAAATTATCTGCGCTTCTTAGGTTGTACAATCGAAAAGCTAAACATGGCTGGAGTGATAAAAGCATTACTAATTTTTTTTTTTTGAAGGAGTTCTTGCCCGAAGATAATGAAATTCCAATTTAATTTTATGAGGCAAAGAATATGTTATGCTCATTAGGCATGCAGTACGAAAAAATTCATGCATGTCCTAATGATTGCATATTATATCGAAATAGCTTTGCAGACGCAAAATCGTGTCCTACTTGTGGTGAGTCACGATGGCAAAAGAAAAGAAATGGTGACGATGTCAAGGAAGGAGTACCTGCCAAAGTTTTGTGGTACCTTCCGCCAATTCCTCGTTTCATCCGATTCTTTAGAAATGCTGAACATGCTAAAAAATTTTCGTGGCATGCTAATGAAAGAATAAAGGATGGTAAATTAAGACATCCAGCTAACACCCTAGCTTGGAAGATAGTTGATTTGAAGTGGCCTTCTTTTGGAAATGAATCTCGTAATATTCTTCTAGGTCTTTCGACTGACGGGTTTAATCCACACGCATCTCTTAGCAATAAGTATAGTTGTTGGTCTATTATGCTTGTTATTTACAATCTACCCCCATGGTTGTGTATGAAAAGAAAGTTTACACTTTTGACCTTGTTGATATCAGGACCTAAACAACCTGGTAATGACTTTGACGTCTATTTAACTCCTCTTATAGATGACTTGAAAACTTTGTGGGATGAAGGGGTTAAGGTTTATGATGCATATAGGTAGGAAAACTTTAATCTTATAGCGGTCTTATTATGGACAATTAATGACTTTCCTGCTTATGGAAATTTATCTGGGTTTAGTGTGAAAGGATATAAGGCTTGCCCCGTTTGTGAAGAAAAAACATGTTCTGAATACTTGAAACACTCTCGGAAAATATGTTATATGGGACAAAGGAAGTTCTTGCCTAATACGCATAAACTTCGGACTTGGAAGAAGGCATTCACTGGTCAACAAGATTTTGAGGAGGCTCCTGAGCCATTGAATGGGATCCAAGTACTTGAGAAGACGTTTAAAATTGTGTTCAAGTTAAGGAAGCCTAAAGTTTGTACACCTACAAAGATGAAACGTAGTCGTAAGGCTAAGGTTGTGGAGGAGCCAAAAGGGTGTTATAAAAAGAAATTTGTTTTCCTCGAACTTGAATATTGGCCTTTCTTACTTATACGCCATAATTTAGATGTTATGCACATAGAGAAAAATGTATGTGATAGTTTGATTGGCACTTTGTTGAATATTCATAGGAAAACTAAGGATGGAATTAAGGCTAGACAAGACTTGGTTGCAATGGGTATAAGGGATGAATTAACTCCAAAACCAGATAAGAGACGAACATATTCATCTCTTGCTGCATACACTCTTACTAAAGAGAAAAGAATGGAAATTTGCAGATGTATGTTTAATATAAAAGTTTCAGACAGATATTCCTCAAATATAAGGTCATTGGTAGACATGAAAAGTTGTATTCTGACTGGTATGAAATCTCACGATTGTCATATTCTAATGTAGCATTTACTACCAGTGGTCATTCGATCTGTGTTTCCTAGGAAAGTTCAAGCTGTAATCACAAGGTTATGCTTGTTTTTCAAGTCATTGTGTTGTAAGGTGATTGATCCGCTTAAGTTACCCAAGTTAAGAGATGAAATTGTTGAGGTATTGTGTGAGTTGGAGAAATATTTACCGCCAGCATTTTTTGATATAATGATCCATCTGACAGTTCACTTGGTTAGAGAACTAAGATATTGTGGTCCCGTTTATTTAAGATGGTTGTATCTATTTGATCGATATATGAAGATTCTTAAGGGGTATGTTAGGAATAGAAGTCGGCCAGAAGGATGCATCGTCGAATGCTATATTGCAGAAGAGGCAGTTGAATTTTGTTCTGAATACATGACTGGTGTACAAAGAATTGGGTTAAATGATGTTGAACATGTTGAGATTCAGAGTCGTCGTGGTAGCGTTGTATCCACAGTAAGTCGAGATATACTAGATGAAGTGCATCGTCTTGTGTTGCAGAATATAAATGAAATTCAACCTTATATCGAGTGAGTTATATTCATATAATACATTTAGTTTAAGTTGTGTAATTTTGTATGTTCAGTTGTTTAACAACATATGTATAATTGAAGGGAACAGTTTAATTGGATAAAGACCAAATTTCCATTCAAGTCAAGGAACTCAAAATGGTTACAAGACAAACAATATCGAACTTTTAGTAGTTGGATAGAACAAAAGGTAAATTGTGTTGATTATGGAAAGTTGTCATTAATTGGTAATTACAAGATGACATGGTTGGTTGTTTTTAGTGTTTTGTTTTGGTATGTTGATTTAATAGGTTGTGGCAGAATTACAAAACACATCAAATAAGGTTTCAGACATCGCTAAGGGGATTTCTCGAGGACCTTCTGTTAATGTCATCAAGTTTTCATCATACATGATTAACGATACTCTATTTAACACTAGGGAGTGTGATAACAACAGAAACACACAAAACAGTGGTGTTAGCCTTGTTGCTAAAACTGTGCAAGTCTCTAGTGCAAAAGATAAAAATCCAGTTGAATGTGATATGACTTTTTATGGAGTAGTAAATTAAATTTGGGAGTTAGATTATATCACAACTCGAGTACTTGTTTTCTTTTGTGATTGGGTGAAAAGTGACAGCAGCATAATATGTGATGATTTTGGTTTCACATTAGTTAATCTAAAACAAATTGGGCACAAATCTGACCGATTTATATTAGCTTCACAAGCCAAACAAGTATTTTATGTGAATGATCCTTCAGACAACCAATGGTCTATTTTTCTTCCAACGCAAACAAGAGAATGGAACATTAAAGATGGTGATTTACATGATATACCTCTCGAAGAAGAACTTGTCACATTCACCGCAATAGAAGATAATGATGAATTTGATGATGATTGTATTTGTTTCCATGAAAATGGTGAAGGATTATGGGTTGATGATAATGGGTCTTGAGGTACCATTCAATGAGTTTCATATGTTTATGATATGTGAAATTTTTAGTTTCATCTTTAATTCAAATGTTTGTATAACTTTTTTTTATGATTATGAGGTTCCAAAATGGTTATAATAATGATATTTATGTTTTACAGATGGAGGGTGATCCTTTTGGTGGTAATTCTGATGAGTGGGAGCATCGCCCTCATTCTCAGCCAGTGGAACAAGAACAAAAAACTGTGAGAGGACGTACATGGATGACATCTTACACCTGTTGAATACAACGAGTATGGTCAAAAAGTTGGTGAGACTAGAAGCAATGTTTCATCACAACTTGGAGCTATTGTTCGAGCCACTGTGTCCATCAACACTAACAGTTGGAATGATGTTAGTATGGTGGATAAAAAATATAATATGGGATACAAATGAAGGTATGGTTTTATTAATTATAATTCATTTAATGTTTTTAAAATATATATTGTTTTGATAATATGATTCTTATTACTTTCAAACTTGCAGAAAACTTATGATTTGGACCCCAAACAAAAGAAACAAATGTTGATGGATGCGGGAATGTACTTCCAAAATTGGAAGACTAATCTCACAAGGGTACACGTGTATGGTGCTATGAAAAAATTCCCAAATGAGTTCCCGCCAGCTATTCCATTTGGATTTGAGAATGTCATAACTCTAGATGAATGGTTAAAGTTTGTAAACTCAAGATTAACTCCCGAGTGGGGTAGAAAGAGATAAGAGATGAAAAATTATCGAGCATTGAATAAATACAATCACAACCTCTCTAGAGTAGGCTATGTGTGTATTGAAGAGATGTTAATGGAACAAAGTGGGAAAAGTCTGACTGAACTTGATAAGGCAAACTTGTGGAGCATGGGTCATCGGAATGCAAAAGGAGAGCTAGTTGGAGAGGCCTCTGAGATTCAAAAAAAATATTATAAGTGTTCATATTTAATAATGTTGATATATCAAATTATATATTAGCTTCTATATATAACTTTCTGTGAATATTGTTTCACAGGATCATTACCGACAACTCCAAGCTAAGGGTAAATGGGCACCTGATGGCCCTAATGATGTGCTAACGAGGGCGTTGGGCACTCCTGAGTCCCGAGGATGTGTTAGGGCTGGAGGACACGGTGTGTCCCGCACAGTATACTGGAATACTCTGACACCTACCTCAACGAAAAATAAATCGAAAGCCTCTTCTTCGAATGACGACATTAGAAAGGAGTTTGAAGAAAGATTTCAAAAACAAGAAGAAGAGCATCGTCAACAAGCACAACGTCTGGAAGAGCGCCTTCAACAACAAGATGAGCTCTTGAGAAAATTCATGGCCCAACAGAGTGGGTCGGGATCCAACGTTGGAGTCCCACCAGCACCACCATCATACTATGTGCCCGACCCACCAGTGCCACCAGCACATGCATCCTACTATACTCCTAACCCACTAGCGCCTCAAGCAGAAGAACAAATTATTGCACTACAACCACTTTTGCAAGAGGTAATCAAACTTTCTTGAATATTCTGAAACCAAATAAATTTCTTTATTGTTTCAACATGCTTATTTGTATATAATATGTTTCTTGCATAGGGCCAAGCATGCCAATCAGCAATTGGTTCGGTTTCAAATGTTGTTGCATTAGGTAAACTCATTGAAAGAGAGGCAGGCAACAACTACCAAGTTATGATTACTAGCGTTATTAAGCCAACCTGTCCTCTCCCTTTTGCATATCTTGATTTGGACATGTATATAGTTGCTCAAGCCATATGGATGCCAATAGCGTGGCCTAAGGATTTGGTCATTATATCTGAAGATATATATCATGAGGTGATGCCAAATTTTTACATAATTATCTTTATAATTCTATATTTATTTGTTTGCATTTTTTTTTTAATTGTTGATATTGTTGTATACAGGCTCCCTCTACAAGTAGGACCAGATCACAACGACCAAAAGCTCCATCAACACAACAACTACGAGAATGAAGACGACCACAAACTCCTCCAACATAATTGCTCCGCACTCCATTGGAACGATTACAAAATATCGTATCTCATTGGGCTGATGGCGAGTGTGTTAATCTAGGCATAGAGTTTGAAGTTTTTGATCAGGATATGTCTCACTGTTATATATTTAAGGATGACATACTTCAGTTTGCTCGAAAGGAGAAGATTGGACAAGCAGTGGTCATCAGCTACATGAGGTATATATCTCACAAAGTTCATTCCTTTTATTTTTCTAATTGGATTTATTCAATCATATAACAATTTTCATATTTTTGTATTAGGTTCATTTATAGATATGTGGTACAACAAGGTCGCCAAAATAAGTTTTTATTTGTCAATCCTAATATTGTAGCCACTCAAGGGAGTTCATTCGATGATCATGTTCAAAATATGTTCAGACGATGCAATGACATAAAATCAAAAGAACAAATTATGCTTGTCCCTTGGAACCATGGGTAAGTTTAAAAAGTTTTCATTTTTCCGACCCATATCAATACTTTCTTTGTTTAACATTTGAGTTATAATTTTTTGGTTTTTCTTATGCAGTGAACATTAGATGTTGCTTATTTTGGCACCGTATGCATATCATGTTTATTGTTGTGATCCGGTGAATTCATATTTGAATAACCGTGAGGAGATTGTATCAGTGATCGTCAGCGCTTTCAATCGTTTTTTCTCTATGAATCTTCCTGATGTCGAGATCCTTGATACTCTACGCATTAAGCAACCTTAGGTAAGTAATTACAACTTAAATTTTTGAAATTTTTTAATTATTAAGTATAATAATATGTATGCATTTTTTAACAAGTTTCAATTTAATAATGAATTACTGATACTTTTAAATAATTAGTGTCCACACCAACCGGACAATGTGGCATGTGGATACTACATAATGAGGATGTTGAAAGATTTGATTGAACATGTGAGTCCCAGACATTACTTGAGAACGATATTATTAATTAAAATTTACAAATTATTTTTGAAACCATATATATAAATGTAATCAAATAATTAATTAATATATTTTACTTTATATTTTTTGCAGCTAACAAGTACGTCATATAGAGAGGCACAAATTGATGAGTTGCGACAAGAATGAGCGACATATATGTTACCAATAATCCAAAGTAACCAACCTCGTTGATAGGTTTTTTTATTTTTTACCTCTTTCTTCATACATAATGTAATATTTTTTAATTTTGAATATGTCTAACAAATATTGTATTTGGTTTTTTTTTATTTTTTACCTCTTTCTTCATACACAATGCAATATTTGTTAATTTTGAATATGTCTAACAAATATTGTATTTCTTGTATATGTCTAACAAATATATGTCTAACAAATTTTGTGCTTCTTGCATATTTTTATTTTATTAATTATGTCAATTTTAATTAATATTAAATTGATTTTAATTTAATTAATTATTAAATTAATATTAAACTAATTTCAATTTAATTAATTATTAAATCAAATTTAAATAATATTAATTATAAATTTATTTAATTTATTTTTTTTAAATTTGGGAGACTTTCAATGTCTCCCATTGGAAGAGGTGGGAGACTTCCCACTGGGAGATGTGGGAAGTCTCTCACCTCTCCCAATGGGAGACGTGAGACATATACCTACAATGACCCCCCCTACAATGTCTTCCCAATTGGGAGACATTGTAGACTTTCAATGTCTCCCAAATAAAGTCATAAAACCCCTCTTTTGTTGTAGTGTATGCATCACGTCAGCTGAAGGAGTATGAGCAAAGGTGCCCCACACATGATCTGAAACTTGCAGCAGTGGTGAGAAGTGTGAGATATACACAAATTACAAGAGTTTGAAATACATCTTCACCCAGAAGGATTTGAACATGAGGCAGAGACGTTGGTTAGAGGGTGTGAAGGATTATGATTGTGAGATCCTCTATCACCCTGGGAAAGCCAACGTGGTAGCAGATGCCTTAAGCCAGAAGGGTCCGGGACAGTTGTATAGTGATAGGCAGATATCCCAGGAGTTGGCTGAGGATATAACTAGAGAAGGTGTTGAGCTAGTGGTGGGCCAGTTAGCCAACATCACCCTGCAGTCTACTCTTTTCGAAAGGATTAAGTAGAAGAAGTTGAATGACCCACAGTTGGGAAAGATCAGAGGGGACGTCCTAGCTGGAGTAGTTAAGGACTATACAGTATCAGACATGGGTTTATTGAGATACAAGGATCATATCTGCATTCTGATGGACACTGGGATCAAACAGGAGATTCTGGATGAATCTCATACTACCCTTTATTCTCTACATTCAAGCACCATGAAGATGTACTAGGATTTGAAAGCCTTATATTGGTGGCCTGGGATGAAGAGAGATGTGGCTAAGTATGTGGCAATGTGCTTGACCTGTCAGCAGGTCATGGCAGAGCATCAAAGACCAACAGGGTTGTTACAGCCTCTGGATATCCCAGAGTGGAAATAGGAGGACATCACGATGGATTTCAAGGTAGGATTGCCCAAGACAGTGGGCCAGCAAGATTCAATCTGGGTCATCGTGGATCGGTATAAGAAATCAGCTCACTTTCTACCAGTGAGGACAAACTACACGATTAACCAGTATGAAAATCTCTATGTGAGAGTGATAGTTCACCTTCATGGGACTCCGAGGTCTATCATGTCTAATATGGACCCCGTCTTTACTTCCATATTTTGCTGAAGTTTACAGAAAGCGATGGGTACACAACTGAAGTTCAGTACAGCTTATCATCCTCAAACCGATGGTCAGTCTGATAGGACTATCTAGATACTGGAGGATGTGCTGAAAGCATGTGTATTGGACTTTGAAGGGTCATAGAATAAATATTTTCCTCTGATAGAGTTTTCCTATAATAACAGCTACCAGTCATCCATTGGAGTGGCACCTTATGAGATGATGTATGGTAGGAAGTGCAGATCGCCCATTCATTGGGATGGGATGGGTGAGAGAAAATATTTTGGTCCTGAGGTAGCTCAGAGGACCACTGAGGCTATTGAAAATATTAGAGCTCGGATGCTCGCGTCTCAGAGTAGACATGAGAGAGATTCATACCCAAAGCGGAGGAACATGGAGTTCCAACTGGGAGACTATGTCTTCCTTAGGATTTCACCACTGAGAGGTGTGAAGAGATTTGGGAAGAAGGGCAAGCTGAGCCCTAGGTTTGTTGGACCATTTGAGATCCTAGAGAGGATCGGTCAGGTCTCCTATGGCCTTACCCCCTGCATTGTATAGTGTGCACAACGTATTTATATTTCCATGCTGAGGAAGTATGTATCAGATGTGACTCATGTGTTGAGTTATAGTTCCTCAGATGTGACCCATGCTGAGGAAGTATGTAGCAGCCAGCTCAGATTTTAGACAGGAAGGACAAGGTCCGCAGGAACAAGACTATACCTTTAGTTAAGGTATTATGGAGGAACAGAAAGGCCGAGGAAGCGACCTGGGAGCTGGAGGCAGATATGTAGAATCAGTATCCCGAGTTGTTCATGTAAAATTTTGAGGGAAAAATTTCTATAAAGAAGGGATAGTTGTAATGTCCCAAATTACCTAATAAGGCTTAGGGCCTTGATTAGGGGGCCAGGATGGCAGTTTATGGAAAGTTACGTGTTTATGTGATATATACGTGTGTAATTATGTGAATTATATGATAATATGACTAGATATGCATGTGCTACGTGTATTAAATATGCATGTGGGCACGTTTTTACATAGTGGTAATATAATATTTTGTATTGATTGCCTTTAGCTAGGTCTTAATGAGAAATTAAAATGCATGAAGCAACATTCACAGTTGGAAGTTTCTTTGATTAACATTTAGGTTCAAGGTATTTGAACTTTCTTACATGGGTTTCTTTATTTATTAATTAACTAATACCTTAAGGTCTTTCTAAGCAGTTGGAAAGAGCAACAATAGAAATAGAAGATAAAGCATAAAAAGCAACAAGATGCACATAAAACAGAAAGGAAAAAATCGACAATAGGTATTCACACTTAATTATTTTTTATCTAATTTATTTTGGAGTTTTATCTAAAAGCTTGGGTTGTGGATAGAAGTTTTTATTAACATTTGGATATAGTGGGAATGTTTATTTGGGCCTAATTTCATATTTTTGGTCTGATGTTTTTTATTATAGTTTTTAAATAAAATTCTATACTATACTCATATAAAAATGCATGCTTCTCTATGATTTGCTTGTTACCATACCTAGTCCAGTAGTACAAAATAATTGTAATTTGGGATGAAAATTCCTCACTCACTCCCTCTCATCTCTATCTCTATCTCTCCCTCTCATGTATCTCTCTCTCCCCATCTCACTAATACCTATCGTCTCTCTCTCTCTCAATCTGTTACAGTTCTCTAGTGGTTACGAAAACGGGAAGTGGGAAATGTTGGCGAAGCTTTCAGGGAAGAAGGGCTTGACTTTGATTTGGACGCTGCTATTTTGCAGGTAATATGTTTTATTCATTTTTTCTATAGATCATTTCACTTAATATTATTGACTTTTATTTAAAAGGAATGATTTCTTTTTTCTTATTATTTTTAAAATAGATTTTGGGAGATGAAAAGAGTGGAAATGGATTAAGCAAACAATGATATTCTAGGAAAAGCAATTGAGAAGAGTCTTGGCAGCATTCTAGCAAGTGGGTTTTATTTAAAGATGCGTGTTAGATTTAAAATTGTTCATAAATCTTATTATTTGCACAGATTCATATGGTAAATAACTTAAATGTATCGAAAAGTATATTTTATGCTATAAGAGAATTTGAAAACTAATATTGGTTGGGCTTTAGTATGATTTATGCTTACTTAGTTGTGGCAGAGGAGTTGGTTCGTAGTAATTAGTTTGAGGATGCCAATAGGGTCCTTTTGTGGGGTGCCAAAGGTACGTGGCTTGACAGCTATTGATGAGGTCTATGACCTTTTAATTGTTGAAGATTGCGAAATGGGTATTGGTTTCTACTGAATAGGTTGAGCTATTGAATTTGTTTTAAGTATTTCTTAAGAAAGTTTTTTAATGACCATAAAGATATTGGTTTACATATACATATTTATTTCACTCTTTGATTATTTTATACTGAAAAGTTTTCGTATTGATAAAGTGTGGCTTGTAAAAATCTATTGTTATTTGTATTTTATCATGAGAACATTTTTTTTATTATTATTATTCATGTTATCATAAAGTTTTTTAAAAAATTATTGCATGTGAAATGTTTGATAATAGTTGCAATAGAAACTATTAATGTGTTGTTCTCATTTTGGATATGGTCTCTGAATAATCTTGATTTTGAATAGGTGATCTACATTGTATAAGTATTTATAAAACTAAAAAATGCACATTGCCTAACATATATGTCAGAAAGTAAAAAAAGAAAGAAAACTTTTTTATTGATGAGCTCATGCCTTATAGACACTACAACAATTTTGACTATATGTTACAGTAAAAAAATTACATGCTTTTCTACTGACTTGATGCTAGCTCCTTTTTTCTTATTTTTACTAAGAATATATATATAGATTGATTTCTAACAGAATATAATATAAAAATTTAGAGTTTGATTTCTTTTTTCTTAACACATTTTCTTACATTATCTCAATTAATTTGTCTATTGATGTTGATAGTTTATTAATTGGTATGTAATTTTGCTTTCATTTTAGTGGCTTCATTGGATTTTAAATTGGAAGGAAACTTTATTTCCAACAGTTTGCAAGAGGTATCTTCTATTACTTTTGTTTTTGTTATAATATTATGCAAATGTTAGAAGAGTTTGAATATCTTAGATATTCATCCATAGTGAAGTAGGTCCTGAGATTATTATTGTGTGTTGCGGTGATAACGGAAGGTTGAGAACTTATGTGTCTTAGTGAAGTAGGATCTGAGAAATTTGTGTGCTGCGGCGAGATAAGGAAGAAAACTTGTGTGTTGTTTGAATATTTTTAATTGATAATGGTAGATGGTTGGTTGATAATATGAGATGAATGTTTTCTGATTTTTATGTAGAATTATCTATTATTATCTTATAATTAACTTGTGTTTGGTTGATTGGTTTGGTTAATGGTAGATTAATTAGATTGTTAAAAGCATACACTTGTATGTTTATTTATTTTGATTTTTCTTTTAATTTTTCATAGACACATAAGAAAAATTATGAATGTAATTCTACTTTCATTTTAGTGGCTCAATTAAATTTCAAATTGGACTTTATTTGAAATTGTTTAGAGTTTGAGTAATTAATTTTCATCTATATTGATGGACAAATTTGATGATTCTTACTGTATACTCGCAATTTTAACTTTACATGAAAACTACCATGTAACTAAGATTTTGAAATTCTTAGTTTTATTTTTTCATTTCTCAAATTGATTGCCTTGTTGTAAATTCTTTAATCATGTAAATCAATTTTCATATTTATCATCTTCTTCTTAAATCTCTTTCAAATTTGGAAGGGTATTTTGTAACTCTTGTTTTTGGTTTTTTGTTTGAACTTTTTTTTTTCCATGTATAGGCTTGGTTGTTCTTTTTATAGTTTAGTTAGCATGAGAGTTAAAAAATGAGAATATTTATTTATGTAATTTTCTGCTGTTGTTATTTGTGGTTTTTCCACATCCTTGTATATTTTATAAATTAATACAAGGCGTTTTGTTTTAAAAAAATAATGTTTATCACTTTTCTTAAAAAGTTAAACTTTGATGACTTGTATATACAAAAAAAATATTCTTGTAAATGGTTGAAAATATATCTAGACAACTTAATTATGCATCAAAAAGTCTATGTCCATGTTCATTGGTTGTCTTTACAAATATAAATTCCAATTAAGACATTGCAAATTATATAAAGGCAGGTGTCTGGAACTTTTCAAGAGTCATTACTATGAATCAAGTGTAGTGAGATTATTATTTGGTTGCCATGATAGTGACTTGTCCATCCTTAGTGACTCTCAATGTTGTATTTTGCGATTTCTACTGTCTTCTCTTTGGAATCTATTTTTAAAATTTTGAATGTCTCATTATTTTTAAGTTTAAAAATTAAAGAATATTATATTTTGTCATCTCTTTCTCCATAACTATTCTAATATCAGCAAACCCATAACTTATTTCTTGATGGCCTCACATTCTTCTTCATCTTTTTCTTCATTTTATCCTCTTTGAAGCTTATCTCTTAGTGTAAACTCATTGATCTAATTTTTTATAGCTTCTTTATCTCTAAATATTATTTTTAATATTTGTGACTGCTTACCTGTTTAATGGTTATTTATATATATATATATTATTTTTCATAGAAATTTAGGAATAGAAAGAAACAATAATTTTTTGGTACTCCAAAATAAGAGATAGTGACTGAAAGTATTGTGGGTGAGTTAGTGTAGGTTGAATTGCAATTTCATCTTTTAATTTTCATGTGGCTGAATTAGTGGTAAGGTTATGTTCATTCTTTAATTTTTTTGGGATATTTTTGTTACATATTGAAAGTATTGTTTATTCTCTTCATATAATAATAACTAAGATTCATGTTTAATTTTTATGTTTGTCTTTACTTTTGTATTTTCTTTTTTTAATTTTGATGCTGAATTCATGTTTTGCTATATTACTTTCAAATAGAATACATCTCCTCAGAGTGAGGAGCAATCAAACAATGTTCAATAAAATTCTCATGTTCCTTCCCCTATGGTAATTATGATACTAATTACATGAAAATGATAAAATTTAGAACTTATAGTATTCAATATAAAATCACTTCTTACTGATGGCGAATTTGTTTTATTGATATATTGTTAGAGTATCAAGAATCACACAAATGGCTCCAAATGTAGAATATTAGATTGGATTGGATCTGGTGAAATTATTGTAGAAGGCTATTTTGTTTCAAGTGACCCAAAGGATGAGGTTCACCATGTTCCTCTTGGGCCTCATGCTATGAAAGTGGGGATAGATCTTGTGAGAAAGAATGATGCATTTTTGTGGAGGCCTTCAAGAGTTATGTCTACTATTGAAGATGTTATAGGTAGTATAATTGCATGGCCAGTTGATAAAGTCATAATTTGGTAATTAATTTTTTTTTTATGTACTCTTTTAGTTTACTATTAACTTTAAGTTTAAGCATTAATTATTTAAATTCTTATGTAGCTAAGCAAATCAACCCACAACAAAGATAAGTGCACAATGGATGATGAATTGAAGGATGAAGCAAATTTCATGGTTTACTTTTTGTGTATCTTGCTATGTTTTTGTTTTTCATTTTTGAAGTAAAAGATGTTCAAGATTATAGAACTTTATTATGTATGCTTTCAAACATAAGTTAGAACTAAGATCTCATGAAGTAGCCACAGTCATGGTTTGAATTAGTTCTAGTTTAATGTAATACTTATGGTTTATCAATCTATTTAATATTACATTTTGTGATTAATTTTGATATTTTTTTATCCAAATACGATAATTAAAACCTTTTCATTTTAAAAAAACTTATGATTATCCTTACACAACACAATTAAAAATCTATTATCTAGACTAAAATAACAAAATTTTATTACTAGACCCTTAATATGGCATTTATGGTGGTTTTGGATACATATTATAAGTGTAACAAAACACTATGATTTATATAATATAACAAACTAAAAACGCTATCAAAATAATCAATTATAACAGTTGAAAAGTGCTATGCAAAAAGTTTAAGATTAAACTTCAAATTTATCACCAATGACTCTAACTAAACGTTATTATTTTAATATGATAGCAAAAAAAATGTGTTATTGAATACTTTAAGATAACATCGAACATAACATTCAAAAACTGTTATAGAAAAGACGGGACTTTTAATAACAGGGGATATGTTAGCGTTTTGAGAAGTGTTATGAATACTTCCAATCAGCAGTTTTTAAGTGTAATGAATACTGTTTTTTCTTGTAGTGCGGGGAAAGTCAATGAGTATTTTGGGTATGTAGTACATTATCGGGTTATCGGGTTATCGAGTAACAGGAATAAATATTCGAGGATATATTTAGAGTTAGTGAGATTAGGAGGGAATTTCAGGGATTTTGACCATTTTGCCATTGGGGATGTTTTTGGTACCTCGAGCCTCGGGATTTGTTTAAGGTTACTTATAGTCTAAGTAAACCTCACAAACACCAAAATAGAGGAAAACACGTTCAGCATACTCTCTCTCTCTCTCTCTCTCTATATATATATATATCTCGTTTACACACTTACTCAATTCCTTGGGAATTCTAGTGATTTAGGAAGAATCAAGGCTAGCTTAGGCTCGGGATTGCTTGGGGAAAAACTCAACATCATTCAGGGCAACTGAGGTAACGATTTCCAACCTTGAATCCCTCTGTTTTTCAGATTTTTAGCTAAGTTTTGGAGTTTAGGAACTCAGTTCTTAATTTTGGGAATTGATGGGGTTTTGGCCAAGTTTAGGCTTGGGTTTTGTGTGCTTTGAGGTGCAAAGTTAATTGGGAACTTTACCTTGGGGATATAGTTATATTTGGATAGATTTTTGGTGGGTTTTGGCTTGAAGAAATCAGGGAAATTTTTGAGTTTTCATGGCGAGTCGCGGCCCTGCTCTTGGGGCACCGCGCTTGAAGGATTTTTTAGCCCCATGAAGGTTTTGAGTGTGGGAACTCAAACCTAAGGGCTCGGGATTGATCCTACTACCCGGGTTAGTACAATTGGACGTCTTAGAGGCTAGGACTTAGTCTGGAAGCCTTTATTCACTGGTTTTTATGAGATTCTATATTGGTTGTAACTAGGTTATCACTACAGGCTCGGAACTGGATCGTACTCAAGGGTCATTCTTAATATACGTTGCACTCAGACCTAAGGTAAGAAAACTACACCCAATACGTGATTTATGTGATTAGGGCTTGGCCCGATTGTTGATTATAACTATGAATAAGGGTCAGCCCCTGAGAATGAACGTGATTTAGCTTATGCTTGAATTATTTGTGTCTGAATAATTGTCTAATGAATGTTTGCCTTGTCTGCATAGGTAGAGCTTGGCTCTGTTAAGGAATATGGTTATTATTGTGTTTGTGTTTGATTGGTTAAGATACGATGATTTATATGTATGCATACTTGTATTTCTAAAGTATGCTTATCTGTATCTGTATCTGTTTGTCTGGTTATCTGAATGTCTGATTAAAGCCTTGAGTTATTAGTCAAGGGTGGCAATAGCGTGTTGCGTGTTGGTCGAGAGTATTAGTCCAAAACAGGGACGTACTATTACAAACATGTTGGCCGACCCTATTGTAACGCCCTACTACCCAGGGAACGTTACTCTGTGAATTTTAAACAGTGTTAAACTCGTAAACTGAGTCATTTGGCGTTAATCGTGTAACTAAATGTGATTAACGGTTTAGGGTTAAAAAGTTTTTACAAGGATACAAACGTTTCACTAAAACATTTACTATATACATTGGGATCCCAAAATAAATTTTAAAGGTTAATTACAATAAAAGAGTTACAACCAGCCGACCTAAGCGGCAAAATAGGGTTTAACCCTAGTTTCTCTTTCAACCCTCGGCCGTGGTGGTCGAGCAGCCGCATATGTACACATCTTCACCTAATCTCTTCTACTCAAGGATGGTCTAGCTTTCTTTTACCTTTACTTGCACCACATAGTCGAAGCTCAGCAAGAAAACTCAAACATGCTAATAAGCAGACAATAACATGTCACCAAATCGTAATAAGCATTCCTAGCAGTAATAACCCTATTCATGCATGCAGGCAAGTACAAATAAATGTTTATGGAGTCATGCACCCTGAGTAGATAACTAATAAGTCTCTTTGGGGACCTGCGCCCTGAGTAGATGACTAATAAGTCTTTCTGGGGTCTTGCGCCCTGAATAGATGACTAATAAGTCTCTCTGGGGACCTGCACCCTGAATATATGACTAATAAGTCTCTTTGGGGACCTGCGCCCTAAATAGATGACTAATAAGTGTCTCTGGCACTACACCAAATACCCCTTTCCATAACACATGAATATAATACTAATAAAAAAGTATTATGCTAGAGTATTATTACTGATTTGCTAAATATATAAAAACACGAAGGGAACGAAATTTTCTGACACCAAGTGAATTAATATAATTGCACCTTTAGTCTCTTTTCCCCCCATTATTTTACTCATCATTCTCATTCTGTATCCTTTCAATCTTATAATATTATATCATATGTTTTCTTGGTTAACTCTTTTTTTCTCTTCTTGTTTCCCGTCTCTCTACCTTCTTCCTTCTTCCATTTCCTTTCCTTTCCTTCTCCTTCTCCATCGTAGTCTTGGTAGACTCCAAGCTCTGACACTCTAGTCATGGAGCATGCGACACCCTTGGGGATTGGTTCAGAGTTCGACGTTGCGGAACCGCCGGGTATCATAATTGTCTCATATCTGCAACTAATAAAGCTTTCAGGGGTGATGTCTTTCATGGAGTAGTTCAGGTGAGTCTTTCTTGGATTTAGAAAGTGATTTTGTCATTTTTTTTGTTTATATTTTTTGGTACACGAGATGATTTGTTGCTCAGATTATTATATGCCCTTAACCTAATTTTACTGCAGGTGATTTTCCATTATTGTTTTTCATGAGCATTCCAATTGCTTCAATATTTGTTCTTAACATTCAATTTCCCTCCCTTTTCTTCCCTTCTCTATCACAATCTTTGTAGACTCCAAGCTTCGACACTCCAGTCATGAAGCAGACGGGACACTTGGGTTTTGTTCAGAGTGCGATATTGAGGAATAGCCTCTCATCGCTGCTGTCTCATCTCTGTAGCGGGTAAAGTTCTACCAATTTTTGGCTTAGGTCTGGTTGTGTCATATGAAATTTATTTAGTTTATTGGTTAGGAATGGTTCTTATTTTTTCAGTTTTGGGGTTTGCATTTGAAGGAAAAATAAAATAAAAAACAGATTTGGGGTTTTGGGTTTGAAGTAGACTCTATGGTTCTGAAGTAGACCAAAGTGTTGAATGGATTGGATTTGATTATGATTTATTTTGCAGTAGTGTTTATAATTCGGAACTAGCAAAACAAGCAAGTTGATGACCATGTATAACCATATTTATTCTCTTTGCTTCTTAAAGCTTCTTCTTTTGTAGTTACTTTATTTTCGTAGGCCAAAGAGTTCATTGGATTGGATTTGATTTGATTATGTCAGTGTAAGGTTGGAGTTTGTGGACATTGACATTACGATTTATTTTCCCTCCATTTTATTTTACCAATCCAAGATTTTGGCTTGGCTTGAATATGAAGAATCATGATTGAAATTGGTGACATAATAAAAGTAACCCAAATCTAGTGACTTTCCCAGAGGAATATCGTATGAATGGATTGTGCTAATTTTCTTGTACATTGTATTGGGAATTTTTTTTTAGTGTGAACCACAAAAATTTGATGAGACAATTACCCTAATTTCCTCCATTGTACAGGAATTAGTGAGACGAAAAAAGTAAGCCAAATTCACGTATTATAATTGTCTATTTGGACAAAATGTATTCCTGATTTTCTCAGGAAAATTTTATGGAAAATCTATACATTTGTACTAGTATTTATGATTAAAAATAGATTGTTGAATGAATATATATATATGACTATAGCCCCATAACTTGATTCAAAATCCTTGGCACATACAATCAATTACAAAATGGAGTTGTTTGTATTGACAGTTGTAATAAATTTGGTACTTTATTTGACGATAATTCGCCATGTTGTCTCCCTAAGTGGTTTAATTAACACATTTTCTAAGTTTAACTATATCTTTGCCCTGTAGGTACTTTCTTGAATATTATTTATTTATGTGTATTCTGTGCGCAAACTGCTGATATATGTTCTGAGGATCAATTTTGTGTTGTGTACTGTTTTGAGAGTTAGTTATATTTATTGGATTGAATCTATTGTTGTGTGTTGTTAGCATATGGGATATAGGATAGTAGTTGCTGTGGAATTATTTTGTAACTTTGAGAATTCTTTAGAATTCACTGGGAGGCTTAAGGGATCCTCGAAAAGTTAATCTTTGCTCAGTTTGATGTGAAACTTTTAGATAATCAAAGAAATCTTTTGTTAGAGCTTTTTAGTTTGTTTAATGGCAGAGGGCGAGGCAATGGCTTTTGAGTTGGGCATTTTCAAAGAATTGATCTCTTTTTGCTCCCAAATTCTCAATATTGCAATGGTTTTGAATCTCGATCATATGTCAAGTGGCACTTTTTGTTTTGATTTTATGTATAATGAATTGGTAGTTTATTTAATCTTTGCCATCATAATGATTTTATACCGTTAAAAGAGTATACTATTTTCAGTTCTAAGTTCTTACCAAAATCAACTTAAATTGAAAGAATGATCATTAATACTTAGACAAGTTTTTGCTTCCTATGCTTATATCCTTAAATTGGAGAATGAAAATTTCAGGCTAATTGTTTGCAATATTCTTTTGGATTTGAAATTCAATGCTCGTGCTATATAACGCTCTGTTCCAAAAATTTATTTTTCTGAGATGGTGAAACAAGGGTGTGAGCCTAATTTATTCATAGCTAATTCTTTAATTGACATGCTTTTCAAGAATGAGCTAGTAGATGAACTTTTACCTTATTTATAATCATTTGAAGATATTATAAACAGCTCAATGTTTTGGAAATCTTCCTGACTGCATACCAGAACCAAATGAGAAGCTTGTGGAATTTGGAATAGGAGGGAGCTGCAATTCTTGTGCTGGTATGTTGAACACTATCAACTGGTGATCTTAACTTGATCATATTTATTGCAATGCTTGTTTTCATAAACAGATAGATGTGTTCTGTTTATTGATAAATTTTTGCATTAGTGTTTTTTAATAAAGCTTATGAATAAAATTAAGCTAACACTAAAGTATCATTAAAGCCAAAAAAAAGTACTCATCACCCAAAGCCCTTTCTCTATCTGTAATACAGTGCGACCACGGACGCGAAGCAAACCCAACCCCCCGACCGACCGCCCTGTCAGTAGCCACCACCGGTCACCGGTCAACAAAACTCCGCAGCGCAGCAGTCCGCCTTGAATTTCTGGCCTTCTTCCTCCTTTTTCTGCCGTAAGTATTCTTCTTCCCTGCCCTAATTCTCAACTTCTTTCAATTGATTGCGACTATAATATTTGCAAACAGAAGGAATTTCAATATTGTCTCCAAATTTTCAAACAGAAGGAATTTCAAACAGAAGGAAACAGAAGGAATTTTAATATTGTTTCCAAATCTGACTGTTTTTCTCAATATCAGATTCCTCTCCATGAATTTCTTCATACACCTTTTTCAACCATTTTATTAATTTAATTAAAAAATTGTGTTTATTGTGTGTAATTTTTACTTATTTTTGGTCTGATTAATAATACTAAATATGGGACCTATACCATCAACGATCGCGAATCTGACTTCCCTATTAGACTTGTGAGTACTATATTTAATAATCATTTTCATATTTATATGCACGTTTTTAATGCTAACAATCTCTAATGTGGATTATCTGTAGGCGGTTAAGTGAAATATCTAATGTAAGTTCTTCTCTTGCATTTATCAAGGATATGAAGTCTCTGAGTACCTTGTAAGTAACATGGTTTCAACATATTATTACATCCTTTCTAATAAATCATTCAAATTCAAACATATCTTTTTTCTTCTGTGCTGTTCTCCTTTGAGATATAATCTAACAACTATTAAAAAAAACCTGCAGAGTACTTAGGAACAACAATATCACTGGTACAATTCCATCGAATAACGGAGAGCTCCAACAGTTACAAAAACTGTAAGTTAATTAAGAAACTCAAAACTACCCTACTTGCACTATTAACTTTTCATGTTCACTCATGAAGTTGCACTTTTTTTTTACAGAGATTTGAGCTTTAACAAGTTAAATGGACAGATTCCAGACTCTCTTTTCAACATTAGCTCACTCTCTTATCTGTAATACATCTTTAGTTTTCTCTCTTGGGTTAACATGCTTGTACCATTTGGTTAACTCTTTCTGTCTAAAAAAAACTGTCATTTTTTTTGGCAGTGACTTGGTTGGCAACAACTTTACAATGAATGGCTCAAACAACATGTAATTTTCCTCAGTATTTTAGAATAGCTTCCTTCATTTTTGCTCTTATTTGTACTGCACTTAATAAATATGTTTCAAGTGTCTACTGCTTAAAACTTTTTTCTTGGATTTGTTGTTCAATATTATATAACCTCCTTCTTTTGTCTAAATTTATTCTTTGTTCCTTTCAATCTTCTTCTTGTAACAAAAGCCACTTTTAACAACAGATGAACATAAGACTAATGGAAAAGTATTATAATAGATATGAATATATATATACGCAAATTTTCTTGCGTGCTTTTATTTAATATCTAAAACTTATAAACTCATATAAATTAGAGTGACAGAGAGATAGGGAGAAAGAAAAAAAGTGAAATCAGTATTCTTTCTTTTGTTGTTTTATTTTAGAGAGCTTGATTTGGTTAATTTTACAATTAAATCTCAATATCTTTGTTTTTTTATATATTAGCTTTATTTGATAAGAATAAATATGTATGTTTTAATCAACAGAAAAGTGGTATTCATTTTCTTATTATTTTTTGTTTCATAGTTGGATGAATGATTGAGATATAGTTACTTCATTTGCTTCAAGAATCAGAAACTTATATGTATGGTATTTACAACACTGAATCTTTTTTTGTTTGTCCCTTTAAAAATCATAAGATTTTTGCATTGATATGAGATAAAATGCTAGAAAGATTAATAAATAATTAATGTTTTCTAATTTAAAAATCATAATTCTTTTTATAATCTGCTTTGTGGGTCAGTCATAATTATTTTTCAGAAAATTTTGGTGAGACTTTACGAATTCGTTTCATTCTGTGTTAGTTTGGGTGTTAGATTCACTGGTTGTTTACTTAGTTAAGAGATAGTTTTGGAAGCAATTAAATATGTGTATTTCAGATTCTAGAATGCCAAAATAATGGTTGGTTGTCTGGATTGTTGTTATAAAGCTATAATTTTACACATTATTTCAATTTTAATATGTGATTTTGATAAATTGCTTAATGTTGTAATGTGAAAATTAATATTTGGTTTTACCACATACACTGTTATTGATACAATTGATGTGATTGCAATTCCGAGGCATAAATAAAAAGGATGAGTTTGTGAGAAGAATTGCAGAAGCAGCAAAAAGTAAGTTCAATTCAATTTCGTTTTCTGGTTTTAGATATGCAACACGCATTTTATTGATTTTTCCTCTTTTTTATTTCTATTTAATGTGATAAACATTTCCAAGTCTATACTTACTTTACATTTATTCAATAAGACCAAATAAGAAAAGAAGAAGAAAGAAAAAAGTCTATTGTTCTTAAAGATTATAAAAATCTGAAATCATCAATTGCTAAAGTCTATCTGTTGGAAATGTTTACTTTTAAATGGAAGTTAATTTTATCGAGTGATTTTAGTTTATGATATCATTGTCATTTTAACTTATTTTCTTATTTTATTTATTACCCGACAAAATTTTGGTATCTTTCTACCTTTCAAGTTAAACTTAGGTATTTATTCAAAAAAAAAAAGTTAAAGAAGTTAAACTTAGGTATAACATAATTCCATATAATGTAATAAGTTGCTTCCAATTAACGTTAAAGTTCCACATAATTTGTCACTTAAATGCCTGCCTTACTCTCTCTTTTCTTGGGTTTTGTTATGCTGCATTTATTTTTTGGATGCCTGATTAATTTAACTTCTGTTTATTTTCCCTATACAGATGAAAACGGGATATGTTTCTATTGTTTTATGTTTAAACATTAGTGTTGATCCTTCTATTTCTTTGAAACTATTTTATGTGGTTTAATTTAAGGTCAATCCTCATAAAACTAATTGGTATTAATTATCTATATGGATCAATAATCAAATATCTTAGAAGCTGATTCTCATTTGTGTCTATATATTATCTTGTGATTTGTCTTTGTCTTTGTCTTTGTCATAGAAGTGGACGCTACTTAGAGACCAAATAAATATATTATATATTTTTTTCATATATGTGTTACTGTGAAGCTGCCACTTTGATTATGTAAATCTTTTAGGATATCAACAATAGTCTTTCAAAGTACTTTGTTTAATGGTAGAGACAATGGCTTTTGACATAGCAATTTTTTTTTTTTTTTAAATATTGCTCTCTTTTTGCTCAATAGATTTGATCCTTTGTCATCTAAGTTCTAACCAAAATTAACTTAAATTAAAAGAATGAGGACTGGTTTTCTTTAGGCTTAGATTTGTGCATTGTGAATTTGAGTAGACCGATTGTATTTCTATGTTTAGGCTATTAGTTTTGGGGTTAGAAGTCTGGAATCTGAATTTGACTAGATGGAGCTTTCGATTATCTCTCTATGTTTAGGCTAACAATTTTAGGTGCAACATCTTTAAGCTGTTTAGAATCAGAATTGCATGGTTGGGCTACTTCATTTCGGTGCAACATCTTTGTTAGTAAAAAACAGTTCTGAAATTTTGAACATTTGGAGGGCTTATTACATGTGATTATTAAAGATAATTTATTGACGCGGTTATGTGACAGGTGGTTTGTCAATAAACTGAAGTTTATCTTCATTGGTTGGCTCAAACAACTCTAGGTCCTATAGATAATATATGCTTTACTTGCATCAAACATGTCGTTCTTTAGGTGAATCTATTCCTGTTATTTTCTTGGATGTAATCATGTAACTGGTGAGAGTGTTCCCCTTTCTGAAACTGAGTTGGATGATTTTACTCCGACTGGAACAGGGGAGCCTCCACTCTCAAAAGCAAAGTCTTGGGTATGCGTAATTCATATGCCCATTTTTTTAAAAGTTTCTTTTTGATGAACTACGGGAGAGACTTTCATTTTGTAACTTTACAAGTTGCATGCAAAAGTTTTGAATTAGTTATTCAATAACAAGACATGTTAGTTTACTATCATTGTTTTAGAAGTGATTTTGCATTTATTTTTTTTCTGAGTGCCTTCAGAATTCAAATCCCTTGACTTCTATCACTTATTTTCAGGTTAAAACCACAGATCCTTTATCTGGAAAACCTACTCAACGTGAAACAAGCACAGTGCCACAGTGAGCTGGTTCTTGCTGGTAACGTTTTCTTTTCCAATCTATAGTAGCTAGCCTTTTGTTGTTGTTCTCAACTGTAACACATTTAGCCTCAATCACAATTTAGTTGCTTGAAAAAATTACTGCTACTTTGTTATAGAGTGTTAGTTATAGAGTTTGATATTATTATTACTTGACTTGGTTAGGCCATGCCCTTTTAATATAAATATCTCGGTATATTTGTTGTTTCCAAATATCTGACTATATAGTTTCCTGAGTATATTTTTGGATTTGACATTTGATCTTGTTTGTGATTATGTTTTATGGATTTGAGATTATTTTAGTTTCAGTTTTTTTATCCTATTTTTCGATTTAAACTTTCGATGTGCTGTGCTATAAAATCTTGAGCTTCTTGCAGTATTATTTGAGGTCAGGGGGATGTGAATTTGGAAAAGCGTGTAAATATAACCACACTAGAGGAAAGACTTTTGCAGCACCATTAGCACCAGTTCTAGAGTTTAACTTTGTTGGTCTTCCAATCTGAGTGGTATAACATCATTGTTCTGTCTATATTTTAACCTTTCAACATATAAAAGCTGCAATAGTTGCTTGTGGTCATCTTATGTGGTTTATATCGCGGGGTGAGAAAGAATGTCCATATTACATGCGATATCCAGAACAACTGCCATTTCTGTCAAGATCTGTTGCTATTTTCCGAGTAAGTTATTATTGTACCAGAAATTCTACTCATTTCCATGCTTATTTAAAGGGTAGCGATGATACTATGTTTTATAGATTGGGAGTCTATTCAAAGATTTTAGTTTGCATTTGACATTAGTTGCTTCTGCTTGCAAACTCTGGTTTTATTAATGTACTTTATCCTTTATATGACTTCAATCTATTACTTTTTTGCTTGAATGATCCTTTTTTTTTAAGAAAAAATTATTTGGTGGTTGCTTTTCGATGGATGCGAAACTATGTGATAAGTTTGTCTAAAACAAGTAGGAGAACTATTAAGAAATAGCTTAAGAATCATGTTTCGGTGATGAAAATAGTAATCACCCTTTCCCTTGTCATATTTATTTTTATCATTTAAGTGACGTCTTTTTCTTTTAAATATGTACTGGATACTTTTCTCCTAATGACTGTGAAACTGATTTATATTTCATGTGACACAGTGGGTTCTTCAATAGTACAATTTTTTAACAACATTTAAGAATTCTGTTCATGTTATCTTTATGGTGGATGGCTCTTGAGAGCTCTCCACCACATATATAATTATATTTCAAGCTTACACACACACACACACACACACATATATATAAATATATATATTTAAATATATACATATATTGATTGAAAATACTTTATTAAAAAATAAGATACTGTTTTTTAATTGAATTTGGCAGCAATTTCTGCTTTCTTCTTCTTTTTTTCCTGAATGTTTGTTGGAGTTATCAATTTAAGTGTTGATTAGATGTGTATTTATTTGTTTAACTTATCCTTTTTACATATTTATGACATTACCCATTTAGACAGTGGGGATTACTTTTTGGGGGAGAAAAATATGTTGTATGTGTCATGAGTTTTTGTAATTTCCATAGGCTCTCACAAATAGCATCTAATTTTCTGATTTGTAATGCACAAGAGTGTTTTGATCCTATTGTAGCAAGATCTGGTCGTGATTTGATTCCTGTTATAGTGTATGTGTAAGCAAAGTTCGCCTATTAGTTTGTGATTTATGTGATAATATATTGGCAAGCAAATGTACTGTGTAGTTTTAACTGTGAGGTACTACGCCTTTTCTAATATTATATTGGGCAATATGTTATGTTAATGTTCTTTCTTTAATTGGTTATTGATACAAGTATAATACCTTTCTTCTGCAAATGCATCTATCCACACAAGTCTATTGTTGTATTAGCTGGTCTTCTTAGGATATTTGGTCATGAGGTAGCCGAGCTTCCCATAGTGGCGACAACTAGAGAACACCAAGGGAAAGTAGGAACAAATGAAACTTTGATTTTTTTTCTTCTTCTTAGTATTTTATTTTTCTTTTCGTTAATGTTAAGAAGCAGAAGAAAAATAACTACTAAGTTGGTATATTTTGTTTTGTTATAACAGGGCTATTTCCAAGTATTATTTTCATGTATAGAGAAGTTGTTGGTTTCCCTGAATGTGGAAAACATTGTGCTTCCTACTACTGAGGAAGCAGAGTCAATCTGGACAAACAAGTTTGGATTCACAAAGATGAGTGATGATCGAGTAAGTGTACATATATTTCATGACACCATTAAAAGATTTTGTTTGGTTTTTAGGTCTTACAAATAAAAAATGAGTAATGTGGTTTGGTTGTAAATTTTTTCAGCTGTCAAAGTATATGAGAGAGGTGCAGTTTACAATTTTCAAGGGAACATCCATGATAGAAAAGGCAGCGCAGCAGCAACAACACATAATAATACCACCAGAATAGCTTAGCATACATTGAAAGATGGGGTTCCTCACTTGGTTGTCTACACTGCATTCTTTTACTTCTCAGTATCTTGTTTTGTCCTTGCTATAATCCTCACATCACATTCCTTTACTAACCTATGCTGAACTTACTGAAATCATCATTCAAGGCTTATATGTTGAATATTTAAGACTACTTGAGTACTTTAAGAACATTTTGTTGTTGATGACAGTGTTGAATGTTTTAAACTAATTTGTGGATTGTTAATATAATGTTGAATGTTTTTACTATTTGTTATTTGAAAATCAAGTTCATTTGATTATGCTAGTATATATTAGAAAGTTAATTTTAATCATATAAAAAAATTAAAATATAATAGAATAAATTAGTGTTATATAAATGAATATATAATGAGAATTTAAACTTATCTAAATATTAAAATAATACGAAAAATGTGTTATAATATCTATTACAATAACACTTTTTATAAGTAAAGAATTTTGTTATGCAAACTTCATTATATAACACAAAAAATGTGTTATACTAAAGTGTAGTATAACACAAATTTATAGGTATTGAAATGTGTTATATAATCGACTATAAATAATATAGTTAAACACTTATCTATTTATTATAATAACACAGAAAGTGTGTTATCGTTGACAGTATAATAACACATCTGTATAACAATGATAAAGTGTTATGTAAAGTACCCTGACCTACGATAACATAGTCGGTCATAACACATCAAAAAGTGTTATGGTATGTTTTAATAACACATTTTTGGTGTTATTAAAAGCATTTTTTCTTGTAGTGTGGGGTCATGCGCCCTAAACCATGTGACATTTCAGTCACTTGAGCCTTTTAGCACTCGCTCTGAGTAACTAGCCTTAGGCTAGCCAATTGCTTTAGTTTTCTTCGACCAATAGGTCGGTCAAGCATTTAATGCTCATGCTGATTAGATCTAATCATTTTGGCCTGCGTTAGAAATGATAATGCCGCTCTTGACTCATAAGTGAATTCCATACGACAACCGCTCAGTACTATTGTCGATCATGACTGATAAGTCAGAGCTTCACGGCCAGTACTAAACACCATTGTCATTTCTTAACTAATAAGCCAGTGCTTCCTCAATGAGGTAATGCAAACAAACATAAATCATATGTCAAATATCCAGATATAAGGCATTCAGCATGCTTAATCAATAATCGCAAGCATACTCATAATCATGCACAATTACAGAGACTTAAGTTTTGATCAATTCCATATTCAACATTCATTTCATGCCATAACCACATGTATCACATGCATCTCATACTGGGTGCAACTTTCTTACCTCAGATTCGAGCGTAAAATAAATAAAGAACAACCCTTGAGAACGATCCTGTCCATAGGTCCTTAGCGGTCACATGATCATAACCAAATAGGAAATCCCATCAATAAAATGAGTAATAAAAGATCCATGGACTAAAACTGTAACACCCTGGATAATCAAGACCGTTATAATGTGTGTTTAAAATAGTGCAGGACTTGCTAATCAAGTCGTTTGAATAAAGATGCGATCCTAAAGTCATAATCAAGTTATGGTTAAAAGGTTTTGGTCATAAACGGATAATTTTCATTAAAATAAATTTTTAGTACATGGGATCCCAAAAACGGGGTTTAAAAGGACAAATTTACAAACTTCCAAAAGTTGTATACAATCAAGACCATTCTAATGGAAAAATACACATTTTAGGTTTCTGTCCCTGTTCAATCCCTCGACCGCGGCGGACGAGCAGCTGACAATGTACACCTCACCCCCAAAGCTCTCTAACTCATGGTTGATCCATCTTACCCTTGCCTTTACCTATACCACGTAGCACCCGTGAGCCAAGACCCAGCAAGAAAACCATAACAGCATAACATAATCAATGATAATAGTCAAATAACTCACAAGACAATCACTCAGGTACTCAACAAGCCATAAGCATCAGATTAATAATAGAAAATATATTTATATTCAACAGTTTATCACAATCATCATACAATACTCAGGGTCGACGCCCTTAGGTCGCACCCTCTATTTAACCCACTGACTCTGGGCCGCTTAGGCCAACTCAAGTGTTTATCTAGCTGACCCCAACTCTCAGTGGGCGAGCCGCATCCTGTACACAAATTATCAGCCCCAGCTCTCTTAGGCCATTTATTTCATGCTCACATGGCATATCACAATCATACAGCATATGTATTCAAATATAGGGAAACTCATTCCCAACACAGCCACACAAGGGTGCAGTTTTCTTATCTTTAATTCCGAACGGAGAAAGTGAAATGGTTCCAAGCACGATCCTTAGCCCCAAACCTTGGCAATAAACCTAGTCACACTGTCCAATGGGTAATTGTTAACTTCCAACCCAAATAAATACTTAGGAGATAGAAACTAGCCTCCAGGACCTCAATTTCTACTAAACCGAGTAATATAAATTGTCCCGGGCGTCTAGGTTCGAACCCCCGAGCCTTGACAATTTTAGAAACAATTCTAAGGCTAAAATCCTCAAACGGGTCACGACTTGGCTTAGTGGGTTGCAACTTTCCCCCAAGTCAGAGAGCAAGTACCCAAACCAAAGGGGATGGTGGGTCGCGACTTGGCCTAGTGAGTCGCGGTGCACCCCCAAGTCAGAGAGCAACCCAGGCCAAGCAGGCCACACGCGCCACGGAGCCCTAGGGCTAGGTCACGGAGAGCCTCCTTTGGGCCTAGAAAATCTGGGCTTTTCACATGTTTCTCTTAACCAATTACCTTAAGACTTAAACCCAGAATTTTAGCTAAACAAACCTCCCCAATTCAACATCAAACTAACTACAAATTCAAGATTAAATCATAAATTTTAGACACCAAAACCTTAGCAATAATACCTCAATCAATATCCCAATTCATACCCAACCAGAATTCATCACTCAATACATACCCAAGAACCCAGAATTGTACCAACTCTAAGCTTCAAGACTACTCAGCTCAATTCCGCCCAATTAAGTTAAATTCTTCAGCAAATTGAGAAACCAAAACTTACCTCAACTATGGCTGAATCCACACAAGTTCCAGCTTTAATTCCTAGCTTGAATCCTCTCCAATTTTCTTTTTTTTCTCCTTCAATTCCCAGCTCAACTTCCCAGCCTATGCTCCTTCAATTCCCCAAGTCTCAAAGCTTCAACTTCCTCAAGAGTGAGAGAGAAATAAATCTTATGAAAGAGAGAGAGCTGAGAGTGTGAGATGCTTCTACCTCCTTCTGCCTTAGGTTCTAAATGTTACTGAGTGTATCCTTTAGTTTCTAGGCAAAAGACCATATTGCCCCTCTTAATTAACTAGCCCTCAACTTATCCCTAGGGGTAAAATGGTCATTTTCCCCCGGTTCCCACTAATTCCTCAAATGTTCCTAATATTTACCCATTAATCCCATCATCCAATTAATTACCATTTATATATGCAGTATCTAATAAATCCCAAAATATCCTCTAAATTCCTAAAAATACCCCCAGGCTCCCCCAAGCCGGGTATTAATCCCCGCTGTGACTATTTCGCCAATCTGCTCACTAGGACCATCTCGAGCCATATGCTGCAAATATATCCATATAATAATGTGGTCTCAACAATTTATCATATATAATCACGTTTATGCCCTCAACGAGCCAAACTTACAAATATGCCCTATAAGTTATAAAGGGCCCACATGCACTTATAATACTCACAAACATGCATGTCGCATAGTCATATAATCGTATTAATCATGCATGCCACATAATCATGCATCTAAACATTTAAATCACACATATACCAATTATGCCCTCCCAGCACGCTAATCAAGGCCCTTAAGCCTTATTAGCAATTTTGGGTCATTACAAAAACCCAGCTCCCGGGACCTCGAATCCTACCAAAACGGTTAGTAGATTCGATCCCAAGCTTTGAGATTTGAAAACTCATGCTCAAAACTGACTAAAACCCATCCTGGCTCAAAAAGGACAGGAGGGCCGCGACCTGCCCCCAAGGGCCGCGGCGCACCCCCAAGACAGAGAGCCCTCTGTCTAGGTGCCAGGGGCGGGCCGCGACTAGCCCTTGAGGGTCGCGGCGCTCCTGCTAGATAGAGCCCAGTGAAGGCTCTGGGGTTCACTCAAGTCGCGACTCACATGAACTCGGTCGCGACTTGACCCCGCAAACCCAGCTCCCCTGCATTTTTCTCAATATAAACCTCAACCAAAACTCATCAAACCAATCCCAATATTAAAACCAAAAATCAAAATCACATTATCACCAATCTAGCTATAAAACCTAAGCCTCTCAACACCTAAAACACCATCAAATACCCAATTACACAATCAAACTCTCAACTTACAAACCACCATAAATAGAGTAAGAACCTTGAAATTTCAAGCTGAAAACCTTACCTCAAACACAGAATTGAAACCTTCTAGTTGCTGAACACAATCCTAAACTCTCAAGCTTTAATCCTTAAGCTTCAATTCCCTAGCCTAGCTTCAATAATCAACCGAGAGAAAGAGAGGAAAGTAATCGAGAGAGAGAGAGGAAAGTAATCGAGAGAGAGAGAAAAGGAAAACTTTGTTTTTGCTGCCTGAGTATTCCACAACCTTCCTTGGCTGAATATATCCAATGGTTAAAATGACCAAATTGCCCCTAGGGCCATTCTAATCTCTCTAAGCCACCCAAGGGCATAATTGTCATTTCCCACCTATCCTATTAATCATAATTAACGTCCTCCAGTTCCCATCATTCCTAATATCCTCAAATAATTATTAAATCATATCCCATTACCCGTTCATTCCCGGTAATGTACTAAACACCAATTTACCCCTAGGCTCACCCCAAGCCCGATAATTAACCCCGTTATGACCAAACTGCTAACTTGCATCCTAGGATCATCTCAGGCCGAATAGCTCAAACATATCTACATAATAATGTGGTATCACCCATATATCACATACATGCACATAAATATACAAATATGCCCTCAACGGGGAAAAATTACGAAAAATGTCCTTCTAATAAGAAGTGGGCCCACATGCATGCAAATATCATTATATAATAATATAACTCACATAATCATGCATATAATCACATTATCACATATTAAATCAATTATGGCCCTCCTAGCCCTATATGGCTAGTTACTCAGAGATAAGGGCAAGGGCCCCAGGTGACTCTATGGTCACATAGCCACGGCATAGGGCCCCGGGTTGACCCAATGGTCATCTGTTCAGGGCAGCGGGCCCCAGAATGATCCAATGATCGTTTATTTGTAATTGTATACATGCATGAATAGATTATTAGTGCTGGGCATGCTAGATATGTATTTGGAATCTGTATTTACTGTTCATGCACATGTTTAAGTTTTCTTGCTGAGCCTTGGCTCAAGGGTGCTATGTGGTATAGGTAAGGGGAAAGGAAAGCTAGACCAGCCATGAGTTCGAGAGCTTCAGTGGCGACGTGTACATATGCAGTTGCTCATCCACCATGACCAAGGATATCTTAGAGGAACTAGGGTTGTATCCCTTACTTTTTCGCTTGGGTCGATTGGTTGTAACTTTTGATTGTATATACCTTTTCAAACATCTGTTTGTAACCTTTTGGGATCCCATGTATGTATTAAACTTTAAAATGAAAAGTTAATGTTTCATTTGACTAAAAACTTTAACCCTAACCCTTGACAATAACCTTAGTTACACATTTATAACCAAACGACTTGATTAGCAAGTCTGACACTATTTAAAGTACACGGTGTAACAGTCCTTGATTAGGACGACGTTACAATAAGTTTATCTCTTTGTTCTTCACTTTGCTTTGATTGTTCTTGAGTTTTTTTTTTTTTTTGAGAATTGTAGGTTAATTTTGAATTTGGGAACTTTAAGTGGTTTAGGTTATAAATTGATGATGGAAATGAGTTTTTTGTCTGCTAGAAGGGTTTTATTGTTGCTAAGTTGGTAAAATTCAAGTTTGATTTTTGGATTAGAGCAAGAGATTGAGTTCAAAAGCTAAAAGTTGTAAATCTTGGCATCTTTGTGATTTGGTGTTTTAATGATGCTTTGATGATGGTTTGGGATTATAGTATTGGTTTGTGATCGTTTTGGTGTTAAAAATCTGCTAGGAAACGTGTTGGGACAGAGTCTTGGGTCTGAGTTTGCAGGGAAAATCGTAATAGTCGATTTGGGTATGATTTATGGGTTCGTTTTGAGTTTCTAGAGACCTAGCGTGATCGCGCTAGTGTTGCGGAAATTAGGAAATTTTGAAGTTGATTTGGGGTTTTTAGGCTACCAACGTGGTGGGATAGGGAGCGATTGTGCTAGCATCCCAGAATGCCCCAACTTTCTATGGGCGGGATTGCGCTAGGTGCCCCAAAAATGCAATTTTATGATTTTTGGGTATTAGGCTCGAGGCACAGGGGACCTGATTTGAGGACACATTTGGGGGCTCGGGGGACGATTCCATTACCTGTTTGAATGAAATTGGAGGTTCTAAGAGCTAGGAACGTTTTGGAACCTGTGATTGAACTTAGTTCCTAATAAGTGTACCATTTATGTTGCGACTAGGGGTTTTCACGGGGCTTGGGAATAAGTTCGCACTCGAGGTCGCTTCATCAATAGCACATGACATGAGGTAATAAAACTGGCATATGCACATAGAGCAGGGTGTTTGCCCAGTTATATTGGGATGCGATTATAACTGTTTATTTGAATTTGTTAGGAATGAGTTTCCCTTCATGCATAATGTTGTTTACTATGCTTATTTGTATTGATTTGTTTGTGGATGACTGGTATGGTTTGTGATCAGCAATTGTGCGGAACGTGGGCCGTGAAGGTAGGGTCAAGTTAAAAGTGCGATACCCACCCACCTAGCATGGACCTTTAAGCTTGGTGCCGGGAGGCGCACCTTGCTCGGTTGGTCTGTTTGGCAAGGTTGCTTGGCTGGGCCGTGTAAATGGTTTATGTGTTGATATGAGCAGATTTGTAAATTGTAAAGCGTGTTTATGATCTGCATGAATGGAATGAATGCATCTATTATCTGCAAAGCATGTCGTTTGTTGTTTATCTTTGATTGGTTATTTTATTATGTCGTGTTGGGTTTTCTTTCTTGGCCTCAGCTCACGGGTGATCTAAGAGGTAAGGGCATGGAAAATTTCGATCAGCCATTAGTTGAAGGGTTTTGGAGGGACGCTTACATGTTCGGCATGCTCGACTGCCACAGTCGAGGGATTTGGAGGGACTTAGGGTACAAGACCAAATTTTGTCGCTTAAGTCAACTACTTTTGTAAACTCTAAATGTAATCGTATTTTGATGAACCTTTTTGGGATCCCATGTCATTTTTTTAAGATTTAATGAAAAGATTAATCTTTTGACCAAAATTTTTTAATACCTAAAACTAAAAATTAATCACAATTTTTAATTCAAAATAAGAACAAGTATAAATATAAATAATTTAAATTAAATATATTTTTAAAAATGTTTCATTATAATCAAATTTATTAGCGAAATCACAATATTTATATTCATATTTGTAAAAATTAAAACATGTCCAAAAATTTCTTTAAAATGATAAATTAGTTAATATATAAAATGATACATTAGTTGTTTTGAAGTTGCTATAAAAATAAATTTGTATTATTTCTTAATATTTAAAGAGGACATTTATGACAATTTATCAAAAGTATATATATTGAAATAATTAATGGAGAAAAATGAAGGGGGTGTCAATAGCAACATCTTTTTATTTTTTTGTCATTAATATTATTATTATTTTAACTATAGTTTTTCAACAACAAAAAAATCAATGACATCAGTTATTTAAAATAAATTTGATCTAATTTACTCTATTTTACACTAATACGAAATAGAAAATATATATTACCTCTGAGAAATAAATTATAAATAAAGCATTAAATAAAAAGATTGAAATGTTCTGTTTTAGTTTTAATTTAGTTTAAAGTTAAGTTTGAAAATATTAATGAATTTAGTTTTAATGTCTTGTTTAAATTTATTTTCATTTAAATTTTTTTAAAAAAAGGGTTAATTTTTTTATTGGATTTTATATGATTTTTTATTTAATTTTTTTATTAATAAATATAAATTAAAATATTTGGACCAATCAAAAGCAACCATGTATTTTTAACAATTATGTAACTACGATTATGACAGAATGTAATTTTACCGTTATAAAAAAAACTTAGGTATTAAAATGCAAATCTTTGATAAACTTGTGTATTTTCATGGCCAATTATCCTGAAATAAATAATTAAGAATATATATTCTAAAAAAAATTAAAAAATCTAAATTTAAACTCATTTAATTTATCAAAAAATTAAAATGCTAACTTTTAAACAAAATTATGTTTATCTTTCCACTAATTTCTTCATTTCTATTTTGTAGGCTTAATGACTGACATTTATTAATTTCTTGAATGCCAAATATGTTAAATATAAAATAATATTATGAGCATAAATCCATAAATCAGATACAAATCAATATAGCATGCTGATACAACAATCCAGGAACACTTTTTATTTAGAGCATTGAATTGAATATATAGAGATGAAACATACCTGACATTGAGTCTCCAATGTTCATCCTTGAATCTCTCACGATCTACACAAAACAATATTAGAAAAACAATACAAGAGAGATCTTATGGAGAGCAACCCTTACCAAACCATATGCCACTGTGTGTTTCCCAACAACATATATGTTCAATATATGTCTCATATGCCTTCTTACCCTAAGGGGTATATTGGGCCTATTGGGCTTATATTATCAGATATGGTGGACTATGATTTAATGGGCCAACCTATAGTCTTTAGGGTGCTACCATGTGCTTCAATTGCAATTAGATTAATATTAATCATCTCATTATGGTCTTTAACCATTCGTAGGCACTCTAGAAAATGATTGTGATAATGGAATTATGTTTGTAATTATATTAGTCCATATAAAATTCTAACAAAATATTGTTTCCCGGGTGATCGAGCTCTCCATATTCGAGCTTCTTGCTCAGTTAAACATTTCCCTTTGAGAAATGACCACCTCACCTATCGAAGATCAATCTTTACCACTAGCTCGGATATTTAGTCCTCGACTACCTAAGCACTTTCTTAATATTTGGCAATAATTTCTCAAACATTCTCTTTAGTGAGGAATTTCTCGAAAGTCTTTCTGTTTCGAGTTGACCCTTCGTTCTTGTTAAACATATCCTCAAAAATGTTGTTTCTCTGTCTGGTTTGTTGTGTGTAAGTTATGAGTGTAACACTTCTCTTGCCTAGCCTCCAAGCTTTGTCACGCAACGCTATTCTCACCCAGCCCGACTTCATTACTTTCCATCTCCTTTGATTCTTTAAAATGGTTTTATGTTAAATATTTTGGTAGCAAATATATATTTTTCTGTTCTGTTGTGTTCTCGTTTGATGTTATTTTACGTTTTTTTTAATATTTTAGATTTATCTTATTTAATATTTATTTAAAATTTGATTAATTAAAAAAAATCTTTTAATTTATTTATTTATATTTTTAATTATTTTCTTAATTTTAAAATTAATTAGTAAGATTTTTATTTAAAAAAAATTATGAGTTTGAACTAATCAGAATTATGTCCACGTGTAACTCTAGTAAGATTTAATGGAGAATGTAGTAAATGACCACATTGTAAGTGTAATGCATTATCTATAATTTTAATAAAAGTTGGTTCATTATTTTTAAAATATATATATATATAATAGAATGGATTATAGTTATATAGTATATATAAATATTTATATCAATAATCTCTCCACATATGACATTTAAATACAATGTTGACATAAATATATATTTACATAGCTACATGACATAGATATAAAATACAACAATATTTAAAAAGAAATTAATAATAGAAATAAAATAAAAATAGAAAATGTCATTATTACACCCAGATTTCGAGACTTGAGGTTGTGACCTCGAAAGTTGGATTCGTCAGGTGTAAGCTCGCGATAGCTAAAATACATGTTCGTAATCTAGACGCCGAATCTTCAAAGCAGGTGGCAACCTCGAAGATAGGTAGCCTCGAAGTCCTTATAAGCTCGAAAGACAGAACATCAGAGTACGTCCATTATCGGGTGGCCTCAGATCAAGTGGTCCGAGCTTGGCAAGGGTGTGAGCTCGAAATAAGGTGGCTTCGGTGATATTTACCCACTCCGAGCTGGTCTTAGGGAAAATAATGCAACTCGTTATTTACTCAGAGACTTAGACTGGCATGACGCTGATTGCTGATCTCGAACGGCTTAATGGGTCACCTGAGGAGACGCAGTCCATGCATTCAAGAGATATTTATTGTTGTAACTTCCCTACAATAAAGGGATATTAACTAGTCGGTTATACGCCCCCTGGTCTTCAAGGGACGTTTCCTTGTATATAGGAGTTACAAACTTTAAAGTCATTAAATTTATTAATGAACTGAATAACTTCCCAAAACGTATGGGATTTTATTCTGTTATCTCCTCTATAAATAGAGAAGTCATGTACTATTGTAAAGGACCGAAATTTTGTGAACTTGAGAGAATCTCTGGAGAATTTATCCTTGAAGAATTTCCAGAAATTTCATAAGTTCTAATAAAAAAGACTCGTGGACTAGGCAGAGTTAACTGCTGAACCACGTAAAAAACTTTCATTGTTCTACTGTGTTATTCTTGCCATAGTTTCTACTGTTTACGTGCTCTACATTTTAAGTTGACGAAAAACGGCGTCAACAGTTTGGTGCTTTCATTGAGAGCCTTAAGCAGTACGATCCCTGAACAGCTATGGCCGCGAATGATCAAAATATTCCTGAAGAAAACTATCCAAGACGCCCTGGGAAGCAGCCAATGGTAAATCCAGAGACTGAAGAGAGAAGTGAGTCCTCCGATTCTCGGGGACCTCCAGCCCCAAGGGATGAGGACATGTACTATAATCCTGAACGGTGCGTCCCCATTGTGGAACTTGAAAACCGACAGCTGAAAAAACAGTTGGCCGAGGCCAATAAGCGGAACGAGGAATTGGCTAGGTTAGCCGCAGAGGCCCAGGCGGCTCAGCCCCCACCTCCGCGTGAGAACCAAGCCCCACCTCCGAGGGACGTGCATGTTCCTTCCCGCAGGCCTCGTGGACAACCTCGAAAAAATGCTGCCACAAGGAGACCAGAGCAACCTCCAGCACCGGCAGAGCAATCCGCTCCCTCGAGACCCCGAAGAAGTACTCGACCTAGGGCTCCGGTTAATTCAACTGCGGAGGTACCAGCGGGAACTAGGAATAATCGAGCCCCTACAGAGGCTCGGACTCAAATCCCTGGTAACACGCAGAATGTTACCGACCCAACACGGGTGAACTCAGGACCGTCTAGGCCTCGAAATGGGTGATAGCCACCGTCACCCATATGATTTCCTCCATCGCCTATAAGATACCCTTCACCGCCTTGCAGGATCGCTCAGCCAGTTCGAGGTGATGAGGAAAGGCGTGTAGGGAGAAAACAAGGAAATAAAGAAGCCTTCAGGGAACGGAGAGGCGCCTAGCCTACAAGAAGTCAAATGTCTCGGTCTTGCACTACAGAGCAAGGCAGCATGAAAGAGATCCGTCTCAAAATAATCATGCAACGAGCCTTGCCAGTGATGATTCAGGAGACACTAGATCAGTCAGCGTGTATGATCAAGGTCGAGGAAATACTGGAAACCATAGGAACCGCTCTGACCTGCGGGAGCATCTGAATCAGAATCGGGGTAGTGGTAATCAATCGAACCCAGACCTGAGAGATCGCCTAAATGGGCGCAAAGATCCCCTACGAAGGCGCGAGCCTGGAATTGTGATCAATGATAGCCAATTTCAGGCAAGACCCCTTGCGGACCCGGTTCAAGAAAGAATTGATCAATTGGAAAAAGCCTTTAGGCTCCTGCAAAATGAGCGAGGTCGGAGTCGGGATGAGGATTCTGACGAGGAGCTCGAACCATTCGCTCCCCACATTTCTAACACTCCGTTTCCTCAAGGGTTTCGGATCCCTCATGTCCTACCTTTTGAGGGGAAGTCCAACCCGTACAGCCATCTGAGTACATTTAATACCATAATGAGAGCAAGTAATGTGGGATACGAGCTCAGATGCATGTTATTTCCAGCATCGCTTACAGGACCAGCAAAAAGCTGGTTCAAGAAATATAAAAGACATTCAATCACTTCTTGGGATCACCTATCAAAGGATTTCAAGAAACAGTTCAGAGCCATGATCGGGGTAAGACCCGAGGCATCAACTCTGACCAACGTTCGGCAACAGCCAGGCGAGACGTTGAAAAGCTACCTTACGAGGTTTAATTTGTGTAATGCCCCAAATTTCCTAATAAGGTTTAGGACCTTGATTAGGAGGCCGGGAGGGCCATAATTGATTTATTATGATATTTAATGATTATATGCATGTTTATGTGAATTATGTTATTATATGATGGTAAATGCATGCATATGGGCTCATATTTTAAAAGCAAGGGCATTTCGGTAATTTGGCCGTTGGGGGCGTGATTGTGTAATTTTATGCATATGGGTGAATTATAATTTTACCACATTATATGTGGATTGGTTCGAGCCATTCGGCATGAGACGATCATGAGATGCAAGTTTACGATCTAGTCATAACGGGATTAAGTTCGAGGCTCGGGGTTTGGTTCCTTTGCCCCATTTGAGTATATTAAGATTCCCAAGAGTGGGGGGATTGATCCCGAGAGTGTGGTTTTAGATTGTGAACCATTTATTAATTTATTTTATTAATGGATTATAATTGGTTATGACTAGGTGACCGCTAAAGGACTAAAAGTTGATCGTTCTCAAGGGTCGTTATTTTACTAATTCTTGCTCGAACCCAAGGTAAGAAAACTGCACCCCATATGTGACATGCATGGCTATGATTGATGCATGTTGGATGTTTAAATGTGAACATTGATAGCATAATGAATGCTTGGAAATCTTGCCCATTTGCATCTGGTTGTTATTGAGGCATGCTGGGTAATTAAGTGTGATGCATGTGATGCACGAGAAACATGTGATTAGGGCATGCCATGAATGATGAATATGAGAATGGACAGAGCTTGAGTATCTGTGTTTGTACACGATTATAATTATGCTAGCAACTGTTTAGTAAGCATGCTGAATGCCCTGTTCTTGGATAATTGGCATATGATACACATTGATAGCATTGCTTACTTGTGCATGGTACTGACTAATTAGTCAGGTTTGGCAAAGGTGCTAGTATCAACTGTGAAGTTGTGACTCATTGGTCAGGTTCGGCAGTGGTACTGGGCACTGGTCATACAGGGCTGACTCTTTAGTCAGAATTGGCAAAGGTGTTAGTATCAACTGTGAAGTCGTGACTCACTAGTCAGGTTCGGCAGTGGTACTGGGCACTGGTCACGTCGTGCTAACTCACTAGTCATGACAACCCTAGTGTGTTTAGTGCAAGCTATGTCGATTGGACCTAATCGACCCTTTGCATTGAATGACTCAAAGACCATTAATGCAGGACCGACCTCAAGTTCGATGAATATAAACAAGCGTTTATCTAGCCAAAGGCTAGTCATTTAGAGCCAGGGCCAGCGAGCCCCGTGACTGTTAGGTCACATGGCTATGGGTACTGGCCCCTTAGTGACATGCTTGTCAGTCACTCATTTGATAAGAGCCATTGCGGGAAAACCTAGGTAACGGTGTTGTTACACGGCTATGGGCACTGGCCCCTAGTGACTTGGTTGTTAGTCACTCAGTATGGTTTACCAGGACCTCAAAGTGATATTCACTCATCTGATCAGAGCTATGAGCTCTGTATGATCATTTTATCATCATATGCATGGCTTGGGCACTGAGGCCCCAGTGACTTTCTTGTTGGTCACTCAGTATGGTTTACCAGAACCTGTTGAAGGTTAAAGGCTTACCCAACAACCAGCCTTCCATTTGAATTAGTGACTTGCTTGTCAGTCACTCAGTATGGTTTACCAGAACCTGTTGAAGGTTAGAGGCTTACCCAACAGCCACCCTTCCACTTGAATTAGTGACTCGCTTGTCGGTCACTCAGCATGGTTTATCAGAACCTCAAGTGTTGCGACACTCATCTGATTAGGATTGACTTGATAGTCCTCCAATCAGAAGGCCAGGATTTCTTATCCTGGATACCCCAGCATCTGTTTGAATTCATTTGCATGCTGAATAGAGCTATGAATGCTAAGCATGCCAAATATGATTTGGTATCATGATATGACTGTTTATGAGCATATGAGTTTTCTTGCTGGGCTTCGGCTTACGGGTGCTTTGTGGTGCAGGTAAAGGCAAAAGAAAGCTGGACCATCCTTGAGTTGGAGAGCTTAGGTGATGACGTGTACATATGCAGCTGCTCGACCAATACTTGGGCGAGGTTTGAAAGTGGAACTAGGGCTGAACCCTGTTTTGCTGCTGAGAACGGCCTGTTGTAAACACTTTCTTGTAATAAACTCTGAAATCATATTTTTGGGATCCCAATGTATATATTAAACGTTCTAGTGAAACGTTATATCTTAACCAAAGTTTTTAACCCCTAAACCGCTAATCATGCTTAGTTACACGTTTATGGCCAAACGACTCGATTAGCGAGCTTAGCACTGTTTGCAATGTGCACTGTAGCGGTCCCTGGAGTTAGGGCATTACAATTTGGAAGTTGCCCAAGCTTGAAATGTGGATGACAGCGGTCATCTAATGGCTGTCCAAGCTGGAGTAATGCCAGGAAGTCCTCTCTGGGATGATATGCAGAGAAAATCGGTGAGGTCCTTAACCGAGTTTAATAAGCGAGCTCAGAGGTTTGTCAATGTAGAGGAGGCTAGGTCAACATTGAATATGACTTCTCAGCCCGTAACTACAACGATAAACGTAAACTCTGCCTCAACCTCGGCGGACCCACCAGTTTCAAAGCCTACTGCGGAAAACCCTTCCAAAAGAAAGAAGAACAAAGGGAGTAATCCCGAGGCCGAAGGGGGAAAGAAGAAGAAGGGGGAAAGGTATTTCTTCATGTACAAAGTGTACACCGAGCTCAACGAGTCTCGGGAGAATATATACCTGGCTAATGAAAACCAGGTCCCTTTCAGGCGTCCAGACCCCATGAGAAATCAGAAGTCCAAGAGGGACTCCAGCAAGTACTGTCGATTTCATAGAGACACTGGGCACACTACTGATGAGTGCAGGCAGTTGAAGGACGAGATCGAAGGATTGATCTCGAGAGATTATTTCAGACAGTATGTCAAAAACCAGAGTAATAATCAAGCTTCTACTAGCCCGAGGGCAGCTGCACCGCAACTTGCCCAAAACAACAATTCCCGAGCAAGGGAAGAAGATAGGCCCCCTCCAATTGATGGAGAAGATGTGATAACCATCTCGGGTGGGCCTCGTCTCGCAGGGATGGGCAGGAATGCCCAAAAGCGATATGTGAACGAGCTAAAAACTGGGGACGGGTCACCTTATGAACCCGAACCTAGAGCTCCAAAAAGCCAAAAGATTGAATCTCAGTCGATAACATTTATTGAGGACGACGCGTCCCATGTTCAGTTTCCTCACCATGACCCACTGGTCATCACTCTCTAGCTCGCGAATAAGAGAGTTCACTGAGTTCTCATAGACAATGGGAGCTCAGTGAACATTCTCTATAAGGCCACCTTAGAAAAGATGGGACTCGCGCTTCGAGACCTAAAAGCCTGTGCATCGACCTTGTACGGTTTTTCAGGAAAGGGGATTGCCTGTATGGGGTCCATCTAACTCCCGGTAACCTTGGGAGGCTACCCGGTCTCAGTAACCAAGATGATGGAGTTTGTAGCAGTGGACCTGCCATCGGCCTACAACGTGCTGCTCGGGAGACCCGCCCTAGTAGGGCTGGGGGCAGTCTCGTTTGTAAGACATCTGGCCATCAAGTTCCCTACTTCTAGTGGCATCAGGATGCTAAAGGGAGACCAGTTAGCCGGAAGGGAATGTTATAGAATTTCCGTAAGAGGAAATAAACAGGCGAGCGAACAAGCACTCGTCGTTATCCAGAATAAGGACGGGACAGTATTGGAGATAAATGAAGAGATCGACCCGAGAGTGGAAGAAAAAGGTGATCTCAAACCATTAGAAGAGCTCGAAGTAGTCAATCTTGAAGAGTCAGATCCCTCAAAAACAGTAAAGGTCGAGAAACATCTCCATGAAGAAACTAAATAGCAATTAATTTGCTTTTTGAAGAAAACTAGGATGTCTTCGAGTGGTCACATTCGGACATGGTAGGAATAAGTCCAAATATAGTGAGCCACACGCTAAATATCGATAAAAGCTTCCCACCGAAGCAACAAAAGCGAAGACAACTGCACGATGATAGAAAAAAGGCACTGAAGGAGGAAGTTGACAGGTTAAAAGCAAACTGATTCATTAGGTATGCTTTTTACCCCGATTGGGTAGCCAATCTGGTACTGGTCCCGAAGCCCAATGGGACATGGAAAACCCGGATTGACTACTCGGATCTCAACAAGGCCTGTCCAAAGGACTGCTTTCCTTTACCACGGATTGACCAGCTCGTGGATGCCATGGCAGGGCATGGACTAATGTCATTCATGGATGCCTATTCTGGATATAACCAGATTTCCATGCATGCCCCTGACCAGGAACATACGAGCTTCATAACAGATAAAAGGTTATACTTTTATAACGTCATGCCATTCGGGCTCAAAAATGCTAGAGTCACATACCAGCGACTCGTGAACATGATGTTCTCGGAGCAAATAGGGAACAACATTGAAGTTTATGTTGACGACATGTTAGTCAAGTCTCAACTTAACGATAACCATGTTGATGATCTCGAAGAATGCTTTGCCGTGCTCCGGAAATATAACATGAAGCTTAACCCTCAGAAATGCTCCTTTGGGGTATCTTCAGGAAAATTCCTGGGTTTCATTGTAAATGCTCGAGGAATAGAAGCTAACCCAGACAAGATCCAGGCCCTGATCGATATGCCCTCACCTCGAAAACACAAAGATGTCTAGAGCTTGACCGGCAGAATGGCGGCACTAAGTAGGTTTATCTCGAAATCTACAGACCGTTGTCTTCCGTTTTTCAACCTGTTGAGGGGAGGCAAGAAATTTGAATGGACGGAAGAATGCGAGTTGGCCTTCCAGGAGCTCAAGAAACATCTCGCAGAACCCCCTACTTATCAAAACCTATTACAGGAGAAGTGTTATACTTATATCTTGCCACTACTGAGCACGCCATAAGTACAGTACTAGTACGAGAGGAAGAAAAGGTACAAAGGCCTGTATATTACGTCAGTAAAAGGTTACTGGGGGCAGAGTCAAGATATTCCTTGATGGAAAAGCTAGCTCTCAGCTTAATTCACTCATCTCGGAAACTTCGACCCTACTTTCAAGCGCACCCCATCCATGTACTAACTGATCAACCACTAAGACAAGTCTTGTCTAAGCCAGAAGCTTCAGGTCGACTTCTTAAATGGGCAATTGAACTCGGGTAATTCGAGATCACCTATCATCCAAGGACGACCATTAGGGCACAAGCCTTGGCAGACTTCGTAGTGGAATGTACTGGCATGACCAGCGATGAAGTTATAACCCCGGCCCATGAGCTGTGGAAACTTTACATTGATGGGTCATCTAATGAAAATGGATCGGGGGCAGGAGTAATTTTGATCACTCCTGCAGGAAGCAGATTTCATTCTGCCTTGAGATTTGACTTCAACGCATCAAATAACGAGGCCGAATACGAGGCTTTATTGGCGGGACTTCGTATAGCCAAGAAGCTCAATGCTAAAGCAATACATTGCTACAGCGACTCCCAACTAGTGGTTAACCAAATTTTGGGAGAGTACGAGGCTCGCAGTACAAGAATGGTAGCTTACTTAGAAAAGGAAAAATCAACATTGGAACACTTCGATTTCTATGCGATAGAACAGGTCCCCCGAGAACAAAACTCGAATGCGGACGCCTTAGCTCGGCTCGCTACCTCCACCGAGAATGATGAGCTAAATATCATACCAATTGAACATCTCTCGACACCTAGTATTAACGAGCCAGAGCCGAAAGATGTGTGTATGATTGATTCCGAGCCTACCTGGATGACTCCGATAGTCGAATATCTCAAGACCGGCATCCTTCCGAAAGATCAGAACCAGGCTCGAAAGTTGATGTATCAAATCCCCCGTTACACCATTATGGATAGAAGGTTGTATAGAAGAGGATATTCCATGCCATTACTTCTGTGTGTGACTCCACCCGAAGCCAAAAAAATCATTGAATAAATTCACGAAGGATTCTGTGGAGACCATACTGGGGGGCATAGCTTGTCCAAGAAAATCATACGCCAAGGATATTTCTGGCCTACCATCAAGTCAGATTCTTTTGAGTACGTAAAGAAGTGTGATAAGTGCCAACGATTCGCCACAATTCCTCGAATTCCACCGTCCGAGCTGACTATGATGACCTCCCCATGGCCATTTGCGGTATGGGGAATCGACCTCATAGGCTCTCTCCCAACTGGCAAGGGCGGAGTGAAGTATGCGGTAGTCGCCGTAGATTACTTCACGAAGTGGACAGAAGTTGAATCGTTAGCAACTATAACCTCCAAAAAATCCCTTGACTTTGTAGTGAAGAACATCATATGTCGATATGGGATGCCAAGGAAAATTGTATCCGACAACAGAACCCAGTTCGACAACGATCTGTTTACCAACTTTTGTGAAAAAAACGGAATAATAAAGAGTTTTTCGTCAGTAGCTCATCCCCAAGCAAATGGCCAGGTCAAAGCTGTAAACAAGACTCTAAAGAGTTTGCTAAATAAAAAGTTGGAAGAAGCAAAGGGAAGATGGCCCGACGAATTGCCCCAAGTCCTATGGGGATATAGGACTATGGCCCGAACATCGACAGGACATACCCCGTTCTCTCTGGCGTACAGTTGCGAGGCTATGTTGCCAATTGAGGTCGAAATTCCCACAATTCGAGCCCTCGCTTACGATCAAGCCTCGAACCACACTCAGCTCGAAATAACTCTCGACCTGATCGAAGAAAGAAGGAACGAAGCTCAGCTAAAAAATGTTGCATACCAACAGCGAGCTACCAGTTACTTCAACAAAAAGGTTCAGAATCAAAAATTCGGTGTGGGAGATTTAGTGCTAAGGCGTGTATTCTTAACAACGCGAGATCCAGCAGCTGGTGTGCTCGGGCCAAATTGGGAAGGACCCTACCAGATAGAGTCAGTCATCCGACCCGGTGTTTACAAGTTGGCGAGATTGGATGGGAGTCTAGTACCACAAGCATGGGATGGCGAACACCTACGACCTTACTATCAATAGTGTAGGAAGGATGTTGCCTGTAACCATGCTTGTTTATTTGTACTATTTTGTCTACTTTTGCATTTTGTCAAATAAAGATTTATTTCGTCTAATATGATTTTTTTTGCAATCTCTCTTAATTTAATAACCTATGGTCACATTCATAGGATATTAAGGGGGCATTATTGGTATATATACCATCAGCTTGAAAAATAAAATAACATATACAAAATACATGCAAGTATTTGGATATAACCAAATACGCGAGCTAAGATAGTTTGGATGTAACCAAGCTATCAAACATAAAAAAAACGTACAAGTGTTTGGACATAACCAAATACACGAGCTAAGACAGTTTGGATATAACCAAACTAGATTAAAATGTAAGTGTATGGACTACAAACCTAACACAACCTTAATAGGTTTGGAACAAACCAGCTAAAACTAATCGGTAGTAAGTTGGAGCATAACCCACTTTGGATAAGCCGAGACCGAGGCTGGAGTATCTTACAAAACAATAGTTTCAACCTCATAACCTCGGAGAGATAACCGAGGACGAGAAAAAGTAACTAAAAAGTAAGATATAACTAAATATTTTGCATTACACACCATACAAGTACTTTCGGGTGCATGATTAAAGTAATATCCGACCTTGACGAATAACGAGATCGGAAGCGGATAATTTGAGCAAACTGTGCATGAATGCATTGAACCTCGAGCTTAAATCCAAACTATGTTTGTGTGATTAAACAAGCATATACAACTCTTTAATATAAAATGTGCAAAATATTTCAAACCGAGAAATGTAAAGCATATATATTAAAAGAAAGTCAAAAAGAAAGAGAAATTGTATCAGCCCTACGGGCATAAATTAAAACAATTACAAAAATAAAGGGACGCAGCCCCGAGGCAAGATTTATGAAGGAGCAGTCTCCTTAGCCTTCTTAGAATCAGCAACACTAGACTCTCCAGAACGAATAGCATGACTACCCTTCTGAGCTTCCCGAGCAGCCTCCCGAGCAGCCTCCTCCGCTTCAAGCCGAGCATGCCATTTGGCCACGAATCCTGCCTCGAAAGAGCCAAGGAAGCTGGTGCGAGGTCGGCGTTGCTGGCCCAGATCCTATACATGGCTAAATCAACCACCTTGTCCTTCTTCTCTTTAAACTCGGCGAGGAGACGAGCCTTTTCATTCTCTATTATCTCGAAAGTGGCGGCCTTCTCTTCCTCAAGCTTGGCATTGGCCTTCTCCAGCTCCGCAAGCCGAGCATTCACCTTTTCAAGCTCGACTGTCTTAGCCTCGACCTCTATCTTTGCAGCCTTGAGCTCATCAGCCATCTTAAGCTGAAGATCCTTTGACTCTTGAGCTAAAGACATGCTCGAGTGCACCTCGTTGTTCAGCTTATAATTAAGCTGAGCTGAGACAACAAGAGCCTGGCACACAAAGAGATTGAATTAAAGCATATGATAAGGCACATAAACAATTAAAAGTAAGTTATGAAAAGTTACCGCGGTAGTAAGCTCAATACTCCTATCATAAAGAGTATTGCAGTCCCGAGCTTTATTCAAAAACTCCCAATGCTCAGCATCGAAACCATCAAGGCTCTGACCCACCCGAGACAGGATGTCTGAACCGAGTATAGCCCCGTGGGCACCAGCAGCATTGTCAATTGCGAACTCATCAACATGAGGTCGGATCGACAGCATATGTTACTTGGAAGTTGAGGGCTTCTTCGAGGGTGGGCCGAGTACTGGGTGGACTGTGACCGGGGGAAGCGTGGAAGAAGTGGCCGAGATGAATGATTCAACCTGGGTAGTCGGGTCCTCGGCTATGCTCACAGTAGTCAGAGCTGGTGGAGTCTTCTCAGTGAGTTTGAGGACTTTGGAGGGTCAGTCCAACCTCCGCAAGCCTCTCGGGCGCTTACTCTTTTGAGCCCCCTCGCCACTAGCGAGCACGGCATCAAGGTCGGAATCCATGGCACCTGCACAATTGCAATTAAGATTTAGCATGGCGCTAACAGACAAAGAATAAAGAACAAGTAAAGAAAAACCTAACTGGAACTCTCCCCCGAGCTCGTGCTCGGCGACCAGGAAATCCCTCTATCTTCAGAGGAGGCTGGGGGAGTACCTTCCCTATAGGTGGAAGTCAATCTCGAAAGGTCCCTATAGTCATTAGTTCCATACTAAACGGCTACTCCATCCCACACCTCATTCAAGCTATACATGGTGTCGTATTTCCCGAGCCAGCTATCAAACCTATGAACCTTATCGTCTACCCAAGACCATACATAGAAATGGTTCCTATCGTCCTCACACAATACTAACCTATCAGGTTTGTGTTTTAGCAGTGAAGGAGACCACATATTCGAGCTAAGGATGATTGTACCTTGCTCATCGGAGCCCGAGCTCGAGGCCTCATCGTTGGCCTCATTCCCCGATTGTGGACTCCTATGGCGGGCTAGAGATGGGGGGCCTCGCATCTCTTCTCGGGAAAAGGTTGCCAGTTGGTAAAGGAACGAGCTCCCATCGGGTGTATTTCTTATTGGACCAATCCGATGTAGACTGATCTTCTCCCAAGAGCCCACAAGCTCGGAGCTTTTCTTCAAGCAAAAGATATGAGAGGGATTTCCTGCCGTAAGGGAGTTGGAGCAGAGCCTCTCTATGCTCCTTCATCTCATCAATGGGAGCAGGGCGATGATAGTTGGCTAGAAAATCAAACACATTTCAACTAAGTACGAGCCTAAAAACAGAGTTCGAGCACATAAAAGAATGAGGTTGAGGTACTTACGAATTTGTCTGAACGAGTAGTATCGAGACGGGGCTAGGCCATCTGTCCAGAAGAAGGCCTTCTTGAAGTCAGGAGGATGATTAGGAAGATCCTCAAACATCTTCTTCTCCTTGGGATAGCTCGAGAGATAGTAGAATCCATCTCCTCCCCAAGCTCGGGAGGGATTACTTTTCAAACAAAAGAGATATAAGATCTCTACAGGCGAAGGCCCTTCCCACTTCAGCTTGTGGTAAAGTGACCTTAGGGCCGACAGATCCCTATAAGAGTTGGTATTGAGCTGGAAGGGAGCCAGCCCAACATAGTCCAAGAAGCCTTTAAAGAAGGACTTCAACGGAAGGATAGCTCCTGCCTTCATGTGCTCCTGGCTCCAAGCCGCATACCTCAGCCTGCTGTCAGGGTTTCCATCCCCCAGAGCACAGCAGCTCCGCTCATGGGCAGTTGGAGCTCGGCCCTTAAGCGAGCCCGACACCCCTAGGTCGTGAAGGGTCAGTATATCAGATATCTGTCCCAGCGACGTGACCGAGCTCCAATAATGCTTGGCCTCGAAAAACTCCCTCCTCGGCTGTGAGGTAGAGGGTTCCCCCATCAGTGAAAACTGCAGGTCACCTGGTTTGAAGGCAACTATCACTCTAAGCTTAAGGTCGAGGGGAATCGGTCTAGGCTCGGTGTCAGGGTCTGGATGAAGGGAGACCCTTAGTCTCTTCCTTTTCCCTTCCTTGACCTCGTCTATCTGACGTCGGAAGTGATCTCGAGTGTCCTCTTGCTCACGCCTCAGTTCGTGCTCCCGAATTAAACGTTGGTTCCGAGTAAAAGGAGACTCCGGACTTGGAGCTACTGGTGAATAAGGAATCGCGAGTTTTGACCCCCACCACTTTCCTGAATTCTGCGGCATCTAACAAGAAAGCAAAAGGGTGAGGGCCAAGCAAGCAAGAAATAATGAGAAATAATACCTAAGCTCGAATGATCGAGGCTACAAGGCAAGCTCGATCCAAAGGATGAGGCCAATCTCAGAGCGTGTCTTCCACCGAAAGGAAAGAAGGTTGACATGTTGTGGGGAATCCCGAAATATCAGGGGAAAAAGATGGCAGTTATTAAAAAAGTGATATTTTTTAGAATCGTGCATTCTTTAAAACCCAGATTTTGTACCCAATATCTTGGTGTGCAAGATAGGTCCTCAAAAATTTTAAAACTCAGAAAAAAGACCATATTTGGGTCTTCCTACATATGAACTGGATTTAGAACCAGTAATGTGGAAACCTAAACCTAATGTCTATCGATCAAAGCATCCTAATGCATTAAACTAAAGAATGAACCAGCACAGTTCCAGTGACTAAGATGCAATGGAGGCAGACACACACGTAAAAGAGGAAAAAATATATAAAGCCAAGATCAGATACTTACACAATGTAATCGGTGGGAACAGAGAAATGGATGACTGAACGAGCGGTTGCAAGTACGATCTCACCAATTCAAAAAGTCCAACCGTGTTTTGTCTTCTCGGCTTGGAGAACATGCAAGAATCGGACGATAATGGCTCTAGTATTTTCTCTCTAAAAAAAATTCGAATATAAGGGAAAAATGAAGAAGACGACTGGAAGCTTATTTATAGGCCCATGGAAATGTTGAAAGTCGAACCAATCTAAGCCATTGGCCAAATTCCGTGCCAAATCTGAGGGTTAGGGATAAGTGATATGATGGTACTGTAAAGGTGGCAGGCAAACAATCGTGGGCAGGTTTCCAAGGTACTCAAGTACCTTGAATAAGCAATACTCAATTGACGCATGTCCATACTCGAGTATGTGTGACGCTGCGGTTCCCGAAGAAAGTAGTTCAAAAATTTCCTTCTCATAGGATTCGAACTAATACTTTTGAGGGGGCAAAATGTTACACCCAGATTTCGAGACTTGAGGTTGTGACCTTGAAAGCTGGATTCGTCAGGTGTAAGCTCACGATAGCTAAAATACATGTTCGTAATCTAGACGCTGAATCTTCAAAGCAGGTGGCAACCTCAAAGATAGGTAGCCTCGAAGTCCTTATAAGCTCGAAAGACAGAACATCGGAGTACGTCCATTGTTGGGTGGCCTCGGATCAAGTGGTCCGAGCTTGGCATGGGTGTGAGCTCGAAATAAGGTGGCTTCGGTGATATTTACCCACTCTGAGCTGGTCTTAGGGAAAATAATGTAACTCGTAATTTACTCAGAGACCTAGACTGGCATGACACTGATTGCTGATCTCAAACGGCTTAATGGGTCACCTGAGGAGATGCAGTCCATGCATTCAAGAGATATTTATTGTTGTAACTTCCCTACAATAAAGGGATATTAACTAGTCGGTTATACACCCCCTGGTCTTCAGGGGACGTTTTCTTGTATATAGGAGTTACAAACTTTAAAGTCATTAAATTTATTAATGAACTGAATAACTTCCCAAAACGTGTGGGATTGTATTCTGTTATCTCCTCTATAAATAGAGAAGTCATGTACCATTGTAAAGGACTGAAATTTTGTGATCTTGAGAGAATCTCTGGAGAATTTATCCCTGAAGAATTTCTAGAAATTTCATAAGTTCTAATAAAAAAGACTCGTGGACTAGGCAGAGTTAACTGCTGAACCACGTAAAAAACTTTCATTGTTCTACTGTGTTATTCTTGCCATAGTTTTTACTGTTTACGTGCTCTACATTTTAAGTTGACGAAAAACGGCGTCAACAGTCATAGTGTAGACAGTAGTATACATACATCAACTATTTTTAGTTTCTAATGTATCTAACAATGTCCTTTGGAGAATTTGATGAAGAAAAAGAGTTCAAATCACTTGATAAAAAACAAAATATCACACAAATTTATAAGATAAAAAAATGATTTATGCATTTATTATTTTTAAATAAATATGATTTAATTATTTAAATTATCATAAAATATCTTTAAAATATCATATTTTAATTAATTTATTTATTTGTTTTTGTTTAAGTTTATGTTTGTTCTAGTTTTTGAATTTGGTAGTGACAACAAAATATTATATATTATATGTTTAATATAATATTAAGTTTAAGTTTAATTAAATTTTATTTAAGTTATAAAATATATAATTTTATTATTTTTAAATAATTATCATTGTAAAATATTTCAGAAATATCCTACTTTAATTCGTTTATTTATTTAATTTTATTTAAGTTTAAGTTATCTTTACAATCTACCATTAAATATAAGAATATTTTGTTAAAGTTAACGAAAAAAATAAAAACCGTTAAAACAAAAAAAATTCGTTATCTACACATTTTTTATATAGAAGATATATATTTATATACATGCATTTTGAAAGAAAATGAATTAGATACAACTAATGGAATGTACATTAAATTTTTATGTTTTATTATGTAATTTTTTTATACATATTAATATAATTGATGGACACAAATGTGGTATTCTTTGCCGCCAATACCAGTATTTTGGGTGTGATTGATTTATGATTTGAAAACAAAATATTTGGATTTTGAATTTGATTTGAAAAGAAATATTTGAAAATAATATTTCAGCTTTTGCAATTATTTATTGATTTGTGATTTTGTATTTTAAATAGTTGTGAGACTTATTTATTTTAGTCTAAATTTTGAAGATTTGTAGAAAACGAAAATTTGTTGTTTTCTATTTACATGTGTAATTGTTATTCATTTTCAAAAAAATTATTTTGAATTTAGTTTTAGAAATAGCCTACCAATCAATAATTATGTGGGCCCATTATATATTTTTTAAAAATTTAAAATTGTATCGAATAGTGAACCAATCACTCTCTTGGTTAGTGGTTCGGTGCGGGTGTGGTATAAAAATTTGTTCAAACCATAAGTGCTTGGCGATCCAATAAATTGGTCAAAAACCACTAGTCTTGCTTGTAGTGTATGTACATTATCCTACCAACTGACTTTATATAACCAAATGTAGTTCATTAATTACCACTATATTTCTACTATAGGTCATAGTCATATTGAGTAAGCAATATATGTATATAGTGCCAAAGACGTAGGTATAGAACATATAATTTAAAGACCAAATAAATAAATAAATTTAGAATTAAAATTTGAATTTAAATTAATATGTTGTAAATGAAGTTAATAAATTCAATTCAAAACTTTATTTCAAGGAGATATTATATATATATAAGTGCAGTTTTGGTGTAACTACTTTATGCTGCACCATTGCAGCCATTTTTTATGTTTTATACTTAGGTAATTATAATTATAATTATAATTTTTTTATATGATAGTTTGTATTGTAGTCATTTAAAATATTTTATAAATTTTCAAGAAATTTAAAATAATGTATAGTGCCGAAAATAATGTTCACATATTTAATTTTTTTTAAGCATACAAAAAAATAGGCACTTGAAGAACAAATATTTTGAATTTGTTTTCAAAATTCTAAATTATTCAAAACTTTTTAAAATTTTAAAAAAAATATCTTAAATGACTAGAATATATACATATTTAAGTATAATAATAACTGAAAAATAGAATAATATTTGCACCGGTATAACAAAATAAAAAAAAAGTGGCGGCAACAAAATGGCCCGAATATAAATATAAATTATATATTATATAAATACACTGCATATTTTGAATATATAGAGATGAATAAGTCAGGCAGGCTTATTAATTATTTAATGACTTTACGGCTTGTATGTTTGCCACTCCGCAACAACGTTATAATTGAGGTGAACAGCTTGCTTGCTGTAAATATGATTTGCTTCGTCGGCTAAATTAGCTCAATTTCGAGGCAAATCGCCACACTATATATCTATAGTTTCATCTTGGTAAATATCGAGGCAACGTGCCCAAATTACATATATCTTACTTATGGGTGTGTACCAGCTATGTCTTTATTACATTATAATATATAGTTTTATGATAAGTACAATTATAAGGAAAATATATATGACATCACTACCCCTCCAATGAATGCCACTATTGTAACTGTTCTTGAAGCTTTCCTTTTGCACTTTACCATATTTATTAAAGGGTTTATACATCTATGGACTTAGTGTTTTATCTTATTATCTGCTTGGATCTTGTATTTTGATAAATTATTTTTTAGACTCTATGTTTTGTAAAATGGTTAAAATAGAACCTTAAATCTGATTTTGATCAAAGTTTTCTCAACTGAAATCACAAATAATTTACCAAACTAACAATTCAGAATAAAAATAAAATAATTCTACTTAAAAACTGTGTTGTTATATTCAATTTTTTCTTCATCAAAATTAAGTTTAAAGGTCTATTTGAACCATTTTACAAAATATAGGGTCCAAAAATGAATTTTTTAAAACAGATGGTCCAAACAAGTAATCGGAAAAAACACAGGGTCCAAAAATGCATAAATCATTTATTAAACGTCTAAAATCATCTCCTACTAACATAATTGTAATACCTGGTTTAAATGCACAATTGTAAAAGGTGATGTAAAAATCAATCTTTTCTTTCATGAACCGGTATTTGATATTTATTGAAAATATACAAAATCTAATAAATTTTTTTTATATATTTTATTGTTGATAGTTAAAGATAATAATAAAATAATTATGTAAAAAATTTAGCATTTAATACTGATAAATAAAGATAATACTAAAATAATAAAATAACATAAAATAAATAAATTGTAGCATTTATGGTGATGCAAAATATGGATCATGCTATATTGTGTGCCATATTTGACACAATTTTTGGTACACCATTGGAGCAAGTATTTTCTTGAGTGAGCTATATTTTAACAATGCATCACTAATTTAGCATACCATTGGAGTTGCTCTCTGAGTTCATGTCACACACATACATATATATATATGAGTAATGATATGTGCACCTAAAATATGAATTCAAACATTACACATAGTGACGTGATACTGCTTTTTAAAATAGTAAGTCCTAGTTTTGATAAATATGATTCAATAGGCTAAACTATCACATTACATTTTAAATGTATATTTTGAGTGCACATATCATTACTCTCTATATATATTAGGAGTATAGCACATGAAAGCTTGCATATGTGACAATTTACTTCTATTTATTTAAATTTTATTTGCATAATACTTTTTATATTATAATTTATATAACAAATAGTATATTTTAATTTTAAACTAAATATTTTATATTATATTAAACAAATTATTATAAATTTTAATTAAATAAATATAAATTATAAACTTAATATTTTGAGTTAATTATTTTTTCTTAGATATACATATTTTTTTATAAATATATATAAAAATACATTTCACTCGAAGGTTTTCTTCATTCTATTAATTCATCGTATAAGTGTTGTTTGGTAACACTTAAAAAATAGTTTTTTATTTAATTAATTAAAAATTTAACAATTAAACATAAAAAAAGCTTTTGGTAACTCTATTTTCATTTATTATTTTTAAAAATTTTAATTAAAATTCATTAAATTTTGAAAATAGAATTTTTTTTCACTTTCAAAATTTTTTAAACTGTTTTCGACTTTTTATTTTATTTTTCATCTCTTCTTCAAATCAGCACCTCAATTATATTATTAAACAAAAAATAAAAATAAAAGTTATCAAAAAAATTTATTATTTTTTATTTTTAAAAACAAAAAACAAAAATAGTTACCAAACATATTTTTATTTCTTAAAAATAAAGAAACAAAAATAAAAATAATATTTCCATTTTTGTGTTTAAAAAATTCAAAAACAAACACTTTACCACACAACTATAGTTATACATATAATGATGTAAAACTTAGGAAGAGTACTTCTGGATAAGGAAATGTACATATGTCTCACCTATATTATATAAATGTATATATTTATATCACATAGAAGCAAGAACAATGGATAGATATTGATGCCGAGTTTTCGCTACTACGTACGACTTATAAATTATATGGCAATAATAAAAGCATATATATACATATAGTACAAAGTTCATAACGTTTCTTATTTATTAATTAACTGCTCTTTTTCCTGATTATGACATCTTAATCTTTCAATAAATATCTCTTATACCAGTTGCCACACAGTTGTTGTTCATAGATACATGAGCCTTCAACTCTATAAATATATATAAGGCCGGGTTGTAATTAAGAGATAATAACATCACTTTCTTTTTGGAAAGAAGCGATTAAAAAAAAAGTCAACAGAAAATAAAATATACAAACAAATAAAGAATCTAAGCCATGTATATACATTTGTTGATATATGAAGTATTGCATATAAAACCTACGATAAGCCTTACTAAAAATCACAGCTATGATCCCACCATTAAAAAAAATCCGATACATAAAGCCCGACCAACTAAACAATTCGCAGTCTGAATATTACTTTCAACAGAAATATGTGAATAATATTTACTAATATATTGCAAACGATGCAGACAATGAAACCAATTAGTTAGGAAATAGCAAGGGATGATATGAGAAGAGCTACAACATAAGAAGAATCTTATTCAAGCCATAGATAATTTCAACCTCGAGAGGCCACAACATAGTATAAAATGTTAATAATCAATTAGAATTTTAAGAAATTACATTACAAACTAAAAAAAAATTGGATAGGAAACACTATAAAAACAAAATAGCCTCCCGGGTTCACGCTTTATGTCAGCCTTTCGTTATAAAAATGTATTTTTTTATTAAAATTTAAAAAAATTCATATATTTTTATTAATTTTTTCATTTTTTTTTTGTATTTTAGCGCGATATGCAAACTGGCCATCTCTCTAGCGCACCATAAACTTGAATGGATACCAAATATAAAGAATGGATGGTTGGGTCAGTCAGGCAGAGCATGATAACTATGTAAGTAATTGTATATATTTTATATTTTTCTTACATTGCTTGTAAATTTTAATAGTAATATTAAATATTCAATGATATAACTCATATAACCTAACCATCATGTTCAATCAATAAACAATTTCTTAAAAATCTTAGATGGAAGTTTTCGTTCTCTCTTCAGCTTGAGCTGGTGCCATGGCGGGGAGACCGAGAATGAAGAAGAAAACGCCTAGGAAGAAGAAAAGAGGGTCATCATCCACGGATCCAGTCACGAAAATAAAATCCATGGCTGGAATTCTCGGGGTGGAGGCTATGGTTTTTGACGAGGAGGTTGAAACTGGTGCGACTCAATCGGAAAATGCAGAGGAGGTTCTGTTGCAAGATTCTTCTGTGAATTCAGGGAAAGGAATAGAGAAGGAGAATGTCGATTTGGTTCAAAAGGCTGTGGTAAAGCAGACTCTTAATGATTGGTTGGGAGTTCTGAAAGGCAGATCGATCACGAAGGGCCAGTCAGGTACATCTAAACCCACTCCAATTTTGAATATTGAGGCAGAAGACATAGAAGAAGAAGTTCAGTATTGGAGTTCAGCCATCGTTTGTTATGTTCTGGGAGCCAATCCACCTATTTCGGTGATGGAAGGTTTTTTTCGCAGAATCTGGAGAGATAAAGGAATTGATAAGGTTGGGTTATTAGCTCAAGGGGTTTTTATACTTAGATTTAATTCGGTCGAAGCTAGAGATGGAATTCTGAATGGAGGATATCAGTTTTTTGATCGGAAACCTCTCATCATGAAACGATGGGACCCTGATTCAAAGTTCACTAACGAAACAGTTTTGACAGTTCCAGTTTGGGCTCAGTTGAGCAATCTTGAGCTAAAATACTGGGGTGAAAGAACAATGGCAAAGATAGTTGGCACAATAGGGAAGATGGTGAAGCAAGATAGAGCAACAATGTCTCGGGAGAAGCTACAATATGCTCAGGTCCTTATTGAAGTGAATCTTACAAAAGAGTTCCCACATCAAATCAAATTTGAAGATGAAAAGGGGGAATATGTGTATGTTGAAGTGCACTATGAATGGAAACCTGATATTTGTACGCAGTGTCAAGGGATTGGCCATATGAAGGAAGCTTGTCTAGAAGAAATTGACTCAAGGAGAATCATCAAAAATATGGCAAGTGAAGAAAAATGTAGCTTCCATTTCTGATCAACTTCAGAATGTAGACAAGACAGACCTGGGTCAGGGAAAAAATGGGCAAGAACCAGAAGGACTCCAACTAATTAATGGGAAGAAGGGGATGCTTATTAAGAACAAGGTTGTGCAAGTGAGCAATTCGTTTACAGTGCTGGATCAGTTTTCAGCAGCTGAAGTTCATGTAGGGGAAGCTTTAAAGGAGATGTGGACCAATATTAATGGAGGGGGAGAGCCTCCATTAATAGATGGATAGGTTATTTGGATGGAATGTTAGGGGGCTTAACAAAACTAGCAAGAAACAGGAGGTCATGAGAATGGTCTCTAATAAAAGAATTGGTTTTGTTAGCCTCCTAGAAACAAGGGTTAAGACTTCAAATATGGGGTCCTTATACCTTAATATGTTTAGGGGATGGTGTTTCACTTTAAATTTATTGCATCATCCTAATGGTAGAATTGTGGTGGCTTGGAATCCGTCTAGTTTTGATGTGGATATTCGAGGTAGTTCTTGTCAATGGATGCATTTCATTGTCTTTGTCAAAAATGGAGATCAATTTGTTATTACTGTAGCGTATGTGTTCTGGAACGATAACCGGAAGGAAAAAGGCTTCTGAGGCTAAAGAAGAGAGAAGATGAGGAAAAAAATTTCAAATAAAGGGTGGCTCATGCAAAAGGTGGCCAACCTTATATATACGTAAAGGGAAAAGGAGCGAGGACCGTTCGATCGCCTTAATGCGAGATACGAGGGTCACAACTCGAAAGATGAAACGACGGCCGAAGATAGGCTAGGCCATTTAATGCGATTCTCGAAAGTCGGACCGTCACCAACCATGATGCTCCACGTATCCGATACCAGCGCAATAGGCGGGACATGAAGAGTCGAAAAAGAAGCCTAAAAGCCCCCACTGTGGCCACAGGTGACGTCATGTGTCACGATCAGGGGCTTGGGGGGCAAATGTACGCCCTAAATATCCACGAGTTATTAGCGAGCTGGAAAAGGGCATAATTCAATCTACCACGTGAAAACCGTCTACCCGGAGTTGCTGTTACGAGTCTCCACCTCTTTAGCCCGAGCTAATCAAAGGGTTAACAAGTATACTCGAAGGCATCGGGTCAGCAGTATGGATATCACGAGCTAGCGCTACATCAAGCTCAAGGTGCGGCATAGATCTGGCACCCCCGACCATTTTTGAAGTCAACCACGCAATGTAAACATGCGCATATCAAACATCACGTGTCTACTCCATTCCTGAATTCTCGGACATGCAGCATAAACGTGCGTGTTCAGGCACCCCACGACTGGTTTGGGCCATGCGGCCCATTATCCCCTTACCTATTGATTAGACAACACTTCATTGTCAGGTTTTAGGAATTAATCATAAGTGTCACAGAGGTGACATGATGGGTAAGAAGGTCACGGGATGACCCCCTTTACCAACACCCAGATATCCTCTCCCTATAAATATGGAGACCCTGGGCGTTGCAAGGGGTTGGCGTTTTGATTGTAAAGAAACACCCTGTAAGGAATACTCGAGAGATATCAATAATATTGACTGGTGGACTAGATGGATTTTAACCTTCAAACCACCTAAAAAGAAAGGAGTGATAACCTTCCCACCATACTAATTTCGCCAGTTTGGAATATAAATATTTACATATTACGGTTCACTATTTAGCACTAATCCATCCCGTTTATTCGTATAATTATCTGTTGGCGAAGAACCGCGTCTATAGTTTGGTGCTTTCATTGAGAGGATTTAGATTGGTGCTATTGTAGAAACCTAACCGTGGTGGTTACTCATTCGAGGCATTGTAATGAAGCGGATCAACTTGATGGGCAGGAGGCCCACCATGCCGCCATATCCGATGAACAAAACCCTGAGGTTCAGCAGCGACCGGGAAAGCAGCCAATGGGCTAGGGCGACACTGGAAGTTTGGCTCCCCGGCCGCCAAATCCGAACCTGGATTTCTACACAGCGATAGAGATGGAAAACGCACAGTTGAGAAGTCAGCTATCAAAAGCATACAAGCAAATCGAAGAGGTCTTGGCCCGGTTACCCCCTCTTACAACCGACGCTAACGTCGAAAAGAGGCATAGTGGGACTCATAAGTCCCACCGGGATAACCGATCCAGGCCCAGCTAGTCGGTCAGAACCTCGACTCCGAATTCTACTCCCACGTCACACCACCACCAGGAAACTGTGTTTGAGGAATTTCCTAGGGTCGATCAACAATTCAGCCGATTGATCCGGACCTCAACTCCTTGCTCAATTCCACCCTCGAACGCACCCAAGAAGGCCCGAGGCAGCTCGCGGAGGAGATCCGGGGAGGGCTCTCGAAGACAGCCTGCCCCGGCCAGCCGTCCTGCGCCACGGTCAGACCGCCGAAAGTAGGACGCGAGGAATGGTAGAGCGGAGTGGCCGCAACCTAGCCTAATTCGCCCAGACAGGACTAGGATCGCGTCACCAGTTAGGCATCTCCCGTCACCAATAAGATACCCATCTCCTCCCCGTCCAGTCCGAGACATTCCGGCTCATGGGAGTAGCAGGAGAAATCCTCCTTTTGCCGGTCCTTCCCGTCGCAGCCGAGCGGGGAAATCCCGAATCCTCACCCTCAGTGGCGGGCTCCGAGTTTTTCAAACGGGAGTTACTGGACCGGGAGTCATCGAAGTGGCATGTCTGGTGAAGACTTACGCCATCGTTTGAGTTCGACTTAAAGCCCTCGGGCCACCCCAAGGGCCGACCTTCAAGATCGCCTCAACTCTCAAAGAGGAGATCCAGCTAGAAATGGTAGTCGTGCTCACCAAGGGGAGGGTCTATCGGAAGTACGTGATAGTGGGAATGTCCCACCTAACCTAGCTCAAGATAGGAGGGACAATAACCCGCCTAACGCTTACAATGGAACTGGAGCTGTTCAACAGCTCCAGAACAACCAAGGAAGTAAGGACCAAACCCTAGAGCGTCTAGCTCAGATGGAGGAAAAAGGAAAAAGATGAGTACGACTCGGGGGACGAACTCGAGCTCTTTGCCCCCAGCATAGCAGCCACGGCGTATCCACCTGGTTTCCGTATGCCCCACTTGTCCAAGTTCGATGGAGACGGAGACTCGTCGGATCATTTGGGTATGTTCAACACCATGATGATGGCCCACAACATCGGTCCCGAGCTAAGGTGTTTGATATTTCGTTCCACCTTGATTGGGCTGGCCGGGCAATGGTTCAAGCAGAATAAAAAGCAATCCATCAGCTCTTTCTACCGACTTCAAGAGGGCATTCCGAGCTTCTCAGGCTGCCCGCGTCAAAGTCGACACCTTGGAAAACGTAAAGCAGCAGCTCGAGGAACCTTTGAAAGCTTACCTGAGCAGATTCACAAATGTCACGGCTCGAGCAAGGGACGCGGACGATAATTCCAAGTTTATGGCCTTGAGGAATGGGATCCTCATTGGAGGCGGGCTCTAGAAAGAGATACAGAGAAAAGGTGTCAGCACCATGGACGAATTCCTAAACAAGGCCTAGGGATGAATAAACTTGGAGGAGGCGCGAGCATCGGTCGCGGGAACCAACCAAGCCCCTTATCAGCCCGCTGGAGTGGGAACGGATGTTGTGAAAACAACTCAAACCGTTACACAGAATAACCAATTGGGTGGAGGCAAGAGAAAAGGGAGCAACGACGGTGGCTAGTACGACCCAAAGAAGAGCAAGCCCGTTGAAAATTTTAAACCAGTCTACGCAACTTACACCGAGCTCACAAACACTAGGGAGAACATCTTCCTAGCAAACTCTGCTCGCCTTCCCTGGAAGAAGCCGGAGCTTTTGAAGCACCAGAAGGCCAAGCGGGACCCCTCCAAGTTTTTTCGATTCCACAACGACATTAACCACAACACTGACGATTGTAGGCATTTGAAGGATGAGATCGAGACTCTCATTAGAGCCGGACCCTTGGCTTAGTATGCGCAGAATAGAGTTCCCGCCGGTCAACCGGCTCTAGAAGCTCCGATAAGTCAGCCCGGGCCCTGAATAAATCAGGACACCCCTCCTCTTGTGATAGGAGGAGAGATCTCCACGATCTCCAGAGGCCCCCATCTGGCCGGCACGAGCAGAGGTGCCCAGAAGAGATATGTCAATGAATTGAAGGCTCATAACGGAGTGGAGTTCGTCCCAGAGAACCATCTACCCAAACAGCAACGCTAGAGAGGCAACCAATCATATTCACTGAGGAAGATGCTAGTCACGTCCAGTTCCCCCATAACGACCCTCTGGTCATAACCGCCAAACTCACCAACCGAAGAGTTAGGAGGATACTGGTCGATAATGGGAGTTCGGTGAACCTGCTGTTCTGGTCTACGCTGGAAAAGATGGGTTTATCTGTCACCAAGTTGAAAGCCACCTCCATGATGCTATAGGGATTTTCCGGAGAAGGGTCGGCAGCAATAGGAATAATCGAGGTGGTGATTACCTTGGGAGAGGGACCCCGGACTGTCTCAAAACTCCTCGAGTTTTTGGTCATCGATTGTCCCGCCGCATACAATGCTATTCTGGGCTGACCTACATTGATAGCATTTGAAGCCATAACCTTCATCCGCCACCTCGCACTAAAATTCCCCTCTTCCACGGGGATATGCACGATCCGAGGTGATCAGCTTGTTGCCAGGGAATGCTATAGCATTTCTATGAAGGGAAAGTCAAGACCCGGGCAGCAGACGATGACCATCCAGGGCAGGAGTGAGGAATTTCAGGAAATTGTACCTATTCCTGAGATAGAAAAACCTCAGAATGCCAGAGGGGAGAGTATCATCTTCAATAATGATATCGACCCCAGAATAGGCGAGGATAGATCCGAGCTCCAGGCCATCGAAGAGCTCGAGGAGGTGAATATCGACCCACAAGACCCCTCGAAGGTGGTAAATCTTGGGAAAAACCTATGTAGCGAAAGGAAGGCGGAGCTGATTAGGTTTCTGCAAGAAAATCTAGATGTGTTCGCCTGGTCTCATGGAGACATGGTAGGGATCAGCCCGAGCGTCATCATGCACACCCTCCACTTGGATAAAAACGTGCCTGAAAAGTCCCAGAAACAAAGGCGCCTAGGAACAACCCGAGCTGAGGCCCTAGAGGAGGAAGTAGCCCGGCTCTTAAAGTGCGGCTTTATCCGCGAGACAAAGTTCCCGATCTAGGTCGCCAATCCTGTGTTGGTCCTGAAGCCCAACAGGAAATGGCGGACTTGCATCGACTTTTCCAATCTGAACAAAGACTGCCCCAAAGATTGCTTCCCTTTGCCAAGGATTGACCAATTGGTAGATGCCACGGCGGGGCACGAGCTCATGTCTTTTATGGATGTGTACTCAGGCTATAACCAGATCGCCATGAATCCGGCAGACCAGGAACACACTAGCTTCATGACCCCAACTAACATTTATTGTTACAAGCTCATGCCTTTCGGGCTGAAAAATGCAAGAGCTACATACCAGAGGTTGGTAAATAGGATGTTTACCAATCAGATCGGGAAAAATATGGAAGTGTACGTTGACGACATGTTGGTCAAGTCAAAAACTGTCGATAACCATGTCTCCGATCTGGAGGAATGCTGTAAAATTTTGAGAGAATACGGCATGAGGCTAAACCCCCAAAAGTGTACTTTCGGGGTTGCGTCAGGAAAATTCCTGGGTTTCATTGTCAATACCAGAGGAATAGAGGCGAACCCCGATAAGATCAGGTCGCTACTCGAGATGCCCTCACCCTAATCATGAAAAGACGTTCAAAGTTTGACCAAAAGGGTGGCGGCCCTTAATCGGTTTATTTCCAAATCTACTGACAAGTGTTTGCCATTCTACAACTTGCTTCGGGGAAATAAAAAATTCAAGTGGACCGAGGAATGCAAACGTGCCTTCCTCGACCTGAAAGCACATTTATCCGAGCCGCCCGTATTATCCAAACCAACAACAGGAGAACCTCTTTTCCTTTACCTAGCTGTCACGAAAGATGCGGCTAGCGCCGTACTGGTCCGGGAAGAAGACCGGTCTCAAAAGCCAGTCTATTACATCAGCAAGAGGCTTCTCGGAGCTGAATCTCGATATTCGTTGATGGAAAAGATGGCCTTCTGCCTTATTACGGCCTCCCGAAAGCTCAAACCGTATTTCCAGTCCCACTCAATACACGTCATAATCGATCAGCCTTTAAGGCAGGTTTTGCATAAACCTGAAGCATCGGGACGTCTGTTGAAGTGGGATATCAAGCTCAGCCAATTTGAGATACTGTACATGCCGCGAACTGCTATAAAAAGCCAAGCCCTGGCTGATTTTGTGGCAGAATGTACAGGATTCCGAGAAGACCGGGTGGAAGAATCAGCTCAAGCCTCATGGAAAGTCTTCGTAGATGGCTCGTCTAACGAGAACGGCTCCGAGGCTGGAATCATATTGATATCCACATAGGTACATCGATTCCACTCGACATTACGATTTGGATTCAAAGCGTCCAACAACAAGGCTGGATACGAAGCTTTATTGGCTAGGCTAAGGGTGGCCCAGGAGTTGAGGGCCAGCTCCGTCCAGGGTTACAGCGATTCCCAGCTCGTGGTAAACCAAGTGTTAGGAGAATACCAAGCACGGGGAACCAAGATGGCTGCTTACCTAGCCAAGGTAAAGAAAGAGCTATCCGCATTTGAGCACGGCTTAATCGAGCAGATACCTCAGGAGCAGAACGCCAATGTTGACGCCCTGGCGAAGCTCACCACCTCCAGGGAAGCAGAGACTTTGGGGCTGGTGCTAGTAGAGTTCTTGGACAGACCAAGCATAGAGGAAATCAAGGCAGAGGTCGAGATGATCGACACCAGACCGACTTGGATGACTCTCATCCTTGAGTATCTCACAGTAGGGAAGTTACCCGAGGAGCGAAACGACGCAAGGAGGGTACTTTACCAGGCTCCGAGGTATATAGTGATAGATGGGATATTGTACCGGTGTGGCCTCTCTTTACCTCTTCTATGGTGTGTTTTTCCAAGCGAGGCGAAGACCATTTTGCAGGAGGTGCACGAGGTTTTTTGCGGAGATCACGCTGGGGGGAAAAACCTAGAATTGAAGATATTGAGGCAAGGGTATTATTGGCCCACTCCGTCAAAGGACTAGATTTCCTACGTCCAAAAATGTAACAAGTGCCAGCGATTTTCCACAATTTCCCGGGCTCCTCTGGTTGAGCTGAAGATGATCTCGTCCCCATGGTCGTTCGCGGTCTAGGGGATTGACCTGGTTGGTGCCCTCCCCACTGGAAAAGGAGGAGTTCGCTACACGGTGGTGGCTATCGACTATTTCACAAAATGGGCAGAAGTAGAGCCCCTGGTGACGATCACTTCAAAGAGGGTCCTCGACTTCGTGGTCAAGAATATTGTCTGCCGATTCGGGCTGCCAAAGAAGATCGTGTCAGATAACGGAACGCAGTTCGATAGCGATCTCTTCACCGAATTCTGCGAGAGGCACGACATAGCTAAAAGCTTCTCCTTCGTGGCCTATCCACAGGCCAATGGGCAGGTCGAGGCTATCAACAAGACGCTAAAAGCAAACCTTAAGAAAAGACTGGATGAAGCCAAGGGAGTTTGGCCCGAACATCTCCCCCAGGTACTGTGGGCATACCGGACCTCGCACCGAACTTCGACGGGTCACACTCCTTTCTCCCTGGCTTTCGGGAGTGAGGTCGTCCAAATTGTCGAAGTAAAGGTAGCCTCACATAGAGTCCAGACATTTGATCAAGACTGGAACGAAAAATTGCTCTGAGCGTCCCTCGACCTAATTGACGAAAAACAAGAAGCTTCACAGTTGCGGCTCGCGCATTATCAACAAAAGATCACTCGTTATTTCAACTCAAAGGTTAAGAAATGCATCTTTAGCGTAGGCAACCTGGTACTCAGAAGAGTCTTCTTAGCCGGTAAGGATCCCAAGGATGGAGTGTTGGGACCAAACTGGGAAGGACCCTATCAAATAACAGAGGTCGTGAAAGAAGGAACCTTTAAGCTAGCTCGACTTAATGGAGAAGCAGTCCCACGGACTTGGAACGCGATACACCTGAAGAAATATTATCAGTAATACTTTTGTAAGGCTTAATTAGAAAAGCCACCTTTGTTTATTAAATAATGAGAGATAGTCTTTTCGCGTTGTCTTATATGTTTGTGGATGTAATGTTAAAAAAAAAAAGGGGGGGGGGGGGGGGGTGTACGTTTCAAGTAACCATGAAAGGTCCTTTCCTGATTACTTGGGGGCATATATCTTGGATACAACCAGGTCCTACAACTTAGAAGTTGATTCAAATTGATCGATCGATGTTTTTCTTAAAAAGCACGAGATATCAATAAAGGAATAACGCGAACTAAGTTTTTAAAGTTAATATCCTGGATACGACCAAGTCCTAAAACTTAGAAGTTGATTCAAATTGATTGATCAATGTTTTTCTTAAAAAGCACGAGATATCAATAAAGGATTAACGCGAACTAAGTTTTTAAAGTTAATATCCTGGATACGACCAGGTCCTAAAACATAGAAGTTGATTCAAATTGATTGATCGATGTTTTTCTTAAAAAGCACGAGATATCAATAAAGGATTAACGCAAACTAAGTTTTTAAAGTTAATGTCCTGGATACGACCAGGTCCTAAAACTTAGAAGTTGATTCAAATTGGTTGATCGATGTTTTTCTTAAAAAGCACGAGATATCAATAAAGGATTAACGCGAACTAAGTTTTTTAAAGTTAATGTCCTGGATACGACCAGGTCCTAAAACTTAGAAGTTGATTCAAATTGATTAATCGATTTTTTTCTTAAAAAGCACGAGATATCAATAAAGGATTAACGCGAACTAAGTTTTTAAAGTTAATGTCCTGGATATGACCAGGCCCTAGAACTTAGAAGTTAAGTTTAAATTGATTGACCGATATTTTTCTAAAAAAGCACGAGATATCAATAAAAACACTAACAGAAACTAAGTTCTTACCAAATGTGTTGAAAATGAGTAACAATAAAGGTAAAAAAATAAATTAAAGTGAAATCTGGGGAAACCAATTGTCTCGAGGAGAAAAAACCTCATAGTAGAAGATTACAAATAAAAAATAAAAAAGAAAAGGATCAAAAGTCCTAGGCCCCTTCAGGCCGCTCTGACGAAGTCACCCCTTCGGCATCCTGCTCGGCTGCAATGGAAGTCTCCCCATTCTCAGAGGGCACCTCTTGTTGAAGTCGAGCCTTAAACTTCTCGAGGAAGGGCTCCCACACCTCCGGTGCCAGGAAGGAAAAATCATCATCCTGGTTGAAGGCCCAACAATGACAAAGCATGGCCTCCATGGAGGAGCTGGAAGATGCCCTCTCTGCCACAAGGGCAGCCTTGGCCTCCTCAAGCTCGACCTTCGCAGCATCCAAGGCGACCTGTGTAGCCTCGGCCTCCAGTAGCTTAGCCCGGTTTGCCTCCAGATCAGCCTGCGCAACGACCAAGGCGGCCTGCGTGACCTTCTCGCTTTCCCTGGCAGCCGTCAGGGCAGCCTTGGCATCTCGCTCTTGTTGTTGAGCAGATACGAGGGGGGCCTGAGCAGTCTAGAACTCGCCCCTGACCTCATCAAACCTGGCTCTGGACCGAGCTATGCTTCGGTGTTGAGCCAAAGCCGCCTACAAGGTCAAAAGATGATAAGGCATGTGCTTTAGAAAAAGCAAAGAGAACCATGGATTAAGCAAACTTACCGTGAGGGTCATCCCCAGTGAAGACTCCATAATGTTCTCGAGGCTCCTCGTCTCAATCTCCCACAAGTCCCTTGGGGTGGCATTGTAGCAATGATCCACCATATAGGTCGCGGTTTCGTAAACCGTCCCTCGAAAGGCCTCGGGGATTTTCTCCAAGGCCTGAGTGTTGACCGGGATGCGTACAGTGGGAGTCGGAGCTGGCAAGGTCCCAATTGGTACCTCCAGTTCCCGGTTAGAGACCGGAGGTCGCGGGGGAGGTGGGGACATCTTCTCTGCGGCGGGAGGATCCTGGCCCTTCCCCTTGGCTGGAGACTTGGAAATGGTCCCGGGAGGGGCAGTTTTCTTGGTCATCTGGGGCTTCTTTACCAATGGTCCAGACGACCCAGAGGGAGGATTCCCCCCTGGAAAATGGATCGCAGAATGTTGTCCTCAGGCTTTGACATCTCCTCGCCTGAAACAAAGACAAGGAAGCGTTAGTATGCGTGTAAAAATACTTGATAAAAAAAATCTCTAACGAATCTAAAGAATGTATTGAAAAGTTCTTACCCTCCGAGCTAGAGGAGGAATCTATTGCCATGACCTCGGGCCGCGGAGCTTCTATGGGGGAGTCTAAGATTATAACTTCACGAATGAAAGGGGGCTCTGGGTCCGGATCTGCCTCAGGACTGGACTCCTCTACATACTGCCTAAGCCCTGGAGCTACTACACCCTCCAGAAGGGAAGGCCACGACCTAAGGTTGGTCCCGTACTCCTCAAAAAAGGCTAACCTAAAAGCCAGGGTATTGTCTACTACTACAGTGCCCCTAGGGCGGCCCATGTCATAGCGCAACACAAGTTGATCAATGCACTGAAGTAGAGTTATGTTACGGTCCGGGTCATTTTGATGATGATGTACGAGTTGGTTGGGGTTAAACCTAGCAAGCCGTAGGTCTGCGGAAACCCTGTCTAAGTCCTTAAACAAGTATGTGTTACCTTGGCTGGAGGGGCCGGCTGCTGCCCCAGACTGGATCCGCTCCACGTCAATCCCCTGGGCGATCTCAAGAGCCCGCTTCCGACATACGACCGGCACCTCGTCTTCCTCGTCCTGCTCGTCGTCATCCGCAGCACCCCCCTCAGGGATGGGTGCCATCTCGCAAGATGCTGGGACAGTCCGCGGCCTCCTTAAGGCCAGGGTCTGGCCCGGAGAAATTAACTTACACGCTAGCATCGTCTCATCAGACACGAGCTCGCGGTAGTCTTTTTCGCTTGGAGGGAGCCCCGCCAAAGTTTCATATTGACCCCCGAGGGTCACTGATTTGGCCGTCCTCGCAAAAATAGCTGCACGATGGCATTCAAGTCAATACGCATGGAAAGAAACAAGTCAACGATGATTTTGCGAGCTGAGGATAGAAAGAACTTACGAGGACGGTTGAAGTAGTGGTGTTCGCAGTTGCGGAACCTCGTCAACATAAAGAACTGGTCCTTGAAGTAGTTGGGGTGGCTGGGCAGCTCGATGACTGTGGCAAAGTTGGGAAAACGGGTCAAGTAATAGAACTCGTCACCTCGCCCTCGTTGATCCGGGCTGGCTTTGAGGTAGAAGAAATAGAGAATGTCCGCTGGTGTAGGGACCTCCCATTCCTGCTTCAGGAATAGATACCTTAGCCCCGTTAGCAGGTGGTAAGAGTTAGGGGGAAGTTGAAAGGGGGCCAACTTCACGAAGTTCAGGAAGTCCGCGAAGTACTGGTCTAGAGGAAGAAAGGCCCCGGCCTTGAGGTGTTTGTCGCTCCAGGCCGCGAACTCCTCGTCGAGCGGTGTGCAGCTCCGCTCGCCCTCGAGGGGAGGTCGGGCAACAAGAGCGCCTGTCCCTATTTCGATGTTGTGGGATAGCAGGATCTTGTTGACCTTCCCCTGAGTTGTAACCTTCGAGACAATCCTCTCGGCCTCAAAGAAGGCGTCAGGTCCCACCTCGACCTCTTTCTCCATGGTGGGACAGAAGTAGGGGATAGGGGATTCTGCTACCACCTCCTTCCCCTTGCTGGCCTGCTGGGATGATAAGCCGGCGGCGCTCTTTTTGGGCATGTTCTTCCTGGGTCCCATCTAGTCGCCTAACGAACAAAGATGAAGAAAGTTTAGAAAGGCGACCTAAAAATAGGAAAGGGAATCTAGCGCGAAAAATGATTTTCCTTACACGGGCTAAGGTAATTTCAGCCTGCGGTGCGTGAGGCCAGGCGGTTCTATGAACACGCGCCTATGTTCCCAACGGGTCCATGTGTTAGGAGGGTCAGGATAATGCTTGCCTTGGAGGGAAATTTTCAAAAAGCAAAACCGCCTAGGAAGCGTGACCCCTAAGCTACCCGGTTTTGCACCCCAGAAACCTATCGCCTTCCCCTCTCCAAACAGGCATTTCAAAAGGTTACCCAGAAAAGTCACCCCAGAATTATCTTGTCCTATGCATCACATTCCTAAACATATTCTCATATGGTCGATACCCCTAGGGTAAAAACCTACGCACAAAACACCATCCAAAAAGAAAAAACAACCTACAATGTGTGACTAAGAAAGAAGTTTACCTAAACAAGAGAAACGGAAACATCTAAATGTACAACAGGCAGAGGACTTACAGAGTTTTTTGCTGTGTGAAAATCGAAAAAGGCGTACGTGTTGGAATCCTAGTGGTGCCTTTAGAACTGGAGTCACGGAGAAACACTTGACTCTGGAACGCAGAGACCTCTGGAACGATAACCGGAAGGAAAAAGGCTTCTGAGGCTAAAGAAGAGAGAAGGTGAGGAAATTTTTTTCAAATAAAGGGTGGCTCGTGCGAAAGGTGGCCAACCTTATATATACGTAAAGGGAAAAGGAGCGAGGACCGTTCGATCACCTTAATGCGAGTACGAGGGTCACAACTCGAAAGATGAAACGACGGCCGAAGATAGTCTAAGCCATTTAATGCGATTCTCGAAAGTCGGACCGTCACCAACCACGATGCTCCACATATCCGATACCAGCGCAATAGGCGGGACATGAAGAGTCGAAAAAGAAGCCTAAAAGCCCTCACTGTGACCACAGGTGACGTCACGTGTCACGAGCAGGGGCTTGGGGGGCAAATGTACGCCCTAAATATCCACGAGTTATTAGCGAGCTGGAAAAGGGCATAATTCAATCTGCCACGTGAAAACCGTCTACCCGGAGTTGCTGTTACGAGTCTCCACCTCTTTAGCCCGAGCTAATCAAAGGGTTAGCAAGTATACTCGAAGGCATCGGGTCAGCAGTATGGATATCACGAGCTAGTGCTACATCAAGCTCGAGGTGCGGCATAGATCTGGCACCCCCGACCATTTTTGAAGTCAACCACGCAATGTAAATGTGCGCATATCAGACATCACGTGTCTACTCCATTCCTGAATTCTCGGACATGCAGCATAAACGTGCGTGTTCAAGCACCCCACGACTGGTTTGGGCCATGCGGCCCATTATCCCCCTTACCTATTGATTAGACAACACTTCATTGTCAGGTTTTAGGAATTAATCATAAGTGTCACAGAGGTGACATGATGGGTAAGAAGGTCACGGGATGACCCCCTTTACCAACACCCAGATATCCTCTCCCTATAAATATGGAGACCCTGGGCGTTGCAAGGGGTTGGTGTTTTGATTGTAAAGAAACACCCTGTAAGGAATACTCGAGAGATATCAATAATATTGACTAGTGGACTAGAGGGATTTTAACCTTCGAACCACCTAAAAAGAAATGAGTGATAACCTTCCCACCATACTAATTTCGCCAGTTTGGAAAATAAATATTTACATATTACGGTTCACTATTTAGCACTAATCCATCCCGTTTATTCATATAATTATCTGTTGGCGAAGAACCGCGTCTACAATCATCGAGCTCATAAAGACATGATTCAGTTCTTGAAACAGAAAGTTAAATTGGAGTGGTTAAAGCATGGAGATGAAAATACAAAATTGTTCCATAGCGGCATTCGGAGCTGGAATATCCAAAATTCCATTTTCTCTATTTGGGATATGAAAGGTAATTGGCTGGATAGTCAGGAAGGAGTTCAACAGAAATTTCAAGATTATTATGAAGAGTTATTGGGTTCAATTATGAGAGGTAGGAGAGCAGTTCTGGCCTCAGTGGTACAAACTGGACCAACTGTTTCAGAGCAGCAGGCTGAGTTTTTGATGGGAAAATATACTCAAAAGGATGTTAAAGCTGCTCTATTCTCGATTTCTGATGAGAAAGCACCGGGACCAGATGGGTATAGCAGTGCTTTTTTCAAGCACACATGGAATATTACTGGTAATGATTTAATTCAGGCAGTGTTATCTTTTCTTCATTCGGGGAAGATACCTAAAGAAATTAATACAACTAATATAACTCTTATACCCAAATCTAGTTGTCCTAAGAATGTCAGTGAGTATAGACCTATTGCTTGTTGCAATGTGGTTTATAAGATTGCTACCAAGCTTATATGTATGAGACTTAGAGAGATTCTTCCATTTATTATCTCTGAAAATCAGAGTGGCTTTGTTAAAGGAAGGAACATAGCTCACAATATAATGCTTTGTCAAGATCTGGTTAGAGGGTATGGAAGGAAAAGTGCTCGATCGGCTTGCCTCGTCAAAATTGATCTTCAGAAAGCCTATGATACATTGGACTGGAATTTTTTACAAGAAATGCTGGTTGTTCTTAAGTTTCCTATAAAGTTTGTTCAATTAGTGGTGAGTTGTGTTACTTCGGCTAGATTTTCTCTCATGATTAATGGGGTTTCATCAGGTTGTTTTCCTGCTAAAAGAGGATTAAGGCAAGGGGACCCGATGTCTCCTTTACTGTTTATGATAGGAATTGAGTATCTCTCCCAAATTTTTGGCAAAATTGCTCAGCATCCTGATGTTAAGTACCATCCTTTTTTGGAGAGCTTAGGTGACGATGTGTACATATGCGGCTGCTCGACCACCATGACCGAGCGTTTAAAGAGGAACTAGGGTCAAACCTTTTTTTGCCGCTTAGATCGACAAGTTGTAACTTTTTATTGTAGTTAACCTTTTAAATGTATTTTGGGATCCTATGTATGAGGTAAACGTTTTGATAAAACGATGGTACCTTTGACCAAAAAAAATTAACCCTAAACCGTTAATCACATTTAGTTACACGATAGCCAAATGACTTGTTTAGCGAGTTTAGCACTATTTAAAATACACAGCGTAATGGTCCCAGAGTAGTATGGTGTTACAACTTGGTATCGGAGCGTGTCAAGGTTAAGGGTTCCTGAAGACAAGTTAGGCATGTACACTCGTCACTAAAGACAAGCTCCACTCAAGGTATGGTAACTATTTATGTGGTTATGTGTTTAACTACTTAAATAAGATATAAATGATTTACCTGCATGTCTTATTAGGAAGCATGAGATATTCTGATAGGACTTGGTCCTTGACTGCTGATATGATTATGTGCTTGCCTACTTAATTGATATATGAATGCTTTATCTGCAGGCTAGAGTAAAGAGCATGATATCTTGTTGGTGAGAGTAGGGGTTATTGATTAATGCATGAATGTTATGGGCATGTATTTTAGTACCACAGTGGTATGTGAATGTGGTGCTATTTGATTTTTCCCATGGGGAAGGCTTTTGAATGTGCTCATCATGCTTAACGGGTCAGGTTATTGACTGCTGACGAACTCAAAGGTTATGTACCCAAGGCAGTTAATGGGACCCGATGGTGTTTATACTGAGGTTGGGAATTACAGCCAGGGCCTGAGCCCTTCGCCTGCCCCTCAGAATTGACATCAGGTGTTTATAGATATGCAATTAAGACTGCAGAGACAAGAGGAAGAGATCCGGTGTTTAAAACAACAAGTTCTGTCAGGGAACACCTCTTCCTTCGCTAAGCCAGGAGTGGCACCAATTATGGCTCAGCCTAGGGTTGAGAACAGATGGGAATTTCTATATGAGATATTTCAGGAATATTTCCTCCAGTTTTTTAGGGAGGCCTAGATCCATTCAGATTTGAACAATGGATGGGCATTATCAGTTCCATCCTCGACAATATGGGGGTGGTAGGTCACGAAAGGGTGATCTGTGCTATATATGTGTTGCGGGATGATGCCCGAATGTGGAGGGAAGTTGTATCCCAGACACAAGATACAGCTACAATGAACTGGAAAGAATTTAGGCAGTTGCTTAATGAAATATATTATTGTGATGTAGTTAAGACTGCTGAGACAAATGAATTTCTAAACCTGGTTCAGGGAAATACAACAGTAACAGAGTATGTTAATGTTTAACACCCAAAATGTGACTACCACTAAGCGGTAGTTGTAGTAAAATCGGGCGGTCGATCTACAAGGAGGTAACCTAAAACCAAAAGATTAGTAGAAAATAACACAAAAAGTTAGTAACATGAAATAAATAAAAAATGGAAATGAAAAGAGATTTGAGATTTTGGTAATCTTTTTGATGAAAATGAGATAAGTGAAATAAAAGTAAGGTGTAATCAAGAGCTTGAGAAATAGAAAGGTTTCAAGAATCATCCATATGCTTTTTTGGTTACTTAGTTACTTGATTTACAAAAATACACAAGTAAATAGTTCACATCCCAACATTTACTTGAAAAATCTAACATTAAAGTCCATATTCTTTTCTAACAAAAGTTCCTTTGAGTTATAAAGTTCTCTACTTTAGGAGCACAATGTTAATCTTATAAAAAATCTAAAAATGACAAAAAACCCAAGGGCAATAATGCAATAGAAGATTTGACATAAAATTATGTATCAATTTTACTTTTACTAATTAGAAGCACATAGAAAGAGCATGACTAATCATATATACTATTAGTGCAAGTAAATAATGATAACAAAATAAAAGTGAGGATGAAAGAACATAAATAACTCAAATACATTATATTAAGAACATTGTAAATCAAAGTAGCAAAATAACATCACTAACATATGGAATCATCCCTAACCTTCCTAGGAAGATTAGGCCATTATGCTCATGATTCTCACAAAATTCTAAGAAGAAAATATGAGAATAAAGTGAGTAGAAATTTTGCTATAGCTTCTTTACTCTAAAAATTACATATCCATGTGAAAGAAAGAGTCTCTATTTATAGAGGGAGAAAATGACTAGAAAGAAATTAAACAAAAATTGGGGTTTACACAATAAATCTGAAATATTAATAATAAAATATGATTTTGAAAAATCAAATCTTATTATTAATATTAACCTAGTTATTTTGGTGAATGGTCAATTTGCCCTTTTTTCTAAAACACCAAAAAAAGTGAGCCTTAATGCTCAAAATGGGAGGTCCAAGGCCCAAAGAGCACACAAAATGGGCTAGTGGCAGCTAGAAGTGTTGACCCAGTCACAACCAATCAGAGGCAGACACATGTCACGACTGGGCTGGGCATGGAGACAAAAAGGGCAGGTGGAGTTGATGAGGCGTCGCGTGGTTGGCTGGCAAGGAGGCTGGCAGGTGTCAGGCGGCTTGGCTCGGTGTGGCAGGCAGTTGGCGTGGCTCGGATAGAGCTGGCTTCGGTGGGCTTGGGAGGAGACGGGCCTGAGCTGGGGCCTTTGGATTGGGCCCTTTGTTTCAAGAAAAATGCCATTTTTCTCTTCACTTTTTCAGATTTAATTGTTTTTTTCTTTTCATTTCAAAGTGCCAAAATGCAACTTTAATTCCTACAAAATAACAAAAAATTAAATCATAATCAAATATTTTCATTTATAAAATAAATCATATTAATTTCATGAAAATATTAATTAAAACTTCATTTATTTTAACTATTAAAATCAATAAATGTGTATTTTTCATTACTAATCAGTTAACAAATTCGATGGGTTGGCCAAGTTTTCTTTGTATATGGTATCCACGAATGTGGCTTGGAAGGAGCGATTTATCCAGGGATTGAATTCCGAGATAGCTCAGAGCGTTAGAATCGCCCCAGTACATGAGATCTCTACCTACGCTCAGGTTGTAGGGAAAAGAAAGCTGGACTATCCTTGAGGTGGAGAGCTGAGGTGACGATGTGTACATATGTGGCTGCTCAACGACCACGGCTGCAAGCTTAAAGAGGAACTAAGGTCAAACCTTTTTTTGCCGCTTAGGTCGGCTGGTTGTAACTTTTTATTGTAGTTAATCATTTAAATGTATTTTGGGATCCCATGTATGAGGTAAACGTTTTGATGAAACGATGGTACCTTTGACCAAAATTTTTAACCATAAATCGTTAATCACATTTAGTTACACGGTTATAGCCAAATGACTCACTACAACAATTACAGGCACTAGCGACGGGCGTATTAGTAGTGGGCCCAGTCCGCCTGTATTGTGTAGACTATTAGCGGCAGACATGGTGGTCCACCGCTAATAATGTTCGAGTATTTAATAATAAATAAATATATGTATTAGCAGCGGACTTACCCCTAATAGCGGCGGGTAGTCCGCCTCTAATACACGTAATAAAAAGCCCGGGAAGTTTTTCAATTTTTATTAGCCGCAGATATTAGCGGCGGACCACCCTCCGCTAATAATATAAGCGGTGGGTTATCACTTATATTAGCGGTAGAACCCCGCTGCTAATAATATTATTAGCGGCAGACAAAATTTAATAGCGGCGGGTCCCGCCGCTAATACTTTTCGTGTTTATAACCGCACCGTCTCCTTCTCTCCCAAATCCCTCAATCGCATTTTTTCATTTTCATATCACTTCACAAGTCTGAAAACGCATCCTCTCCATTTCTCCTCCACCGACCGATCCTCCATATCTGAGGTATATGTTTATTTAAAAAAAATTTCATTTTCATATTAATTCGCAAGTCTCAAAATGTTTTAATGGATGGTTTCAGGTCTCAGGTGCGCATCCTCATTTTCCATTAGAGTTCTCTCCATTAGAGGTCAGTCCATTTGAATATAATGTATTTCTGTATTTGAGTAAGAAAATCTTGTAATGTATTTCTGTATATGCTTGTTTGAGTAAAATGTCAGTGAGAATTTTTTTTGTTTAGAAATGTTTAATGGAAAGTCACCATTTTATTCATTAATAATAATAGTATAGTATTATTAAATGTCAATATTGTCATTATTATAATTTTAAGGGTATAGACAGAGACAGGTCCTTGGGGTTCGGTGAGAATTTTTCAATGGTATAATGCTTAAAACTTGAAATTTGGAAAAACCCAATTCTGTTTCGTTTTTTTTTTTTTATGTGTTTTTGTTTTTCTCTTTTGTCATTTCTCTATTTCCAAGTTCATAGTGTAAGTATATAGGGTGGGTTTTCTGTTTTTGTTTTTTTGTTTTTAAAAATTTCTAAACTTTGCCACTATGGAAAGTGCTCATTGACATTTGACCAACACAACCCAGCACAAAAACACCATCATTGTGTTGATTTTTTAATTTTTTTTTATAATCTTTTGAAATTAAAGGCTTGTGTTGATTTGTTTTTTGTTATTAGTTATGAAAAAATTGATGTTATATTTTTATATATATTTGGACATCTATGATTGAAATAATTATATGTAATAATTAACAGTGACTTCTGTTAGATAAGCGAGATTTTAGGAATAATTAGTGTAATCAATTTTCTATATAATAAATAATAGTATACAAAAATAGATATATATGATGAAATATAATTTTATTGTATATTATTTATAAGTCTTTTTTAAGAAAATTGATTTTCTTATTTCAAAAATAAAATTACTATATTTATTACGCATTGCATATTTTGGTGTCATTACCCTAGAGATTTTTTTTCCTATAACAGAAAATCAATTTTGATACTTTTATATTGATAACTTATTTTTATTCATATAAAATCAGTCACAATAAATATTAAATATAATATTCTATATAAAAAAAATTAATATCTATCCTTACCCGAGAAGGAAAAATTACAAACCAATAATTCAATATTTTTATATTATGTCTATATCTTTCCACCAAACAAATTTAGTAAATGATATATTAAAATAATTGAGTAATTATATTAACAAATTATTTGTAACATTTTTTATAATAAATAATAATGTTTTTTTTTATTATGGTAATTTGAATAATCTCTCTTCCACACATTTATACACCCAATTGCTTAAACTAGTTCAAAACAACGTAATATAAATTTATATTTATACTAGTTCATAATAAGACAATTATTTATAAGAGTATTATTATTTAGACATGCTGCTACTATTGATTTATTCTTTAATTATAAAAATATATATTTATATAATGAATGTAATTAAAGATATTATTTTTTGTTGTATATATTATATAAATGAAAAAAATAGTAACGTTACAATATATTCCAATACTATTAAAACACGTACCACTTGAATTGATTTAATTCATTTTTATTATATTAAACTAATAATTAGTTTAATATTTGAAAAATAAACTAGGTTTAATTATAGTAATAAACTTAAGAATAAAAAAATGTTAATATTTATTAAAAAATTATAAACATAAATTTTAATTTACTTTAAAATTATTAAATTATAATTATTAATTGGTAATTATAAATAGAAAAATAATTTAATTTTTGAAGAATTAATCAAGTAATAAGATATCATAAAACTCAAGTCTGTCCAGGAATAACACTTCTCATAAGACATCATAAAAAATTGAAAATAATAAAACTTTTTAAAATGATAGGATTAGGACAGTTGCATTTTTCTTCCCTTTCTTATACTCTCTTATAACACGTTAAATAGCGATTGACAAAACTTGGACAACATTGAGAAATCGTGGTTGTCAAGAATATTGGAATGGTCTGCAAGCTTTTTTGAGGATGGCGCCAGAACATAAAGATTCTGATGGAAGAATTAGGTGCCCGTGTGTGAGATGGAATAATAATAGATTTGAATCTTTGGATGTTGTTCGGGCACACGTATTCGATAGGGGTTTTCATCAAGCTTATGATAAGTGGATTTTTCATGGTGAGGTGGAAGAAATTGTTGTCGATGAGGTGGTTGATGAGAATGAAGACGATGAGATGATTCACGTTGTGGAAGACTTTCTTTTACCGACAACCGAGGAAGTAGAAAGGGAACCTGATGAGAGTCAGTATTATGACGAGTTATTTGAGGAGATTGAAGCGGAATTGTATCTTGGATGTGATTGGATTTCATCCCTAAACTTTTTAGCAAAGTTATTGCATCTAAAAGTTAGAGGGAAGGTGCCTAACAACATATTTGATGAATTGTTGAAGTTGTTAAAGCTTGCATTTCCTAAGGAAAACAAAATTCCCGGATCATACTACGAGGCGAAAAAGAGATTGAAAAAATTAGGGTTGGGATACGAGTCCATTCATGTGTGTCAGTATGATTGCGGCTTATTTTACAATGAGCATGCATCTAAAGAGACATGTCCAGTATGCGGAAGTAGTAGATGGATTACTTCCGAAATGACGAAAGGAAAAAAAGTGCCACACAAGGTGATGCGTTACGTTCCGTGGACCCCTCGGTTGAAAAGATTATACAGTTCAAGGATTACAGCGAAACACATGATATGGCATCACACCGAGAAATCAAAAGATGAAGGGGTGATGCAACACTCGGTGGACGGCTCTACGTGGAAGGACTTTGATGCCAAACATCCTGATTTTTCAAGGGATCCCAGAAATGTTCGTCTGGGCTTAGCTACTGATGGATTTAATCCATTTGGCAACATGAACCTTGCATACAGCATGTGGCTTGTGGTGTTGGCAAACTATAATCTGCCACCTTGGTTGTATATGAAAGACAATTATTTCATGTTGACCCTCCTTATTCCTGGGCCAAAATCACCCGGTAAGGACATGGATGTATTTCTGAGACCATTGGTGGATGAGTTGAAGGATCTGTGGGTTAACGGAGTTGATACAAGAGATAGTACGACCAATAGGATGTTCAAGAAGCGGGCATCCCTTTTGTGGACAGCGAACGATTTTCCAGCTCGCAGTAGTTTGTCTAGATGGAGTAGTCAGGGATACAAAGCTTGTCCTACGTGTAATGAAGACATAACTTCCATCTGAGTGATCGGTAAGACATCTTATGTTGGTCACAGAAGATTCTTGCCAAGTACTTGTCGAATGAGAAGAGACACCGAGTTCGATGGAGAAGTTGAGAGAAGACGTCCTTCGAGACAGTTTACTTGTGAGGATATACTAGAACAAGTTAATGCTCTTGCAGCGCAAGTTTCAGGAAAACATGTCCAGTTTGGGGGTGTGAAACGTAAAAGAGGAGTAGATGAAGGTAATTGGAGGAAAAAAGTATTTTTTACGAGCTTGAGTATTGGTGTACAAACAAATTAAAACACAATATAGATGTCATGCAAGTTGAGAAGAATGTGTGTGATAGTCTCCTTGGCACCATCTTAGACAGTGATAAATCTAAGGACACCACTAATGCAAGGCATGATTTGAAAAAGATGGGTGTGAGAGAATCATTGTGGATTTATGAAGATGAGAACGGGAAGCTGATGAAGTCGCACGCTCCTTACGTGTTAACTCCGGCGCAGAGGCAACAGTTTTGTTAGTTTATAAAAGGAGTTAAATTTCCAGATGGCTTATGTTCAAATTTGATGAAGAAAGTGTCCGAGAATGATACAAATATTCTTGGGTTGAAGTCACACGATTGTCATGTGATAATGCAACGATTACTTTCTCTCGATGTTCGCAAGTTTCTTCCAAAATCTATATCGACCACTATTACAGAATTGTGCAATTTCTTTAGGCAAATATGTTCGAGGACTTTAAATGTTAAAGATATGGAGGAAGCACAAAATGATCTTATTCAGATATTGTGCAAGATGGAGTTGATTTTTCCTCCAGCTTTTTTTGACATAATGATTCATTTGAATTACATTTGCTAGAAGAAGCTATATTGGGTGGTCCGGTATTTATGAGGTGGATGTATCCTTTTGAAAGGTACATGAAAAAATTAAAGAATTATGTGGGAAATAAAGCTCGCCCTGAAGGGTCGATCGCCGAAGGCTATGTTGCAGATGAGACTTTGACCTTTTGTTCAATGTATTTCAAAGACATTGAAACAAGATTTAACCGTCTTGATTGAAATGAAGATGCAACTTATATCCCACGAAATCTTACAGTTTTCCAATCTCAATGTCGTCCACTCACAAAGGGAACTTTGAAGCCTCTCAATCATAACACTCGTGAAATAGCTGAGTGGTTCATACTTGAGAATTATCCTAAAATTGAGCCTTATTTAGAGTAAGTTTATTCCCTTATAAATTAGAACATGTGTGGTTATTATCAGTTTTTTGTTATTAAGAATCGTAACACTATTCTAATTAACAGCGAACACCTACAAGAGATTAGACAAAAATACTCAGATGGTGATCATGATCGTTTGCATAGGAAAAATTTTCGTTCGTGGTTTCATAAGAAGGTAGCTTTGAACTTTGAACATTAATTTTATTAATGATATATTTTGTGAATCTAATACCATTTTATGTATTTAGATATATGACTTGCACAAGCTTTGGTCTTTGGAAAATGGTGATGAATTGTTAGCTTTAGCATCTGGGTCAGATCATTTGGCAACCTATTACCAAGGTTGTATAGTCAATGGTGTTCAATTTATTGCACACGACCGAGATAAAAAGCGCACCACACAGAATAGTGGAGTGTTTGTTGCCGAAACAGAATGTTTTAATTATTACGACATGCTTGAAGAAGTAGTGACATTATCTTTCACTCGTACATATTCAATGGCATTATTTCGGTGCAAATGGTTTAATACAAATCCAAGAATGAAGAAAACAATCATTGAAAATAATATCACCAGTATAAATGTCAATGGCGAAGGGTACAAAGATAAGACGTATATACTTGCTAGTCAAGCTAAGCAAGTTTTCTATCTCGATGATCTACTTAGAGGTCGTGATTGGAAAGTTGTAGAAGATGTGAATCATCGACAAATTTGGGACATTAAGGACAATTCTGATGAGGTTAATGATGTTATTGATGTTGGATTAACTTATACAGGATCTTTATTTATTTTCATGTATATCTAATATTAAACAAATTAATACGAGATAGCCTAAAACATGTTTCTAAAATTGAATTCAAAGAGAAACAAATAATATAATACTTACAGTATACGCAGTGGAATTAAGAGTCCTTCCTTCAGTTTCTCTAACTCTTGTATCCTTTCTGTCGCAGAGTATTATCAAGAAACTGAACCGATCTTCTATTTTCTTCACAATCTTCCAATGTATCCTTAGAACCACCTAGACTAGTGTGGGCAATTCTCAACACATGAGATAGATATAGAGAGAAGAAGAGAAAACAACAAAGAGGCTTAGAAAAAGACTTGTGTTTAGAGAGAATCTAAAACTATCAGAAAATCTGACTTGTGACTTTTCAAACTTTTTTTTTTTTTTACTTCTCTCTAAGCACTCCTTTTATAGACTCAATTAGGCCATTTAATTTAATTAAAAAATCAATAAAATAATAGCCATTTTGAAGCCCTAGGTCGAAATTATCATGGGCTATAGGCCCGTGAAATTTCCCATTTGATTATAAGCCCATTGGACTTAAAATCAAGGCCTGTATTATTTTCTATTGATTTAATTAATTAAATAATTATTTAAATCCTTTATCATATTAATTATTTATAATTTGAACCTTGATTTAAATTTATTTATTAATTTAGATACCAATTTATCTTAATTAATAAATCTACCATAATTTCTCATTTCTTCTCAAAATTACACAACTCTGTGAAACTATCCAAAATTGACCTGGTCAACTTTGATAATTCTAATTGATAATTAAATCAATTAATTGAGACTATCTAGATGATTTTATCTAAGGTACAATGGGGACCATGGGCCTATGAAATCAAGCTCCAATAAGTTATCATAAATCTAACAAATAAATTTACTAACTTATTAATTCCTCGTGACTCCACTATAGACTTGGAATTGCACTCTTGAATTCATAGAACGCTCTATAACAAATATAGATACGCTATTAATTATCCATTGTTACAACCATAATTGTCACTCAATCCACTATAGACGGTCTACAATGAGATAGGACTAAAATACCGTTTTACCCCTCATTGTATTTTATCCTTAAAACACTTAGTTCCTTGTAAATGATATTTCAGTAAACTAATTTAATTACTGAAATGAGATCTCTATCATTTAACACCTTGAACCAAACTAAAAGGAAGCCATCATTTCACTTCTTCATCAGAAGCTATAGATGTTCATATCTATGATTAACACTCCCACTCAATTATACTACCGAGTTCCCAAGATGTAAGTATGGGCTAGTCCGTAGGGTAAGCTGGTAACAAACAAGTCAAAGAACTCAAATAATACAATCAGCTAGAATACTAACCACTCAGAATTGAGATTGAATTGACCTATGGTCAACTATATGATATGACTAGAATAGATAATAACGGTATGTTTACTTATCTTATCAACAGTCAATATCGGTCCTGTCCGATGTAACAAATACATCCGATCTTATCTACTTTGCTAATGTTCTAGAAAGAACATAACACTGTAATGTGTAAGTAGATCATATCGTAGATTGGCAAGTCAGTGTAAATCCGGTGCACTGACTAATCTTAGGACTAACATATTTTTGAACATATAATCATATTTATATTCCACTGTGATTACGTCACTATAAATAAGATTAGCTATATGCTCGGGATTTAATAGAAGTTTATATTAAACAAATAATCATGAAAATAAAACATGTGAGCAAAGTGATTGACCAAGTCAAAAAATGATTTCTATTCTTTTATTGATAATAAAATGAGATTACAAAGAATTTGGGTTTTAATTAGGGCATAAAACCCCAACAATAGATGTTGTACATGAAACAAGTTCATCAAATTTTGTGTTGACTGTGGACCTCGGAGAGTTGATTATGCAATCTAATCAACCTGCTGCATATGTTGGAGCTGATGAAGATGGTGACAACAAAGCTGATATGTCAGAACATGAGGAAGTCGCAAATGCAGAGGATGAATTGTTAGTTGAGCTTTGTGAAGATGAAAATGTGTCTCCGATTACTGATGGAAATGATAGTGATTACTCTGTTTAGTTTTTCTATTTGTGTAACAGAACTATATATTGAAATATAATAAAGTTTTTTTGGTAATTATTATTAATATGAATTGAACATGATATACTTCTAATTTAATTTAATGCTAATTGCTAACTAATAAATTTTAAATTGAAGTATAATGCCAGCTGATATAGCAACCTATCACGGTGGAGATGGTGGGGGTCAAGACCTGCCAGATCCTTCTAGGGTACCATCATCTTGCGAGTCAGGTTAAATATTTCATATCAAAATTATTTTTAGAAATTATATTGTTAGAGAAATATAACAACAATACTAATACTAGTTATTGTTAATAAATTTTAAAGCCCCGCCGACGAGAAGAAAATGTCGTGGCCTTGCTAGTAATAATGTTCTTGAAGAACGAAGGAAAAAAGCTGGGAAACCATTGGATATAGAGCTTGATCCTGTGACGAACAAAGTGGTTGGGCATGAGGATCAAGCTTTTATTCGCATGTTGGGCACTCTAGTTACCATATTGTGTCCGGGACATTACTTGGATTTTGCTGATTTACCTCAACAGTTTATAGATCAAGTGCTTGATCGTATGGGGGTAAAAAAATTAAAAATCTTGTACTTTTCATTATTTATTTCCATTATTTACAAAGTCATCTAATTTTTTTTTCTTAATGCAGTATTACTATAATATAGACGGTCATCCACAACGTGAGTTTGTTTTGGCAACTGTCTATAAGGAGATGGCGAAAGATATCGCGAGAAAAAGAACAATAGACATAAACACTTCAAAAATCATTATGTTGGACCAGAAGATTAGGAGAATGTCCTCTCTAAGCCACCTGACCATTGCACTAAGGAGGCTTGGAAGAATATTTCTAAATTATTTTTTAGCGAAAGATTTTTGTATCAAGGAGAACTTCATGCAAATGGACCGTTGCTCTGATACCAACTGTAATGACCCAACTATTTATATGACCTTGGACCATTAGATCTACTATACATAACTACTATTTTGGGAAAGATACATAAGAAATAATATAACTTTATTAAATCTCAAAATATTGTATCAAATACATAATAATATAGAATATGGCATGGGTACCCATTGTTTAAAAGAAAAACATCAACTTTAATTCAATTGTTTAAAAAAACTAAATGCGGAAAAACATGATCTAAAAGACTAAATATAAATAACTTCATCCTCGATCGACACGCAATCCACTCAGTCCGTTCATACTCAACACACATGCCAAGCTTCCAAGAATCCTTTCGCCTCCGTATCTAGTTTCCTGCATCACACTAAAAAATAAAGGAATGAGCCTAATGCCCAGCAAGGAAAACCTAACCACTACAACAAAATAGAGGTTTTATGACTTTAATTGGGAGACATTGGAAGTCTACAATGTCTCCCACTTAGTGAGACGTTGTTGCTAGGGTCATTGTAGGTATATATCTCACGTCTCCCATTGGAAGACGTGCCTCACTTCCCACGTCTCCCACTGGGAGAGGTGGAAAGTCAAACGTTGACTTTCCACCTCTCCCATTGGGAGACGTGGGAAGTGACTCACCTCTCCCAATGGGAGACGTGGGAAGTCCCTAGGAGACATCCCACGTCTCCCATTGGGAGAGGTGAGTCACTTCCCACGTCTCCCAATGGGAGAGGTGGAAAGTCAACATTTGACTTTCCACCTCTCCCATTGGGAGACGTGGGAAGTCTCTCACCTCTCCCTATGGGAGACATTGAAAGTCTCCCACATTTAAAAAAAATAAATTAAATAAATTTATAATTAATATTTTTTTAATTTGATTTAATAATTAATTAAATTGAAATAATATTAATTTAAATTGAAATTATTTTAATTTAAATTGAAATTATTTTAATCTAAATTAAAATTAATTTAATAATTAATTAAATTGAAATAATATTAATTTAAATTGAAATTATTTTAATCTAAATTTAAATTAATTAAATTGAAATAATATTAATTTAAATTGAAATAAAAAAATATATTTGTTAGATATATACAAGAAATACAATATTTGTTAGAAATATTCAAAATGAACAAATATTGCATTGTGTATGAAGAAAGAGTTAAAAAATTTTAAAAAAACCTGTCAACGAGGTCGGTAACTTTGGATTATCGGCAACATATATGTCGCCCATTCTTGTCGCAACTCATCAATTTGTGCCTCTGTATATGATGTGTTTGTTAGCTGCAAGAAATATAAAGTAAAATATATTAATTAATTATTTGATTACATTTATAGTTTCAAAAATAATTTGTAAATTTTAATTAATAATACCGTTCTCAAGTAATGCCCGGGACTCGCATGTTCAATCAAGTAATGCCCGTTCTCAACTAATCGTTTATTATCCTAAATAATATCGGGCAGCATTTCCCCTATAATAGTGACCTAACCATCTGCATGTGAATAACAAAACAAACAATTCAAACAACATACAATAAGTTTCTTCCTTATAGAATGCCTATATAAAATTAATTGTTTATTATCCTAGATAAAATCGGGCAGCATTTCCCCTATAATAGTGACCTAACCATCTACATGTGAATAGCAAAACAAACAATTCAAACAACATACAATAAGTTTCTTCCTTATAGCTCCGTAGCACACAGTCAAATTTCTCAGAACCTACTTCACTAATACACACAAGTTCTCAACCTTCCGTTATCACCGCAGCACACAATTTTAATCTCAGAACCTACTTCACTATGGATGAATATTTAAGATATTCAAACTCTTCTAACATTTGTTTAATAATATTAAAAGTAGAAGTAAGAGAATATATATTTACCTCTTGCAATTAATAATTCAAAAGCTAGCAAAATTACTTCAAGTAGTAATCGAATTCGCTATTAAATCCACAAACCAATATAAATAAATTAATAAATAATAAATAAAATATCACTAAATATCTAGCAATATATAACTTATTATTATAATTTTAGAAACTTAATTACCTCAAATGTGTGATTGATAGATATATAAGTTTTGATGCAAAGTACTCTCTAAAATCTCACCACCAAAATCACAACTTACGAAATTAAATTAATTAATATGTTAAACATTACTAAAAAAATATCACTAAATTCCTAATAAGTAATTGATTGGTAAACAAATAAAAAAAAACTCCAATGAGCCACTAATTATAACCTAAACAAAAAATCAATAAAAAATTTCATAACCTAAAATCTCAATAATCAACAAAAACATAAATTTTTGCATATATTTATATTTTTAAAATTATTTAATAAATTTATTTTAACATAATAACTATATATATATATAACAAAATAGTTAGAATTTAAAAAAAAAAGAAGTTTAAATATACATACAAAAATATATCTAAATTTCGAAATAAATAATGATAAAAATTAAAAAAAATCATGAACATATATATTATAATGAAATATATACAATGTGATAGGTTAAATTAAAAAAAAAACTATGAAATCTTAAATCTAAAAAAAACCTCCATGGAAAAACAAATAAATCTAACAATGTATAGAAAAAAATGCATAAAAATGTAAAATTAACACAAAATCATGTATATTACTCATCCTAATGCTAAACCTATGATTTTCTATCAAAATAATTAACTAAAATTCATAAAAATTAAAAAAAACTAACCTTGAAAACCCTAAAATCGCAGCCCCTTTCGTGCTCTCTGTTTGGTGTGCTCTCTCTGTTTGGTGTTATGAGGAAGAAGAAGACCCAAAATTCATTAAATGGCCAGGGGGACATCCAACGTCTCCCACTGGGAGACGTGGGACACGTGGCACGTCTCCCACTGGGAGACATTGAATGTATAGAGGGGTACATCCAACGTCTCCCATTGGGAGACGTGCCACGTGTCCCACGTCTCCCAGTGGGAGACGTTGGATGTACCCCTCTATACATTCAATGTCTCCCAATGGGAGACGTGCCACGTGTCCCACGTCTCCCAGTGGGAGACGTTGGATGTACCCCTCTATACATTCAATGTCTCCCAGTGGGAGACGTGCCACGTGTCCCACGTCTCCCAATGGGAGACATTAGATGTCCCCCTGGCCACTTCTCAACCTATTTCCAACGTCTTCCACCATTTTTAATGTCTTCCAATTGTAGTCATTAATAAAAACTTTCAATGTCTTACACCATTAGACATTTAAAACCCCTGATAAGTTTTAATGTCTTACACCAATGGTGTAAGACATTGTAGGGAGTCATTGTATATCAAATTTGTTGTAGTGAACACATAACTCATATACATAAAATTCATAACGTAGCATATAATAAAACATATAATAAACATATGTCACACATGCTATAATAACCATTATTACTTGGGGTCCTATAACTAAACAAGTCATATGCCCATTATATTTGTGGGGCTTGCTAGCTAAGCAAGTCATATGCCCATAAATTTATTGGGGCTTGTTAGTGTACAGGTCATATGCCCAAGTCTACAAACATACACAATATAACATTTCATAACACAACATAACATAAGATAACATATCACATATCATATAACATATAAAATCCTATCCTATTTTCCTTACCAATATACCAGGATGATGAGAACAAAGTCGGGATTTTGGAACACTCCTAAAAACCATAATATAGAGGTGAGTATACTAAAGAAAAGAGATGACACTACTACAAATATAGGCTTTCTATGCGGTTTTTTTTAAACAATAAATAAAAAGCGCAGAGAAAAGGTTTGAAAGAGTCAAAAAAATTATATTTAATGTTCGCGCCCTATTTTATTGCGGTTTTAAAAAAAATGTAGTGAAAGGTTTGAATGACTCACTTTTCTCCGCGGTTTTGGGTCTAAAACCGCAGAGAAAAGTGTAGAACTTTTCCCCACTTTTCTCTGCGGTTCTGTACCCAAAACCGCAGAGAAAAGTCACTTTTCTCTGTGGTTTTGGGTATAGAACCGCGGAGAAAAGTGTTCTCCACCTACTTTAGCACATTAACCTATTTTTCCCTCTCATTTGCACATCTTCTTCCCCTTCACAGAGGCACGGCCGAAGCTCTCCCACCACCGTCCCTACCCACGGGTAAGCCCCACATTGTCCATTTTTTTTTTGTTTTTTTTCCGTTTCCTTGCATATTAAAGCTTGAAATCATGTATATATACTTAATCTTGAGTTATTTTGAAGTTTTAGGGTAAAAATGAAGAAATATTGTGTGGGTTTAATGGTAGTTTCTATGTATGTTTATATGGTTATTTTTTTTAATATTTTTGAAATTTTATATAGGATTGGAAGACATTTTCATTTTTTAAAACGTGTATTGATCACTAAAACTTGATTTCTTTAATGTATATTTCGGTTTTAGGGTATTTTTGTATTATTTTATTTATAATAATGTTGTTTACATAATTTTTTATATTAAAAATTAGTGCTTGCATAATTTTGTATATTATTTAGGTAATGATTTTTTTAAAGTATATTTTTGTTAATTATATTATTTTAGGATCAATTCAATTACCATATATTTACTAATGTTTAACTTTTTATTGTAGGAAATATTTGTTTGAGTGTGAGGTTGAAATTGTTGAATCTTAATTTTTAAGGTAAGTAGTAATTACTACTTAATTTTTTATTTTTATTTTTTATATTTACAAACTATTGTTAGAGGAGTTTGAATATATTAGATATTCTTCCATAGTGAAGTAGGTTCTGAGATAAAATTGTGTGCTGCAGAGATAACAGAAGGTTGAGAGCATGTGTGTCTTAGTGAAGTAGGATCTGTGAATTTTCTGTGTGCTGCGGTGACTTATGGTTGAGAACATGCATGTTGTGTTGTTATATGTTTTGTTTGATGTGAATTTATAGGTAGATAACTTGGGATATGCTATAAATACAGAGGAAACTCTGCCCAAATTTTTTTTGATGATATTAGTTGAACATGTTTTATAAGTTACTATATATAATAATAATGTTTTTGTTTTTGTTGAAATTCTAAATACATATGGATTTTGGATATGTTATAGAAATAAATGAAACTCTGCCCATTTCATTTTATAATTTAATAATTGAACATAATTTTAGAGTATTACTATACTAATTTTCTTTTCATTATCAACTTAGGAATTAGGTAGATATTTTCATTATGGATAAGTCATGGATTCTTGAGGATAGAGAAACACAACAATTTCAAGACGGATTCAACCAATTTTTAGAATTTTGCCAAACAAATTGTAGTGATCCGGAAAGAATTCATTGTCCATGTATAGATTGTGGTAATGGAACAAAAGGAAATATTACCATGATAAAAAATCATGTATTTTGTCGGGGATTTGATACAAGTTATCGTACATGGTATTGGCATGGGGAATCATTGAAAAATAATAATCCATATCCATTCGGGAGGCGAGGGGTTGATGATTTGGGTTATAGTGATTTTGACGATCATCCTCTGGAATTGCTCGATGAAGCACAAGAAGAGTTTGTTGATGATCCTTCAAAATTTGATAAATTGGTTAGAGATGCAGATAAACCATTATTCAATTTATAGTGAAGGAGTATTATTCCAATAAAGATATAGATGGGGTTGTACAAGTTCTCGTTGACCCGGAGTTTATAGGAGAACGCAAGGCTATCTTCATCACTTCGGAACACGTTTATCAAGCAGCCTTCATGGATAATACTGGATCCTCAGCTATGCTATTTGGTATGAGGTATGTATCAATCCGTTATGTCATTACAAACTATTAGAGGAGTTTGAATATATTATATATTCATCCGTAGTGAAGTAAGTTCTGAGATGAAATTGTGTGCTGCAGAGATAACAGAAGGTTGAGAACATGTGTGTCTTAGTGAAGTAGATTCTGCGAATTTTGTGTGCTGTGGTGGCTTATGGTTGAAAACATGCATGTTGTTTGTTGTATGTTTTTTCTGAATTGAATTTATAGGTTCTAATAATTTTGGATATGCTATAGAAACAGAGGAAACTCTGCCCAAATTTTTTTTGACGATATTAATTTATTAATTGAAAATGTAATATGAATGATTGATTCTCTACAGATGCATTTGGGAAAGCATGCACCCAAATTCACGACAATTATATAAATTTTTTGACACCGAACATCTTTCTATTGGCAATGATGAAAGTAAAAACTATACGGTAGATCTTATAGCCAACTGGATGATGACTATGGATAGACGAGGCCAAATATATTCCATTCCTTGGATTGTTGAGTAAGAACAAACTACTTAAACATTATCACTACTATGGTTGAATTTTAATTTTATAATAATCATATTTTATTATTATTTTAGTCGACATTGGATGTTGGTGCTCGTGATGATGCGGGGGATGACCATAATTTTGGACCCTTTAAAAAATCATAAATCTGCACCAATAATTACGGAGGTTATGGGAAAGTAAGTTCTTCAATTGTAATGTATGCATTATTAATTTTTAAAAGTTGAGAGCATAATATGTATATAATTCATTTTAATTTTTGTAGAGCATACGCACAATGTTTGGAAAATGAATACATCGGCACATTTACAAAATTGGTGAGAGGTTCTTGTCCAAAACAACCTGAAAGTCATGAATGTAGTTATTATGTACTAAGATATATTTATGATCTTGTAAATGCACCGAATCCGGCAGAAGTTATCAAGAAGAAAATATGTTATATTTTAAACTCTTTTTTGCTTAAGAAAAACTAGATATAGTATTTAATTATCTAATCTATATTAACTTTTCAATTTTGCAGTGGTTTGACAAAAAGCAATTCAATGTCAAAGAGGATCTACTACCACTACAAAGTGATTGGTTAGCTAGATTAATGCCATTTGTTTATGAAATCTAAATTTTTGTATGTATGTAAGATTAAAGTGCTAACTTATATTGGTTAGAATGATTAGAGTCTTTGATTCATTACTAACCAATTATTTTGTATTAGATATGAAATGTATATATAACAATTTAACAAATTAGTTATACTATTGAAAATAATTATGTATAATTAAAATTGAAAATTAATTTTTTTTATTAAAAATGCTGGGTTATCAACCGAAATTGATTTTTTTTTTTTAATGAGAAGCTCTTTTCTCTGCGGTTGTAGTAAGCAAACCGCGGAGAAAAGAGACTTTTCTCTGCGGTTGTAATAAACAAACCGCAGAGAAAGGTCTCTTTTCTCAGCGGTTTGCTTATTACAACCGCAGAGAAAAGTCTCTTTTCTCCGCGGTTGGCTTACTACAACCGCAGAGAAAAGTGTAGCTTTTCTCCACGATTTGCATAATACTTTTCTCTGCGGTCGAATATACTGCGCTTTTCAATACTCTCAAAAACCACAGTGTATTGAGTAAAAAAACCGCAGAGAAAAGCTTTTTTTGTAGTAGTGTGGAAAGAATAAACTACACTATCGAAATGATACTTACCAATGAAAACCTTAAGTTCAAAGAACTTAGATGCCTAACCAAGAATAGAAAACACTGAGTTAGGATTTGAGTAGAGAAGAACTATAAGAATCAATACAGAAAGGAACTAGAATTAGGAATACCTTGAATGCTTCTATGACCGAACTATACCTTGAAACCGGAATACACTATAACCTTACTTCCCAAGTGTTTATTAAGCTTATAATGATTAAGCTTATAACCCCAATCCAAGTGTTTATCACTCTATAGTCTCACTAGCACATAGAAGGCTTTGATCAATGCTTGAAGAATGAATGAAAATGCTTGGTGCTAGTTCCTATTTATAGAGTTCTAGGAATAAAAATCTTCTTTTTGGCTTTGAATAAAAATAATAAATTTAATTGAAAATATTTGAATATCCTTCAGCCAAACGCTTAGGAATTGGTCAAATTTTTCAGAGAGATTTAAGGATTCAAAGCTTGATTTTTAAAATAATAAAACAAATAGAATGCTAACTTCTAACTCCCTAAATCTCGTAACTCTAAACTCCCCTGCAGTAAAATCAATATATCTGGAGTTGTAGAACTCCGATTTGGACTCTCTCTATACAGTTAGAAAGCTAATTAAATTATCTACAACTTTCTAGAAATACTATTTTTCGAAATTTATAACATAACTGGGTCAAAAACAGGTCGGAAGTTACAGTACCCTAAAGTTACGAAAAATCTATTTACATCCTAATCCACAAATAAATAAAATTGTGACAAATATCATGCTCCTATCAGATTTTGGTGAAGACTAAGTCTTATATTTCTCTTATTTTATCATTAAAATAATAATTCCTTAATAATCATAACCTTAGGAATAACCATGCTCATGACAAGTGTCATATTCTTCACTACAACAAATTTGACTAAATATTACATTAAAATATTACATAATTTAAAAAGTGTTATTATTGATGATTAGCCAAATAGAGTAGAACACGGAAGAGAAAAAAGGGGCGGCAAATGAATTTTTTTGTTAAAACACCCGCCTTTACTTTTTCCCCAACTCTTAACTCACATTTTCATTCTCTAATATCATAAAACCAAAGCAAATGCTCTCCCCTCCGTCTCTCTCTCTCTGAAATGGGTTCTCTCTACCCTAACCTTCTCGCCTCACACCTCTCCCCTCGGTCTCTCTCTCTCTATATCCCTTCTCTCTCTCTCTCGCATGGGCGACAGATGAATGGAAGGGTATAGCACCTCACGCCTCTCCCCTTGGTCTCTCTCTCTCTCTCTCTCTCTCTCTCTCTCTCTCTCTCTCTCTCTCGCATGGCCGACAGATGAATGGAAGGGTATAGCACCTCACGCCTCTCCCCTCGGTCTCTCTCTCTCTCTCTCTCTCTCTCTCTCTCTCGCATGACCGACGGATGAATGGAAGGGTACAGGGGCTTCTATGTCTCAGCGATGGGCTTCGGGCAGGGACTGTACAGCGCATCATTCTTCAGTGATGGTAACTCTTTCCCTCTCGCTCTCTCTTTCTCTCTTTGAGATATTCCCTCATTCAACCTTTCTCTCTATTTGTTGCAAGTGTGCTCTAGGGTGGTGGGCTCTTCCAGCTTGAGGCGTGTAGCAGGGAGACTTAGCTCGTGGGTTCTATAGGGTGGCTTCCTCATGGGTGTGATAGGTTTGACTTCGATGAGGTTATACTGCAACAAATGGATTTTATGGGTTTGGTAATTGTTTTGATTTAGTTTGAGATTGATTTTGAAGAAAAATAATACAGTTTTGGTTTTTTTCTTCTGTTTATCTGGATTTATGGCTTGATAGAGATGATAATGGGTTTTAAGTCTCAAATACAGTAGTTTTACGGAAAAACTGAAGTTTAGGTTTATATTTTTGCATTGAATAGTATTTTTATTTTTTTCTATGAAGTTTCAGGAAAGATAAATACAGCATTTAAATTTGTGATTAACTTATTTAGTTCTAGTTGGCCAAATTCTTAGACAATTCGCAGTTAATGTAATAGGGTGTTCATGTAAGATGTTAATGATGTTGGGTATTATGGTCTTGCAGCTAAGCTTCTATGGAGGGGTGCTGAGTGTTGGAATGAGTGTTTAAAGCTTTTGGGCGTTGCTGAAGCAGCAGAAGCATCAATTGATTCTGACCAGTTAAGCTCTGGAATTTCAGATTTTGATACTCACTTTCAAGGCCTCATAGTTCAGAAAAGGTCTCTTTCTCTTTCTCTTTCTCTATATATTTATATAACTACAGTTGTCTCAACTTATTTCTATATTCTATTCCATATTTGTCATTTGTGAAATGTTTTGTTTTAACTAGTGTGAAGTATATGGTTGTTGTTGATGAATGGAATGCACTAGTACATAATGGAAAACTAGGCGAATAATGCATTTACAATAATGGAAAACATTATTGTATTTGAGTATACAATAATGTTTTTTGATTTGATAATCTGATATGGGAAATTAGTAAGGAAAGGTGCTTTCATGATTCTTGATGGTGGTTTTGTACCAGGTCAGCTCAAATTATATACTTTGCTTCTTTGTTTCTTTGAGTATTTCTTCATTTTCTTGTTGCCAAGGTTATTATTTTCTTGTTTCTTTGGGTTTTTTTTAACTTTTTGTTTTGTTTTCTTGATTTATTCAGATTTTATTTCAAAGCTCCATTTTACCTTTCCTCTGTTTTTTCATTTCCTTCTCTTTCTACTGTTTTTTATTTTTTTTCACCATTGATTTAGATACATTCTCTATGCCTCAATCTCTTTTTGCTAAGTAATCCCCCTTGCTTACGAGTAATTTTATTGATTTGATTTATCAATTTTGAAAAACTAATTAATTGTTTTAATAAGGTTCAAGGAGTATTGAAAGATCCAAAATGTTCATGGGGTCTTGAGGTATGTGCATCACTTGAAATAGATTTTTATCAATTCCAATTCTTAAGTATTTATATTGAAAAATTCAATCTAACTTGGCTTTTAGGTTTTAGTGCTTTTTCTTGAATGGGTTTTCAATTTTGATTTTTACTAATATTATGTGCTTAATAAGTGCACATTTGGATATATAGATATGGAGATTTCTTTATTAATAATAGGACAAATCCATAATTCATGTCTTTTGATATGAAGTTGAAATTCTGCTCTTGTATCCAACTCTAGTTTCTGTTGGTGGTTATAGTTAATTAGTGTTGGAAGATTAGGATCAAATATGTTTGCACTTCAATCTGTTTGGTTATCCGAGACAAAGATATATACTTCAATTATATATGTTTTGCTTTATGTTTGGTTATACAAAATCATCTTCCCTTGTCTCTGGTAGATGGCAAATCAATGCATCTTTATCACCTGCTGCTAGTTTCCGTTGGTGGTACTACATATTGTTTTTTTTTTTAAATGAATATTGAAGGATATTGTTGTATGGATATTTTGTTATTGTGTGAATGAATAATACATGTACATGTAATAAATAGAGGAAAAACTGCTAACCATACACTTGTGCTACTCCCATTGGCTATACAAAAAAATCAATATAGAGACTAATTTGAAAACTAATCTGTACACTGATTTTATTTTGCAAATGATTAGTTTCATTTGAAAATCTTGAAGAGCATGTGTTTCAGTTGAAGTTCTGGATATACTGCCGAGGTGGTTTGATTTACAACACATGTTTGTTGAAGGTATAGTTTATTTATTTATTTTTCAAGATTTTATATATCTTTGATTTTTTGCTCTCTTTAGGTGCATTTCCTTAATATTTAGTTCTGTTTTTGACATGAATAACAGGTGCTGGAATTAAGTATTTGTTAGAATATAATGATATCTTAATTATTTTTGGTATTTTTAATGTTAGATGATAAATTTTAAAGTTCATAATTAAAAGACGTAAAAAACTTATGATGAAGAGTGCCTAAGTAAAGTAATACTCTCTTATGATTCCATATATGGTGAAATCAAAGTGTTAGATAGATCTTTCATATGTTAAATTAGTCATGGTTTGTTTTATTATTTGGTTTTGAATAACAAATATGTATTTTATTCGTGTTTTTCTTTTGTTTGAATAAGGTGTCAACCTATTTATATACTCTTGCTATTTACAATTTTCTTTTCTGTTCTATACAGAAGCTGAAAGCTATTGTAGGAATTATCATTGATACATTAATAATTCCATTTTAATCTAAATTAGAGTTTATTTATTTTATATAATTCCTGCTCTAGTTTTTTATACTATTCTTCTCGATTTCTCATGTCTTGATCTGGTTCTGACATAGCAGTCCTTCAAGAAAATAAAAAAGTGAAACTTGAGTAATAAGGTGAGATTTTATTGCTGAAATTTATAGCAGTACTTGTTTTAAAAATCTTATGGTTTGGTATATTTGTGGACTTGCTGGTTTATGAATTCGCTTATCTATATTTGTTGAAGGTATGGTTCTCCTGTGTTTTATAAATATGCTTGGCAACAACGAGTTGATGCATGCAGACTTCAGGTGTCCTCTTGCTTTTTATCAAAGATTTTCTCTTTGTTCAGTTTCTAGGAAGAAGTATAGTAATGTTTGTTTTGCCAGCTTTACAATTGCATGTTGATTTAGCACTAAAGTTTGTGTGTTTGTTATCTATTTTATTTTTTTATGTATTGTTTCAACTAGTAAATTGTTGAAACAATAAATTGCTGCTAGTGTAGATATTTCAACTTAGTAGCTTACATAAGTACCCATGATTTCATTGATAAAGCAAACCTGATATGTCATTGATGAAGGGAGATATTTGTAATGACTTGAAGATTATATAGTAAGGTTAAAATCATCAGTAACCTTTTCTCTAAAGTAGCTACTTGTAATGAAATTAAACAAATAACTCAGTAAAGAACAAGCCCTGTTGGCATGTTACAAGACTGGTACTAATAATTTCTTTTGTCTGAACTATATTTTCTTCATCTGTAAGTACTTAAGTAACTAAATCAGGAAATCTTAGGGGGTGAGGGAGGTCCTCCTATGTTAATAGACAGGGTTTTAGTGCAGGCCATCTCCTTTTGGTTCTTGTTTTTTATGCTCCTCATTTTTGTATTTCACCCATGCAATTTTTGCATTTTGTTTGTTTGTTTTTTGAAATTGATTTGATAATCTGATATGGGTAAATCATTTGCTTTGAGCCATAGTTATGTATTAGTGTTAGTATTTTGTTTGTTTGTTTCTTTAACTTTTTGAGTCATTTAATATGTCTAATTTTCTATGAAGGAGTGGCTGTTTCATATTGAGTTATGCAAAAAAGTGTATAAATTGACTTTAAGTCTTGATCTTTGCTCCTGTTGTAAATATTTATTGTTTAAATTGTTCTCTATGCATAATCTATCTCTGTTTTGAATTTTCTCTCTCTCCACTCTTTTGTCTACCTAACTCCCTTCCTAGACTTTCTCTCCTCTTTAAATTAGTTTAAGTATACATAGGATAAAGGCTTGTGTTCTTGACAGTAAGTTCTCTGCACAACAAAGCTAAACAATATTGCTGCAATCACTTGAATAAAACAGAACAGAGAGAAAAACTTAGGGAGAAGTAAAGCAAACAAACCAACCCTTTCTTTGTTATATTAGTAGTTAGTATTTAGTATTTTGTCCAAATTATTTTTGAAGTTTCTAATACTTATGGTCGTTCCACAGCCTGTTGGTTTAATTCGTGAACAAAATAATGTCCTTGCTAGACAGGTAAATATCATAAACCTTTTTTTTTATTCGCATAAAGATGTTGATACTCTTTTTTGTTGATATGAGTAGTTTTTTGATAGTGATGATAGTATACTTTATAAACTTGTTCTTTTTTGTTAAATTATCTATTGTGATTTGTGTCAAGTTGCAGATTTGTTTTCTTAAGTATCAAGTTCTATATATTGTGATTGCATCAAGTAACTTAAAGGAATTCATGTTTGCTTAACTAAACATTCCCCTCCACCCTTTTTCTTTTCTTCATACTTCACACTGAACCTAACTGCAATGACATCCTCAATACATAGGAGTTAAAAACGTGATTTGATCCATATTTTGACTTTTGTGTAGTCAATATTCATGGTGATGTATGTATCTTTGATCTGTACCAAATGTGCTATTCATTTTATCTTATTTTCTTTCTGTTCCGATGTATCCATCTTTAATATGTAACTATCTAATGCATATATTTCATTTTGAAGGTTCTTAACTTGAAGTGTGTAGTACAAAGTAGAAACAGAACACAGTTACAAGAACTAGAAACAAATCTCAATAGTTTAGCAAGAAGAAAAACATAACACAAAGGAAGATGCACCAAACCAAAAAACTAGTTTTTGAATTGTCACTTTATTGATCTTGTATTCACTACAACATTTTTTAGCACCAAATCAATTCAAGTCTTGCTGAATGCCTTGAATGAACTTCGATTATGTTATGTCACATATAGATCTTTTTGTGTACGAATCCAAGCAAGGAAATACTAAGGTTTATTATATTATATTATTTTATACAGTTTCTTATTTATTTGTTGAAATTTCTGTTGTTTTGAGGTTGTTGAGTATTCTACTCACAATGCATACATCTTTGGAACTGGCTACAGCAACAATTTGGCCTTCAGTTTTGTTTAATGCATTAATATTCTAAGTTCATGATGTGGCTTTTAGTTTCTGTTACTTCATACATCCTTCATCCTTGGTTTTTCCTGTGTGGAGTTGAAGACCACATCTTTGATTGACCTATTAAATGTAAAGCAGGCAAAGAATAGTCATTTGCATATATATGGATCTTTCTTTTTCAATACTACATATATATGGATCTGGCACAATGCTTTTCTACAATTGATTTGTTACTTTTGAAATTAATATATGTGATACTTTGTTGCTTTCTTTCTCATTTTCTGACAAGTATGAGGCTGCTTGGCATGCTGGAAACTGGAATTTTTCCTTGCTTTACATGGGAGATAATTCACAGAGTGAGCAAAACTAAAAGTGGCCATTTCAATGAAAATCTGCACAGGTACAATGATGAGTTAAGATTTCTTTTTTACTTCAGTATAATTCTCCCATCTATATAGTAGAACTTCTGGGGCATAGTTTATCTCTACTACAAGTATTTGCTCCACTATATAACTGAGATGGTCATACTGGACTTGAGGCTTTTTATTGTTAAAGAAATATTTCTTTCTTTTTTTAAAACAAAACTGCCTTGTTAAAATAAAACGTAATACAACCATTACATATATATAGGGTTTATACAACTAATACTCTTAATTACAGAATAAAACGTAATAAACATAATTAACTACAAATCCTATAAAAAAAGGAGATAACATCTATAATCCTTGATTTCCTCTTACTTCTTTCCAAGGATACTTTGGTAACATGCTATTATCTTGTTCTCAAAGTCAGCTAGAAACCTTTTGCTTGTTATTGTCTTTTATATCTGGCTCTCAAAGTCAGTCAGTTACCTTTTGCTTGTTATTATCTTTTATGTTATATACTGCTGAAATTGTATGATTTTTAGTTGAAAGGATTACACATGACATTGTCATTGTTGTAATTGTTATTCCTCAAGAAACTAACAAGTGTGCTTACAGATATTTCGACTGGTTTCCCTGTGGTTCACTCTATCAAATAGACAAGATATCATTACTAACATTGCATGGCCAGCTGATAAAATCATAATTAGGTAATTAATTTTTTTTATGTACTCTTTTAGTTTACTATTAATTTTAAGTTGAAGCATTAATTATTTAAATTTTGTTGTAGCTAAGAAAATGGACTCACAACAAAGACAAGTGCACAAAGGATGATGAATTGAAGGATGGAGCAAGTTTCATGCATGGTTTACTTTTATGTATCTTGTATTGTTTCTGTTTTTCATTTTTGAAGTAAAAATTGTTCAAGATTATAAAATTTTATTATGTTATGCTTTCAAACATAAGTTAGAACTAAGATCTCATGAATTAGACACATTCATGGTTTGAATTGGTTATTGTTTAATGTAATACTTATGGTTTATCAATCTAATGAGAATTACATTTTATGATTAATTTTGATTTTTTTTATCAAAATAAAATAATGAAAATCTTTTAATTAAAAAAAACCATATAAGTATCCTTATCATAATAAAATTTAAAATATATTATTTTGAATAAAGTAACAATTTTATTGCTGGACTTTTAATATGTTATGATTTCGAAACATATTATAAGCGTAACAAATCATTATGATTTATATAATATAACAAATTAAAAATGCTATCAAAATAATCAAATGTAACAGTTAAAAAGTGTTATGCATAAAGTATAAGATTAAACTTGAAATTTATAACCAAATACTCTAACTAAATGTTATAATTTGAATATAATAACAACTAAAAATGTTATTGAATAGTTTAAGATAACATCGAACATAACATTCGAAAACTGTTATAGAAAAGACGGGACTTTTAATAACAGGGGCTATGTTAGCATTTTCAGAAGCGTTATCAATACTCCCGGTTAGCAGTTTTTAAGTGTTATAAATACTGTTTTTTCTTGTAGTGCTTATTAGCTCTATCTAAACCTTAGGTTATAATAATTATCATATTAATAACCAGCAATATTAATCAAACCTTATGTTATAATTAATATTCTTAAACTATAGGTTAAACTTATAAAATCCATAACTATTGCTAGGAGTTTCCAACTAAGTCCCGGCTTGAACCAAAATCCATAGTAATGAACATACTATAACTACTATTAGCTATTACTATTACTACTACTATCTAACTAGCTAAGTAAAATTCTTGGACTCTACACATTTGTATAGGAGAACCCAGATGCGCATGTTGTTGATACTTGGAGGGATGCTCATATGAAAAAATCGACAAAATCTTTTGCCAATGAGGTAGCTCAACAAGATTATGTAAGTGAATAGTATTGTTTTCTTGTTTCTAATGTTTCTAATTTTTGTTTATAATGTTATCTTTATACAGGAAAAATGGTGGCAGAGGTTCAGAGGTCACAGCTTGAGAGGCAGAGTCAACAACAGAGTGAGGGATCTCTTAATGTATCTGGCGTTGATTCATCCCCGGTCGATCAATACAAGATACTAAGTAAAGTACTCGGGGAGAGATCTGACTACCAAAGAGGAGTGGGTTATAGGGTGAAAGGGAAGGCAAGAAAGACAACCTCCAGCTTTACAGATCAAAGTCAGTCCCAAGCAAATATTGCTGCTACGCCTAATGAAGATATGACTACTACAGCTCTGATGATGAAGGCAATGCATGAGACGATTCAGAAGGTGGTACCTGAGCAACCCAGTAATCTGTATGACCCACGGTTTGACAGTTTTCTACAGAGGTATTTGCCACCACAATCCAAAAGTGGTTCGTCTTCTCAGAGTAACATCGCCCATCCCGACCTTCATACACTGCCACAGCAGCAGTACCAGCCTCCTTCATAGTATCCGCCACAACAGCAGTACCAGCCTCCTCCACCGTATTTTCCACATGTGTCGTCGCAACAACCTCCTCAGTATCAAAACCAATACATTTTTGGACGCTCTTCCCAGTCTCCTCCACTATATTTTAGCTTTACCGATTTTCAAGGAGGATCGATGCAGCCTCCACTACCTAATGTTAGGTATGGGGAGGTTAGGGGTTCTTCGCAGCAGCCATATGTGAGATATGGTGAGTTTGGGGGTGGGTCGCAGCCACAGCCTCGAGATCAATTTGGGGACCTCAAGCTCGGACGATCATCACAACAATCTTATATTCCTTCACCGCCATAGCCACAGTCGTTGCCCTCACCGCCACAGCCACAACCACAGCCGTCGCCCTCACAGCCACACCAAAATGTTGAAGATGAGGACAATTTCAATATTAATCTTAATGATTTTATTTAGTTATTAGTTTATGTATTTGGATTTAATTAATACTGTATTTATTTTTAATGACAATAGCGATATTAGCTAGTTTGATAAATATTAAAACTATTCACATTAATTTTAATGTTAGTTATGTTTAAATTAATTAAATGGTTATTTTGTTAAATTTTATTATGAATTATTTTTAAAAATAATTAAATTTAATAAATATTAATTTATTTCAAATTATTTTTACATTATATTATAAACAAAATTTTAGCGGCGGACCCCGCGGCTAATAATAATGCATCTGACAAAGGTATTAGCGGCGGGCTCCGCCGCTAATATCCACCGCTAATAATATGATATCAGCGGTGAGTGTGTCAGTCTGCCGCTAATAATCATTAATAGCGACAAATAATTTGAGGCGGGTCATTAGCGGCGGGTCACCGCCGCTAATACTTATTAGCGACGGATGTCACACTTATTATCGGCGGAGGACCCTGCCGCTAATGTCGTCAATTCTTGTAGTGACTCGTTTAACGAGTTTAGCACTATTTAAAATACACAATGTAAGAATCCCTGAGTAGTAGGGCGTTACAATGTCAATCTTTGGTAGATGTAATATCACAATATTAATATAGGGGGCCTCTTTGTAAAAGAACGAAAATTCCCAATATTATCTCCTAAATTTGAACCCTAGTAATTCATTTGCATCCTTTTTTACTTTCTTATATTATTTTTTTTCTCTCTTCCTCATTCTCTAATTTTTTTTTTTGTAGTGTTTCAAGCTTCAAATACGCTGTTGGGTTCATTCAGTACATGCATGGGAAAGAGAAGAAGGGGCCTGGTTCGACATTGTCAATTGCTTCTCTTACCGGCATCGTTGTTCATGAAAATGGGGTTTGAGCTTAATGGCCGAGTCCAGGGACTCTTCATTTTCTTCCTTGTTGGCCTAACTTGTGTCCGATGAGTCACTCATCAACAACTTGAAATTCGATGCTATATCCAAACATTGTAAGTATTGGAGCTACACCCGAGTTCGTTACCTTGATTTTGACTTTTGTTGTTATCCCTTGGGGCTCACCTTTTGATTTAGTTTGTTATTATATTAATTATCCATTGGAAAGTGAATTTTGATTATAATATTCTATTTTGCTTCTTAAAAGTTTGATATTTTCATATTTGTTCTTTTTTAGTTTGTAACTAGGCTTTAGTTTTACTTATTGCATCAATTTATAGCTCTAGTGCCTTAAATAGGAACCGATGTGGTATCTCACAACTTTAAATGTTGTTAGATACCACATCAATTTTTTAACTGAGATGATTTTCTTTTCATGTCGGTTAGACGGACGTGGAAGGTTATTGGTTTATCCGTGTTATCATTTTTGTATATATGTAGTACCAGAGCCAACGTTAAAGATTGGGGGCAATAGTCCCCTTGATTTTTTTTCTTTTATATTTTATGTATAAATTAGGCTAAAAATATATATTATTGAAACCTAAATTATGAACAGATGACAATAAAAAAAACCCTAACAACCTAAAGTTATTATTAGCATCCCTAAAAAATATTTTTTGGCTCCGCCATCATTATATATTATGTATGAAAATATTAATGTGTGGTGTTGAATATAATTTCTCTATTATATGCAATATTTATAAATAATTATCATTATATTGGTAAACACTTGCATTGTCAACACTACACAAAGAAAAGTGTTAATTATAGGGTGCATTTATACCACTAACACTAGAACTAAACTGTTTGAGCAAAAAAGAAAACACTAGAACTAAACTGTCAAAACGATGATGATCATATTTGCTGTCAAAATAGGATGCAAAATACACAAAAAGTTAAAAAGGTTAAAACAAAAAAAAAAATTAAACACTATAAAGGCTACTACAAATAATTAAATGATGGAGGGACTGGGTGGAAGGTGTGAGAAAGAAAAGAAAATAATAATAGAAAAATGCCAAAAAGGGTGATAATACTAAGGAGATGTAACAATATTTTTCTCGTTTCGTGTGTGGGGCCTCTAACACGTCATCACAAAACGACAAATATCTCATCATCATTATCATCATCGACGACAGACAAAGTGGGAGGAGAGGAAACGTTATTATACCATGATGACACGTTTGATTAGTTAATTTGCAAGCGTAATTTTAGATATCAGACGAAAACGACATATTCTTTCCCTTCTTCTCCTTCTTCTTCTTCTCCTCCCCCCCCCCACCCCCCTCTCTCTCTCTTCTCATGCTGTTATGTTCTCCACCCATTTTGTTCACACGTTAATAAATGTAAACGATCATCTATATGTATACAAGAGAGACTCTTAACCGTCTGATCGTCATCATCAGGTGGGGTTGCAGGATAAGGCAGGTGAAGAAGAGTTGCACCATATATTTTCTACTCAACGAGTTCATGAGCTTCTTGCAGGGTTTGTGAGTTTACAAAATGACAGTTGACACTAACGCACACAACAAGCATAGAGAGATCTAGAGAGAGAGCCAAGATGAAGAAAGATAAAGTTTTTTTTTTTTTCCACTGAAGAAGAGTCCATCACGTTAATCACGCAACTTCATGTATTCTTAAGATCTAGCTTCAGCCACCCATTTTATCTTTTTCTCTCTCTAATGAGTAGCTCGGATCGTGTTCTTAATATTATTAATTTTTTGATAATATATATTTAAATATATTATATTATAAAGATAAAGTGAAAAAGTAATATTAGAAACGTATATATATGTATTAATAATAAATTTTCTGATGAGAATAAAAACAAGTGAGTAAATGATTGATTGTCAAGCTTTTGAGGGGGGTTTTGTATGTGACTTTATCGAATAGGGTGTGTGACTGTGTCTGAGTCTCACAGAGAAACAAGGTACGATTTAAAAAGCACGAATATGTAAGAGAAAGAAAGAAGAGGGACCCTAGCATGAGTGAGAGCTAGGTTATTGCACTTGGCCGCATGACTAAGATTATGTGTATATATATATAAATATATATTACATAAGCGTCTGATTTATGTCGTCATAAATATATATATCAATATATATAATGGAGATTTAACTTTAACATAATATTATTATTAATTTTAATAGAAATTGTAAAGATGATTTAAATTTAAATTAATTTAAATAACTAAATAAATTAAAATATAATATTTTTATATATTTTATAATAATAATTATTTAAAAATAATAAAATCATATACTTTATAACTTAAATAAAATTTAATTAAATTTAAACTTCACGTAACAGAATAATATCATATTAATCATACAATATAATATAATCTACTATCAACTATAAACAAACTTCTTTAAAAAAACTAGAAACAAACTTAAATTTAAAATCTATGTATAATATTAATATTATATTAAACATATAATACATAATATCTTATTATCACTAAATTCATAAACTTAAACAAAAATTAATTAATTAAAATATAATATTTTAAGATATTTTATGATAATTTAAATAATTAAATAATATTTATTTAAAACTAATAAAGTCATACATATTATTTTTTTTATCTTATAAATTTGTGTGATGATTTATTTTTTATCAAGTGCATGGAGCTCTTTTTCTTCATCAAATTCACCAAAAGGCATTGCGAGTTATATTAGAAACTAAAAATAATTGATACATGTATACTACTTTCCACTATGATTTTTTCTATTATTATTTTATTCTATTATTAATTTTTTTTTAAATATTATTATAATTTATATATATCTCATGTAATTATGTAAATATATATGTATGTCAATGTTGTGTTTAAATATCATATATGAGATTATTGATATAATTATTTATATATATTATAGTACTCTAATTCATTCTATTATATATTGAAAGAAAAAAAAAAATTATAATACATTTAGCTGTAAGCTATATGGAATATGTTTGATATAGTTATAACTGGAATGAAATTATCATAAATAATGGATATAGTTAAGGAAGGTTACACTATATATATTTATATCAATGTTACTATCATATAGAGCATTATATCTATATATATGTATTGAGGTCTCGTGGAAGAAAGGCCTCACTACAAGAAATATAGTTTTTAGAGGCGGAATTATTACCGGCGGACTAACTCCACCGGTAATGTGCAGTATATTAGCGGCGGAGTACTGGGTCCGCCGCTAATACAAAATACCCGTAACTGACTTTTCAAATTTAATACCGGCGACCATTTTACCGGCGGGATAAGGGATATAGCGGCGGGCCGGGGCAGCGGGTTATGGTAATACCGGCGGGACCCGCCGGTAATAGTTTAAGACCGGCGGGCTCCTCCGCCGGTAATGGTGATTTTTGTTGCTGTGCCTGTCATGTGTCATGTGTATAAGCCAATTTTTCACTGTAGACTTTTACTTTTTGCGCTAATGAAAAGGTAAAAAAGAGTGTTGATCTTATTACATGCAGTGATCATAGCTCGAGGTAAGAGCAATATTGTAGTGGAAACTGCTGTAGATTTCACAGACACATATCTATAATAGTCAGATAATACAGAGATGCTCTAAATTTTACTGTCTTGACCATTTAAATTCAGACCAAACTTTTGGTCACTTCACTTGAGTGAAAAAAGGCAAAACATAACCAGGTGAGGAAAAAAATCTATGTTTGTATTAAAAAAAAAAGAAAAAAATAGTAAAGAGCGATTCACGGTATGACATATACAATGGATAGAGAATTTATAAAAAGTGCTATATATATTAAGCTCCTCAAATATGAAGAGAAAACTTTATATATATGTTAAGTCAATCTTATCTATATATATAATTAAGCTCCTCAAATATGAAGAAGAAAACTTTATATATATGTTAAGCCAATCTTATTTATTTATATATATATATATTAAGCTCCTCAAATATGAAAAGAAAACTTTATATATATGTTAAGTCAATCTTATTCTCAAGGTTGTGTGGAAGCACATATTAAGAAAAAGCAAAAGAGCCTTTTTTATTTTTCTTTCTCTCTCCCAATAGTAGTCGTGGTTAGGAGTATTCTGATTTCAGCCTGATGTGAGTACATCAATTGGTAAGAAGAAAAGGCTCGTTATCCAAGACTAAAAAGCTATTTTAGCTAAACAAACAAACCACCGAACCCATAAGCTTTTAGATTCCACATTTTCATGTCTCCATCTCTTTCTCTCTCTCTTCTCATTCATTCATTCAAATGTTGACAGTCTTTCATTCAATACACTTTCAAACCACCACTTTTTCAGACACCACCAAATCACACCACACTAGTTCTAATTATTATACCAACAACAGCCCACCCCCAGAGAGAGAGAGAGAGAGAGAGAGAGAGAGAGAGACTATATATGCTTTTAACATTTACAGGCCTAGGCTGTAGATATAGCTATATAGCTAGGAAAGTGTGGCTGAGAGAGGAGTTTTAATCCCAGAGATTAGCCTGAGTGGTAATGTACTGTGCATGGTAAGTTGTAAGTGTTTGTGTTTCGTATGAATTATGTATAAATTGACAAATGTTCATAAATGGCAGCTGAGAAGTCTGAGACTTAGTTTCCCTTGTTATGTAGAGACAACAGTAAGGCTTCTGCTATTTACATAAATCTTTGGATAGTGGATACTGAGCGTCTGACTGATACATAAAACGAATCAAAGATATCCCATATTCATTTCATTATTAAGTGTTCCTCCTTCCCTTTTCATAATAATAACACCAAAATCCAGTACGGATCCCAAGAAGAAGAAGATCAATAGAACTAGCTAGATAATATCAGATCAGATCAGATATCATTTGGAATAGCCAATAGCATATCAAGCCTAGAAAACAAAATTAATTGGTGATGATGAAGATATATATATATTCAGTAAAGTTCAACCAGCTGGCAAAACAGAAAGTAACAAATACATATTTTAATGCATGTAGCTAGAGTACTGTAAGTCTATAACTTGATCATTTCTGTAAGTCTATAACAGAAAATAATTATACAATTATAACAATATATAGTGCAAAAGCATATGATAAAGCAGCAAAATTATACAATAAAAAAACTGTTGATCCCAACAAATATACATTTATATCATTTTTTTCTAAATATAATTGATGAAGATATAATTTATAAACACGAGTACTAGTACTGCTCATTTTAGGGCAAAACGCTGTTTTCTTTGCTGTTACCAATTACTTATACATTTTGGATATGAGTACGCAACCAGGAAAAAAAAAACATTAACAATTAATAAACATGTGCCTGCCTAAATGAGGGTGTTATACATAATTTTAGCATAATTCAATAATATGATTTTGTTTGTTCTTTTTTTCTTTGTCCCTTTAGTAAGGACTCTAGTACCTCTTGATCATTCCTGCTAGCTAGGGCAAATTAAAGCCAACTAAATAGCTGTAAAGTGATCACTAGTACTCCATGCTTGATTTCCATTACTACTAATCCAAGTACTCCCATTCTGATCATGCCCATTAGTACTACCACTGTTACTTGGCGTCACACTTACCTGAAACGGCTGAGGTAGTGGTGGCTGAGGCGGCTGTGCGTAATTGGAATTGCCAAAAAACCACTCCATACCGGTGGCTGTTGTGGAATCCCCGCTAGAAATTACTAATTGATCCTTTCTCTGTGGCGGCTGATCTTGTCTTGAAATCTCCAGATTATGAAACAAAAGAGGCACAGACGACGATTGAGGCTTCTCCAGTTGCTGCTGGTGGAGGTGCTGGCTATTCCCTAGAGAATTGTTATTGTTATTATTATTAACAGCAGTACTTGGAGAAACGAGGCCCTCTTTCTGAGGCTGATCTCCGCCGAACAACATCGCCGCCAGCCTCTGCTGCTGTAGTTTCCAGTGAAGGTCTTGGTTTATGGAACTCAACGACTCGATCGAAGAAGCTAGGCTGCTATGAACTGCGGGAGCACTAAACCCTCCCGGAGCCAACGATAGGGGATAACTAAAAGTACCCGCCAAAGGATTTGAGGCCCCAGATAGATTGTTATTGTCGAAACTAGTACTACTTGGTGAAACAACGACTTCTCCGAAAGAAGAAAGCTGGTTGTTAATACTATTATTAGTATTACTATTACTGTTATAGATTCCAGCTGAAGGGTTATGATGTAGTCTAGGGAAGGAGAGCCCACCGAGCTGAAAATCCATTGCCGGAGAAATTCCGTGAAAGAACTTCAACCCGAAATCCGATGTGGACGAGGAGCTGGAGTAGTCTTTGGAGTCGGCACCAGAACCGGAGAGACGGGAGGAGGACTTAACCTTCTTGTTTTTTCGACAGCCTCCGCCGACGGGGACGTTTCGTAGGGCTCCACCTTTAGTCCAGTACCTCCGACAAGTCTTGCAGAAGTGTCTCGGTTGAGTGAGGCTGTAGTTGTTGTAGTAGCAGAATTTGGTGTTGGGAGAGTCGCATCGAGGGCACTTGAGAGAGTGCTCCGGTGCCGGTCTTGCTGCGTTAGAGTTTTTCCGGTTGCCCGAGCCAGCGCTGCCTCCATGGATCTCATCTTTCGAGGGGGTGGACTTAGAGGAGGCTGCCGCCGGAGTGGGATCGGCGGACATCATTGGTTCGGTTGGAAATCAGTAGTAGTGTAGTGGAAAATTATTTTGGTTATGGTGTTGGGATTGGAAGGTGGTTTAGTTTCCTTTGATAGAGGCAAAGATTTTGATGATTTAATTGAATAGTTTCATGCATGGGATGTAGAGAGAGGAAATATATTGGTAAAGGGTACCTGTGATTTTCATCAAAGAGGGGATTTGGTTTAGAGATGGTCTATATATATATAAGGTGGATTTAGTGGTTGGATCTGGTGGAATAAATAAAGCTATCTAGGAGAGAGAGAGAGAGAGAGAGAAGTCGGTTTATATCTATACATGTAGATAGAGGAGAGAGAAAGCGTTTTGAGTAATAAGACCAAAGCAGAGACAATGAACTAGACTTTATAAGTATGTAAGTAATCTGAAACCCATCTTAGAAAAGATAGATCAATACAAATTCTATTATAAAACTACCGAATTTGAATTATAGTTGATGATTGAGCATAAAGTAAATGATTGAAAAGAGTAAAATATATTTGATGACTATTTTTATATTATGAATATGAGAATTGCATGTCCAAATTATGTTTTTCTTTTTCTTTTCAAAAGGCATGATTTTTTGTCATTATTTATTTGCAAGCGAAACACACCAACGAATGTCTAATTATATATATATATATATATATTATATTTTATATATAGTGGCCATTTCTTTTTTAATAAGCACACATACCACATACCTAAATTGTCATGTATATATATGGACATTATCGTAATTATGGTTTAATTGATTAGCATACAATTTAGAACGCTAGTAATTAATTATGTAACACTATAGTTTGGACTCTAGATCTAATTCCCTATAGAAGGGGACGACGAGTACTCTCACTGTCTCACTAAATTTATAACACAACTTGGGATTGAGCCCTAATCAAATTTGGAGAGCTTGCGTACACACGGTACATAGAACTCTCTACACAAGAATATTATTTCTTGCCAATAAAGTTTTTACTATATCAATTTTTATTTTTTATTTTTTATTTTTAGAGGGCAACAAATGAAAACTCTTATTATTAATTGGAATATATAAGTGAATTAAATAGATATTTAAGATTGGGTTGGGGGGTATGAATGTATGTATGTACAAGTAAGTAAGTACTGATGAGGCTGATCAAGCAGAGGCAGCAATTGCAGGAGCAGCGTAGGAGTAGTATAGTAGGTAGGGAGGAGTGTAGTAGAGTATATAAGTAGGGCTGATGAGGGGAAACAGTAGCTGTGGGGCTCTGTCACTCATTGCAGATTTTGTCTATTCCGTCCCATGTAACGTCCCTTTTGAAACCAAAGTAACCCCACTCTTTACAGTACTTTAGTCTGCACACACACACATATATATATATATATATACACACACACATTTATTAATACAAATTCACATTCACTCGTGTAATTAACTATCTATTCTCTCTTTCTCTGATCAAGTACGTATTATTTATTTATGTAGTCGTTGGCTTTATATAAATTAGTTATTTGTTGTGATTAATAAACGTCTAGGATTATTAAATTTAATCTCAATTTTTTTTTGGCGGCAGTAAATTTAAAGTTGAAAACAATGTATATCTCTAAGTATCTAGTATTCCTTACAAATAAATCTAATAAGACTAGCTGTTAATTTTCATTTTGCAAATGTAAAAAAAAAATATTACATCTGAACAGTTAGTAATAGAAACTGATGCAAAAGTAATATATCCACTGTTACCAGGTAGTTTTTCAAATTGTTTTTAACGGTTAATATTTGATCTCACATATCTTCATTTAATTTGTTTGTCTTGTTGTATTTGGCAATATTTAAATGGCCAGATTAACACTAGCTAGCTTTTTCAAAACCAGGAAATTAATACAGCTATATATATATTTGAGGGAGATAATATAAGAAATATTTTATTTCCTTATTCTATTATTAATGCCATATTTCAGCTGCATATATGTAAATATATACTAGCTAGTATATTGATGAATGATACTAGCTGCGGTAATTACAAAAATAACTGCATATTTTAGCCTTAGCATGGAAACAAATATATACTTTAGATGGATATATTAGAATATATATATATATATGTGTGTGTGTTTTTAGATAATAATTAATAAGATGAATACTTTACCATATATATCATTCTTAGATTTACATTATGTAAGTTACAAAACAGTCTTGATCGATGTTAATATATTACGTCTTGCATTATTATAACGGCAACTAATATTGATATGGTCAGTTATATGGAATTTAAGCATTTACACATGCATATATAAATCATGACAACTAACCGTGATATATATAGGGGACGGGTACTGTATATTTACTAAAACGACAACATTACTATGTCCATTTTCTGTTTTCACTACATTCGAAAATTTTAATTTTAATTTTTTTTTATATAATAGTGTATATTATACTTATTTAGAATATCTTACAAATTTTCGAGTAATTATGAATAATTTACTGTGTTAAAAATAAAGTTCAAACAATTTGTTGCACGTGTTTTTATTTTTTTTATACTGCGTGTGTAAAATTGATTGTTTGAACTATTTTTTCCGCACAATAAATTATTTAGAATTTTTCAAAAATTTGTGAGATGTTCTAATAATTACTATGTTTACACTGTCATACAAAAGAAATTGGAATTATAACTATTAAAGTGTCGAAAATAGAAAGTGATTCACTAGTACTCCCATTTTAGTGAATTTACTCTCACTACAAGAAACACATGTTTTAGAGACGACTTTATTAGAGGGGACATCGTGTTGCCTCTAATATAAAAGGTATTAGAGACAACACGTGGGAAGTCGTCCCTAATATTCTGAAACAATATTAGGGGCGACACGTCGTCCCTAATAAGTGAAGGTCGCCCCTGATATAATGAAATATTTATCCAGAAATCAAGAGGGAAATTTGGGTTGTTTTATTTTTTGTGAAAATTATCAGGGGCGACGTGTCGCCCCTAATAGTGGGACACGTCATCCCTAATATTGTATTATATCATCGTCTTCTTCGCCCCTCCTCTTTCTCTGAAACTTAAACAAAAAATAAAACACAACCCCAAACCCCAAATCCTGACCCTCTCTCTTCTCCCTCCCTCGCTCTCTCTCTCTCTCGGCCGCCCCCTCTTCTTCCTCACTCTCTCGACCACCTCTCTTCTCCCTCTCTCTCTCTCTCTCTCTCTCTCTCTCTCTCTCTCTCTCTATCTATCTATCTCTCTCTTCTCCCTCACTCTCTCGGTCGCCCATCTTCTCCCTTACACTCTCTCTTCTCCCTCCCAAATTGGTCGCCCCTCTTCTCCCAAACTTTCTCTGTATCAGAGAGGCTCCACCACCACTAACGCCGCTCACCTCTAACCCCACCACCGCTGGCCGCCTCCACCACCGTCAGTTGCCTCCACCACGACCACAACCACCTAATCCACCTTCACATCTCCACCACAAACAGTAAGTGTATATAAATATATTAGTTTTTATTTATTTATTTGTATTATATATATTTTCATATTTTAGTAATTTTTATATTGGGTTTCTGTGTAGAGATTGAAGGAGAAAGGAAAATTGAAGGTGAAAGGCAGCAAAGGTATTTTTTTTGTTTGATTAAGTTTTTTTAATTAGTTTAATTTAGTTATTAAAAAATATATTTATATATGAAATGTTTGAAATATTAGAATTATTAGTGTTAATATGTGTTTAGGTAATATTAGAATTATTAGTGTTAATATGTGTTTAGGTAATATTAGTGTTATTATTATTTATTTAGAAAAAAAAATTGTGAATGTTTACAAATATGTGTTTAGAAAATTTTATTGTGAATGTGTGTAGAAAATAATATGTGTTTAGTTTTGTTAATATATTTGTAGAAAAATATGTCCTGAATATGCATAGAAAAATGTATAATATATTATCAATGTTCTGGGAATTTTCTGAATGTCATTTGCAGGCTTTTAAATTTTTGGGATAGCTTAGAATACAATTGTTATTGTTGACTGTGTTTTTAGCCAACGACGTAAGAACGTCAATAACGACAAGCCTTCAAGAGAATTTAAACGACACAGACGGTTTTAATAAAGGAAATAAAGAACACACAAGATTTTTATAGTGGTTCAGCCTCAATATTGTCGGTAATAACCTAATCCACTTAGAGTTGTGATTTATAGATCCGTACTCAAGATCAGATGGACTGAGCCAACTGAGTTTCTTCAGTACAGATTGCAAAAGTACAAGAATTCTCTCAAATTTCAGCACTTTCTCTCTCTAGAATACTCAGACCCAATTTTCTCTCTCTAGAAAGAAGAAGCAGAAGAAGCCCATCTCTCATCCCATAAGCCCTCTATTTATAGGCTTAGGGTCATACAACTAATATCCCTTAGAACCGGGATATTTTATTATATTTAAATTACAAAGAAACATTCAAAATTCAAAATGTAACAAACCCCCTATTTGTGGGAAGAATGAGAGATTCCCGGGTGCCTAGACCAATTCTTGACGTAGTCTCACATGCATGTTGGTTACTCCTTCAAGCTTTCCTTGGTTCAAAGTGATGTATGCATGGCTATCCTCGGACCAAAGCCATGCGTGCTTGGCTCTCCTCGGACCAAGGTGGTCCGAGCCAACCCCCTTGGCCTTTCACCTTGGGTAAGCCCGAGCCTACCTCCTCCAATCAAGGTCCGATCGGACCTTGTGGCCTTCTCCTCGGACCAAGGTGGTCCGAGGCATCCTCCTCTTGCCTTCTCCTCGGACCAAGGTGGTCCGAGGCATCCTCCTTGGCATCTCACCTTGGACAAGTCTGAGGCAATCTCCTTGGACTTCTCCTCAGTCCAAGGTCCCTTGGTCTCTCTTCGGACCACATCCTTGGGGTCTCCTAGGACCACTCTCTTGGCTCTCCTAGGAGGCACTCTCCTTAGCCTCCTAGGATGCACTCTCCTTAGCCTCCTAGGACGCACTTGGCTTGGTTATGACATCTTTCAAGCAGTCCAAATTCTTTGTCAGTCTATCGGGTCACTTTATCACAACTCTGAGGAGTCAATGTATTTATTGACTATTAATGTGTCTTTTACTGATCATGCATTGCCACTTGTCACCTTTATTGCCACGTTATTGATCTCCAATTTTTTGGTATAACAGTTATGCTGCCGAAATTTTGGTAGAGTTAAAGGACTAAATAAATAATTATATAATACATAAAACTTTGAATAATTTGAATTAACAAAATAAATAAAAAAATTTAGATAAATAATTTAATTTAATATTAACAAATTTAATTTAGTATAAACAGATTTAATAATTTTAAAATAAATTTAAATTTTATAATTTAATTTAATATTAACAAATTTGATAATTTAAAAATAAATAAATAAAATTAGATAAATAATTTAAAAAAAATTAGATAAATAAATTAAAAAATTTAGATAAATATCTAATTTAAGACTAACAAATTTAATAATTTAAAATTAAATCATTCATATATTAAACTTTTTTTAAAAAAATTATTTTTTAATTTAATATTCATTTGTAAGATGAAAAAGTAAGTTTGATAATTAAATTTTTTTTTACAATAATCTTAGTAATGTATCAAAGTAATAATAAACTTAACAAATAATAAATAAATTTTTAAAAAATTATTCATAAATTTAACATTAATTTGAAAGAAGAAAAAATAAGTTTGATAATTAAAAAAATAACTAATTATGAAAAATCTTGACAAATTTGAAAACTAAGAATGGAAATAATTACCTACAATTAATTTCAATTATATTTAATTAAACAATAATTAAAATAGAAATTAATAGTAATCATAACTATAATAATATTTTTTTTAAATGCAGTTTTAATTATTAAAGAACATTTAACCTTTGTGGATGAGTTAAAACAATTGTGGATTAACGGGGTCAACACAAGAGATGGCACAAGGAATGAATTGTTCAAGATGCGCACAACCCTTCTGTGGAAAGTTAATGATTTCCCTGCTCGTAGTAGCTTGTCTGGTTGGAGTGGGCAGGGATACAAATCATGTCTAACCTGCAATGAAGACACCACTTCCATCCGAGTGATTGGTAAGACATCTTATTTCGGTCATAGACGATTCTTGCTGAGTAATCATAAGTATAGAAGGGACAAAGAATTTGATGGCAAAGTTGAGAAAAGAAATCCCCCACAACAGTTTACTTGTCAACAAATCTTAGAACAAGTCAATGCTTTACAGCTTCAAGTGATTGGTAAACATGACAGATTGGGAGGGGTGAAGTGCAAGCGAGGTGCAGAGGAAAGTAATTGGAGGAAAAAAAATTATTTTCTATGAACTTGAATATTGGAGTTCAAACCAGTTAAAACACAACCTGGATGTGATACATGTCGAGAAGAATGTGTGCGACAGTCTCCTTGGGATTTTGTTGGACAATGATAAATCTAAGGACACCACAAACGCAAGACATGAATTAAAGAATACGCGGGTTAGGAAATCGTTGTGGATTTACGAGGATGTCAATAAAAGGTTAATGAAACCGCATGTTCCATACGTGTTCACTCTTGAACAGAGGCAAGATTTTTGTCAATTTTTTAAAGGAGTAAAGTTGTGTGATGGTTTTTGTTCTAATCTGAAGAAAAAAGTCACAGACAACGATTCAAACATTATTGGGTTGAAGTCTCATGATTGTCATGTGATAATAAAAAGATTACTTGCAGTAGGTTCAGAAGTTTTTACCATAATTTATATCCACTACCATTACAGAATTGTGTAATTTCTTCAAACAATTGTTGTAATGCCCGGAAATCCATAATGCAGTTTAATGGCTGAATTAGTAGGTCAGGAGGGCCATAACTGTTTAATTATGCCATTAAATGATAATATGCATGTTTATGTGAATTATATTATAATATGATGTTATATGCATGCATGTGGGTCCACATTTGATTATTATGGTGTTTTGGTAATTTGGCCCGTTGAGGGCATATTTGTGTATTTTGGTGCATATTGTGAGTTATGGATGAGATCTCATTATTATGGAGATATATTCGAGCTATTCGGCATGAGACAGTCTTATATTGCAAATTAGCAGTTTTGTCATAATGTGGTCTTTTATTGGGGTATTGAGTAATGTGAGTGATTATTTGATGATAAATTGGGAGTTATTGAGATCAGGAGGAAATTTTGGAAGTTTTTACTATTATGTCCTGGGGGTGTTTTCGGGACCCCGAGCTCTAGGTTTTATTTGAGGTTACTTAAGCTTGACGTAGCTCGTCAGATAGAACCGTACGTTAGAAACTACTTTCTCTCTTCCCGCTAGTTCATTTTACCGTTCGAGGCAATTTTGAAGGAATCTTGAGTTTTAGGAGTTGGAATCAAGCGAGGATCGAGGCATAGCGATCCTAGGAAAGATTAGAAGCTTCTTGACCGAAGGATTTAACGAGAAACAACACAATCAAAGGTAATCTACGTTTTAAGTTTTGAGTTTTTAGAGTTTCTAAGCTTAGAATTGGTTTTTGTCAATCGTTGAGTTTTCGATTCGTTTGAGCCTCAGGATTTGATGATTTTGGGTCATTGGGAAGTTTGGGAACTTTGATTTTTGGATTTGGAAGTGTTTAGGTGTGTTTTTGGAAGGTTTGGGATGAAGAAAATCGAGTTCATGGCTGGTTTCTGGGTGGAGGCCGTGGCCCAAGCTCGAAGAAGCAGCTGGTGGAGTTTGGCCTGTGCTGGGCGCCGCGGCACTGGGTAGTGGGTTCCGCGGCCCTTGCTCCTGGTGTGGCTGGGGGCCGCAGCTCAAGGTGCTAGGGCCGCGGCTCAGGCAGGGTTTTGAGGTCGTTTGAGTGTTTTGACCTCGGGATTGTTCCTACTACTCGAATTAGTGGGGATTGATGTCCAGGAGGCTAGATCTTGGTTCGGGAACCTTTGTTATTCATTTTATTGATGGTGTCCCGTATTTGGTTATGACTAGGTGACCGTTAAAGGGCTAAAAGTCAGATCGTTCTCAATGGTCGTTCTTTTATTCATTCGCGCTCGAATCAGAGGTAAGGAAACTGCACCCTGTGTATATGACTTGCATGATTGTTATTGAGGCATGCTGGTTGTTAAATGTGGACATGGATTGCATATTAAATGCTTAGCAGAGCTTGCTTACCTGTGTATGGCACTGATTAGTCAGGGACGACACTGGTCGCATATTACTGACCTGAGAGTCAGAAACGGCATAAGCGTCCTGAACGCAGGGCCGATAAAAGATTAGATCTAATCGATATCAGCGTTGAATGACTCTAGGGGCATTAATGCTGGACCGACGCTAAGGTCGATGAAACTTATAAGTGCTTGACTAGTCTAAGACTAGTTACTTAGAGCCAGGGCCTAAGGCCTAGGTGACTGCTTGTCACATGGCTAGGGAGTGGAATCCCATGGTCATGACTCTATGGTCATGTGATAGGTTATATTGGTGACTAGTTCATCGAGCACCTATCTTGATAAGCTAGTGAAAGGATCACTTATTTGTAAAGCCCCGGTGACCCTATCGTCACATGGCTAGAGGGAACGGAACCCACCTTAGTGACTTTTCAACTGTCACTCATCTGTTTTGGACTGAAAGTCCTGAATGATTATTATGATCATTGTTGATATTATATTCATGTTATATTGTGTTTTCTTGCTGAGCTTTGGCTCATGGGTGCTATGTGGTGCAGGTAAAGGGAAAGAAAATCTCACCCAGCCTTGAGTGGAGAGCTTAGGTGATGCTGTGTACATATGCGACCGCTTGACCACCACACCCAAGGAGTTCTCGGAGGAACTAGGGGGTTTACCCTATTTTTGTCGCTTAGGTCGGCAGGTTGTAAATTTAAACAGTAATGACCATTTTGAGTTGTAAATAACTTGTAAATGTTTTTTATGGGCCCATGATTTGTTCTAAATAAAATATATATTTTCCTTTCGATTGGTTTTTTTCCACCTTAGCTTGTTAATAATACATAAAAGCACGTTTTTAACCAAAGAACTCAGGTAGCGAGTTAAATTTCCGGTTCACCGTTTACCGTAACTGTTTTGGGGTAACCAGGGCGTTACAATTGTGCTCTAGGACGCTGAACGTTTCTGATATGGAGAAAGCTAAGGATGACTTGATTATAATTTTATTCAAGATGGAGTTGATTTTCCCTCCAGCATTCTTTGACATAATGATCCATTTGGTTTGGCACTTGCGTGATGAAGCTATATTTGGAGGACCGATATTTATGAGGTGGATGTATCCTTTTGAAAGATACATGAAAAAATTAAAAAACTATGTCAGGAATAAAGCTCGTCCTGAAGGGTCTATAGCAGAAGGATATGTTGCAGATGAGGCTTTGACATTTTGTTCAATGTATTTCAAAGGTGTGGAAACAAAATTTAATCAGCTTGATCATAATGAAGATGCACTATATGTGAATTGACACCTCACTGTGTTTAAATCTCAATGTAGTCCACTTAGTAAAGGAATTCTTGTGCCCCTCGATGAAAATACTCGGAATAAAGCCGAGTGGTTCATATTGGATAATTCACCGGAAACTGAATTTTATTTAAAGTAAGTACAAAATTAATTTTCATATACTTCAGGGCATCAATATACTCCTCCCACAATCTTGACATTGTTAATTAATTAACAGGGAACACCTAACTGAGGTGCAGCAAAGAGATCTGGCGGCTAATCATAAATTAATACAATTTTTGTTCATGGTTTCATAAGAAGGTAACTTGTACTTAGCAAATTGTATACTAAAAATTACATTCTCATTCTAATATATTTCTTTATTATTAGATATATGACTTGCACCAGCTTGGGTCATTAGAGCATGCTGATGAATTGCTATGGGTCAGATCTATTGACCTACTTCTATCAAGCATGTATAGTGAACGAAGTTCGACTTGTTTCATATAATCGAGATCGAAATTGAACTACATAAAATAGTGGAGTGTGTGTTGCTGGAATAGAATGTTTTAACTATTACGGACAACTTGAAGAAATACTCCAGTTGTCTTTTAATGGTGCTTATTCGGTGATACTATTTCAATGTAAATGGTTCAATACACATCCGAATAAGAAGAAAAAAATCACTGAAAATAATATCACTAGTATCAACGTCAGCGGTGAATGGTATAAAGATGAATCGTTCATACTAGCTAGCCAAGTGAAACAAGTATTCTACATCGATGATATCGTTAGAGGACGAGATTGGAAAGTTGTCCCGTTTGGGATATTCCAGAAGATTTAGATATGATTACTGATGTTGGTGTTGGTGTTGTACATTACACCAACTCATCGAATTTTGTTTTGACTGTGGATCTTGGAGAGTTGGTTGTTCAGCAATTTGATGCACCAGTGACCCAAGTCAACACGCCACATCGAACTTCTTTAGTTGTTTAGGAGGATGATGGATTTATTAATGATGATGAAGATGATATGGCAAACAACGTAGAAGAAGAAGAATATAATGATGAATTGCTTGTCGACCTTATTGATTATAATACTGATAATGCGTGCTCGATAAATGTTGATGTAATTAGTGATGATAGTGACTATTCTACTTAGTTTTGTTTCTCTGTAAAAGTATTATACATATTGAGAAATAAAAATTTTGTTTCCAAATAACATGTTTCAAAGTACCTAATCAATTCAAATAATACTCACCAAAATTATTTATAAATAAGAATTAAATATTTAAATAGATAGGTCAAACTACTATCGTGTCAGCAGCTGTTAGCAGATGTGGCTAGAGCCCACGGTAGAGACGCTGGCGGTGATCCTGCACCAGATCCTACTAAGATCCGCACTTCATGCGAGTCAAGTAATTTTTTTTCTTTTATTTACTCAAATATGTTTATCATGTATATACAAATATTATCTGTGTTGTTAATAAAAAATAACAGGAATTCCAACTAAGAGAAAGGGTCATGGCGCAGCTATTGGAAAAGATCTAGATGAGAGGCGGCAGAAAAATAGAAAACCACTGGAAATAATGTTTTGCCTGTGAATGTACAAGGATTTTGGGGGCGAGCACGCTGTTTTTGTCTGTCTCGTGGGCACCCAAATTAAAACAAAAGTTCCCAGATATTTTGATTCTTGGGAATCAGTGCCTAAACAATACAAGGACCAAGTCGTTGACATTATCTAGATAAAAAAAATATTAAATGATTTTTTTAAATGTGTCTTTAATAAAGTATATATATATATATTCTTAATATGTTTATTTTTCAATTTAGTGGTATTATCAAATAGAGGGTCGCGAGGATTTCTTAAAGTGTATAGATGGTATTGATCGATAGATGAAAGACCGATACCGTCATAGGAAAATAATAAGACACGAACACTTTGAGAAACACTACAAAGGACCCGAGGATTGGGACAAGGTTCTAAACAACCCAACCAAAGATGTTAAAAAGGAGGACAGGAAGCAAATCTGTCAATTATTTACAAATCCGAATTTATTGCGCGCTTCGTAAAGAACAAAGAAAATCGGAAGAAACATAAGTATTCTACAACGCAGGGTACAAAATCGTTGGCAGCTATCCGTCACGAAAGAGTAAGTGAAAGTTAAAATGTTATCAAAATTATGTTCTTTTAAAATTATATGTTCTCTAACATTTGTGTTATAATTTTTAGGCGAACCCAGACCTTATTAAGTCATGGAAGGAATACCACTGGAAGAAAACAACAAATGATTTCGTGAACAACGATGCTTGCCAAGATTATATAAGTTTGAATTATGTTTTTTAATATTCATAGAGTTATATTTATTGTTAATGTCTAACGTTTTCTGAAAACAGGAAAAATTGAAGGCTGATTTTGAGTTACAAACTCAACAAACATCCACTGGCGCTTCCAATAATGATGGTTCGACAAAAGTTGATCAAGTGGAGGTACTACAAAAAATATTGGGCCAAAGGTGTGGACACGAACGAGGAGTGGGTCATAAATTGAAGGGGTCGTGGTCATCATCTACCCAACACTCTCACTTCAGCGAGTCTCCAGCTCCTCCTCATCGTTCATCAGAACATATAGAAAAATTGGAGAATAATCTACAAAAATTGACTGACCAAGTTAATTTCTTGTCTCAATTTTTTCCACCTTCATTTTGTCCACCAAACCTTCAGATGTCGCCTATGCCTGATAGCAAAAATATTCATGGAGCTTTGTCTTCTCAACCTCCAGCTCCAGCCCATCCTTCCATGTACGGAGTAGCGTCGTCTCAACCTATGGCACCTCCATACATGTACGGAGCAACACCATCACCTTATCTGTGGCCGAATCCACCGTTGTTGCGGCCGTCGTATCTCTACATGTATGGAGCAGGATCGTCCACATTACCTCCTCAATATCCCTAGCCGATGCCTCCACTGCAGCCACCACTGCAGCCACCACAACCGCAACAAGAAGACAATATGGAGGACGAGATAGGTAATTTAGGAGACTAGATTTATATTATTGTTAGTTATTGTTACATTATATGAACAATATGGATATTTGTTATTTTAATTAACTAATTTGAATATTTAATATAATATTTTCATTTTTAATATATTTGTTTTCAATTATTTAAATTTTAATTTTAATTAATAATCTATATTTTTATTATTTTTTATAAATAAAAAAGTATTAGGTGTTGCCCCTTAATAAAAGTATCAAGGGCGACACATCGACCGAAAGTTAGGCCACATGTGAAACAATTTAGGGCGACATTTCAACTTTTAGGGGCGACACAATCGCTCCTAATATTGCACTATCAGGGGCGACTCATTACTCGCCCCTAATGTATACCATTAGGCGCATTTTATTAGGGGCGACACATCAAGGGCGGCATGATATATATCACGAATGACTTTTATGATTATTAGAGGCAACATGTGTCGCCTCTAAAAACTATTTTTCTTGTAGTGTCTAGAATTTCCATTATATATATATATAAATATATACATATATAGGAAAAAAAATTTAGTTAGTACTAATTTGTTTTAACACATGCAAAAATTGTAACCAAATTTTTTTTATATGACAATGTACATTATAGTTATAGTAGAAATCTCATCAGATTTCGAAAAATTCAAAATAATTTATAAGGCCGAAAAATCAGTGTTCAAACAATGAGCTAATTTTTTTTTATACACGTGTAAAATAGACTATTTAAACCATTGATTCAACACCCTAAATTATTCTAAGATGATTGTTATAACTATCATGTACATCGTCATATAAAAAAAACTAAGTTATAATTTTTTCAGGTCTCAAAAATAAAAATAGTCCTGCCAATAAGGAAAAAAAATAATGTCACTACCATACAAACTCCCTAAATATATATACCAGTTACAATTTTGCTTGTATATGTGTAGAGTAGTCCCATTGTCTTGAGACAAACAACTTATTTGTGTAATTTTTCGATATTGTTTTATCTAATCTATTCAATCATATCATGGCCTTTTCAAAAGAGTTATTATATTAATGGATCTCTGGAAGATATTTCGACAATTTTTTAAGTTAGACAAAGAAAGATATAGAAAAAAAAAACTAGATGCATGATCAGCAGAAATTTATTCATACATATATAACATATGCAGAAAATGAGAAAGATCCTTGTAATTATATATATACTAATTTTTGTTTACAAAAATCAAAGTTTGTAGCGTCATTATATATATATATATAATCATAATATACATTGAATACTCTGTCTAATAGTAATAAGTAACTTATATATTGGTCAAAGACCACAAAATCAATAGTGAATATAAATAAATATATTACAGGTTGGAGAAATTAATTAATAAGAAATTTGAAAAGACAGATATATGTATATATGTCGACAGAGAACGCAACCGACCAAAGACGTTTTAGGAAGAAAGCTTATAATGTATGGTGGTGGAGAAACGTGTTTCCGCCGTAAAATAAAATAACAAATATTTTCTAAGCTAGCTAGCAGTAGTAAGTGCCATGACAGCCAGATATCGTATATAAGCCAAGTACTTTCACATTATACTAACTCAGACTCTACATGTACGTACAGAGAGAGAGACATATACATACGAAGATGAGGAACACGTGAGAGGGTTCGCTAGATTCCCGTGAGACATAAAATATTATTAATCTATATACATACATACATACATACATACATACATGCATATTGCCTTACTACTGCTTCTCACGGGCCTCTCTCCCATGGCCACCATCTTATCTTGTAACCTAGCTTTCGTTTTCATTTCTCACTTAATTATTGGAACCTTCTTAAATTTAATTACTTGTATTATGTACATAAATTAAATTGGTTTTGATTGTGGGGGTGTGCGGTGGGTTACTACTGTCAATAATAATGACTTCATAGCTATAGTAGTCCTGCATATATAGGAAATAATATATTGATATATATATATATGTATAAAGTTATGAATTAAGGAAGGTGACAAATTTGTAGACCGGCTGTTTCAATATTTTGATGGGCCCTATTTAATTCATGATCTGTTTCTTGTCTGGGCTAGGTAGGTAGGTAGGTATATTAATGATTATTTTTATGTCGACGAACGAAAGAAATTAATCTAACTTTATGTTATATCCATACTACAATTGATGATGATATACACAAAAAAGTTAGACAAATGGAAAATTATCTATATTATATAGCTGGTGACTTGATGGGTTTGACTTCTGTTCTGTAATGTCTCTGGACTAGTATGATTTATGAGAACTAATCTCTCACGTAAAGCCCACACACACCACATTAATTTGTGCTTATTGCTGATATTTTAATTCTCTTTAATTTGTTGAAAACACCACTTTCAAATAACACAGCATAAACAGAGCACTACAAATTAATTAAAAACATACAACACAAAGTTTGTCATCAATATATTATATACTAGAAAATATCGTAGTCATTCAATTTTTAAATAATTTTTAGGTGATTGTGTGTAAGAGATTCATTTTTATCATACTCGTACGTATAACATGCTCTTTATAGGGATATGTAAGAGCATCTTGACCGTAATTTTTTTCATGATAATGTTCATTATATAGCGAGTCTCCTGCAGGTTTTCGATAAATTTTTAATAATTAAAGTGCCAAAAATAAAATCCAAACTATTTATCGTATGTGTGCTTTTATTTAATATTAGTATTATTTTATACGCTTTGTATTGTCTTTTTGTTTATTATACATATTTTTATATTTTTAGGGTAGAAAATTTATAAATGATGACATTTTATATATGAAAGAGGTATTGTCGTTATTGATGATTTTAGATATTTTGTTTTTTAATTATTTAATAATCATAAATAAAATAAAATAAAAAATGTATAAAATTAGAAATAGATTAGAGCTTTTGACTTGAATTCTCCTTTTATTTTAAAAAAATGTGTGACATTTTCCAATTTTGACATTGTTACACTTGAGTAGCTTAATTCTATAAAGCCGGGTTTTAAGGGTATTTTGCTTCCTTTTATTAAGTTATTTTATGCATAGAGATCATTTACTTCATTTAGATTTGATGAATTGGATTTCTGGACATGATTATTGTTTACCGTTGTTGACGCGGTTCTTCGGCAACAGGTAATTATACGAATAAATAGGATGGATTAGTGCAAATTGGTGAACCGTAATATGAAAATAACTATAGATGATCACTCCTTTCTTTTTAGGTGGTTCGAAGGTTAAAATCTCTCTAGTCCACCAGACGATATTATTGATATCTCTTGACTATTTCTTACAGAGTGTTTCTTTACAAAAATATGCCAACCCCTTGCCCTACCCAGGGTCTCGATATTTATCGGAAGAAGATATCTGGGTTGGCAATGGGGTCATCCCGTGATCTCTTTATCCTTCACGTCATGTCTGTGACACTGATGATTAATTCCTGAACTTTGTAGTGAAGTGTAGTCTAATCAATAGGTAAGGAGGGATAATGGGCCACATGGCCCAAATCAGGCGTGGGATGTCCGAACACGCACGTTTATACTGCATGTCCGAGAATTCGGGAATAGAATAGACACGTGATGTCTGATTTATGCACGTTTATATTGCGTGGTTGACTTTACAAGGGTTCGGATGTCAGGTCTCTGCTACATCATGAACTTAACGTGGCGCCAGCTCGTGACACTCATACTTTAGCTACATGATGCCTCCGTGTAGCAGTTAACTCTCTAATCAGCTCGGGATGTAGAAAAGGAGGCCCGCAACACACAGCTCCGGGGGGACGATCTACACGTGTCAGATCAAATTAGGCCCTTTTCTAGCTTGCCAATATGTGCGGATATTTAGGGCGTACAACCGTGTATGGTAACTTCTTAAATGTGTGAATGTGTTATTGATCAGTGGCCTTATTCATACTTGTTAGATTTAGAAGTTGGCAGGTGTGATAAGTTATTATATACTATTGCTACTAAAAGATATTACAATACACATACATATATTACATTTTCTATGTAGCAGCATATTTTGATGGTTGGGTAAATTTAGATTGTTTCCATTCTATTTACTCGTATCTCTTTCGAAAAAATGGAATGATTATTGAGAAATGTTATAGGCTTTTGTATCATAATTATAAGATTCAATTCAAATTGTACCAAAACTTCACATATAATAATAATAATAATATATTTAATAATATCCATTGAGAATAATGTGATCAAGATGTGATCAAGGACATGTTTTCGTTACGTGACCAAAACTTAATTCTGAATATTCCCTTGTTTGATTCTGTCATGGAAGATTGTTGGCAATGGAAGGGTGAGCATTCGGGAATCTACTCAGTAAAGAGTGCCTATCGTCTTACTCAAGAATTGAAAGGGGTGGTTCCTAGAGACAACAACTCTGGTTTTTGGAGGGATTTATGGAACCTAAAAATTCCTCCTAAAGTGAAGGATTTTATCTGGAGGGCTGTTTCAAATTGCCTCCCAACTCGGTTCCAACTTGGCCATCGTAAGATCACCCTCCCCTGTACTCTCTGCCCAAGATGTCTGCGCTCTGTGGAAACCATTCCCCACTGTTTGGTGGGCTGCTTTTTCGCCATGGCTTGCTGGAGGTTTGCTGGTATACCAGCCGTTGCCATCGGGGACAACTCTTTTGGTGGATGGTTACAAGACCGTTTTAAAGCTTGGGGGGACGATATGAAACATAGGGCGGTTATGGTGAGCTGGGCACTATGGCAGGTTAGAAATGAGAAAGTTTGGAAGAATACAAGTAGGTCTGTCAAAGAAGTAATCACGTTGGCTAGAGGTACTTTTGATCAATGGAGAACTGCTCAGGAGAAAACTTTCATCCCATCTCTGTTTCTGCTTCATTTCGGGGAAGGGGCTGAGCATTGGTTCGCACCAGGGGAAAACAAGATCAAAATCAACGTCGATGCAGCTGTCTTTCCTGATCTCAACAAGTTTGGCTATGGCTAGGTGGTTAGGGATGCATCTGCCACTCTTATTAGTGCTCACACAGCTAGTAAAGTTGGAAGTATTGACCCTACTCTTGCTGAGGCGATTGGAGTAAGGGAGGTTCTGAGTTGGATAAAAGCTACTGATCTTACCAATGTAGTGGTGGAGACAGATAGTTTAGTCACAGTCCAGGCCTGCAGAAGTTCAGTAAAAATGCACTCTACGTTTGGTTTCTGTATTGATGAGTGCAGGACACTAGTTTCTAGCTTACATAATGTTTCTTTATGTTTTATTAAGCGATCCGCTAACCGTGTTGCTCACCATTTGGCTCGAGACTCATGTTTGAATGCTGGTTGCAGTTATTCGCCAGCTTCGGCTCCGAATAATTTGATTGATGTAATTTTGCACGATTTGGTTTAATAAAATTGCTGAGTATCATTCAAAAATATTTAACTAAATTAAAAAATAATTATTTAATTTTATATTCATATACAAAAATATAATTTTTTTTTATAAAATATCTTTAATTTTAAAAAAACTCTACAAAAATAGATATGAACATATTATTATAAATAAATAAATTAATATCTTATTTAAATTTAAAATAATAATAGTAAATTAATTAACCACAAATAAGCAGATAAAAATAAGATGGTTATATCAATTTTATTATTTTTTCTATTTTTTATTCATTTTAAATGTAATAGTAATTAAATAAAATATAAATATATTAGAACCCGCAATAGCTTCCACACTATTAGAGATAGTGGAAAATCTTTCGATTAATGATGCTACATAATCTATTTGAAGATTTATCGATTAACTTATACTTACTAATTTGTTAAAACTTTGACGTCTTATTTTTCCCAACCATCTCCAACAATTTCAATATCACACACACAACATAAACACCCGATAACATCTAAAACATGATAGAAAAATAAGATGAAGATATTAGAATATCAAGATCAATAATTTAAAATAAAAACTTTAAAGAATAACAAACATTAATAATTGAATAAATACTCAAACTTTAAAGATTAACAAAGATTAATAATTGAATAAATACATGAGAGGATTGTGTTATCATTATTAACATGTAAATCAATCAACTTTGGAGATATGAATTAGAATTCATTGAAAATTGAAATTGAAAGAATTTAGAGAGAAGAAGAGAAAAAAAGAAAAGAAATCAGAGTAGAGGAGAATATGAGATTAATAGAGAATGTTTAGAATATATATATATATATATATAGATTTACAAAGAGATCTTTATCTATATTTAAATAATTATATCTTATAAATATTTCATTTAGATTTCAAAAATTACATTTATTATTATTATTATATATAAAATGAATAAAAAAATTAGATTAAAGGAGAAAATAGATAGAGTGATTTGAAGAGTTTTTAGAGTACCACATCATCTCCTTGATGCATATATATGAATTGGAATTCATTGAAAATTGAAATGGAAAGAATTTAGATAGTAGAAGAGAAAAAAAGAAAAGAAATTAGAGTATAAAAAAAATGAGATTAATAGAGAATGTTAATATATATAGATTTACAAAGAGATATTTATATATATTTAAATAATTATATCTTATAAATATCTCATTTAGATTTAAAAAATTGCATTTATTATTATTATTTTTAGAGTGTCACATCATCTCCTTGGTGTTTTCCTTTATATATATATATATATACTAGATACAAGTAACATGCAATGCATGTTTCTGTAGTTTTATTTATAGATTTTATTAATTATTTTTATTGAATTTATATTAATGTCATATAAATTTCAAATAAATATCTTGTTTTAATTAAATAATTTTTTTAATTTTATGTTTGTTCCAATTTTTGAATTTGGGAGTGACAATAAGAGATTATATATTATATGTCAAATGTAATATTAAATATTATACGTAGATTTTAAATTAAATAGAATATTTATTTAAAATTTATATGACACTAATATAAGTTTAATAAAAATAATTAATAAATTCTATAAATAAAACTAAAGAAATATGCATTGCACGTTACTTGTATCTAGTGAGTATATATATATAACAAAAAACACAGAAAGTTATATATCATTATTAATAGAGTTATAGTTATAGGGTATGGATACATGTATATATCTGTATATATTTCTTTTATATAAAAAGTGTGTAGATAATAGAAATTCTTGGTTTTAACGGTTTCTTTTGTTAACTTTAATGGAATAATATTTCAAATATTTAACGAAATATACTTTTAAAATCAATTAAAAATAAATATTTATTAATTGTTGACGCTGTTTTTCGTCAACTTAGAAATGTAGAGAAATTAAACAAGATACCAAAGGAGACAAACAATAAGAGACACGATTTTTACGTGGTTCAGCAGTTAAAATCTGCCTAGTCCGCGAGTCAGTGTTATTCAATTTTTGGAATTCTCTCAAAGCTTTTCTGAAAGCAATTTTACAGAGTCTTCAAGTGAATATCACCAATCTATTTATAGTCTGGTTTACAGAATATCTCCCCTCACATTTCGGGGGAGTTATTATCCAAATCACAAATTAAATATAATTAAATGCATATAATTACACAATATGCGCATAAATCCCACGATATTCGAGATTTATTAACAGATTACAACCAATCCCTTATATATAGGGATATTCAAACAGTAACTACGTTCACATGTGTCTATTGATCTCGAATGAATGCCTCCGAGATCGGCCATCCACCACAAGCTCGTCAACTTGGTTTACCTCGGTCTTAGCAAGAGACTTTATCGAGATCATCCCTCCCCGAGCTCATAATGCCTGAGCTCAAGTTGTCTTGTCTGATGGTAGAAATTGAACTAGTAGATTTATACAAGTGTTGATTCCCCTTTCATTGTAACTTCGAGCTCGACTTGTAGCCTTGGAACCCCTTCGAGATCGTGTAACTCTGAGCTCACTAATTATGACATCACCGTTTTAATACTTGATTCGAAATATTGTTGTTGTAGTTGTTGTTTTAGACCCAAAATCTCTGGTGTAAATGAGTAGAAATGGGGTTTTTTTTATGAATATCGTTTAGTGTAAGCCAAGAAATAGGGGTTTTGATTTAGGGTTTTAACTGCACAAATCCCAAAAATATCACATTTTCGGTTAACTGTCAGCTTTATCCCTGAGAATCCGGGATCCTTAAAATTGATATCCACTTCCTCACTCTCTCATTTGAGTACACGCTCGAAGCCCGAACTTTTTAATGGTTTGGGGCTCGCCTTCAAACTCATCCTACCCTTTCGAGACTCCAATCTATATTGAGGTATATTCGTGGTCTCAGGCTTTCGAGCTCGAATCACCAAAACTATATTTTATGCGTTTTTCCTTCATGCCTGGCCCTCACCCTTTTCTTTCTTTCTAGATGTTGCAGAATTCTAAGAATCTGTGGGGGTTAGAGCTCGCAATCCCTTATTCTCCATCAACTCCTAGCCTGGAATCACCCTTCACTCGGAACCAATGCCTGATACGCGAGCACCGGGAGAGGTGCGAACAAGAAGACATCCGAGATCACTTCTGACGCCAGATTGACGAGGTCGAGGATAAGAAGAGGAAAATACTCCGGATCGCAGTCTACCCAAATTTGGATCTCGAGATCAGACCCGTCCCTTTCGATCTGAAACTCAAAGTCACCATCGCTTTCGAGCCCGGTGTTCTTTCATTCTCGCTGATGGGAGATCCTTCGAGCTACCCTTCTACCTCACAAGTTACTTCAATTTCGAACTCAAGGGAGGAATTCTTTGAGGCCGAACACAACTGGAGCTCAGTCACATCCACGAGCCAAATATCTGACCTGCTAGCCTACCATGGCTTCTCTCGGGCGCTCTAATGTGTCAGCTTCCGACCTCGAGCGAGCGGAGCTACTTTGCTCCGGGAGATGGCAATCTCGATAATAAAATCAGGCTCGCTGCATGGAGTCGCCAGCACATGAGGGCAGGGGCTTTGCTCCCCCTAAAGTCCTACTTCAAAGAATTTCTGGACTTCGTTGGACTTGCTCCCTTCCAACTCCAGACCAACTCCTACAGGGTCCTCTCGGCCCTTAAGTCATTATATCATGAGCTGAAGTGGGAAGGAACCTTACCTCGAGAGATCTTATATCTCTTTTGCCTTAAGGGCAACCCCTCTCAAGCTCGGGGAGAAGGCGGCTTCTACTACCTCTCGAGTTATCAAAAGGAGAAGAAGCTTTTCGGGGACATGCCAAACCATCCCCCAAACTTCAAGCTCGCGTTCTTCTGGACGGATGGCCTTGCTCCTTCAAATTTTTACTCCCTCCAACATATTCGTATGTATTCTCAAGCCTAACCTTCATTCTTTTTCACCAAATCGTAAAGCTCGAAATTCTAATGTTAAACTATTTCTACAGCCAACTACCACCGTCCCACCCCCACCAACTCAATGGTGGAGCATAAGGCAGCCCTGTTCCAATTGCCTTATGGACGTCGATCGCTGCGTACCTTCTCCACGAAGAGCGACTTCGAGGTTGCGGCCTTTTGGAAGAGGTCCAGTCAACCGATGATTCTTCCTACCGCAAATACTTCTGATGGGATCACGTGCCAATTCCAACCGACAAGCTTCCTCCCAGGAGGAGGTCTTCAAGCTCGCGGGCTCGCCCCCTGCAGCTCGCCGTAATGACCGTCCTGCCTCGGAAAACGAAGCCCAAGACAAAGCTTCACCGAGCTCGAGTAGTGGAGGTAAAGTTGTGCTTAGCTAAAAAATGTGGTCACCTTCCTTACTTAAGCACAAACCCGACACCTTAATCCTTTTCCCCGACCCTAGGGATAACTCTTACGTTTGGTCATGGGTAGATCATAGGGTGCATAGGTTCAATAGTTGGCTAGGCCCGTTTCAAGCCATGTATATTCTAAACGAGGTCTGGGACGGGGTCGCCATTCAATATGGGACCAATATTTATAAGGACCTCTCGAGGCTAACCCCTACTTATAGAGAGGGACTCCCCCAGCATCCTTGGAGGATAGAGGAATTACTTGGTCACCGAGCTCAAGCTCAATAAAGAGTGCCAGTTAGGTTTCTTTTCTCCTTATTTTTGCTTCTTTTAGTGGCTTAGGCTCGTATACTAAACTGTAACTTGTATGTTTTGCAGAAGACATGGACTCCGACCTGGAAAATGTGCTCAACAACCCCATGGGAGCCAAAGAAAGCAAGCACCCAAGGGGGTCTCAAAGAGGAGGGCGCCCCTCCAAAGCCCTGAAGAAAATTGAGGGGACTTTTCCAACCTTGGATATCCAAAATCTGAGCCAAGCCACCGACTCTACACCCCAGGTCAAGGTCTCTACTGAAGTGGAGATGGTGGCGCCTGTGGTCCTCCCACCTCCGGTTTCATCCTCCCAGCAACCTGCTTCGATCTCTAGGAAACCAATCCCTACCTGGGAACGTCTTTCGTTTATCTCGACCCATGTTCCCGAGTATGTGATTGATCCAGCCGCAGGGTCACATGGGATCAACTTGGGCTCGGACGTCTTATCCCAAGTCGGCCAAAGCCTTAGCAACCTCAGAGCTCCCCAATGGCAGTTCCTTACCTCCTGCCGCAACACAAACACCATCTTTGACAAGGGCAGCGAGCTCCTCACCTCGGTAAGTCATTTTATTTTGTAATGTCGCCTATTCATACTTATCTTGCATGTTTAATAACCAATTTTTGTTTGTGTGTACAGAATTTTGCCATGTTTGTTCAACACAACTTCAAGTTGAACAATGAGGTTTTAGTGAGCCGGGCCTACGCTCAAGAGGCAAAGAACCTCCAGTTAAAGCTTGCAGATGAGGTCAAGGTCACGACGCTGAAAGTGTCCAAACTCGAAATGAAGCTGGAAGCTGCCCGGCATCTGCCCAAAGGGTGTCTGATCTCGAGTCTACAATGGCCATGACTTTGAAAGAAATTGAGGCCAAGAACTCTGAGATCAAGGAGAAAGACTCCAAAATCAGAGAACTCCAAGAGCTCAATGCCAAACTGGAGGAGGACAAAAAGGCAACCTTCGATATAATCGAAGGTGAGAAGGTCCACCTTCTTGAGGAGTTCAAGAAGAAAAAAGATTATGCCATCGACATGGCGATGAACCGTATTTGGGTCAACAATCCTGATCTCGACACCAGCTTCTTAGACAACCTTGAGGCCGAGTTCATTGAGAGGTGGCAGACTCGCCTCGATGAAGAAGACGCCAGGGCTGAGGTTGAGGAGACGGCTGGAGTGTCCAGAGCTGAAGGGGAGGAACCTATCCTTTGAGGGCGATGTAACACCCTGGATAGCCAAGACCGTTACACTGTGTGTTTATAAAGTGCCAGACTTGCTAATCAAGTCATTTAAATAAAATCGTGTTATTGAAACTATAAAGGAACTAGGGTTAAAAGCGTTTTGGTCTCAAAAACCACGTTTTCATTAAAAAGCATTATCTGTTACATGGGATCCCAAAAATATTAAGTTCAAAGGCCGTTTACAAAAGACACAAGGTTTATCTACAACAACCGGCCATACTAAGGCAAAACAAGTAGTTAGGTGATCCCTGTCCTGGTCCACTCCTCGACCGTGGCGGTCGAACCGCTGGCTATGTACATTCCACCTCGGAGCTCTCCACCTCAGGCTTGGTCCAGCTTGCCCTTGCCTTTACCTGCACCACGTAGCACCCGTGAGCCAAGGCCCAGCAAGAAAACACAACAACAGCAGAGCATAAGCAATTAGCAGACAAGACAACATCTCACATTGCATCACATAAACTCAGTCATATCATCAACCAGTTTAATCAAGTAACCCACATACTAAGCATATCAATTCATAACATAAACAGTTCACAAATGATAACTAGGGCTAGCACCCTCAGGCTGCTCCCTCCGTTATCCCGTTGTCCTTGGCTACCAGTGGCCAATCCGCGCTCTGCGCGCTAAAACCATGTACGACACTCTTAGACCGCTTTTACGTGTCCCATGGCGTAATACCAACATTGACACGATACAACTCTCGGGAGCACTTAGTCCCGTTATAAACATTTAACCGGGTGCAGTTTTCTTACCTTTCAATTCACTAGTTTCCGATGCCTCAAAGCCGCGAGCACGGTCCTCTACCCCAAGCCTCTCCAAAGACCTAGTCACAACACAAATGAGACATCCTTTGTCACTAACCAATCCAAAACTACTTCCCGGAACCAATCCCACACTCTCGAAATCCCCCAAATCCCTAAAACAATGCACCGAAGACATCTCCCGAACCCCCGGAACAAAGGCTCAAAATTGCAAAATCCCATGTTCAGAAATTGGCCTAGCGCCGCGGCACTGCCCTATAAGGCCGCGGTGCCCAGCAAGTCAGAGAGCTTGCTCTGCCCAGAAACAGCCTCGCGCCGCGGCGCCCAAGAATAGGGTCGCGACGCTCCTTCGCGAACCCAGATTTCTGGGTTTTCCCTTACGTTTTTCCCGAACCCAAACCATTCCAAATCATTCCAAACTCATACCTAAGCCCCAAAACCAACTCAAAACCCCTAATAGACCACACAACAACCTAGAAACGTCATACCCTAGCTCAATTACACAATCATTCCCAAAATTCACTCTTGAGTTCCATGCCTTAGTAACTCAAACCAGAAAGTTAAAAGCTTAAACCTAAACCCAAACCACACTTCAAATTCCCTAATTCATAACAGAGATAAGCTTTACAATTACACAGAATCCTTACCTTGAATGAAGAGTCCAACCTCTAGCTTCCTTGCTTCCAGCTCCAAGTCAAGCTTTATAACCCCACAAGCTGAATTTCCACAAACAGCCATAACTATCGTTGAATTCCCACATTCAATCTCTGAAAATCCAAACTTAAATTCAACAAAGCAAAGTTCTAATCCTTACCTCTGAATAACCTTGGCCTAAGCTTGATTTTGATTACTTCAAACCCCTTGATTCTCCTTCCAAAACTCAAATTCAGCTTCCTTCTTCTACTTTTCTTTTGCTCTATTTCTAGGTCTCAAAATTCATCATAAATCAATTTCCAAAGTGTTATACGTGATTGCATTTTCCTTCAACTGAAACTTATCTAAACCACTGTCAAAAGACCACCTTACCCCTCAACTAATACCCCTTCCTAACTAAACCTCAAGGGCACACTTGTCCTTGTACTAACATTACAATTCTACCACTTCTCCAACAAAACCTGTTACTCTCTATGGTTACTAACAGTTACACAAGTTACCAAATCACCAGTTACCATTATCTAGCTTTCTAGGACTGTCTCGGCATGTGCATCACATTGATATCACCACACCCACGTGGTACAAATCACATAGCATAATTATCACATAACATGATACACATAGTCATATAACATGATTTAAATCATAGTCATGCATCTTAATCATTAAAATCACACATAATTCCCATTATGCCCTCCAGGCACACTAATCAAGGCCCTTAAGCCTAATTAGTGAATTTGGGTCGTTACAGGCGAGGTCATGGGCTGTGTCCCATTATTATCTTTTGTAATAATTAATTTACTTTATACGTGCCCTTAGGGCGAAGATAATTCACAACTCGATTTAGAGCTATTTTTTATATAGCAACATTATTCTTTATGCATACAATCTTCTAGCTCGATTTTTTGTTTGTTTTGCATTTGATTTTGCTTTCAGCTTTTTGTTTTAATATTATGCTTTACATTTCGGGGTCGAAATATTTTGAACATGTTATATTAAAAACTTGCTTTTATATTTGTTTATCCGTACAAATACATATATTTTATTTATGCTCGAATTCCAATGCACTCATGCACTGTTTGTTAGAAATATCCACGTCCATCTTCGTTAATATCAAGGTCGGACCTTACTTTCACCATGTACTCGAAAGTACTTAATTGGCATGTAAGTTTAGTGGTTTAGTTATATCTTGCTTTTCTAGTCACTTTTTCTCATCCTCGAGTAGCTCCTCGAGATTGTGAGGTCGAAAATAATTTTTGCAAAATTTTCTAGCCTCAGGATCGACTTAATTTGTAGTTGTTTTATTTTTGATTCCAGCTTTCTTGCTTGTCAATTAGTTTTAGCTGGTTTGTTCCAAACTAATTTAGCTCGTTTTTGGTTTGTAATCCATCCACTTATAATTTTTTTCAATCTGGTTAAGTCCAGAAAACTTTAGCTCGCTTGTTTGGTTATTACTCCATACACTTTTAGTTTTAACGCCGGGTAAGTCCAAGTATTTTCAATCTTGTAAGTCCAAACAACTTTAGCTTGCGTATACACTTATAACTTTTGTGTCGGGTTAGGTACAGACATCTATATTAGTTTGCATGTATACTTAAAATTTTCATGTCGGGTTAATGATCCAGACATTTTTATTCTATGTTATTTATTTTTTTCAAACTTATGGTATAATTGTATACCACTGATGCCTTCTTAATATCCTATGAGTGTGACCATAGGTTATTGAATTAAGAGAGTTTGCAAAAAATACAACATTTAATCAAGAAAACAAAATTTTGAACAAAACTTAACATTTTATTAAAGAAGCTTGGTTACAACGAAAACATCATTTCCACATTATTGATAATAAGGTCATAGATGTTCACCATTCCAAGCTCGCGGAACCAACTCTCCATTTAATCTTGCCAATTTATACACCCTAGATGAGATGATAGACTCGACCTGGTACGGTCCTTCCCAGTTAGGTCTGAGTACCTCGGCAGACGGGTCTCGTGTAGCTAAAAATATGCATCTTAATCTTGACATTTGGCTTCCTGAAGGCTGAGGAGCTCTGCGATCTTGGGTAGCCTCCCTTTCGTTCCCCTGTCCAGGCCTGGCTTGTCAGTTTCCATCTCAACTGCTGCTACTAGATGGCCTCTGTGGTACAAGTCGTGGGACCTTTCGAACTAGCGAGGGGTGTCTTATTGGTGATGGCGGATGCCTTATGGGCGATGGTGACTGTCTCCCATTGTCGGGCCTAGATGGCCCAGAATTTGCCCGGACAGGCTCCGGGTTGTTTCTTGCAGTATCAAGATTCGGGTTCCGAGCCACTAGAGAGGCTCGGTTATTACCCGTTCCTGTAGGCGATTTTACAATCAAGTTGACAGTGGCCTTAGCCCGGGTACTCCTCCGGGGCCTTGACTGATTCGACTGCGATGCTTGTTCTACCCTCCTGGCGGCCGTGCTCCCATGGGGGCGTCAGCTGCTTGTCTGGCTAATTCTCCATTGCATTTTGTCGCCTCTGCCAATTGTTTGCATAATTGATGATTTTCAAGTTCCACGATAGGAACATATCTTTCAGGTTTGTAGTATAAATCCTCATTAGGTCTGGGAGCAGGTGGCCCTCGAGAATTGGATGAATCACTCCTCTCCTAAGGGTCCGGGTCCACCATAGGCTGCTTTCCAGGTTGTCGAGGATATTCCTCGGCATGAGGAGTCTGCTCCTCGGGTATCTAGGGCAATGGTCGCCCACCAGTACTGGGGTTGTTTGCAGCGGCCATTGATGATTCAGGAGGTTTTCTTATTAAATAGGCTCATGTCTCGTTCAATGGCTCTCGTCAACTTAGAAATGAAGAGCAATTAAACAAGATACCAAAGGAGACAACACAATAAGAGACACGATTTTTATGTGGTTTAGCAGTTAAAATCTGCCTAGTCCACGAGTCGGTGTTATTCAATTTTTGGAATTCTCTCAAAGCTTTTCTGGAAGATATTTTACAGAGTCTTCCCCATACCAATTTCTCAGTCCTCTTCAAGTGAATAGCACCAGTCTATTTATAGTCTGGTTTACAGAATATCTCCCCTCACATTTCGGGGGAGTTATTATCCAAATCGCAAATCAAATATAATTAAATGCATATAATTACATAATACGCGCATTGTAACACCCTGGATAGCCAGGACCGCTACACTGTGTACTTATAAAGGTGCAGGACTTGCTAATCAAGTCATTTAGTCAAAATGTGTCACTAAACCATAAATGTGCTAGGGTTAAAATGGTTTTGGTCTCAAAAGATACATTTCATATATTTAAGCAGATTTACATATGGGATCCCAAAAAGGAACAGTGTTTAAAGGTTAGTTTACAAAATTTCCAAAATACAGACTACCATCAGCCACTCTAAGGCAAAACAGACATTTATAGCTTTTCTGTTCCTGTTATCCTCACAACCGTGGCGGCTGAGCAGCTAGTCATGTACATTCCTCTCACAGAGCTCTCTAAGTCAGGGTTGATCAAGTTTGCCCTTGCCTTTACCTGCACCACGTAGCACCCGTGAGCCAAGGCCCAGCAAGAAAACATAATATACATCACAACAATCATAACAAGAGAATAATTCTTTTAAGCATGATCAAACACTTAACATTCCACATTAATAGCATAGCATGTAATCGGAATAAAAAATGCGACCAATCATTAATAACAGTCAAGTCACATAATAACTAGGGCCGACAACTTAGGTCGCACCCTCTGTTTACCCCACTGACTCCGGCCCGCTTAAACCGAGCTCAGTGCATAACAAGTTGTCCTTGGCTACGAGTGGCCGAGCCGCGCCCTGTGCGCAAGTGTAACCTTTGGCACTCTTAGGCCATTGGTTTACTGTTTATATGGCATAATACCATCCTTTCAAAGCACATATATTAGGGAACCCTTAGCCCCATTACAAATACACAACCGGGTGCAGTTTTCTTACCTTTGGCTTCCAAGTGTACTAGCTACGAGCGATGCTCCTTGAGCGCGATCTGATCCCCGAGCCCTAGCTTAGCACCTAGTCATAACCAAGATAAAGGATACCATCAATAATCTTAAAAGAGCTTCTAGACAAAGTTCTAGTCTCCGGAACTTTGAACTTCACCAAACATGGTAAAAGATTCAATCCCGAGCACCCTAGGTTAAATTCCCAAGCCTAGAATCTCAAAATCCCAAAATCCCTTAAGGGCCACGGCATTAGCCACCCATGTCGTGGCATGGCCCCAACCAGAGGCCTCTCAATGCCCAAAAACAGACAAGGGCTGCGGCCCTACTCAGACCATGCCGCGACCCGCCCTCCTTCCTCAGCACACATCAGCTTCGAAGGGTCGCGGCTCACCAAGAACTATGCCGCGGCCCGACCCCTTCGAACCCAGAAAAACCTCCATTTTTAACTCTCAAACCTCATGCAAACTCACCCAAAACTACCCCAATTCCACAACTCAATTACCCAAAAACTTCCCACAAGATTCCAACAACACAACCCAGCTGAAACCTAGACTAGAAACCCATTAAAAACCTATTTCAATCACTGAAACTTTCTAACTCAAGAACACAAAACCCAGCCATGGAAACACCATAACTCAGCCATTAAACCTTAAATTCGAGCTTACCTCAATTGCAGAACCAATCTTCCAAGAGCTTTTTGAGCTAACTTCCAAGGTTCTAGCCTCAATTTAATCTTCAACCAAAAACCACTTAGAACACACTCAAAATCACAGAATTCAAACCACAGAAAATGGGATTCAATGCTTACCTCAACCTTGATTATGTTCTTTTGACAATCCTTGAGCTAATCCTCTAAATCCTAGCTTTAATCTTCAGAATTCCAGCCACAAACCTATGTTCTATGTTTTTTTTCCTTTGAGAGAGAAAGAGAGGCAGAGGAAAAAGTCAGTCTATTTTATGTTCTACTGTTTTCTGTAGCTCCTTAAGTCTATCCTTAGGCAATTAAGCTAATCCCAAAGTTCGGGGTACCGGAAACGTCCCCGAGGGCAAAATGGTAAAATTCCCCAATATTCCCACCTAGACTTCCTAACCTCAAATATATCTCCAATTATTTATTTTCATAAGCCGGTAATCTAAATAACCACCCGATACCTGAAATACTCCTTGACTTGTCCAAAATCAAACATTAGTCCCCGTTGTGACTTTCCCGCTATCTAGCTCCCTAGGATCGCCTCAAGTCGCCCGCTGCAGATTTACCCACATAATAATGTGGTTCTCACAAGTATAATATTTAACCACATTTATATACATATAATCATACAAGCATGCTTATCATGTAATCATGCATTAAATCAATAAATTCACTCATAAACCAATTATGCCCTCCTGGCACACTAATCAAGGCCCTTAAGCCATATTAGTGATTTTGGGTCGTTACACGCATAAATCCCACGATATTCGGGGATTTATTAACAGATTACAACCAATCCCTTATATATAGGGATTTATTAACAGATTACTACCACGATATTCAAATAGTAACTACGTTCACATGTGTCTATTGACCTCGAATGAATGCCTCTGAGATCGGTCATCCACCGCGAGCTCGTCAACTTGGTTTACCTCGGTCTTAGCAAGAGACTTTATCGAGATCATCCCTCCCCAAGCTCATAATGCCTGAGCTCGAGTTGTCTTGTCTAATGGCAAAATTTGAACCAGCAGATTTATACAAGTGTTGATTCCCCATTCATTGTAACTTCAAGCTCGACTTGTAGCCTCGGAACCCATTCGAGTTCGCGTAACTCCGAGCTCACTAATTCTAACGCACCATTTTTATACTCAGCGAGACCGTCCTTGACTTTCTCATTACAGCTGACTATATGATGAATATGCTTATTCTGAGCTTGCATTTCACGAGCCTGACTTCCAATATCAAAATCTATATTCTCGAAACTTGGGTGCAACATTAATTATATTAATATTAATTTTAATATTATAAATATCATTAGATATTTATTAATTATATTAATATAAAATCAACTTTTATAAAATATTATTATTATAATAATATTTAATACTAAACTAGATATTTATTAATTAGATTAGTTATGTTATAAAATATCATTATTATAATAATTTTTGACGCCATTTTTTGTCAACTTAAATTAGAAAAGCACTAAACAACTATTTAAGAAATGATGAAAGAACAATAGAGTTTTTACGTGGTTCAGTAGTTAAATTTTTCCTAGTCCACGAGTCAATATTATTGATTCGTGATACTCTCTCAAAGATTTATCAAAGCAATTCAACAGAGTATTCTCAGTCCAATATTGTGCGTATCCCCAAATGAAATTCCCCAGTCTATTTGTAGACCTGATTGACAGAATATCTTCCCCTTATTTCAGAAAGTTACATTTCAAATTTGAAATAAATTAATATCCCATGATAATTGAGATTTAATATCAGATAACAACAAATCAAAAAGGAACATGGATCTCCTAACAGTAGTCATGCGCAAACACATGTTGCTGACCTCGAATGCAAGGTTTACACGCTTTCGATCTTCGAAAACCAACATCTCCAAGCTTGCAACTATGGCTCGAATAACACCTATATGCCTCAGAGAAGATTCACCTTTTCAAGCTTGATGATTAAGCTCGAGCCTTCTGAACTTGTGCTCGATCGCCAACAAGAACAAATCAAGAATCATGCAAATTTATACAAGTGTCCAACCACGGCTTGTTATTTTTGAGCTTACACTTTACGAGCCTACACTTTGAGGCTCATTTATGATTATGTCAAAATTTGGGTGTAATAATAATATATAATACAAGACTAGATATTTAATAATTATATCAATATAAATTCAAATTTTATAAAATATTATTATTATAATAACATATAATATATAATCCTCCCAGTTTTTATAAAATTTTGCTAGATTAAATATTTAGTAATTATATTAATATAAATTCAAATATTATAAAATATTATTATTATAATAATAATAGTTAATAATTATATTAATATAAATTTACATGTTATTAAATATTATTATTACAACATTATATAATACATAATAAATACATTATATATAAGTGTCGTGTGTGTACAAATAATATGGATGTGTAACTAAGTACGAAATTAGAATAACATTTATCTTCTATCAAGAATAAAGAAGTTTCTTCTCCAATCATTAAGGTGTGATTTTAATAATATCATGAATGTTTTGTACCTTAAATAAAGTAATTTGTGATGTAAAATGTTATCGTATGATTATTTTTTTTAAAAACATAAACAATGTTTTGGTTTAATTTTTCTTTTAATATTTTTATGTTATTCTTTTATATATAATATTGTTTATTTATTTAAAATTTATATGACAATTATAAAAACTTAATAAAAATAATTAATGAATTTTCTAAATAAAACTAATTGGTAAACGTGCATTGCACGTTGTTTGCATCAAGTAAAGTATAAAGTGTGTATTTAGCATTTATTTTAGTTTTAATGATTTTTTTTGTTAAATTTAATAAAATATTATAAATATTTAACAAAATATACTCTTAAAACTAATTAAAAGTAAATATTTATTAATTATATTAATGTAAATTTAAATATTATAAAATATTATTATTATAATAATATTTAATAAGAGACTAGATATTTAATAATTATTTTAATATAAATTTAAATATTATAAAATATTATTATTATTATAATAATAATATATAATACAAAACTAGATATTTAAATGTTAAAATATTTTTTTTATATAAATCAGGAAAGATTCATTACTTCAAACCAAATTCAAACAGATAGAAATTGTAGCACCTTAATGCAATGCCTGAAAACAATTAGATTCTAAGCTAACAACCCCATTACAAATCCCCAAACCAAACAATATCTCTTTGACTGAGTTTCTTTGGCATTATATAAGTAATTCTAGTTTTTACACTAATTTTAGTACTTTGTACAATCAACTCAGGCCGAGTATGTTTCCCCAGCCAAAAAACTTCATTTCGCGCTTCCAAAGTTGATAGAGTAATGCTGCAATAGCAGTCGAAAAAACTTGCTTTTTAAATTTACTAATTGTTGCACATTCAATCCACCTGATCACTTTCTACAATGAAGTTGATTCAGTTCTCCAATTCAGCCAGTGTAACATCTGTTTATAGCATCTTATGCTAAAGTAGCAGTTAAAGAACAAATGATCACATGACTCTTCAAATTGACCACAGAGTAAGCAATCAGAATTCTCAATGATGTTATGTCTTTTGAGTCTGTCTTTGGTATTCAACCTATCATGAACAGCCATAGTATAAAACTATGCTTAGGTATATTCAATCTTCCCCAAACCTCTTTGCTCCAATGCACTTTGTCAAGATCAACATGAATAATGGTGTATCCTTTTCTGATCTGATACTCCTCATTTTTGAATTGCTGCACCGATATCAATCTTCTAAACTTCTCTTTAACTTCAATAATTTTCCTCCAATACCAACTACTAGAGACAGGGGCAGTGTAATCCCACCAATCTTCTTGTTTGATATAAACATGGTGAACCCATTTTACCCAAATATTATCTTTCTTCTCAGCAATAGCCCAAATATATTTTCTAATGGCTGCAATGTTCCAAGCTATACTATTCTTGAATCCTAATCCTCCTAATTTCTTAGAGTGGCACACTAGATCCCAAGCAAGACGACTTGGTCCAGTCGAAAAAGCTTGACCTTTCCAAAGGAAGGCCCTACAAATGACAAAAATCTCTTTCAAAATCTTATTAGGAATGATCATTATCTGGTTCCAATAAGAATGAATTGAAAGGAGCACTGAATTGATCAATATGACTTGGCCAACAAAGGAAATGTTTCTAGAACTCCAACACACAACAAGAAATAAGGTTATTAGCGGCGGGATTGTCCGCCGCTAATGACCCGCCGCCAATTGTTGGTTGCTAATAAGGGTTATTAGCGGCGGACTGACACACCCGCTGCTAATAATTTATTATTACTGGCGGACAATAGCGCGGATCCCGCCACTAATAACAGTGTCAGAGCCGACATTATTAGCTGCGGGGTCAGCCGCTAATAAAGTTTTTATTATATATTTTAAAAATTAATTTTTAATAAATTAATATTTGTTAAATTTAACTATTTTAAAAATAATTCATAATAAAGTTTAACAAAATAACCAATTAATTAATTTAAACATAAATAACATTAAAATTAATGTGAATAGTTTTAATATTTATCAAACTAGTCAATATCTCTATTGTCATTTAAAATAAATACAGTATTAATTTAATCAAAATACATAAACTAATAACTAAATAAAATTATTAAGGTTAATATTATAATTATCCTCATCTTCAACATTTTGCTGTGGCTGTGGTGATGAGGGCGATGGCTGTGGCTGTGACGGTGAAGGAATATAAGATTGCTGTGAAGATCGTCCAAGCGTGAGGTCCCTAAACTGATCCCGAGGCTGTGGCTGCGACCCGCCCTTAAACTCACGTTGTGGATGGCCGTCTATATTATAGTAATACTGCATTAAGAAGAAAAAAAATAGATAACTTTGTAAATAATGTAAAGCACAAGATTTGTAATTTTTTACCCTCATACGCTCAAACACTTGATCCTTAAACTGTTAAGGTAAATCAGCAAAATCCAAGTAATGTCCCAAACACAAAATTGTAACTTGAGTGCCCAACATGCGAATAAAAGTTTGGTCCTCCTGCCCAACCACTTTGTTCGTCACAGGATCAATCTCTAGATTCAATGGTTTACTAGCTTTTTTCCTTCGTTCTTCAAGATCATTATTACTAGCAAGGCCATGACCTTTTTTTCTCATCGGCGGGGCTTTAAAATTTATTAACAATAACCACTATTAGTATTGTTGTTATATTTCTCTAACAATATAATTTCCATAAAAAATTTTGATATGAAATATTTAACCTGACTCGCAAGATGATGGTACCCTAGAAGGATCTGGCGGGTCTCGACCACCACCATCTCCGCCGTGATAGGTTGTTATATCAGCTGACATTATACTTCAGTTTAAAATTTATTAGTTAGTAATTAGCATCAAATTAAATTAGAGGTTTATCACATTCAATTCGTATTAATAATAATTACAAAAACACTTTATTATATTTAAATATATAGTCTGTTACACAAATAGAAAAACTAAACAGAGTAATCACTATCATTTCCATCAGTAATTGGAGACACATTTTCATCTTCACAAAGCTCAACTAGCAATTCATCCTCTGCATCTGCGACTTCCTCATGGTCTGGCATATCACATTCGTTGTCACCCACTTCATCAGCCCCAACATATGCAGCAGGTTGATCATATTGCATAATTAACTCTCCGAGGTCCACAGTCAACACAAATTTTGATGAGCTTGTTTCATGTACAACATCAATAGCATCATTAACCTCATCAAAATTGTCCTTAATGTCCCAAATTTGTTGATGATTCACATCTTCTACAACTTTCCAATCACGACCTCTAAGTAGATCATCGAGATAGAAAACTTTCTTAGCTTAGCTAGCAAGTATATACAGCTCATCTTTGTACCATTCACCATTGACGTTTATAGTGGTGATATTATTTTCAATGATTTTTTTCTTCCTTCTTGGATTTGTATTACATCATTTGCACTGAAATAATTCCACTAAATATGCACCAGTGAAAGATAGTGTCACTACTTCTTCAAGCATGCCGTAATAATTAAAACCTTCTGTTGTGGCAACAGAAACTCCACTATTCTATGTGGTGCACTTTTTATCTCGGTCGTGTGCAATAAATCGAACACCATTGACTATACAAACTCGGTAATAGGTTGCCAAATGATTTGACCCAGATGCTAAAGCTAGTAATTCATCACCATTTTCCAAAGACCCAAGCTTGTGCAAGTCATATATCTAAATACATAAAATTGTATTAGATTCACAAAATATATCATTAATAAAATGAAAGTTCAAAGTTCAAAATTACCTTCTTATGAAACCATGAACGAAATTTTTTTCTATGCAAACGATCATGATCACCATCTCGGTATTTTTGTTTAATCTCTTGTAGGTGTTCGCTGTTAATTAGAATATTGTTACGATTCTTGATAACAAAAAACTTATAATAACCACACATGTTCTAATTTAAAAGGGAATAAACTTACTCTAAATGAGGCTCAATTTCAGGAGAATTCTCAAGTATGAACCCCTCAGCTATTTCACGAGTGTTATGATTAAGAGGCTTCAAAGTTCCCTTTGTGAGTGAACGACATTGAGATTGGAAAACTGTAAGGTTTCGTGGGATATAATTTGCATCTTCATTTCGTTCAAGATGGTTAAATCTTGTTTCAATGTCTTTGAAATACATTGAACAAAAGGTCAAAGCCTCATCTGCAACATAGCCTTCGGCGATTGACCCTTCATGGCGAGCTTTATTTCCCACGTAATTCTTCAATTTTTTCATGTACCTTTCAAAATGATACATTCACCTCATAAATACCGGGCCACCCAATATAGCTTCTTCTGACAAATGTAATACCAAATGAATCATTATGTCAAAAAAAGCTGGAGGAAAAATCAACTCCATCTTGCACAATATCTGAATAAGATCATCTTGTGCTTCCTTCATATCTTTAACATTTAAAGTCCTCGAACATATTTGCCTGAAGAAATTGCACAATTCTGTAACAGTGGTCGATATATATTTTAGAAGAAACTTGCGAATACCGAGAGAAAGTAATCGTTGCATTATCACATGACAATCGTGTGACTTCAACCCAAGAATATTTGTATCATTCTCGAACACTTTCTTCTTCAAATTTGAACAAAAGTCATCTGGAAATCTAACTCCTTTTATAAACTGACAAAACTGTTGCATCTGCGCCGAAGTTAACACATAAGGAGTGTGCGGCTTCATCAACTTCCCATTCTCATCTTCATAAAAATCCACAATGATTCTTTCACACCCATTTTTTCAAATCATGTCTTGCATTAGTGGTGTCCTTAGTTTTATCATTGTCTTAGATGGTGCCAAGGAGACTATCACACAAATTCTTCTCAACATGCATGACATCTATATTGTGTTTTAATTTTTTTGTACAACAATACTCAAGCTCGTAAAAGATACTTTTTTTCCTCCAATTACCTTCATCTACACCTCTTTTATGTTTCACACCCCCAAACTAGACGTGTTTTCCTGGAACTTGTGCTGCAAGAGCATTAACTTGTTCTAGTATATCCTCACAAGTAAATCGTCTCGGAGGACGTCTTGTCTCAACTTCTCCATCGAACTCGGTGTCTCTTCTCATTTGATGAGTACTTGGCAAGAATCTTCCGTGACCAACATAAGATGTCGTACCGATCACTCAGATGGAAGTTGTGTCTTCATTACACGTAGGACAAGCTTTGTATCCCTGACCACTCCATCTAGACAAACTATTGCAAGTTGGAAAATCGTTCACTGTCCACAAAAGGGTTGCCCGCATCTTGAACATCCTGTTGGTCGTACTATCTCTTGTATCAACTATGTTAACCCACAAATCCTTCAACTCATTCACCAATGATCTTAGAAATACATCCATGTCCTTACCTGGTGATTTTGGCCCAGGAATAAGAAGGGTCAACATGAAATAATTGTCTTTCATACACAACCAAGGTGGCAGATTATAGTTTGCCAACACCACAGGCTACATGCTGTATGCAAGGTTCATGTTGCCAAATGGATTAAATCCATCAGCAGCTAAGCCCAGACGAACATTTCTAGGATCCCTTGAAAAATCAGGATGCTTGACATCAAAGTCCTTCCACGCAGAGCCGTCTACCGAGTGTCGCATCAACCCATCATCTTTTGATTTCCCGCTGTGATGCCATATCATGTGTTTTGCTGTAATCCTTGAACGGTATAATCTTTTTAACCGAGGTGTCAATAGAAAGTAATGCATCACCTTGTGTGGCACTTTTTTTCCTTTCGTCATTTCGGAATTAATCCATCTACTACTTCCGCATACTGGGCATGTATCTTTAGATGCATGCTCATTGTAAAATAAGCAGCAATCATACTGACACACATAAATAGACTCGTATCCCAACCCTAATTTTTTCAATCTCTTTTGCGCCTCGTAGTACAATCCGGGAATTTTGTTTTCCTTAGGAAAGACAAGCTTTAACAACTTCAGCAATTCATCAAATATGTTGTTAGGCACCTTCCCTCTACCTTTTAGATGCAATTACTTTGCTTAAAAGTCCAGGGATGAAATCCAATCACATCCAGGATACAACTCCGCTTCAATCTCCTCAAATAACTCGTCATAATACTGACTCTCACCAGGTTCCCTTTCTACTTCCTCAGTTGTCGGTAAAATGAAGTCTTCCACAACGTGAATCATCTCATCGTCTTCATTATCATCAGTAACAATTTCTTCCACCTCACCATGAAAAATCCACTTATCATAAGCTTGATGAAAACCCCTATCGAATATGTGTGCTCGAACAACATCCAAAGATTCAAATTTATTATTATTATTGCATATCACACACGAGCACCTAATTCTTCCATCAGAATCTTTATGTTCCGACGCCATCCTCAAAAAAGCTTGCAGACCATTCCAATATTATTGACAACCACGATTTCTCAATGTTGTCCAAGTCTTGTCAATCTCCATCTAAAGTGTTATAAGAGTGTGTGAGTTTTAGTAATGTGAATAGGAATGGATAACAAAAGAAATTTGTTATCATTTTTGAAATCTTATGCAATATTATAATATCTTACGCTATTTTATGATATTTTATTAGATAATGTTATTTATAAACAATTAATTTATTATTTATTCTTAATTTCTTAAACTTTTATTAAATATAATTATCAATTTCTATATTCAACTAATTTATAACTATTTAATATTAGATAGTGTTATTCAGTAAATAAATTAAATTAAATTATTTAATTAGATAATGTTATATCAAACTTTTATTATTTAATTAATTAAATTAATAAAAAATAATTAAAAAATAAATTATTATTTATTTAATTCTTTATTCATAATTTTTTAATTTTTAATAATAATAATTTTACAAATTAATTATTATTTAACTTTTAGGCTAATTTTTTTTAAATAATTAGATAAATTTTATTAATCTTTTTCATTCATTATTTTATTAATAATATTTTAAACTTATCGTTTTTGTGCCGATATCCCTGTAATTGATGGTTGTAGTCAACAACCATTAATCACAAGCATACCGAAACAGAGAAAATAAATTAACTTTTAATTAACTACTAATTAATTTTTTCTTCTATTTGTACAAATTATAATAATAACAATTTTACAAATTAATTATTGTTCTATTTTTGTGAAACATGTTCAATGCAAGAGAAAAAAAAAAGTGGGGACTCATTGACTCGGGACATGGTAGCACTAATTGGAAATATGTTTCATAGACAAGCAGTCAAAGCAATAAAATGTGGTCACAAATAAAAAAATTGTATCTAATAATAGAGTTTTTTTTCCACCAACCTTTCTGTTCTTTAACAATGTGGATTGAGCATATTATGTTCCTTAACCCAGGTTTTGTCTTACAACTCTGCATCTGTATAATAATAATAATAATAATAATAATAAATAACAAAATTAAAGTGTCCTTAACTATCTACAGTAGATAATAACCCTCTAAAAATAAAGAAGCTTGGTATAGTCTCTAAAATTTATTTCAAACACAGAGCAAAAGGGCGTGTTTCGAAACATAGAACATTTCACAAATTAGCTTAAAAAATTATCTGAATAAATAACATTAGACATTTGCTATAAACTCCCATTTTTACGCTGAAATCAAATTAAATCTCATTTGGTTTGGCTTTGAAAAACTTCCTCCATCGTGAATAGGGAAAATAGTCAATAGCAATTAGTGAAGTGAAATGGGTACTGTTTCTCACTGAGATTTTGAGCAATAGAGAAAAACTATTGTATTTAAAAATAAATACTTTGTTGAAATGGATGTTGCTCACCTCAGGGAGTATGGGTCCATAAGGTGTTAAACTGAAGTGAAAGTGTTCTCCTTGATGTCTTTACATTGATGTCTTTGGCGTCAGGAAGAGCCACCGTTAGCCCATAGAACCTCCGGATGCCAACTGTTAAACCCAAAAAAGAAAAGAGTAGTTAGCCATCAATATATATATGTATATAACAGAGTCACAAAACCAAAACAAACCTGTGCAAACAATTTTCCGTCGAAGAGACGCTGTGCAATGTAAGGTCTGAATAGAAGAGAAGAACGTTGTGCAATGGAAGTTTTCCTTCGGCGAAGAGAAGAGACACGAAGAAGAAAGGGGTTGTGCCAATTTTAACCTTTTCATAAGTATTAGCAGCGGGTCCCACTGCTATTATAAGTTTCCCGTCGCTAATAATATTATTAGCGGCAGGTAGTCCACTGCTAATAATGGTAATTACCCGCCTCAAATACTATTAGCGGCGGATAATCCGACTCTAATAAAGGTGATTATCCGCGCTAATACAACTTAAAAAAAATTCCCGGGCTTTTTATTACGTATATTAGCGACGGACTATCCGCTGCTAATAGTGGTAAGTCCACCGCTAATATATATATATTTTTAAATAATCGTACATTATTAGCAGCGGACCCCCTATTCCGCTGCTAATAGCCTACTATAACCCGAGGCATCAAGGATCCTTTGGACTTCTTGCTCACTCATGCCACAACTGATTTAGATTGATTTGGAAATATTCCAGATGTGCTAGAAAAGAGCTGAAGACCTTGCACCATATAATAAATGGATTTGAAATCTCCATTACAGAATAATAATACGTCATCAACAAAGCTAAGATGATTAAGCTTGATTCCTTCACACCTTTCATGAAATTTAAAATCCTTTTTCCTTCCTATTCGCTACAAAATTCTTGAAAGATATTCCATCCCCAACACGAACAATAAAGGAGACATAGGTTCTCCCTGCCACAGCCCCCTCTTAGACTCAAAAAATCCACGCAAAGATTTATTAAACATAAGAGAAAATTTTGGAGTTCTAACACATTGCATTACAAGATGAATGAACTTACTTGGAAAATTGAAAGCTTCAAGCATTTCCTCAATAAAATCTCATTCAATCGTATCATAAGCTTTCCACAAATCCAACTTAATCATGCACTTCGGTTTTCCAGATTTCCACCCATAATGGTGAACTAGATCTTGGCATATCATAATATGGTGAGCAATAAATCTTCCCTTGACAAACCCTCCTTGGTTTTGAGCAACAATCACAGGCAGAATAGTCCTCAATCTTGAGTAAATCAGCTTGGTAGCAACCTTATAGAGGACATTACAGCAAGCTATAGGACGATAATCACTCACATGCTTTGGGCATTTACTCTTCGATATTAGAGTCAAAACTGTAGAATTCAATTCTTTTAAACTTTTCCCAGAATGCAAAAAAGAAAGAATAGCATCACAGATTTCATTTCCAACTAAATCCCAATTATCCTAGAAAAAATAACTACAATAGCCATCCGGACCAGGCGCCTTTGTACCAGGAATCTCCCAAATAGCTTTTTTAACTTCCTTTCTACTATAAGGTAGAAGAAGAAGGTTAGCTTGGGCACTAGTTAGAATTGTACCTTGAGCAACCACCCTTTTAAGCACTTTATTCCTCAAAGCCATCTTACTGCCTAATAAATTCTTATAATAGTCCAAGAAAGCTGCTGTAACTTTATCAGGCTAATCCACCCATTCCCCTGATTCATTAGTAATAGAATAAATTCTATTCTGACTTCGCCTCTCTCTTATGCTTGCATGAAAGAAAGAAAAGTTAGCATCTCCCTCTTGAATCCAATTAATTTTAGCTTTTTGTTGTGAAAAGGAACAATAAGATCGATGTATCTCAGTATATTTTTGTTGAGCTTCAGTTTCCATCTGGATGAAATTTGGATTTAGGGGGTCCTTTTTCAACTTATCTTGACATTCTGTTAGAGCATGAAAGGCCTCCAAGTCAGTGACATGTATATAAGAAAAACCATACTTATTAATCATTCTCAATGTGCCCTTAAGTCTTTTAAGCTTCTGAACTACTATGTACTTCAACGTGCCTTCAACAGGTCTAATCCAATCAGTGAGGACCAAGTCATGAAAACCAGAAAAGGATTTCCACATGCGAAAATATTTGAAGGGTTTCCTGCCAGTGACCAAATCTGGATACACCGTGAGGATAGATGGTGAGTGATCAAAGAGCCCTTCATTCAAAAAATGCCCCTTTGTGGCAGCATAAGTATCCAACCACAGTTGATTAGCCAAAACTCGATCAATTTTTGAGTAAATTTGGTCTTGACCCTACTGTTTATTGTTCCAGGTATAAAAGTTCCCACTATATTTAATATCTTCCAATTGACAAACCTCAAGACACCTCTGAAAAGTATGTGAATTAGTGTATTTGACCCGGGTACCAATCCGCTCCTCCTTAGACAAAATATCATTGAAATACCCCAATACAATCCAAGGAAAATCCATAGACAAGTCTTGCAAATCTTTCCAAAATATTGCCCTGACATCTTCATCATTCATACCATACACAAATGTAACAAAAAACTATCCTTATTCAAGTTCGAACTAGCATGCAAATGAATCATTTGACTTGAACACTTTAAGATAACTACAGTGAACATCAACAGATTCCAGCTAACTACAATGCACCCACCCTCATGCCACGTGTTATTCAAAGTAAAGCACCAACCGGAAAACACTCGAACATATAAAGCTCCCAAATTGTGAGCTTTAATCCTCGTTTCAAGAAGACCAACCAAGCCATTCCTCCTAGCACAAATTAAATTTTTTATTGCAATTTGTTTATGTTGGCTGTTAATCCCCCTGACATTCCAGCTCATTATTCTATCCATTTGGAAGAGAAGGAACTCCCCCTCCTCCTTTGATCTCCTCGGCAGATGACACTTGCGAACTGTCCCCTACCTCAATAGCAAGAGCTTGAAAAGTATTACTAATTGTAATACCCTACTACCTTAGAGTCGTTACTGAGTGAGTTTTAAAATGTGCTTTTGATGGACCCAAAACGGGTATGTTTAAAAATTTATATATCGCAAGCGCACGAATCGTCCATATAGAATAGTGATCGTAAGCAAGGATGTCGAACCCAAAGGAGTTGTCTAAAATCGAAAATGAAACTATTTTAAATCAAAAGTAATAAATTCTAACCTAGTTCCAAAGATTTATAAGTTTTAATATTATGAACATAAAATAAAAGATTGAAAAATAAAGCTATTTAAGATAATGAAAATAAACCAATAATGAGTTGAAAATAAGTGTTAAAAGAAAAGATTATTAAGATACTAGAATCCACAAAATGTAAGTTTAATAATATTTATTAGTATATTGATTCCCAAGTTTTAGTGATAGTTAAAATAATTTAAACTATCCTTTTCCAAAATATTTATAATTTTAAACACAAATTTCTTATAAAAAGTTAGGATTTTCTTCACTTTTCAAAATTATAATTTCAAAGCATTTAGTGTAAATCAATCTAATGAAATAACAAATAAATCAATGAACATTATTTATAAGGCAAAACATAATATTTTTGTTCTAAGCATGGATGTGTACAATTTAATGACACATCTTACACAAAGAATATTATGTTTATGCACTAATGAAGAACAAAGTGTAAATATGTTCTAACAATCTAAAATACAAGATATTTAAGATGAAAGAAATATATGTAGAAGAAAAATCCATAAACTTTGTTGTATTACAAGGGAAATCAACATACAACATAAATATTACCTAGTTACAAGTTGCTTCATCATGATCTTAATAATCTTATGAAAAAGATTAGAAGCACATAACTAGAGTAGAAATTACAAAATAAAAGACATACATACTTGCAAAATGCTCTTGAAAAACCCAAATGGAAGATAGAATGGTAGAGAGAAAATGAGAGAAAAAGATGGTAACCAAAATTAAACACCCCCAAATGGTCTTCAAAACCCTTATTTATAGCCAAAATGAGATTATTAAAATAATCAATTTAAATTAAGTAAATTGATTAAATTAATAATAATATGGTAAATATGGGTGAATTGTAGGAGTGATGATGATTTTGGGGTAAAAAGTGTGTAGAAAATGGGTAAAAAGGTGGCATTTTGAACCTAGGGGACAATTGGTACACTTAGACATTTTTAGGCTAAAAAGTGACAAAATGCAGCATTTAGGCTGCTGGTGGCAGGCGGCCTTGTGGGCTGAGGACACGCTGGGCCAGGCGTGTGGCAGGTGGCAGGCGTGGGCCTGTGAGATGGCTTGGGCCATGTGGTATGTTGTGGAGAGCTGGCCCAAGAGGGAAGCTTCATTGATGTGAGGAGATGCGGCAGGAGAGTCACGTGAAGGCTGAAGCTGAGTGCTTCAAAGTGAGGTGACAGCTGGCGTTGGCTGCATGGCTGGGAGGCTTGCCAGGCGTGAGGGACAACTGGGCCAGGCGCTTGGGCTGGCATCTGGGCAGGAAGGGAACGGGCCCAGATTGGGCCTGAATGGGGCAGAGGCCCGAAAGCTGGTTTGGAGCTAAAGCTGACCGTGGGCCTGGGCTCTAGCATGGGCCTGTAAAGAAAATATTTTCTTGTTACTTTCTACAAAAATATCACTTTTATTTCCTTTTCTCTTCAAAACTAACATTTTTTCTTCTCTTTTCAAGAGCATTAAAATGCAACAATTTATTACAAAATAAGTAAATATTAAATTAGAATTAAATATTTTCAATTGTAAAATAACTCAAATTAAGTCCATGAAAATACTAATTGAATTTTAATCTACTTTAGAAACTAAGATAAATAAAATAACATTTTTTTTATACTTATAATCTAACAACACAAATTTTAAATAATTAAATTACAACATATTATAATAAAATATCTATAAAAACATATAAAAATCTAGAAAACTACAGTAAGACTAATAAATTAAAAATTACATAAAAACTTAATAAGTTAATTAAAAACTCAAGAACTAAGCAACAATTAGCATAAAAAATATGGTAAAATAACTCTAATTCCTAGAGTTATCAGCTTTCGACTCGCTAATCGAGTTTTTAGGTTAAACAGTGTAATTAAGCCGTAAACAGAGGAAAAACATTAGAATTAGTAATCTTTCATAGTAAATCATAAAAATTTGACACCTGGGATCCCAAAATACAGTTTAGAAATATTTACAACATGAAAACTGTACTAAGTCAGCCAAACGACAAAATTCAAGTTCATTTACAAGCATCTCCCAAAACTACTGGCCATGTCAGCCAGGCTGGCCGAACATGTACACGCCGCCTCACACCTGTTGTACTCATGGTTGGTTGATCTTCTCTTTACCCTTACCTGCACCACAGAGCATCTGTGAGCCGAAGCCCAGCAAGAAAACCCACAAGCAAATAACATATGCAACACATAAGTCAAGCATAAATACAGGCCACCAATGGCTAAACACATACGGCCTAGCCGTCCCAGGCGTCTACCAAGCCCTGGGTTCGCGGACCATACCGTGAGGATATCCTAGGTATCCTTTTAGGGACTCGCCCTGGCAACTCGCACCCCACGTGCTCAACGCTGCCCCCGGCCCCTTGCCGTTCTCGGCCTTGCACTCAACGTGCCTGACACCGTTCCCGGCCCCTCGCCATTCTCGGTCTACATCGTTCCCAGCTCTTGCCGATCACTCACATAATATCATACATGATATAACAACAAGTACAAAATTCAAGCATAAACAGATAAAGAGCTACGCTCTGCAGTTCTAGCATATTGGGCTTGGCCCTGCATATCATTTCCATTCAACACATTGGGCTAAGCCCTGCACACAAGAGCTATGGAAACAGGGGTTTTCTTACCTGAGTTCCGAGCTTTCTGAGCACCGATGCCCCGAGCACAGTCCTCTAACGTGAGCCTCACCGAAAACCTAGTCACAACCCATTACCAACGTCCATCCATCAAATTCTAATTCAATAAATATCTTTGAGTCATAACCCCAACCCCCGGGACCTTGAATTCTATCAATCCGGGTGATAAAATCCATCCCGAGCTTTACCCCTTGAGTTCCCAAGCCTAAAATACCCTAAAAACTCAAACTGGCACTAAGGGTCGCGACCCCACCCACAGGAGTCGCGGCTAGCCTCGAAACAGAGGCTAGCACCTCACTGACCCCCACACGGGCCGCGGCGCGCATGAATCTCTCGGCCTCCCATGGACGCACGCGCACGCGGGCCACGGCGCACCCTTCCTAGGGCCGCGACGCTCCACACCGAACCCAGATTTCCTCATCAGTTTTCTATCTTTTATTCAAGCCAAACCTCACCAAAACCAAACTAACAATCCTAGATAATAACACCATCATTCCAGCTCAATATCAACACCAAAACCCAACAGAAATCTGCTCCAAAAATTCAACTAGAATACCCAAAAATAGCTGAGATTCTACCCACATGCAAAGCTTGGAAACACAGCTGAAACCTAAACATAACTTCCATGAAAAAGCTTACCTCTTGCTGAGTTAAACCTCTGAAGTTGAACCTTAATCCTCAAGCCTTAAGCTCCCAAGTTATCACAGCTGAATCCCTTGCTTAAGCTAGCTTGCACCAAGAATTCCCTTTGAAAGCCTTAGAGAATGAAGGAGAGAAAGAGATAGAAGCTAACTTCAATAGGGAGGAATAGGCTAATGTCGGTTTCTTAAGTTTCTAAGCTATTCCTCTATTTTGTTTTATTCAGCTTAAGTCTATATGGTTACCTTAAGGCTCGGGGTACCAAAACGTCCCCGAGGGCAAAATGGTAAATTTCCCAAATATTCCCGCCTAGACATTTTATCCTCAAATATATCTCCAAATATTTATTTATATGTCCCGATAATCACATAACTCATCTAATACCCAAATTACCCCTCGACTCGCCCCGAGTCCAAATCTCAACCCCGCTGTGACTCTTTGGCGAACCGCTTCCCAGGACTGTCTCGGATCGTGCTGTACAGACATATCACACATATACAACATTTATCTCATTTATCACACTTATGCCCCTAATATCCAAACAGGGCCCACATGCACATTTAACTCAATTAAACATGCATCATAATCATATATACACATAAATTCACATATAAGCATATTAAACCACTTATTGCCCTCTTGGCACACTAATCAAGGCCCTAAGCCTGATTAGCAAATTCAGGCCGTTACACTAATGGTAGTAGTCTGTGGCACAACTTGGGCCTGCTTGGCTTTATCTTTAGATCTCCAGCTCTTTGTAACTGGTTGAAACCCCTCACCATCAGGTTTTGATACTTGTTCAGCAGTTGAACCTTGCTGTTTCACAACCCATTCCTGTTTCTTGCCTACTTTCTTCCTACAAGCTTGAGTATTATGCCCCATCCCCTTACAATGACAACAAATCAGAGGTTTCCATTCATAAGTAACAGCCACAGACACCTCATTATCCAACTCATTCTCAAAGGAAATAAGCTCAGGAAAGTCTTGTGTTAGTGAAACTTCCACTAAAACTCTTGGAAAATTTAGTTTGTCCCTTTCTCTGGCAATGGAATCTACCATTAACGACTTCCCTATTTGACCAACAATCTTGAAAAGAGATCTTTCTCCCCAATATTTCAGCTCTAGATCATCAAGATGAATCCAAGTGGGCACTCTTCTAACATCTTCTTTCTTGAAGTCAATGAACGCATCCCACAGTTTCATAACCACTGGTTTTTTATCAAAAAAGACAAAGCCACTAGTAAGAACATCATCTCTATCTATCATGGATAAAAATCTGATAATGAAGACTCCATGAGATAATAAACCAACTTTGTCTACCCCTTTAGATTTCCAAACCCGTTGAGCAAATCCACCCAGAACAGAGAGAGGAGGATTTGCCCCCAAAACGTAACAAACAATGGAAGTACTCCAAAAAGATACCTCATCCTCAATATCATCCATGGTTATCTTGACCCCCTTACTATTCGTATTCTGCTTCTCACACCCAACTTCAAAACTAGCAAATTTAGAGCTTAGATTTTGCACTGTTTCCAGATCTCAAGATTGGAGGAGAAGGATGCATACCTTGCTGAACCTCCTTTGAGCATTTATGCGATGCTACTAAGAAATTCGAAAGACCTCCCGAATCTCTTACTGTCGATGTAACAATCTCAGAGTCGATTTGGGCGAAATTGACTCCGAACCAATCTCTGGAAATTTTTCCTCTCGAAGTACATCAATCCCCGAGTCCCGTTCAGCTTCATCTACCTCAATACCAACATCCTCATCAGAGAAATTGAGTGGCTCAATTCCAAGAATAGCAGCCATAAATTTTGTTTTTTGAACATTAGTTGTTGAAATTGGACCATACTTTTTCCTCTTCTTCTGCGTCGATTTAAGTTTCCCCTGCACCTTAACCCTTATCTTCGCCATGGCACCAGCTCTCGAGCTGAGAGTAGAGCTAAGGTTTTTCTTGACTAATAATGTTAAAATATTATTATAATAATAATATATAATATATAATATATAATCCTAATTTTTATAAATTTTTTGTAGAATAAATACTTAGTAATTATATTAATATAAATTCAAATATTATAAAATATCATTATTATAATAATATTTAATACAAAATATTATAATTATATTAATATAATTTTAAATTTTATAAATATATCATTTTTATAATAGTATATAATATATAATATTGATTTTTATTAATTATTTTATCATTTATATATAAAGAAATCATGTTATTTTTTTATTCTAACTTATATAAATACACTACAAAAAACAGGGCCTATACTGAGAACAAATGTCCTCGGTATAAGCCCAAATGTCCTCTGTAAAACTTCTACCGAGACAATGCCGTCGGTATAACGTTATCGGTACAGCCGCGTCGGTAAAACAAAACTTCTACCGACGACATTAAAAATGTTCTCGGTATAAGGTGTACCGAGTACAATGTCCTCGGTATAAAGTGACAAATGTCCTCGGTAAAACCAACCCCAATTTGTCATCGTACTGGTACATACCGACATCTTGGTGGTATATACCGAGGACAATGTCCTCGGTATAGAATTTTCCCCAATTTTTTTTATATTTGTTATTCCCTTATTTATTTATTTTGAATTAAATATAAAAAAATAGAATAAAATTAAAACACTTATATTAAAGATATAAATAAAAACATAAGAGTATGTTCGCTGAATCAAAATAAAGAATTGTCTTAAACATGATAATGTAATAGTCAATTGTAATAAAATTCATACATAAGTCCTACTGAGTCGGTGCTCCAACATCGGGATCATCGGGTGGTGGTGGGGCAGATTGAGATCCCGGGGTGATACAATGAGTCCGGACATGCTCCTCTAACTGTCGAAGACGCTCTCTCATCTCAGACAACTCTTCATCTCTAGTTTGTGAAGGACGAAAATCAAATGGAGTTCGGTCCCTTATGTTAAGGATACGTCCATATCCTTTCTGGTGGCCCCGTCGTTTTCCGAAGACAGTTTGTACCAAAGATATGTCTTCATCTTCAGGCGCACTCGAAACTGGTGTGGAACTCTCAGTATCAGTTGCCTGTGTCTGCTGTGTGTCGCGGTATGCACGCAATTCCTCCTATGATACAATGTATAATGTAATTAAAATTTTGAAGCAATTAAAAATATGAGAAATGTTTAAAAAAACTTAACGTACCCAAGTATTTTTGGCTGTCTCTGTCACCCACCCTGTGCCTGATTTATGGTGAGTATCCATCCAGCTATCCGGGATGGACTCAAGTTCCCCAGTCTCTAAATTGCGCTGTCACGTACATATATTTTTATAAAATTAATAATTAAACGTAAATAAGAAAAATAAACTAAAAAATAATTAATTAACTAACCTTTTTATAGCGTAGGGCTGGGATTGACTGAGAACCTCCATAGCTAAGCTCTTTCAGTTTCCTTCTATTTTCCTTGTTGACCACAGAACGTTTCTGCAAAAAGTTATCGTTAGTAATATATTTAATTAAGATAGTTAAGTTTAGCAAGAAATTAATACCGTAATTTCTGGGCGACGGAAAAATTCAATTGCTTTTTGCCACTGCGTATCCGTGCAACCACCATAACGATTTTGTGGCCCATTAATCGTTAAATGCTCTTTAATATCGTACTTCCAGTCAGAATACTTTTTAGCACACGAAGTATCAATGCCTCTCAAGATCCCAGGCATATGTCCTTCTCCATATCTAGTACGCCCAATATCAAACAAATCATCCAAATTTACAAACATTTATTAGTAAATATGATATATAACATAAAATGAGAATTAACATAAAAATACATAAACTACTTACTTCCAAATGTGCAAGTATTCTTTCTTTCGAGGCATTTGGTACTTTTGACCATTGAGGACAGTCCGGATCTGTGTACTGTCGAACAAGTAATCCGAGCTCTCTTGAGAAATTTGAGCTGTACTCCCCGATCTCTTTATATGTTCTCCCCCGCACATCCCACTCGAGAGGGAGAGGACGCCCCAACTGTTCCCTCTTTTCCCGCGTGTTCAATCCTTTATGGCGTCCACGTTTACTTGGAGGCGCTATTGTATGCAAATTCAATATTTTAAAATTAATATGGATTAATTGTTAAATTTTAAGGAGTATATCAATGTGTAAAGTATTACCTTGTTCACAATCAGCTGGGATATCTGACGGTCCACGTGGAGGATCGCATCCTCCACCATCACCCCCGTGAGATTGAGCAATAACATCAGCCATATCTGTCAAATTAATCGATATTAAAATTAAATTTATCAGTTAAAAATGACAATATAAAATTATTTATTGTTAAAAATAATTACTTCAACATATTATAAAATTACCACTTAATTATCACTATAATAATCTTCACTATCATCATCGGTTTCTATGTGTTCATCTTCCTCTTCATCATCTTCATATTCAACCTCCTCCTCCTCCTCCTCCTCCTCCACTTCCTCTTCCTCCTCCTCCTCTTCTTCTTCCATTTCCTCCTCCCTCTCCTCCTCAATTGCAACATTATCTATCTCAACAAATTGTAATGGAGCCCCCGTACGTTCAAAGCTGATTTGTGGCAACGGTCCAAGATCAACGAATAATTGGAAATTAGAGGAACTAGTGTCGTGCATAACATCTATTTCTACATCCTCCGCTTGTTCTTCAACTAGTGGGATGTCCCACACATTTCTGTGATGCACTTCTTGGACGACTTTCCAATGAGATTTATTTTTAAGGTCTTCAATGTAGAAAACTTGGTTAGCCTGAGTTGCTAAGATAAATTTATCATCTTTGAAGGCCTCCGAACTGGTTTTGATACTCGTTATGTTTTGCTCAAACTTTAATCCTGAAGACCGATTAGTGTCAAACCATTTGCACTTAAATAATACAACAGAACAACCAGAAAGATAAGACATCACTAAAACTTCTTCCAACTGGCCGTAATAAGTACTATTTTTGACACCCGCTACAGAGACTCCACTATTTTGAGTTTTGCGATTCTTGTCCCTGTCATAACACAAAAATCTTACTCCATTTACAACACACCCAGGGTACGACGCAACACGAGTTGAAGAACCATTTGCTAAAGAGATTAATTCTTCATCTACTTCCAAGGATCCTGTTTGTCGAAGATGATAAATCTTATTATAAAACCAATTAGGAAATTCCTCTCTATGTAATTGGTCTAGGTTTTCAACACCTCTAGTCTGTAGAATTTCCCTATGCTCTCTGCAAAAAACAAAAACAACTAATTTAAGAGCTACTAATAAGTGTTATAATAAACATGCAATGAAATGATGAACTACTTTAATTACTTACCGAAGATATGGCAAGATCTCATTGCAGTTGTTTAGAATATACCAATCCGCTATTTTCTTCACTTCATCTTCCAAAATTGTCAATGATTTCTTACCAATTGGACGACCCTGAGATCGAAAGACCGATATCTTTTTAAGTGATGGACCAACATCTACATTTCGGTCTGGACGATTGAACTTTGTCTCAACACCTTTCAAGTACATGGAGCAAAATGTTAATGCCTCTTCAACCACATATCCTTCTGCTATTGACCCCTCTGGACGTGCTTTGTTACGGACATAATTCTTCAATTTTTTCATATACCTTTCAAAAGGATACATCCACCTCATGTGAACCGGTCCTCCAAGTATTGCTTCTTCCGGTAAATGTATTAGTAGATGGACCATGATATCGAAAAAAGCAAGTGGGAAAATATTCTCTAACTTGCAAACAATCTCAACAATTGAAGTTTTGACTTTTTCTAAATCTGAGACTTTTAGAGTTCTCGCACAAATGAGCTTGAAGAAAGTGCATAACTCAATAATAGTTGTACTCATTGATTTCTCTAGGAATGCATGCACACCAACTGGCAAAAGGCGTTGCATAATGACGTGACAATCATGCGATTTCAAACCAGTTATCTTATTGTCATTATCAATCACATTTTTCCTTTGGTCAGATCCAAAACCATTTGAAAACTTCACTGATTTAAGAAATTGACAAAACTTTTGGCGATCTTCAACAGTGAAAGTGAATTTGGCCGCAGGCTTTTGTATCCGACCATTCAACTTCCTCAGCTGTAACTCTGGTCTCATCTTCATCTTCTCCAAGTCTACTCTGGCACTAACTGTGTCTTTGGTCTTATTCTCCAGCCCAACTATTGTGCCTACTAAACTGTCGCACACATTTTTCTCAACATGCATAACATCTAGATTGTGTCGCAACATTATGTTGACCCAATATGGGAGCTCAAATAACACTATTATATCTTTGGTAATAATTTCTTATTACCAAAGAAAAAAGCAAATATAATTAAATATGTTTTTTTAATGTCTTATGCTTTTTGAAGTTAATTATGTTGTTTTATGATATCTAACTATAATATATTTCAGTGTAAATATTATTAAAATTATTTAAATTTGACATATTAATTTAGTATTTATTAAATTACATATTTTACTTATGCTTTATTGAATAGTTTTATTAATTTAAACAAAATTTCTAAGATTTGTTTAAAATTTATTTATTTACTTTAGGATTTAATTATTACTTAAATTATTTAATTAATGTTTATTTTTATTAAAATTTAGTTGCATAATGTTAATGTTAATTTTAAAATATATTATTTTACTTATCAATTCACTATTTATTAAATTAGAAATTTTATTGAGTACTTCTACTAATATTCACAATATCTCTAAATTTTACAATTCTATAAAAATATTAAATATATTTACTAATATGTTTAATACACATAAAATTCACCAAAACAACATAGAATTTATTTTAAAAAAATACTAATTAATCATATAACAATTTTCTAATTCCTAATATCATTTTTACTAATACTTATTTTGAAAACCTAAAAATAAATACATTCTATCTAATATAATAATTTCAGATTTTTATTAAAATTAATATTATATTATTTATATAAAAAAACATAAATTATTCAAAAATTGAAAAAAAATTAAAAAAATACAGAAAAATTAAAAAAAAACTTACCAATGCCTTCAATATCTTGCTAGCAATCTCTTTAGTCCAACAAAAACCGAATACCCAACCTTCAAACAAAAATTACAAAATATCATTATACAATTTCATAAATATATATATATATATAAAATGAATAAATGGTTAGAATTACTTTAAGATTTATTACTTATTTAAATAAAATTTCAGGATTAATGTTTATTTTTATTAAAATTTGGTTGCATAATGTTATTGTTAATTTGATTTAATCATGCTTAAAAATATATTATACAACTTATCAATTCACTATTTCTTAAATTATAAATTTTATTGAGTATTTTTAATTCTAAAAAAAATTGGGCAGCATAACGACTGTATTTTCATATATCCCAAAATTTAAAAACCTGCTGTTGACGCCGTTTTTCGTCAACAGATAAAAGAAGAGAGCACGTAAACAATTAAAGACAATGGCTAAAACAAACAAACGAATCAGACACACGGTTTTTACGTGGTTCAGCAGTTAAATCTGCCTAGTCCACGAGTCTCTGTTATTAATCTCAAGATTATCTCTGAACAATTCTTTAGCATGAATTCTCCAGAGTTTTCTCTCAAGAATCAGAAATTCGGTCCTCTACAATGGTGCATGACTTCTCTATTTATAGAGAAGGATGCAAAATACTATCCCACATATTTTGGGTAGTGACTCTTTTGTGAATAAAAATAAATGGCCTTAAATGCCAATAATCAGATATAAAAGGAAACGTTCCCCAAAGATCAGGAAACGCATAACTGACTAAATAATATCCCACGATTTTTGGGGATTTACATCAATAAATGAGGATCATATCCCATATCTACAACACTTGTAGATATTCAAGGTAGTCATTGCGTATCTCCAAGGCTTCAGCATCTAAGGTTTCACGTCATTGTGCGAGCCACTGACACTTCCCGAGCTGACATTTCTTTCGAGATGGCATATCGAGCTCGAGATCCCTGCTCCGAACAGGTTTCTGAAGATGAGGGGCTCACAGAGCTATCCTTCGAGATCGAGATCATTTCGAGGTCACCATATTCGAGGTCTGTACCATACTTTGCAGGCTCCGATTTACAATCGTAGAGCATACCCTAACCCTCACGAGACCATTTAATGCGAACTCAGCTTTCGAGGTCATATTTGCTACGGCTCGAAATCTGGGTATAACATTTTGCCCCCTCAAAATTATTTGTTCGAATCCTAAGAGAAGGAAACTTTTGAACTACTCTTTTCGGGAACCATACCGTCACACTCTTAAAAATGGACACGTGCCAGATGGGTATTGCTCACTTTAGGTACTTGAGTACCTTGGGAACATGCCCACGATCGTTCGTCTGACAGCTTTTCGGCGCTATCTTATCGTCGACTCCCCTCCATTCGATCTGTTGAGGATTTCAATCAACGCTCCTGATTAATTCAGTTTTCCCACCTATTTATACAAGACTCCCTCTTCGTCTTCTTCACATTTTCTCATCACAGACCAGAAAAAAGAAACACTCCCTAAACCTCTTACCACAGTTTATGCTCATTGCATGTTTTCCAGGCCGAAGAAACAAAAGAATCCTGGTTTGTACGAGTCAGTGAGTTCTTTCCTGCAACCTCTTCTCCACTCGACGATTTCGTTGCACTCCCCATTACTGTGTAAGTACGCCATTTTTGTTGTTCCTTTTATACTGTGCTTGCTGTGTATGTTAGTTTACATTATTAGCATGATGCGATAGGAGGGTTTGAACCGATAGGTTTTTAGGCTTTCTGGATTTTCACTCTGGATGTTCGTCTCTGGTTTATATCCAGATTCAACGTTTGAATGTGGTTTCAACTTTCTGGGTTTTGAAAATTTTAGGCTATGTTTCTTGTACACCAAGTTTTCGGGTAAAAACCCTTATTCTTGACAATTACACGAAACCCGAAACAGCCCTTTCCTGGCTAACCGCCACCTTTCTTTCCCTTGAACTTCGGGATTTTCAAAAAATCATCCACGTTCTTTTTCTTCCCTGTGGAACACGCGCTCTGACCCCTTAGCGAGCGTCTAAATTCTTAGTTTCTTGCCCTTAAATCTCCGAGCTCATTCTTTCGAGCTCGTAATCCTTGCATGCATGGCCCTCACCATTTTTTCTTTCTCGTTAGATGTCACAGAATCCGGAAAGACGGTGGGGGTCACTACGAGCAATTCCTTACGAGCCCAAATCTCCGAGCCCGGAATCGATCTTTGCCCGGAACCAGCATCGGATTAAAGAATACGAGATCGCACGGGAGCAAGAAGACATTCGAGCCCACTATCATCGCCAGATAGACGAGGTCATCGAAAAGAAGAGAAGGGTCCTTCGAGAAGCCATCTATACGGAGCCGAACCCCGGACCTAGGCCAGTTCCCCTCGACCCCGCGTTAAAAGTCACGGTAGCATACCATCCGGGGGAACTTCAGTTTTCCTTAATGGCGGAGCCTTCATCTTCGCAGCCTAGGAGGGAGATGTTTGAAGCCGAATTCTACCAGAGCTCGATTATCACCTCCGACCAGATAACTGACATCCTGGCCAGTTTCACGAGCAGGGGTGGACAGGACCCTCACCCCAAGAGATTTTATATCTCTTTTGCTTGAAGAGTAATCCCTCCCGAGCTCGGGGAGGAGATGGTTTCTACTATCTTTCGAGCTATCCCAAAGAGACAAAAAATTTTGAAGACCTTCCGAACCATCCCCCTGATTTCAAGAGGGCTTTTTTCTGGACAGACGGTCTATTCCCGTCTCGACATCGTTCGTTTAGGCGAATTCGTAAGTATTCTCGTTACTTTCTATTTTTGAGCTCGAATCTTTAGCCCTTGAATCCATGTTTAGTTGAAGTGTATCTCGCCTTTCAGCTAACTTTCAGCGTCCCACCCCCGACGAGACAATGAAGGAGCACAGAGAGAGCCTGCTCCGACTCCCTTATGGCAGGAGGTCTCTCTCATTTATGCTACATGAGGACAAGCTTCGAGCTTGTGGCTTGTTGGGACAGGGCCAGTCAACCTCTGACTGGTCCAGTAAAAAATACGAACGCTGGGAGGAAGTGCCTCTGCCCACAGGCATCCTTCCTCCGAGGAGGGAAAAGAAAGCATCTCTCCCAATTCGCTCGAGAAGTCCGCGGTCAGGAAATGAGGCCAATGACGAAGCCTCGAGCTCGGACTCCGATGGAGGTAAAACCCTTCCTACTTCGCGAATGTGGTCCCCCACTTTATTAAAACACAGGCCCAATAGACTAGTCTCGTGCCCACAGGATAGATACCACTTCTACATATGGAGTTGGGTAGATGGCTGTGTCCATAGGTTTGATAGTGGGCTCGGGAAATACGACACTATGTATACCACAGACGAGATGTGGAATGGGATAGCTGTGCAGTATGGGACCAATGACTATAGGGACCTTTCGAGGTTATCACCAACTTATAGGGAAGGCCCTCCCCCCGCCTCTTCTGAAGACGGGGGAATTTCATGGTCCCCAAGCTCAAGCTCGGGGGAAAGTTCCAGTTAGGTTTTTTCTTTCACCACTCTATATATAGTGTTGAAGTAACTTGTATTTCTTTTACTGACTCTGTGATGACTTGTGCAGGCAATATGGACTCCGACCTCGACGCCCTCATCGACAATGCGGGTGCCAAGAGGAGCAAGCGCCCCAGGGCAAGGGGACTGACAACCAGTCAGCCTGGGAAAAGCTCCAAGAGATCTAGGAAAACGCCTCCTCCTCCCCCGCCGGCTTCGAGCTCTGCTGCTGCGTCGACTGGCCAGACTAACGCCCCCACGACGATACCACCCTCGCAGGCCGTCGTCTCTGTGGTGGCGCCGGCCTCGCAGACTGATATCGCCTTCCACCCAGCTCGTCAAAAGACCTTCTGCTTCCCGAGCTCAGAAGCTATCCATTTCCACCCATATGGATTCGTATGTGGTGGATAATGCTACCGGTCCTCACGGGTCTACGCTGATCTCGGATGTAATGTCCCGGATTGGCCAGAGCTACGACAATTTCGAGGCTCCCCAGTGGCAGTGTCTAACTGGCACTCGGGACCGCACTGTCCTGTACGAGAAGAGTATCGAGCACACTGCCGCGGTAAGTATCCTATATTCCCTTTGCTTACATTCATACTGTCTCGAGGCTAATGATGGTTTCTTCCTTTTTTCAGGCTCTTGCTTTCATTGCCCAGCTCAATTACGAGCTGAATAACGAGGTCCATTCGAGCAGGACCCTTGCCCAAGAGGAGAGGGACCTCCACCTTAGAGCGAATGATGACCTGAAGGCGGCGAACATTAAGCTCGAGGCAGTGGTTAAGGAGCGTGAAGAAATGGCCAAGGACCTTGGGAAGCTGAAAAATGAACTCGAGGAGCAAAAGAGAGATAACATCCAGCTTCGGGAGACCAATAAGAAGCTCGAGGAAGACAAGGCCGTCACCCTCGACCTCATGGAGGATATCAAAACCCGCCTTACTGCCGAGTTCAAATAAAAGAAGGAAACGGCGGTCGATTCAGCCATGTACCGGATGTGGGCCTATAACGAAGAACTGGACACCAGTTTTTTGGGTCCCCTCGAGGCGTCCTTCCTCGAACGATGGAATGCTCGGCTCGAGAAGGAAGAAGCTGAGCAGCTTGAGAAGGATAAAGCTGCTCCGAGTACCGTTTCGGAGGGAGCTCAGGAGGATAGTCATGCTATTCGTCCTGAGGGGTCCGGTGCCACTGATGCTGAGAAGGCCAAGGAGACTCCTCTTCTTTGAATCTGACCTCGGGGAGATCAGTTTTCGGGGCTGCGTCCCATTATTTCTGTAATTATTTTAACTTATGCCCACAGGGCTGACACAATTCCCTTTATTATTCTTTTATATGCTTACATTTCTTGGCTCGAAATATTTTGCATATTTTTATAATTGATGGACCGGTTATGTTTATTTATGCATACAAACATAGTTTGGATTTAGGCTCGAAATTCGATGCATTCATGCATAGTTTATTCGAATTATCCGCTTCCGACCTCGTTACTTATCAAGGTCGGATATTACTTTAACCATGAACTCGAAAGTACTTATATGGTATGTAATATGAATGATTTGGTTATCTTTTTAGTCACTTTTCCTCATCCTTAGTATCTTAGCTCCGAGGTTATGAGTTCGAAACCATTTTTCTTTAAGATGTTCCAGCCTCGATCTTGACATATTTCGTGATGGGTTCAGGCTCCCATTTTTCATCGATCGATAATTTGGCTGGTTTGTTCCAAACCTGTCATGCTTGCACATCTGGTTAACTCCAAATGTTTTTGGTAGTTCGGTAATGTCCGAACTATCTAAGCCCGCGTACTTGGTTATTTCCAAATACTTAATGTTTTTTTTGATAGCTCGGTTGAGTCCGAACTATCTAAGCTCGCTCGGTTAAGTCCGAACTATCTAAGCTCGCGTATTTGGTTATATCCAAATACTTTTTTGATTTTGATAACTCGGTTAAGTCCGAACTATCTAAGCTCGCGTATTTGGTTATATCCAAATACTTTTTATATTTTTTATTTTTTAAGCTGGAGGTATGTATACCAATGATGCCCCCTTAATATCCTATGAGTGTGACCATAGGTTATTAAATTAAGAGAGATTGCAAAAATAAAAATAAACTACATGCAAAACAAAGTAGACATTTTATTTGATGAAATTCAAAAGCAAACTAACGTGGATAGAAAATCATGGTTACAGACAACACTTTTCCTATACTATTGATAATAAGATCTAAGGTGTTCGCCATTCCATGCTCGTGGTATGAGGCTCCCATCTAATCTTGCAAGTTTGTATACGCCAGGGCGGATGACTGATTCTATCTGGTATGGTCCTTCCCAGTTTGGTCCGAGTACTCCTGCTGCTGGATCTCGGGTTGCTAAGAATACTCGTCTCAAAATCAGGTCTCCCACTCCGAACTTTCGGTCTCGAACCCTCTTATTGAAATATCTCGTGGTCCGTTGCTGGTAAGCAGCATTTTTCAGCTGAGCCTCTTCTCTTTTTTCTTCGATCAAGTCTAAGGTTTCTTCGAGCTGAGTATGATTGGTACTTTGGTCGTAAACCTGAGTTCGAATCGTTGGAATCTCGACCTCAATGGGCAACATTGCCTCGCAGCCGTATGCTAGAGAAAATGGGGTATGTCCAGTTGATGTCCGAGCTGTAGTTCTATATCCCCAAAGGACTTGGGGTAATTCCTCAGGCCACCGTCCCTTTGCTTCTTCCAACTTTTTCTTCAAGGAACTCTTGAGAGTTTTATTAACGGCTTCGACCTGTCTGTTCGCCTGAGGGTGAGCCACTGACGAAAAGCTCTTGATTATACCGTTCTTGTTACAAAAGTTGGTAAATAAGTCGCAGTCAAACTGAGTTCCGTTGTCAGACACAATCTTTCTTGGCACTCCATATCGGCATATGATGTTCTTTACCACGAAATCTAGGATCTTCTTTGAAGTTATGGTCGCTAGTGGTTCAGCCTCTGTCCATTTTGTGAAATAATCAACCGCGACCACAGCATACTTTACTCCTCCTTTGCCAGTAGGGAGTGAGCCTATGAGGTCGATGCCCCATACCGCAAAAGGCCATGGGGACGTCAACATGGTTAGTTCGGAAGGTGGAGCTCGGGGTATCGTGGCGAATCTCTGGCACTTGTCGCATTTTTTCACGAACTCGAAAGAATCCGTTTTAATGGTTGGCCAGAAATATCCTTGGCGTATAATTTTCTTGGATAGGCTATGCCCCCCGGTATGATCTCCGCAAAACCCTTCATGAACTTCTCTAATAATCTTCTTTGCCTCGGGGGGAGTCACGCATCTGAGCAATGGCATGGAATACCCTCTTCTGTATAGCCTTCCATCCAGGATGGTGTATCGAGGAAGTTGATACATTAGTTTCCGAGCCTGACTTCGATCTTTTGGAAGAATTCCATTTTCGAGGTATTCAACGATCGGGCTCATCCAGGTCGGCTCTGTCTCGATCATGCACACACCTTCCTTGTCTGACTCAGTAATGCTGGGTGCTGAAAAATGTTCTATGGGCACAACATTCAGCTCCTCATTTTCAGTGGAAGTGGCGAGCCGAGCTAAGGCATCTGCATTTGAGTTTTGTTCTCGGGGAACCTGTTCGATTGCATAAAACTCAAAAAACTCCAATGCGTACTTGCCTTCTCCAGATAAGCTGCCATTTTTGTGCCACGAGCCTGGTACTCTCCCAAGATTTGATTAACTACGAGCTGAGAGTCGCTGTAGCAATGTATAGCTCTGGCCTTGAGTTCCTTTGCTATTCGTAGTCCCGCCAGTAAAGCCTCGTACTCAGCTTCATTATTAGATGCTTTAAAGTCGAACCTTAATGCAGAGTGAAATTTGCTCCCTGCAGGAGTGATCAGAATAACTCCTGCCCCCGCTCCATTTTCATTTGACGACCCGTCGACGTAAAGTTTCCACAGCTCGTGGGCCGTGGTTGTTACCTCGTCGTCGGCTGTACCGGTGCACTCCACTATAAAATCTGCCAACGCTTGTGCCTTAATGGTTGTTCTCGGATGGTAGGTGATCTCGAATTGTCCGAGCTCAACAGCCCACTTAAGGAGTCGACCAGATGCCTCTGGTTTGGACAAGACTTGCCTTAATGGTTGATCTGTCAGTACATGGATAGGATGTGCCTGAAAGTAAGGGCGGAGCTTTCGAGATGAGTGGATCAGACTGAGGGCGAGTTTCTCCATCAGTGGATACCTTGACTCTGCCCCCAGTAATCTTTTACTGATGTAGTAGACGGGTTTCTGTATTCTCTCTTCCTCTCGGACGAGCACCGCGCTTATCGCGTGTTCAGTTGTTGAGAGATATAAGAACAGTACTTCTCCCGTCTCAGGTTTCGATAGGATGGGTGGTTCGGCTAAGTGCCTTTTGAGCTCTTGAAAGGCTAGCTCGCACTCGTCTGTCCATTCGAACTTTTTACTTCCTTTCAATAAGTTGAAGAATGGGAGACCGCGGTCCGTTGACTTCGAAATGAACCTGCCCAGAGCTGCCATCCTGCCAGTCAAGCTTTGAACATCTTTATGCTTCCGAGGTGAAGGCATATCGATCAGGGCCTTTATTTTATCGGGATTAGCCTCGATTCCACGAGAGTTGACAATGAAACCCAGAAATTTCCCTGAAGACACCCCAAAAGTGCACTTCTGAGGATTCAACTTCATGTTGTACTTTCTGAGCACGCCAAAGCACTCTTCGAGGTCATCAACATGGTTCTTGTTAAGTTGAGACTTTACAAGCATGTCGTCAACATAAACTTCCATGTTGTTCCCTATTTGCTCTGAGAACATCATGTTTACGAGCCGCTGGTACGTGGCTCCGGCATTCTTGAGTCCGAATGGCATGACATTGTAGCAGTAGAGCCCTTTATCCGTAATGAAGCTCGTATGCTCTTGGTCGGGGGCATGCATGGGAATCTGGTTATATCCAGAATAGGCATCCATGAACGACATCAGACCATGCCCTGCCGTGGCATCCACGAGCTGATCAATTCTCGGTAGGGGAAAATAGTCTTTCGGGCAGGCCTTGTTGAGGTCTGAGTAGTCAATGCACGTCCTCCATGTCCCATTGGGTTTCGGGACCAACACTGGATTGGCCACCCAATCAGGGTAAAAAGCGTCCCTTATAAAATTATTTGCTTTCAGCCTGTCCACCTCCTCCTTTAGTGCTTTCTTTCTGTCTTCATCCAGCTGCCTTCGCTTTTGCTGCTTCGGGGGAAAGCTTTTGTCTATATTCAATGCGTGGCTCGCTACATTAGGGATTATTCCCACCATGTCAGAGTGGGACCACGCGAAGACATCCTGATTTTTCTTCAGAAAGAAAATTAATTGCTATTTTGATTCGTCTAGGAGGTGTTTCCCGACCTTCACCTTTTTCGAGGGATCAGATTCATCGAGCTGAACCTCTTCGAGCTCCTCCAAAGGTTGGAGGTCAATCTTCTCTTCAATCCTTGGATCAATCTCCTCATCAATTTCTAAAACTGTCCCATCTTTATACTGTATGACAACAAGTGCTTGCGCGCTTGTTTGTTTCTTTCCCCTTAAGGAAATGCTGTAGCACTCCCTTCCTGCCAATTGATCTCCTTTCAATGTTCCGACCCCGCTTGGAGTTGGGAACTTAAGGGCTAGATGCCTTACAGATGAAACTGCCCCCAGCCCAACCAGGGCGGGTCTCCCGAGCAATACATTGTAGGCAGATGGTAACTCTACTACCACGAACTCCATCATCTTGGTCACCGAGACTGGATAATCTCCCAAGGTCACAGGGAGTTCAATGGACCCCATACAGGCGGTTCCTTCTCCAGAAAAGCCGTACAAAGTGGTTGCACAAGCCCTCAGGTCGCGAAGGGAGAGTCCCATTTTTTCTAGGGTTGCTTTATAAAGAATGTTAACTGAGCTCCCATTGTCTATGGGAACTCGGCGCACTCTTTTGTTGGCAAGCTGTAGGGTGATGACGAGTGGATCATGATGAGGGAACTGGACGTGAGAGGCATCCTCCTCGGTGAAGGTTATAGGCTGAGTCTCAACCCTTTGGCTTTTTGGTGCCCTTGGTTCGGGTTCATATGGAGACCCGTCCCCTGTCTTCAGCTCATTCACATATCGTTTTTGAGCATTTCTGCCCCCTCCTGCGAGATGAGGACCTCCCGAGATGGTTATTACGTCCTCTCCATCTATCGGCGGAGGCCTATCCTCATCCCGAGATCGGGAGTTATTATTCTGTGTTGCCGGAAGCGCGGCTACTCTCTGGCTGGCAGTAGCCTGTCCAGTATTCTGGTTTTTGACATACTTCCGGAAATAACCTCTCGAGATCAATCCTTCGATCTCGTCCTTCAGCTGTCGGCACTCATCAGTTGTGTGGCCGGTGTCCCTATGAAATCGACAATACTTGCTGGAGTCCCTCTTGGACTTTTGATTCCTCATAGGATCCGGACGCCTGAAGGGGACCTGGTTTTCATTAGCCAGGTATATGTTTTCCCGAGACTCGTTGAGCTCGGTATGCACTTTATATACGGAGAAATATCTTTCTCCTTTTTTCTTCTTTCCTCCATCGGCCTCGGGATTATTTCCCTCGCTTTTTTTCCTCTTGGAAGGATTCTCCGAGGTAGGCTGTGTAACTAGAGGGTCAACCGAGGTTGAGGCGGAGTTAATGTTTATCGTTGTAGTTTCGGTCTGCGAGGTCGCTTTGAGTGTTGACCTCTCTTCCTCTACATTGACAAATTTCTGCGCCCGTCTGTTAAACTCGGTTATCGACCTCACCGGTTTCCCTTGTATGTCATCCCAAAGGGCACTCCCGGGTAAAACACCAGCTCGGATGGCCATCAAGTGTCCGCTGTCATCCACGTCACGAGCTCGGGCGACCTCTAGATTAAATCTTGTCAGGTAGCTCTTTAGTGTTTCGCCTGGTTGTTGTCGGACGTTAGTCAAAGTGGATGCTTCGGGTCTGACTCCCACCATAGCCCGGAACTGCTTCTTGAAGTCTCTAGACAATTGATCCCACGAAGTTATAGAATGTCTCTTGTACTTCTCGAACCAACTCTTGGCAGGCCCGGCCAATGATGTTGGAAACAACATACATCTGAGCTCGTAACCCACGTTACTAGCTCTCATGATAGTGTTGAATGTACTCAGATGGCTGCATGGGTCGGTTTTTCCTTCAAACGCTGGGACGTGAAGAATCCGGAACCCTTGGGGGAACTGAGTGTTAGAAATATTGGGAGCAAACGGCTCGAGCTCCTCATCAGAGTCCTCATATCGACCGTTTCCTCGCTCATTCTTCAAGAGCCTAAAGGCTTTTTCGAGCTGATCGATCCTTTCTTGTACTGGGTCCTTAGGCGGTGTTTGGAATTGATGGTCATTAATCGCGATCCCAGGCTCGCGTCTCCGTGAGGGATCTCTACGCCCATTCAGATGATTCCTAAGATCCGGGTTTGTCTGATCTCCCTTTCCCCTGCTCTGATTCAGGTGATTGCGCAGGTCGGGATGGCTCTTGTGATTCCCAGTATTTTTACGACCCCGGTCGTGTTTACTGACAGACCTTGTTTCTCCGGACTCATCGCTAGTGAAACTCATCGATCGGTCATTTCGTGGTGGATCCTTTCTACGTCGCCTCGTCACTGCAGTGCGAGATCGGGACGTCTGACTTCTCTCGGATGGCGCGCCTTTCCGCCCCTGGAACGTCTCCCTGTCTCCTTGTCTCTCCCCTGTACGCCCTTGATCCTGATCTCGACCAGGTGAGCGTTCCTGCGGGGAGGTGAAGGATATCTTATGGGAGACGGAGGAAACCGTATAGGTGACGGTGGTTGCCGTCCTTGCCTTAGCCTGGAAGGTCCAGAATTTGCCCGAGATGGGCCGGTTGCGTTTGGTGCGCTACCAGGAACCTGAGTCCGAGCCTCGACAGGAGCTCGGTTGTTCTCGGTTCCTGCAGGCACTTCCACAGGTGGATTAGGCGGGACCCGAGCTCGGGTACTCCTCTGAGGCCTAGAAGGAGCAGATGGCTCTGTTGGTGCTGGAGGTTGCGCTGGCCTCCTTGTGTTAGCATTTTTTCGTGGACGCCCACGGGGCCTCCGGGGAGGAACGTGCACGTCCCTTGGAGGAGGGACTTGGTCTTCGCGCGGAGGTGGGGGCTGAGCCACCTGCGCCTCCGCAGCTATCCTAGTCAACTCCTCGTTACGTTTGTTGGCATCTGCCAGCAGTTGTTTCAGCTGCCGATTCTCCAATTCTACAATAGGGACATAACGCTCAGGGTTATAATACATGTCCTCATCCCTTGGTTGTGGAGGTGGTCCCCGGGAATCGGAGGATCCACTCCTTTCTTCAGCGTCCGGGTTCTCCATCGGTTGTTTTCCAGGACGCCTTGGGTAATTTTCTTCAGGAGTGTTCTGATTATTTGTAGCCATGAATCTTTCTGGGATGGATGCTTGAGGCTCTCAATGAAAGCACCAAACTGTTGACGCCGTTTTTCGTCAACAGATAAAAGAAGAGAGCACGTAAACAATTAAAGACAATGGCTAAAACAAACAAACGAATCAGACACACGGTTTTTACGTGGTTCAGCAGTTAAAGCTGCCTAGTCCACGAGTCTCTGTTATTAATCTCAAGATTATCTCTGAACAATTCTTTAGCATGAATTCTCCAGAGTTTTCTCTCAAGAATCAGAAATTCGGTCCTCTACAATGGTGCATGACTTCTCTATTTATAGAGAAGGATGCAAAATACTATCCCACATATTTTGGGTAGTTACTCTTTTGTGAATAAAAATAAATGGCCTTAAATGCCAATAATCAGATATAAAAGGAAACGTTCCCCAAAGATCAGGAAACGCATAACTGACTAAATAATATCCCACGATTTTTGGGGATTTACATCAATAAATGAGGATCATATCCCATATCTACAACACTTGTAGATATTCAAGGTAGTCATTGCGTATCTCCAAGGCTTCAGCATCTAAGGTTTCACGTCATTGTGCGAGCCACTGACACTTCCCGAGTTGACATTTCTTTCGAGATGGCATATCGAGCTCGAGATCCCTGCTCCGAACAGGTTTCTGAAGATGAGGGGCTCACAGAGCTATCCTTCGAGATCGAGATCATTTCGAGGTCACCATATTCGAGGTCTGTACCATACTTTGCAGGCTCCGATTTACAATCGTAGAGCATACCCTAACCCTCACGAGACCATTTAATGCGAACTCAGCTTTCGAGGTCATATTTGCTACGGCTCGAAATCTGGGTATAACACCTGCAAATAACACATAAAAAAATATCCAGTCGCAGAACATACACAAAGCAATACAAATACATTGTAAATGACTATATAATTTATAATTATTACTCTAAATTTTATTAATTATTCAATTTTCTATTTAAAATATCACAATTCTACTAAAAATTAACAACAAAAACAAAGCATCAATATTCATCAACACTAAGAATAAAAAAATTAACAACAACAACAAAATTCAAATTAAATAAACAAAACTCACTCTAATAATCAAAATTTATTAACCAAATCTAATAATCTAAAACTAAAATTATTTAACCCAATCTAAAAAACAAACAATCAAATATTAAATTTTCATATAAACATATATTTATAACTAAAAGTCAAATTATATACCTAAAAAATAAATTATTAAATTAATAAATTTTCATACTAATAAATTAATTATTTATCATATGATTAAACTAACTAAATCTTAAAACTATATATGTATTTTACTAAAATACTACACAATATATTATTTCCTCTAAATTGGATATCACTAAATTTTTAACTAATTTTCATCACAAATTATTATTCTTACCTATTTTAATTACATAATCAGAAATTATATATATAATATAACAAATAACAATATATTAATAATATTAAACAAATTATAAATAAAACCCTAAATATATTTATGCAAAAAATATAAATAAAACCAAAAAATTACAAAGAAAATGTGAAATACCTCTAAAACCGCTGGTATACAATGCAAAACCTGAAAATAATACCACAAAAATCTCATTATAAAAGACCAAAACTGAAAAAAAAAAATTTAAAAATTTATACAAAAAAAAAACTGAAATATTTGTAAATAATTACCTCAATAGACCTTATAGCCACTTAAATCGTCTTTGGAAGGGAAACTTTGACCAAAAAAAAAGTTTGTGGGGGCCGAAATCCAGAAAAATAGAAATGGGGGGCGGAGAAAACGGTTCTCGGATTTTTCCGTTTCAGAGAGAATGAGCTCTCTGTTTGGGGAAGATGAAGATTATAAAGACCCTATACCGAGAACATGTTCTCGGTATAGGGTCCTCGGTACACAAACTAAAATGAAATAACCGCGTAAAAAAGGCGGGAGTCTAAATTATCTATACCGAGTACACATAAAGACCTCGGTAAAGACCCTCTACCGAGAATATGTTCTCGGTATAAGGTCCTCGGTACACAAACTAAAATGAAAAAAACCGCGTAAAGGAGGCGGGTGTCTAAATGATCTATACCGAGAACTTGTACTCGGTAACATGTTCTCGGTATAGAACGTTTTTTTTGTAGTGATATATGTATATTAAATAACATTATGCATTATAAATACATTATATGGGTATCGTGTGTACAAATAATATGACTGTGTAACTACATAAGAAATTAGAATAACATTTATTTTTTATAAAAAATAAGCAAACTTCTTATCAAATTATTGATGTGTGATTTAAATAATATCATAAAGTTTTGTACCTTAAATAGGATTGTTTGTGAACTAAAAAATTATCATATTATTATTATTATTATTTTAAATCATAAACAATGTTTTAATTCATTTTTCTTTTAATATGTTTATATCATTCTTTTATACATAATATTATTTATGTATTTAAAATTTATATATCAATCATAAAATCTTAATAAAATTAAATAAATGTGTATTGCAAGTCGCTTGCACTTAGTATATATATATTATTAATTGTTTACTACATTAAAAAATGTATAATATTTGAAGATTATTAATTCTTGCCATTAAAATATAATCTAAATAAAAAAAAATTGATTTATTCTCACGGAGAAATTTAGAATTATAATTTAATTCTACACAATCTACTTCATTTATATCTTGCTGGGATAAAAAATTTATAAAACAAATAAAATCACCTTAGACTAAAAATATAAATATACTTTTACCTCTATATATAAAATTATAGATTTAATTTACCGTGTATAAAAAATATATACTATAGATCTGATTGGTAAGGTAATAGGTAATAGCATATATATGATCTGAATTCTACTTTACCATGGCACTGACACTGCCCCTCAAATTATTATTTATTTTTTCTTAAAATTTTTACATGTAATAATTTTACTATTTTATTTATTAGTTTAATTTTTTACTTATACAATAATATTTATGCTATACAATTTTCTTTCTCTATCATATCCTTCATATATATTTTATATAATTAATTAATTAATTTCGCCCCTGTAAAATAAAATTGTGTCCTGACTTTACCCGTATATACTTAGTATATCACACTGTATTTTGAATATACATATGTACAATGTATACATTTTTTATCATTACAAATGGCGAGTAGCCTTGATCAATTGACTACATTTTGAGAATGGATTCGACGTGGATATATATATATATGTATATATACATAATTTTTATATGTATCATGTATTACGTACTACTACAATAATACATAAAATATATATATATATAGATATAATTTACATGTACTTGTTTACGGACAAAAACTAGAAGATGACTTAAATTCCTCCACGAACTACAAAGGTTAGTCGAATGATCAATCACCATCACCTCTGATAACAAAGACAGTAACCATTTGATTGATCGACTGTGCCCCCCACAAAAAAAAAAAAAAAAAAAAAAAACCAAATTAATCTAATAAAAAAAAAAAAAAACTCAAAAACAGAATCACCAACCATATGAATGCATGGCATGCATGGTTTTTGTCCTGTTAACATGTCTGTCTCTATATTACCTTACCTCCAAGAGTACGGCTGAGCGTGCTCTCTCTCTCTCTCTCTCTAAATATATATATATATATATTTATAGCTCTTCGACTCAGACAGACCACCAATCTGGAGCTTCCATTGACCACAGGCTGAAAACTGCCCATTTCTAGGTATCGTTGATATACATTGAACTGTCGCTCTCTTCTTCACTCAGTTTGCCCACAATTTATTATAATTTATTTATTTGTCCCAAAAAAAACGTCTTTTTCTCAAAGCTTTGACATTTATATATAATTGTAAGTACTAATGTGTTGTGTTTAATTACACAGATGTCACAGTACTGTATGTCAGTGTCAGCTTATAGCAAGTTCCATTGGCTTCTTCCACTATAATCGGTCAGGAACTGAAACTATATCTGATCCCAAGCTTTTAAGTTAATTTATATATATGAATATATTTTTATATATATATTTACATTTATGTATGATTATAAAACCAGCAGCTTGACAAAAGAGAACAATATATAGTGCTTTTACCCCCAAATCACTACATGATGCTGAGCTAGCACATGTGCCTTTCATCACCAATAAATGTTTTTCTGATGTATGGTACAAGACAATTCGTGGACATAGTTTTTTTTTGGTAGTTTGAGTAAATATTTTCCTATAATTTGTCTGTTTTGATACTAAAGAATATATCTTAACATATGACATTGATTGATATCTTGTTTGACTCAATCATTATTATTATTTTAAATTTTATAAGTTACATTAATTAAAATATGTAACAGGTGCAGGATTGCTTATTCTATTTAATTACGACATTAATTTTCAACCAGACCTATACTCGTGAAAATATTTTTCACCATTGCACAACTTCTTAAGTTTGATTTTGATCTTCAATGCTTGGAATACATTTTCAATACAATTATGAAGAAATGAGCATCAAACCTCTTCACAAAAAAAAAAAAAAAAAACAGGAATGGATACCCCACCTCCAGAATAGACCACTAACAATTAAGAGAATTATTTATATATATATATATAATTATACATATATATGCATTCGGGGGTTTAGAACTCCAACTTTGTAGCCTTTGGATTATTACAAAACTCAAGCTCAATCATTAATTGTATTTTGTGCTTATAAAACTTTTACTACAAAATTTTTGAGAAACATAAATATATTTATAAAAAATATTAGTTACTCTATTTATCATCAATTTAAAAAAAAAAATGAAATTTTGATATCTTTATCCGAATAACTCAAATGAATGAATTCATATCCGATCAATTCGATTCAAAATTAGTTAGAGAATGTTACGTAAAAAAAAAAAAGACTGTGAGGGAACGGTTGATTTTTTTCGTGTGCAAAATAATTTTATTATGATTATATTTCAAAGTATTTTTTTTTAGAATTTTCAAGTGCTTTCATTTATTTCCTAAAAAAAAAAGTGCTATCATTTATCGTTATAACTATTAAATGTGACCATACGGTGTCCCTAGCTTACACGTTATATAAATATATATATATATATATATATAACAAAACAGCTCATCAATTTTTACAAAAAATTTACGCAATATATAATATGACGCTCAATTTAATTTGGATTAGTTCAAAAAAATTCTCAAAATTATATAACCTGTATTAACATGGCTTGAATTTTCGAAATTTGTATCATTCTTTATTATTATTATTATTATTATTATTATTATTATTATTATTATGTATTTTGTATATGTACATAAATTTTCTTAATTTTATTACAAGTAATCCATTTTAATCCATTAGGAGTAACCATTAAAGTGCACCCATATAAATATATATATACTAGATATAAATAACGTGTAGTATGCACGTTTGCTTAGTTTCATTTGTAGAATTTATTAATTATTTTTATTAAATTTATATTAATATCATATAAATTTTAAATAAATATCATATTTTAATTAAATAATTTATTTATTTTTGTTTAAGTTTATGTTTGTTCTAGTTTTTTAATTTTTGAGTGACAACAAGAAATTATATATTATATATTTAATGTAATATTAAATATTATACGTGGATTTTACATTTAAGTTTCTTGCTAGTTTTTAAAAATAACAATTTGTTGCTAATTCAAAGTAAACTATATTATATGTTTAATATGATAAAATTCTAATAAGTGAGTTTAAGTTTAATTAAATTTTATTTAAGTTATAAAACATATAATTTTATTATTTTTAAATAATTATCATTGTAAAATATCTCAAAAATATCATATTTTAATTTGTTTAATTATTTATTATTTTAAAATAATTATCATTATAAAATATCTGAAAAATATCATATTTTAATTTGTTTAATTATTTATTATTTTTAAATAATTATCATTGTAAAATATCTCAAAAATATCTTATTTTAATTTTTTTAATTATTTATTTTATTTTATTTAAGTTTAAGTGTTTACAAACTACCGTTAAATATAAAAATATTCTGTTAAATATAAGAATATTCTGTTAAAGTTAACATTAAAAAAATAAAAAACGTTAAAACCAAGAATTTGCGTTGTCTACACACTTATTATATAGAAGATATATATTTTGAGTAATTTTGGTGTCAATACTCCTAATATTTATATTTTCTTACACTTAACCCCCATTTTTTTTATTTTTGATGGTTAAACCTTTCAAATTACCAAACTTATGCTACCAAATGTACAATCTTATTCATTATTCCACTACAAAAAGAAGGTGCTATACCGAGAACACTTTACCGAGAACATGTTCTCGGTATAGACATTTTAGATGCGCGGGACCTTTTCGCGGTTCTGGAATAGGGTAAGTTCCTATACCGAGAATTATAAATATACCCAGTTGCGCGAACCCCCTTCTTCTTCCTCTCTTTCCTTCTGGTTTTCCCTCTGGTTCAGACTGTTCCCTCCACCTCTCTCCACCGAAATCCCCCATTTTCTTCCCAAAATTTCAGTTTTAAGTCCAAAAATCTCCAAAAGTGAAGGGGTTTCTCTCTATTTGTTAAAGGTAAGGTTTATTTCTTCATTTATATATATATATATGAAATGGTAATGTATTTTTGTAATTTTTGTTTGAAGGTGTGGGTGTGGTTTTTGTTGAACTACAGAGAAAGATTGCAAGGAATTGAAGGTGTTGAAAAGTTGTTTTTAATTTTTCTGTTTTTTTTTTCAATTTTTGAATAATTTATGTTTTTTTATATAAATAAAATAATATTAGTTTTAATAAAAATATGAAATTATATTAGGGAGAATGTATTTATTTTTAGGTTTTAAAAATATTTATTAGTAAAAATGAGATTAGTAATTAGAAAATTATTAGATGATTAATTAGTATTTTTTTTTATTAAAATAGATTCTATGTTGTTTTGGTGAAAATTATATGTATTAAACATATTAGTAAACATATTAAATATTTGAGTGTTAATTTGGAATTTTTGGTGCTAATGTTAGTATGTTGTTGTTGTTAATTTTAATTTTTTTGGTTATGTTAGTAGTAAAAAATCATATTTTATAAATATTGATGATTTGTTGTTGTTAATTTTTAGTAGAATTTTGATTAGAAAATTGAATAATTAATAAAATTTAGACTAATAATTATAAATTATATAGTCGTTTAAAATGTATTTGTATTGATTTCTGCATGATCTGGGACTGGATATTTTTTATGTGTTATTTGCAGGTTTCTAAATTTTGGGATAGATGACAATGCAGTCGTTATGCTGCCGAATTTTACATAAAATTATAAAATTTAGAGATTTTGTGAATATTAATAAAAGCACTGAATACAATTTTTAATAGGTTTAGTAAAAAGAATCATAAAGTAATTAAATATCTTTTAACCAAATCCTAGAAATTGTGTGAAAATTAATTAAATTATTCAATAAAGTAAAAGCATAAAATTTAATTTAATAAATCATTAATTAACATGTATAATTTTCACTATTTTTTGTAATTAAAATTAAAATTAATATTTTAAGTTAGAAAAAAATATGTCAAAATTAAATAATTTTAATAATATTTACACTCAAATATATATTACAGTTAGATATCATAAAACATCATAATTAGATATCTTAGACCCGTTCAGAGAGGGTGAGTCATTGAAGACTCTTAAATTTGCCTCTCTCTGAATTAGGACACACACACAAATTGATTGTAAGTTTGATGATTAGTGTTCCGTGCAGTGCTACATTCATACAATGTCGATTGACAAGAGCTTGATTAATTTGACAGATCGATTATCCGATGAGTATGAGATTGGTGTGATGGATTTTCTCCAGAGAGCTCGGCAGTGCGTTGACTCAAGGGGATTGGTGAAATGTCCGTGTAGGAGGTGTGTCAACGTTGAATTTCAGACGATTGATGTATTAGAAAACCATCTCTTTGTAAATAGTTTTCTACGGAAATATACCAATTGGCATTGGCATGGAGAGGATGAAATAATACCAATGAGGAAAGTGATAGATCAAAATGATGAAGATGAAATGATGGATGTTCTCAATGATGTTATGCAAAATGACAATGACGAATATGAAGAGAATGAGCGCGATCAAGAGATACCTACAGCAGACTACAGGGGTGGGCAACATTATAACGATTTGTTTGCTGAGATCGATGCTCCATTATTCCCCGGGTGTCAAAATTACACATCATTGAATTTCCTAGTGAAGTTGATGCATTTCAAAGTGTTGGGCAAAATTCCCAACAAAATATTTGATAGAATGCTGGAGTTGTTACATGATGCATTTCCAGCCCCAAATAAGCTTCCAAAATCGCATTGTGCAGCTAAAAGGTGGTTGCGGAAACTTGGATTGGGCTACGAGTCAATCCATGTCTGCAAGCATGATTGCGCACTGTTTTGGAAAGAACATGCTGGAAAAAGCAAATGTCCTATTTGTGGGGAGGATCGGTGGGTGGACAAGAACACCAAGGGCAAGAAAGTGCCTCATAAAGTGATGCGTTATTTTCCTTTAACCCCTAGGTTAATGCAAAAATATGCATCGAGGCACATTGCTCAACATATGAGATGGCATCACGAGCAACGTATAAAAGAAGATGGTGTATTGCGTCATCCTGCTGATGGGAAAGCTTGGAAGAACTTTGACAGAAATAATCCAACGTTTGCAATGGAACCCAGGAATGTGCGGCTTGAATTGGCTGCAGATGGATTCAATCCCTTTGGTAGTATGAGTCTTTCTTATAGTATGTGGCCGGTTGTGTTGACGACATATAACTTGCCACCATGGTTGTGCATGAGATAAACTAATTTCATGTTGAGCTTATTAATTCCGGGACCTCATTCGCCAGGAAAAGATTTTGATGTTTTCTTAAGACCCATTTATTGATGAGTTAAAAGAATTATGGGTGACCGGTGTATGGACTCGAGATGCAGTCGATGGTAGTTTCTTCACTCTTCGAGCAGCTTTGATGTGGATTATAAACGATTACCCAGCAACGAGTAGCCTTTCTGGATGGACTGCTCAAGGTTATCATGCTTGCTCTACTTGCAATGTGGCAACACCATCTATTCGTTTACAAAATAAGGTTGCTTTTTATGGCCATAGATATTTTTTTACCAATCAAACATGCCATTCTAAGGGACAAGAAGACATATGGTGTTGTTGAACGTACGGGGGCTCCATTACAATTTGTTGAGATAGATAATGTTGCAATTGAGGAGGAGAGGGAAGAGGAAGAGGAAGAGGAGGAGGAGGAAGAGGAAGTGGAGGAGGAGGAGGAGGAAGTTGAATATGAAGATGATGAAGAGGAAGATGAACACATAGAAACCGATGATGATAGTGAAGATTATTATAGTGATTATTAAGTGGTAATTTTATAATATGTTGAAGTAATTATTTTTAACAATAATTGATTATTATAGTTATTATGTTTAGCATAAATGTAATCCTTGACAATATCGATTAATTTGACAAATATGGCTAATGCTATTGCTCGATCTCACGGGGTGATGGTGGAGGATGCGATCCTCCACGTGGACCGTTAGATATCCCAACTGATTGTGAACGAGGTAATACTTTACACATTGAATACTCCTTAAATTTTAACAATTAATCCATATTAAATTTGCATACAATAGCGCCTCCAAACAAACGTGGACGCCACAAAGGATTGAACGCGCGGGAAAAAAGGGAACCGTTGGGCGTCCTCTCCCTCTCGAGTGGGATGTGCGAGGGAGAGCATATAAAGAGATCGGAGATTACAGCTCAAATTTCTCAAGAGAGCTGGGATTACTTGTTCGACAGTACACAGATCCAGACTGTCCTCAACAGTCAAAAGTACCAAATGTCTCGAAACAAAGAATACTTGCACATCTGGAGGTAAGTAGTTTATGTATTTTTATGTTAATTCTAATTTTAGGTTATATATCATATTTACTAATAAATGTTTGTAAATTAGGATGATTTGTTTGATATCGGGCATACTAGATATGGACAAGGGCACATGCCTGAGATCTTGAGAGGCATTGATACATCGTGTGCTAAAAAGTATTCTGACTGGAAGTACGATATTAAAGAACATTTAACGATTAATGGGCCACAACACCGTTATGGTGGTTGCACAGATACCCAGTGGCAAAAAGCCATTGAATTTTTCCGACTCCCAGAAATGATGGTATTAATTTCTTGCTAAACTTAACTATCTTAATTAAATATATTACTAACGATAACTTTTTGCAAAAACATTCTGGGGTCAACAAGGAAAATAGGGAGAAACTAAAATAGCTTAGCTATGGAGGTTCTCAGTCAATCCCAGCGCTGCGCTATAAAAAAGTTAGTTAATTAATTATTTTTAAGTTTGTTTTTCTTATTTACGTTTAATTATTAAGTTTATAAAAATATATGTACGTGACAGTGCAATTTAGAGACTGGGCAACTTGAGCCTATCTCGGATAGCTAGATGGATACTCACCATAAATCAGGCACAGGGTGGGTGACAGAGACAGCAAAAAAAAACTTGGGTACATTAAGTTTTTTTTAAAAAAATTCAAAAATTTAATTGTTTGTTTACAATACATAATTACATTATATATTGTATCATAGGAGGAATTGTGTGCATATCGCGACACACAGCAGACACAAACAACTGATACTGAGAGTTCCACACCAGTTTCAAGTGCGCCTAAAGATGACGACTTATCTTTGGTACAAACTATCTTCGGAAAACGACGTGGGCACCAGAAAGGATATGGACGTATCGTTAACATAAGGGACCGAACTCCATTTACTATTGATCATCCACAAACTAGAGATGAAGAGATGTCTGAGATGAGAGAGCGTGTTTGACAATTAGAGGAGCACATTCAGACTCATTGTATCACCCCAGGATCTCAATGTGCCCCACCACCACCTGATGATCCCGATGTTGGAGCACCTAGTCAGTAGGACTTATGTGTGAATTTTATTACTATGGACTATTACATTTTCATGTTTAGGACAACTCTTTATTTTGATTAAGCAAATATACTCTTATGTTTTTATTTATATGTTTAATATAAGTGTTTTAATTTTATTCTATTGTTTTATATTTAATTCAAATTAAATAAATAAATAAGTGAAAAAACATTACAAATATAAAAAAAAAAATTATTGGTTAATTCTATACCGAGGACATTGTCCTCGGTATAGCCCATCCATATGAAAATTTTGGGATGGGTGTGCCGAGGACATTGTCCATGGTGAACCTATACCGAGAACATATTGAATGTCGTCGGTAGAAGTTTGCCTCTACCGACGTGGCTGCACCGAGGACTTACTGCCGAGAACATGTTCTCGGTAGAGGCTATACCGAGAACATTCAGGCTTATGCCGACGACATTTGTTCTCGGTATAAACCTTGTTTTTTGTAGTGTTCTCTGTTATCTGCCAATGTGGAGCCACGACAATTTAAACTAATATCGAGTCATAATTTTTTAATTATATTAAATTAACAAATATATAAAATCATTTTAATTTAAAATAGCCAATTAAAATTAACAAAATATTTTAAAAAATAAAAAGTTATTTAAACAAATATAAACAAAAAAATTATTATTAATTCTTTAATCTGAACCCTAATTTTCTTCTTCTTCTTCTTCAAATATAAACTAAATTAATCTTAAAAATTAAAATTCTTTCTTGGAATATCCATAAATGCATCAATCATTCTCTCAAAAATCTTAGATTTACAAAACAAATATATACATATTATTAGAGTCCAAGAGCCCAATTCTATAAGCTAGTCTGCCTAGTAGGCTGCGGAAAGGTATTTGAAGAGCCCAGATTTTTCTTGTATAGTTGAAGAACAAGTTGATGAAGAAGGGGAAATAATGATTTGATAATGTTGATTAATATTTAGTTTATAATTTAGTCTTTAATTTTAGGTTTATTGTTTCTCTTTTATTTAATGTGATTATTTAAAAAAATATTATGTTAATTTTTTATTTTTTATTGAAAAATAATTTAATTAATTTATTTTAAAATTTACTTATAATTATTTATTTAATTTATTAATTAATAAAATTGGGGGGTATTTTTGTCATATTAAAAAAATATTTGACAAAAATCGGACTCAAAGTACTATTTTATTCAATTTCATAAAATATAGGGTCAAAATTGTCATTTAACAAACCAGATGGTTTAATCGATAATTTTTGCAGAACACAAGGTATAAAATGATGTTTACACTTATAAAAAAAGTTATACATTTATTTTTATTTTATTAATAAATATTTTTTCCTTTAAATATTTTAGAAATGTTTAATTATAATTTTATTAATTCACAATAAATAAATATGAAATTTTTATTAATTTATTAATATTTATAATAAATTTATTAATTCAATTTATAAGAACACTGTTGATTAGTGTGATTGTTGATTTTGAAAATGCATAGACTATTGATTAGATGCGAAATACCCCGTAATTAGTCAAGGTTCTTGTTGACGCTGTTTTCCGTCAACTTAACTTATAGAGCGATAAACAATCAATTTAGGAAGAATAGAAGAAACCATAGATTTTTAACGTGGTTCAACAGTTATGATCTATGATTTGCCTACGTCCACGAGTCACTGTTATTATGAACTCTGTGCTAAAGCTTCAAGTGAAAGAAATTTGCCAGAGTCTCTTTTCAGTACAAAATTGTCTGTGTCTACAAATGACTAGATCCAGGCTATTTATAGACCTGGTTGGAGAAATATATTTCCCCCAATTCAGGGAAGTTACAATCAAATATTTAAATTCAAATAAATATCCGAATAATCATAATAATATGACTTAAATGCATTATTTAAATGATGATCCCATAAAACTAGGGATTCAACACACGGTTTTAACGAATCCCAAAGAAATAATGGGGATTTCCTAGCAACTTTTTCGTGTGGTAAACGCAGCATCGAGCTTGAACGTTGTTTTAATGTGCTTTTGAGACCAGTCAAACTTCGAGCTCATCATTCTAGTTGTCACCTCCTCCTCACTTCCTAAGACAATCGAACTCATCCCTCAGAGAAGGTTGATATCTTTGAGCCTGCAACTCATGCTCGAGCGCTGATAGCAAATCTGGAACCGTTTGACAATTTGTACAAGTGTCCTACTAACACTTGTTAATCCCAAGCTTACTCTTTACAAGCCTACATTTTGAGGTAGGGTGTAACGGTTCCCATAAACCACGACTTCTGGATGAGAACAGCGATGATCGAGTCCGATCTCAACGTTTTGACTACTAAAGTGAACAAACATATTGTTGATTATTGCAGTTGTTAATCTTGGAACACCCTGGATGGCGATCCGACACATATTTTAGAAATGTATTTTTATTAGTTATTAATTAATTATTGAATTTTTTTAATATTATAGAAATGTTTAATTATAAATCTATTAATTCATTTTAATAATTATTTTTCTTAATCTAGTAAAAATCTAAAGTTGTAAATAATTAAAATTTTGTAATGGTTTTTTTAATATTTTAAAATTTATAATCCATAAATATTTTTATTTGATTTTTAATTTTTAAAAACCTTTATCTGCGACATGGGGCATATTAGCGGCGACATGTCGTCCCTAAAAGTATAGATATTTTAAATATGTGTGAAAATTTTGGGAGAATTTTTTGCGGTCAAATTTTCGCTGGGTATTTGCGGTGACGGTGAGACATATTAGCAGTGACATAATTCGCCGCAAATAATAAGCTCAATTAAATCAAAGACTTTTCCCCATCTACTTCCCCATTTCACTATTTACTCTCTCTCTTTCTCTTTTCTCTATTTTATGCAAACTCGACCACCACCAACACCACCACCCAACCTGCCACCTTCTCCCCGGCCACACCCCACCCCACCCCACCCCGACCACCACCACCACCACCATCTCTCTCTCTCTCTCTCTCTCTCTCTCTCTCTCTCTCTATGTACATATATATATATATATCATTCTCACTCCCTTTCTTTGTCTCGGTTATCAGCCACCAACACCACTTCCAGTCGCCACTGGACACAACCACAGCCTCCTTCCACACCAGAGCCTCTGTTGCCTCAGGGTATCTTTCTCTAACTTTTTGTTTGTTTGTTTTTAATTTCTCTCATTTCTTTCTCTCTTATCTGTATTTGTACCACTGTTGGACATCACCACCACCAAAACAGTTGATCGACCACCACCACCTCCACATACTCTCCTTTCTATTGAGGTAATATTTTTTATTTTTAAAATTTTAATTTGTATTTATTTTGTTAGTTAAAAAATAAAAATGTAATAGAAATAAAAATAAAAACAATAAAGATATTGTTGTTAGTTTAATTTTTTAAATTCATATTTGAATTTTTTATGTTAGTTAAAAAAATTCAGATTGTTATTTTCTAATTATCATGTTTTTATTTAATTGTTTTTATGTTAAGTATATATAATATAGATGTATTTATGATTGGTAAGTGCCTAATTTTTTTATGCATTTTGGATTATTATATTTAGTTTTGTTAGACAATATGTTACGATATCTTATCATATTGGTAATGTTACATTGTAATTTAGGATAGTGTTGTATTATTTTGTTTTATGATTTGCTCAATATTTGTATATTACGTTGGTATATATTGGATGTTCTCAGATTGTTTATGAGTTTTATTTGCAGGGTTAAACTTTTGGGATAGGTTAAAGTGCAGCTATTATGCTACTGAAATTTTGATAGACTTAGGAAAATAACACTAATTATGAAATTAAGGGATAATGGCGGCAAAAATATCAAATACTTTCACTTATATACTAATTCTTTTTTTTTTGTAGGCAAAAATACCAAAAATTTGTTAATAGTTTCACTTAAGTACCAATTCTTTTATTTTGACGGTAATAATACAAATTCTTTATTAATAATTTCACTTAAGTACCAAATCTTTTAAAATAATTTTTATATAAATAAAATTAATTTTATATATTTTATAAAAGATCATAATCTCATAAATGAATAGGGAATTTTCTTGATATAATTATATAATTAATTTAAACAATAATTATAACATTCAAATATAATAAAATGTCTTTGCATGCTTTTAGGACATTAATCCTAACAATCTCCCACTTGCCCTAAAAGAAAGTGAGACATTTCCCTTAATCCCATATTACGCACGTGACCCATGAACGGCTTTACAGGAAGTGTCTTGGTAAATGGGTCAGCCAGGTTCTGTTCCGACGCTATCTTCATAACAGTCACATCACCTCGGTGTACAATCTCTCTTACCATATGATATTTCATTTTTATATGCTTCCCTCTCTTGTGGCTTCTAGGTTATTTGGAATTAGCTACTGCTCCACTGTTGTTACAGTACAGGATTAATGGCTTATTCATATCTGGAATAACTTCCAGATCAGTGTAGAACTTCCTCAACCAAACCGCTTCCTTAGTTGCTTCACAAGTCGCTATGTATTCGGCTTCCATGGTTGAATCAGCTATGCTGGATTGCTTAATGACCATAGCTCATCCACCAAGAGTGAACACTGATCCAGATGTCGATTTTTTATTGTCTTTGTCTGATTGGAAATCAAAATCAGTGTATCCAGTAGGGTTTAGCTCACCCCTTGAATATACCAGCATGTAGTCTCTCGTTCTCCTAAGATACTTGAGAATGTGCTTTACTGCAATCTAGTGTTCCAAACCAGGATTTGATTGATAACGACTTACAATCCCAATTGTATAACAAATGCCAGGCCTAGTACACAACATATCATACATCAAACTCCCAACTGCTGAAGCATAGGGATACTTTCTCATATCCTCTTCCTCCTGAGGTGTCTTGGGACATTGTTCCTTGGAGAGAGTAATTTCATGTTTGGTCGGTAATTGACCTTTCTTGGAATTCTCCATAGAGAATATTTCAAGCACCTTATCTATATAATTAGCATGAGAAAGTGCCAATATCCTTTTCTTCCTATCCCTTAGGATTTGGATTCCAAGAACGTAGCTCGCTTCGCCCAATTCTTTCATTTGGAACTTTTCAGCTAACCATTTCTTTACGTTTGACACCAATGAGCAAAATGTCATCAACGTAAAGAACTAAGAAAACCACCACTTTTCCTTTGATGTATTTATGCACACATGCTTCGTCGACATTCTGTTTGAAGCCTTATGTTTTAATTGTTTCATCAAAAGTGATATTCCAAGATCTAGATGCTTGCTTTAATCCATAAATCAATTTCAGAAACTTGCACACCTTTTGATCTTCCCCTTTCTTTATGAACACTTCTGGTTGTACCATATAGCTACTTTCATCAAGATAGCCATTCAGAAATGTTGTTGTAACGTTCCAAATTTCCTAATAAGGCTTAGGGCCTTAATTAGGGGGCCAGGATGGAAAATTATGGAATTATCTGATTATATGATAATTGTGTGTATTATTATGTGATTATGTGAGTAGTATTTTAATATGACTTGATATGCATGTTTTGGTGTATTAAATATGCATGTAGTGTAACGACCCAAAATCACTAATATGGCTTAAGGGCCTTGATTAGTGTGCCGGAAAGGCGTAATTGGTTTATGTGTGAATTTATTGATTTAATGCATGATTACATAATAAGCATGCTTGTATGATTATATGAATGTTAATGCTATATTTGTGAGAACCACATTATTATGTGGGTAGGTCTGCAGCGTGCGACTTGAGGCGATCTTAGGGAGCCAGTTAGCGAGAAAGTCACAACAAGGCTTAATTTTTGACTTGGGGCAAGTCAATGGGTATTTCGAGAATTAGATGATTATTTTGGTTCTCGGGTTATGGAAATAAATATATGGAGATATATTTGAGGTTAGGAAACTTAGGCAGGAATATTGGGAAATTTTACCATTTTTCCCTCGGGGACGTTTCCAGCACCCCGAGCCTTGGGATTGATTTAATTAACCAAGGTTAGACTTAACAAAACAGAAACCAGTGGAACAAAAGAGATAAACCGACCCTTTAATAGTTCTTCTCCCCTTCTCTCTTCTCTCTCAAGATAGTTATAGAAAACTAAGGTGAATTCAGCTGGAAATCTTATGATTTGAGCTGAAGTTTGAGGAATTAGCTCAACTCTAACCAAGGATCACTCAACCAAGGCCAAGGTAAGAATTGAGTTTTGTTTTTGGGTGTTAGAATTCTGAGTTTTTGCTGAATATTAAGGGTGTTTATGGTTTGAATACTTAAGGACTGAATTGGAGCTGAGAAGCTTGGGTTTTAGCTCAGAAGTTGTTAGGGAAGTGGTTCATCAAAGAAGGTAAGCTTCAATTCGTAATTTAGAGGTTAAAATCTGAGTTTGCATGACTGGTTTTTGTGTTTTTGAGCTGCTGGGTTTCAAAAATCAAAATGAGATTTTAATGGGTTTTTAAGTTGGATTTATGTTGGGTTATGTTGTTAGAATCATGTTAAAAGTCTTGTGATTAATGGGTTTTTGATTTAGGGTGCTTTGGGATGGTTTTGATTAAGGTTAGGATGTTAGAAATGGTGGATTTTCTGGGCACGAAGGGTTGGGCCGCAGCTCTGTTCTAGAGCGCTGCGGCCTTACGAAGCAAAGGAGCCAGGGAGGCTCTGCCGAAGGGGAGTGCCGCGACTCAAATGGGTGTCAGAGAGGCTTAGCCTTTGTTTTTGGGGGCGGGCCACGGCGCCAGTTCCTAGGGTCGCAGCTCAAAAGGGAAAATTTGGCTAAATGGAGGTTTTAAGTGCGGGAACCTAACCTAGGGTGCTCGGGATCGATCCCACCACTGTGTTTGGTGGAATTCGATGTTCCGGAAGCTAGAACTTTATCCGGGAACCTTTGTTTGAGTATTAATGGAATCCATTATCTTGGTTGTGACTAGGTGCTAAGCTAGGGCTTGGGGATCAGATCGTGCTCAGGAGGCATCGCTCGTAACCAGTACACTTTAGAACTAAAGGTAAGAAAACTGCACCCGGTTGTGGGTTTATAATGGGACTAAGGGTTCCATATCTTGTATGCTCTGAAAGGATGGTATTATGCCATGTAAATAGTAAATCAACGGCCTAAGAGTGTCGAAGTTTACATTAGCGTACAGGGCACGACTCGACCACTGGTAGCTGAGGACAGCTTATTATGCACTTAGCTCAGTTTAAGCGGGCCGGAGTCAGTGGGGTAAACAGAGGGTGCGACCTAAGGTGTCGACCCTAGTTATTGTGTGATTTGTTGTTATTATTGGTTGATGGATTGTTATATTGTGTAGCTGAGTGATGATTAGTTGTTGCCTTGACTGAGACTTTATGCTTTATGATTATTGTGATATGATAAGTATATGATCATGCTTAAAGGGGTGTCCAAGTGTTATTATTGCTTGATATGTAGTGTGATATGTTTTTTTGCTGGGCCTTGGCTCACGGGTGCTACGTGGTGCAGGTAAAGGCAAGGGCAAACTTAATCAGCTCTGACTTCGAGAGCTCTGTGAGCTGAATGTACATGACCAGCTGCTCAGCCGCCATGGTTGAGGGAAAGACAAGAACAGGGGAAACCAGAAACGCTTGTTTTGCCTTAAAATGGCTAATGATTGTTTAAACTTTGAAAATTTTGTAAACTGACTTTCGAACGCTGTTCCTTTTTGGGATCCCATGTGTAAAATGTTTCGTTATATAAGATGTACACTTTTGGGACCAAAACCTTTTAACCCTAGTACATTAGTGGGTTCAGTATCACGTTTTAACTAAATGACTTGATTAGCAAGTCCTGCACCTTTATAAGTACACAGTGTAGCGGTCTTGGCTATCCAGGGCGTTACATGCAGGTCCATTCTGTTTAGAAGGAATTTTTTTGTAATTTGGCTGTTATGAGTATATATGGCATATATGTGGTATGTGTGTGGTACTATATTACTATTTGAATATGTTTGGGTTACTCGGCACGAGACGATCCTAGGGAGCAAGCTAGTGGAAAGTCACAACGGGACCCATACTAGACTCGGAGTGAGTCAAGGGGTATATTGGGTATTTAGCACATTACCGGGATATTGGGTAATGGGACTGATTATTTAATGATATATTGGGAGTTTGTGAGACAGGAGGGAATTCTGGGAATTTTGACTATTTTACCCCAAGGGGCGTTTTTGGCACCCCGAGCATTAGGATTTGCTTGAGGTTACTTAAGCTCGAAGTAACCTGTTAGAAATAAAAAGAATGTTCAGAACATTCCCTCTCTCTCTCTCTCTCTCTCCCGTTCTCATTTTGACACCATTCGCATTTTTGAAGGAAACTCGAGTTTTAGGACTCGAATTCAGGCAAGGATCGATGCATAGCGATTCGAGGGAAGATTAGAGGCTTATTAGCCAGAGGATTTAGCTTAGAAATGACTTATTTAGAGGTAATCCAAGTTTTAAGTTTTTAGTTTTCGATATTTACAGCTTTGATTGGATTTTATGTTTTGATGAGTTTTTGGATGGTTTGAGATTTGGGTTTTGATGGTTTTGGACCATAGGGATGTTTGGGAACTTTGTTTTTGGGATTTGAATATGTTGGGATAGGTTTTTGGAAGGTTTTTAAGTGGAGAAAATGAAGAAAATGGCGAGGTTCGTGGTTGGGTTGCGACCATGTTGTAAGAAGTAATGACCTGAGTGAACCTAGAACCAAGAGGGGTCTGCCTGGGTGGCGCGTTGCGACTCTAGAGGGCCAAGTAGTGGCTTGCACCCTGAAGCCCAAGCAAAGGGCTCTATGTCAAGGAGGCGTGCCGCGACCCTCAGGGCCAAGTTGTGACCCGCCTGTGCATTTTTGTCCAGATTTGGTTTTTGGTTTTGGGAACTTAACTCTAAGGGCTTAGGATCAATCCTACTACCCAGTTTGGTAGAATTCGACATCTCAGAGGCTAGGACTTGGTCTAAAAGTATTTATTTACTCGTTTTTATGGGATTCTATATATTGGTTGTGACTAGGTTGTCGCTAGGGGCTTGAAAACAGGATCGTGCTTGAGGGTCGTTTATTGGTAACCTGTGCTTGGACCAAAGGTAAGAAAACTGCACCCAGTATGTGATGCATGTGGTTATGGCATAGCATGAATGTTGAATATGGAATTGATCAGAGCTTGAGTCTCTGTAATTGTGCATGATTATGATTATGCTTGTGATTTTTGATTAAGCATGCTGAATTCCTTATATCTGGATATTTGAAATATGATATATGCATGTTTGCATTACTGTATTGAGGAAGCACTGACTTATTAGTTAAGAAACGACATTGGTGTTTAGTGCTAGTCGTGAAGCTCTGACCTATCAGTCATTATCGACAATAGTATTGAGCGTTGGTCATATGGAATTGACTTATGAGTCGAGAGCGACATTAGTGTATTGAACGCAGGCCAGAATGATTATATCTAATCAACATGAGCAATGAATGCTTGACCGACCTATTGGTCGAAGAAAACTAAAGCATTTGGCTAGCCTAAGGCTAGTTACTCAGAGTCAGGCTAAAAGGCTCAGGTGACTGGAACATCACATGGCTTAGGGTGCAGGACCCCAGAACCACTTAATAGTAATTTATTTAGGGCACAGGACCCCGGTCATTTACCTAGGGCATGGGACCCCAGTCATTTACTCAGGGCACAGGTCCCCGATCATTTACTCAGGGAATAGGACCCAAGTCATCTATTCAGGGCACAAGACCCCAGATTAACTTAATAAGTCATCTACTCATGGTGCAAGAACCCATAATCATTTATTTGTACTTGCGTGCATGCATGAATAAGGTTATTACTGCTAGGCATGCTTATTATGATTTGATGATATATTATAAATTGCTTATGAGCATGTGTTTGAGTTTTCTTGCTGAGCCTCAGTTCACAGGTGCTATGTGATGCAGGTAAAGGTAAAAGAAAGCTGGACCATCCTTGAGTTGGAGAGCTTAGGTGACGATGTGTACATATGTGGCTACTCGACCACCACGACCGAGGGTTTAAAGAGGAACTAAGGTTAAACCCTATTTTGTTGCTTAGGTTTGTAGGTTGTAAATCTTTTATTGTAATTAACATTTAAAATGTATTTTGGGATCCCAATGTATACAGTAAACATTTTAGTGAAATGTTGTATCTTTGACCAAAAATTTTATCCCTAAACCATTAATCACATTTAGTTACATGATTATGGTCAAATGACTCGTTTAACGAGTTTATCACTGTTTAAAATACACAGTGTAACGGTCTCTGGGTAATAGGGCATTACAACTTGGTATCAGAGCAAGCCAAGGTTAACAATTTCTGTAGACAAGCTGGGCAGGTACACTCATCACTAAAGACAAGCTTCACTCAGGGTATGGTAACTATTTATGTGGTTATGTGCTTAACTGCTTAAATAGAATGTAAATGCTTTACCTGCATGCCTTATTAGGGAGCATGAGATTCTGTTTGGGCTTAGCTCTTGACTATTGATATGATTACCTGCTCAGTGGATATATAAATATGTTATTTTCATGTTGGTGTTGCGAACATGGTATGTATGTTGGAAGAGCATGGGTTATGGAATGATGAGTGAATGTTGTGGGCATGTTTTTAGCACTGCAGTGATTTGTGAATGTGGTGTTGTGTGATTGTTCCCGTTGGAGGAGGCTTTTGAATGTGCTCATCGTGTTTAATGGGTCAAGTTATTGACTACAAATTAAACCAGAGGTTATGTACCCAAGGCAGTTAATGAGACCTGGTGGTAGTTATACTGAGGCTGGGAATTATAGCTAGGGCTTGAGTTCTTCACCTGCCCCTCAGAATTTGCAGCAGGTGTTTACAAATATGCATTTAAGATTGCAGAGGCAAAAGGAAGAGATCAGGTGTTTAAAACAACAACAGGTTTTGTCAAGGAACACCTCTTCCTTTGCTATGCCAGGAATGTCACCAGTATTAGCTCAGCCTAGGGTTGAGAACAGGTGGGAATTTCTTTGTGGAAGATTTCAGGAATATGATCCTCCAGTTTTTTAGGAAGTCCTAGATCCATTCAGAGCTGAGCAATGGATGGGCATGATCAGCTCCATCCTCGACAGTATGGGAGTGGTAGGTCACGATAGGGTGATCTATGCTACATATGTATTATGGGAAGATGCCTGGACATGGTGGGAAGTGGTATCCTAGAAACGAGATACAACTGCGATGAATTGGAAAGAATTTATACAGTTGTTTAATGAAATATATTACTGTGATGCAGTCAAGAATGCTAAGACAAATGAATTTATGAACCTGGTTTAGGGAAATGCAACAGTAGCTGAGTATGTTAACAAATTTGATGGGTTGGCCAAGTTTTCTTTTGATATGGTACCCACGGATGTGGCTCGGAAAGAAAGGTTTATCCAGGGATTGAATCCCAAGATAACTTAGGGCATTAGAATCGCCCCAGTACATGAAATTGCTACTTATGCTCAGGTGGTGGGGAAGACTCTTGCTGTTGAGAGCACAGGAAATGAAATCATGAAAGAGAGTGACGGAAAGCGTAGCACTCAAGTAGTGATACCTCCGTTTATTGGATCGGGTAAGGACAAGGATTGGAAAGTCTACCCAGAATGCACTCGGTGTAAGAGGCACCATCTGGGAGAATGTCGAGTAAGGGCATGTTTCTTATGTGGGATGTTTGGGCATTGTAAGAGGGATTGCCCAAGGCGAAGGAAGGATGAGCCAAAGGGGGCAAACAACTCGACTCCAGCTCGAGTGTTCGCTCTAACGCAATCAGAGTCTGAGATAGGACTGAGTCTGAGGCTGGTTCCTCAATGGTGGCATGTCAACTTTTTAATTCTGATTTTTGTATTATGTTAATTGGTTTGGTGCCATGTTGTTCTTTGCTTTGTTGATCTAGAGAGGCCTAGACTATTAGGAAACTTATACAAGATATTTATTTATTTTCATGTAGATATAATATTAAACAAATTAATATGAGATAACCTACAACATGTTTCTAAAATTGAATTCAAAGAGAAACAATGATAAGAATACTTACAGTATACGCAGGAAAATGAATGAGTCATTCCTTTAGTTTCTCTAACCCTTGTATCCTTTCTGTCGCAGAGTATTATCAAGAAACTGAACCGTTCTTCAATTTTCTTCACAGCCTTCCAAAGTATCCTTAGAATCACCTAGACTAGAGTGGGTAATTCTCAACACATGAGAAGAAGAGAAAAGAACAAAGAGGCTTAGAAAAGGACTTGTATTTAGAGAGAATCTAAAAACTATCAGAAACTTGTGTTTTTGACTTCTGAACTTATGTTTATACTTATGTTTTCAACTCTCACTAAGCACTCCTTTTATAGGCTCAATTAGGTCATTTGTTTAATTAAAAAAATCAATAAAATAATAGCCAATAATCAACCCTAGGACGAAAGTATCATGGGCTTTAGGTCCGTGAAATTTCTCATTTGATTATAAGCTCATTGGACTTAAAATCAAGGCTTGTATTATTTTCTATTGATTTAATTAATTAAATAATTATTTAAATCCTTTATCTAATTAACTATTTATAATTTGAACCTTGATTTAAATTTATTTATTAATTTAGATACCAATTTATCTTAATTAATAAATCAGCCATAATTTCTCTTTTCTTCTCAAAATTACATAACTCTACGAAACTATCCAAAATTGACCTGGTCAACTTTGATAATTCTAATTGATAATTAAATTTAATTGAGACTATCTAGATGATTTTATCCAAGGTACAATGGGGACCATGGGCCTATGAATCAAGGTCTAATAAGTTATCATAAATCTAACAAATAGATTTACTAACTTATTAATTCCTCGTGACTCCACTAAAGACTCGGAATTGCACTCTTGAATTCATAGAACGCACTATAACAAATATAGATACGCTATTAATTATCCATTGTTACAACCGTAATTATCACTCAATACTCTATAGACGGTCTATAATGAGATGGGATTAAAATACCATTTTACCCCTCATTGTATTTTATCCTTAAAACACTTAGTTCCTTGCAAATGATATTTCAATAAACTAATTTAATTACTGAAATGAGATCTCTATCATTTAACACATTGAACCAAATTAAAAGGAAACCTTCGTTTCACTTCTTCATCAGAAGCTATAGATGTTCATATCTATGATTAACACTCACACTCAATTATACTACCGAGTTCCCAAGATGTAAGTATGGGCTAGTCCGTAGGGTAAGCTGGTAACGAACAAGTCAAAGAACTCAAATAATACAATCAGTTAGAATACTAACCACTCATAATTGAGATTGAATTGACCTATGGTCAACTATATGATATGACTAGAATAGATAATAATAACATGTTTACTTATCTTATCAACTGTCAATATCGATCCTGTCCGATGTAACAAATACATCCGATCTTATCTACTTTTCTAATGTACTGGAAAGAACATAACACCACAATGTGTAAGTAGATCATATTGTAGATTGGCAAGTCAGTGTAATTCCTGTGCACTGACTAATCTTAGGACTAACTTATTTTGAACATATAATCATATTTATATTCCACTGTGATTACATAACTATAAATACGATTAGCTATATGCTCAGGATTTAATAGAAGTTTATATTAAACAAATAATTATGAAAATAAAACATGTGAGCAAAGTGATTGACCAAGTCAAAAAATGATTTCTATTCTTTTATTGATAATAAATGAGAATACAAAGAAATTGAGTTTTAATTAGGGCATAAAACCCTAACATAGACTTGATATGCAGGTTACATGGTTATGTTGTGATGAGAATGTTATACTCTATTGGTAATTTTAAGAGATGGGTTAGGTTATGATGAGAAGGGACTCATCAGTTGACTTGATAGAGTTAGTTATGACTGACTTCGATATGATCTTGGATATGGATTGGTTAGCCAAGTATGGGGCAATGATAGATTGCAAGGAAAGGATGGTGTTACACCCAAATTTCGAGAATAGAAATTATGGTCTCGAAATACAGGCTCGTAAAGTGTAAGCTCGAAATAAGAAAATTCGTCATGTGATCAGCATTAATGAGAATTGAGTTTGACAGTATCGCTCAGTATTTATACGACGACAACGAAATTGGCGAGCTCGGAACCACGTGATCCCGAGGATGTTTCAAGGTTACAAGTTAAGCTCGAAGCTACAATGACAAGGGTTCAACACTTTTCTAATTTTCCTAGTCTATTTTTATTAGTATCCGTCGAGAAGGTTCGAGCCTGAGCATCGCGAGCTCGGAGAAGACGATCTCGATAAAGTCACTTGTTAAGATCGTGACAAGCCGAGGTAGTGAGCTCGTGATGGTTTGTCGATCCTGAAGATATGTAAGTCAAATGTTCGAGATCGATAATCTAGTATGAATATGGTTACTGTTTGAAAATCCATATATCTAGGGATTTATTGTAATCTGTTAATAAATCACAAATATCAGGGGATATTGTATATTTATACGCTTTTAATTCTATTTATTTGAAATTTGAATCATAACTTCTTGAAATGTGAAGGGAGATATTCTGTAAACCAGTCTATAAATAGACTGGAGAAATTCATTTGTAAGGGGACTAAAAAATTAGTACTGAGAATACTCTGTTGAATTGCTTTCTAAAAGCTTTGAGAGAATTCCATAGTTGAATAATATCGACTCGTGGACTAGGCAAATTTTAAATGCTAAACCACGTTAAAAATCGTGTGTTTCTTATTTATTTTTCTGATTTTGTGTTTAGTGCTCTTCATTTCTAAGTTGATGAAAAACGGTGTCAACAGTTTGATGCTTTCATTGAGAGCCATTAAATAAAACGTTAGCCTGATTAATCAGAAAACCTCCCGAGTCATCAATGGTCGCCGCACATAATCCCAGCACTGGTGGGCGACCATTGCCCCAAATACCAGAGGAGCAAACTCCTCGTACCGAAGACTATCCACGACGACCTGGAAAGCACCCCATGGCTGACCCATGCCCTAAAGAGAGGAGTGATTAATCTAATTCTTCAGGGCCATCTGCTCCCAGGCCTAATGAGGATTTGTACTACAATCTTGAAAGATATGTTCCTATCGTAGAACTTGAAAATTGCCAACTGCGCAAACAGTTGGCAGAGGCAACAAAGCGCAATGAGGAATTAGCCAGGCTGGCTGCTATAACCCAGGCACCGCCCCATAGACCTAGAAGATGTCTCCATGGGAGCACGGCTGGCAGGAGGGTAGAACAATCTACACAGCAGGATCAGCCAAGGCCCTGTAGAAACACCGGGTTGAGGCCACTGATAACTCAACTGTAGAGTTGTCAGCAGGGACGGGTAATAACCAAGCTCCTCCAGTAGATCGGAACCCGAATCCCGAGGCTGCAAGAAACAACCCAGAACCTATCCGGGCAAGCTCTGGGCCGTTTAGGCCCAACAATGGGAGACAGCCGCCATCGCCCATAAGGCATCCACCATCACCACTAAGGCACCCCTCACCAGTCCGAGAGGTCCCATGACCTGCACCACGGAGACTGTCTCGTAGTGGTAGTCGGGATGGAAACCGACAGGCCAGGCCTAGACAAGGAAATGAAAGGGAGGCTACCTGAGAGCACAAAGTTCTTCAACCTTCGGGGAGAAAAATTTCAAGGTCACAATCTACTGGGGTAAGGAGACCAGCAGGGGACCCACCTCGTAATCATCAAGTCTCACAGACAGAAAGGGGTGCAACTTCGCAAGCAGAAGCTCGGATTACACTCAGTCCATGAGCATTTATAATATTGAGCCTAGACATACAGGAAATCGGGGGAATCATCCTAATTTACGAGATCACCTGAACCATAACAAGGAACGAGATAATCCCCCGAACCTTGATTTGTGAGACCATCTGAACGGTCGTAAACAGTCGGCTTATAATCCTATGCCGAGACAAGGGACTGGGGTTGTTATTAACGATAACCAACTTTCTTAAGCTCAAGCTTAGGCTCGACCCCAGTGGTTCTGGTCTAGGAAAGGATTGATCAGTTGGAAAGGGCATTCAGGCTCCTGCAAGACGAGCGAAGCAGAGATAAGGCTGAAGAGTCCGATAAGGAGCTTGAGCCTTTTTCCCCACACATTTCTAACACCTCATTTCCACAAGGATTTAGAATACCTCATGTAGCACCATTCGATGGAAACTCAGACCCGTACAGTCATCTAACCACCTTTAATACCATCATGCAAGCCAGCAATATTGGCTACGAGCTCAGATGTATGCTGTTTCCAGCTACTCTTACGAAACCAGCAAAAAACTGGTTTGAAAAGTTTCGAAGACATTCGATCTTGTCCTGGGATCAATTTGCAAGAGAATTTAAAAGCAACTCAAGGCTATGGTTGGTGTCAGACCCGAAGCCTCAGCCCTAACTAATGTCAGACAATAATAAAAGGAGTCACTAAAGAGTTACCTTACGAGGTTTAACATAGAAGTGGCTCGAGCCCAAAATGTCGATGATAGTGGCCACTTGATGGCTGTTAGAGATGGTATTTTACTAGGGAGTCCCCTTTGGGAAGATTTACAGACAAAACCCATTAGGTCACTAACCAAGTTCAATCGAAGGGCCCAGAGGTTTGTCAATGTAGAAGAGGTGAGGTTAGCATTAAACCTGAACTCTCAGCCCATAACTACAACAACAAACATTAACTCTGCCTCGACCTCGGCAGCCCCATCAAATTTGAAACCCTCTAGGGATAACCCTTCTAAAAGAAAGAAGAACGAAGGAAATAACCCCGATGCTGATGGAGGGAAAAAGAAGAAGGGAGATAAAAACTTCTCAGTTTACACAGTGTATTTCGAGCTCAATGAGACTCGAGAAAACATATTTCTAGCCTATGAAAATCAGGTCCCCTTCAGATGACCTGACCCCATGCAGAATCAGAAAGTGAAAAGGGACCCAAATAAATACTGTAGATTCCACAGAGACAATGGACACACAACCGATGAATGTCGACAACTGAAGGATGAGATCAAAGGCTTGATCTCGAGAAGATATCTAGGACAGTATGTTAAAAGCCAAAATTCCAACCAAGCCTCAACAAGTCAAAGGGTAGCATCTGCACAACCTGCCCAACATAATAACTCTCGAGTTCGGGAGGATGAGCGACCCCCTTCGATTGATGGAGAGGATGTAGTAACCATCTCGGGGGGACCTCATATTGCAGGTTCGGGCATGAATGCCCAAAAGAGATATGTTAACGAGCTCAAGACTTGAGGCGGTTCCCCCTACGAACCCGAACCACGAGCTCCAAAGCAGCAGAGGGTTGAGACTTAGCTCATCACATTTACTGAAGAGGACGTGTCACACGTCCAATTTTCTCACAATGACCCCCTGATCATTACTCTCCAGCTCGCGAACAGGAGGGTACGCCGAGTACTGATTGGTAATGGGAGCTCAGTGAATATCCTTTACAAGGCCACTTTATAAAATATGGGACTCACGCTTCGCAATTTGAAAGCATGTGTAACGATGATGTACGATTTTTCAGGAGAAGGGATTGCCTGTTTGGGGTCCATTGAACTCCCTGTGACCTTGGGAGACTACCCAGTCTCGGTAACCAAGATGATGGAGTTCGTGGTAGTGGACACCCCGTCAGCCCACAACATACTTCTCGGAAGACCCGCCCTGATTGGGTTGGGGGCAGTATCATCTGTCAGGCACCTGGCCATCAAGTTCCTGACTTCTAGTCGCATCGAGACGTTGAAGAGAGACCAGCTCGCAGGAAGGGAGTGCTACAACATTTCCATGAGAGGAAATAATCAAACAAGTGCGCAGACACTTGTAATTTTTCAGGAGACGGATGGAACTGTCTTCGAGATAAATGAGGAGATCGACCCTAGAGTAAAAGAAAGGGCCGATCTCTAACCTTTGGAAGAGCTCGAGGAAGTGGATGCCACAAAGGTGGTAAAAGTGGGTAAGAATCTTTCTGAAAAGGCAAGATAGTTAATTTGCTTCTTGAAAGAAAACCAGGACGTGTTCGCATGGTCACACTCGGACATGGTAGGAATCAGTCCAAATGTCATATGCCATGCACTAAACATTTACAAGAGCTTCCCCCCAAAGCAGCAAAAACGAAGGCTCCTGGATGATGACAGAAAGAAGAAGTTGTTAAGTTAAAAGCAAATCGATTCATACAAGATGCCTTTTGTCCGGATTGGATCGCAAATCCAGTGTTGGTCCCAAAGCCCAACGGAAAATGGTGAACCTGTATCGATTACTCAGATCTTAACAAGGCGTGCCCTAAAGACTGTTTCCCCTTACCTCAGATAGATTAGCTCATAAACGCCACTGCAGGTCATGTCATCATGTCATTCACGGACGCTTATTCTGGATGCAACTAGATTTCCATGCATGCGCCGGACCAAGAACATATGAGCTTCATATCCGATAAAGGGTTGTACTGCTACTACACCATGCCTTTCGGGCTCAAAAACGCTAAAGCCACATACCAAAGGCTAGTGAATAGGATGTTAGCTGAACATATAGGAAATAACATGGAAGTCTATGTAGACGATATGTTAGTCAAATCTAAACATAACGATAATCATGTGGATGATCTCGCGGAGTGTTTTACTATACTTCGGAAATACAACATGAAACTTAAGCCACAAAAGTGCTCATTTGGAGTGTCTTCAGAAAAGTTCCTTGGATTTATAATAAATGCACAGGGACTGGAGGTTAATCCAAACAAGATTAAGGCATTAATAGATATGCCATCACCTCGAAAACATAAGGATGTCCAGAGCATAACTAGACAAATGGCGGCCTTAAGTAGGTTTATCTCGAAATCTACGGATCGATGCCTTCCATTCTTCAATCTTTTAAGAGGGGGCAAAAAATTCGAGTGGTCGGAAGAGTGCGAGCTCGCTTTTCAAAACCTTAAGAAACACCTCGCCGAACCACCAATCTTGTCCAAACCTATCGCAGGAGATATTTTGTATGTATACCTCGCTACAACCGAGCACACAATTAGTGCAGTACTAGTGCGGAAGGAGAAGAAAGTACAAAAACCTGTGTATTACATCAGCAAAAGATTACTGGGGTAGAATCGAGATACCCATTAATGGAAAAAACTGGCTCTTAGCTTGATACACGCATCTCGAAAGCTCCGACCCTACTTCCAAGCACATCCTATTCACGTGTTGACTGACCAACACTGCGACAATTTTTGTCCAGGCCAAAAGCATCCGGAAGATTGTTAAAGTGGGCTTTTGAACTCGGGCAATTTGAAATCACATATCACCCAAGAACAACTATCAAAGGACAAGCCCTGGTGTTGATCGCGCTTTTGGCCAACGACGTGAGAACGTCAAAAACGATGAACCTTCAAGAGAAATAAAATGACATAAACGGTTTTTGAACAGAAAGTAAATAACACAGCAATTTTTATAGTGGTTCAACCCCAATATGTTGGTAATAGCATAATCCACTTAGAGTTGTGATTTATAGATCTGTACTCAAGATCAAATGAACTGAGCCAACTGAGTTTCTTCAGTACAGATTACCAGAATACAAGAATTTTTCTAGAAACAAGCACTTTCTCTCTCTAGAAAACTCAGACCCAAAATTTCCCCAAAAGTCTCCAAACGAAGGAGAAGCCCCTTTCTGATCCCTTAAGCCATATATTTATAGGCTTAGGATCATACATCTGATATCTCCTAGAATCGGGATATTTCATTATATTTATTATATTTAAATTACAAAAAACATTCAAAATGTAACAAAACCCCCAATTTGTGGGAAGAATGAGAGATTCCCGCGTGTGCCAAGATCGGTTCTTGTTGAAGCCGTTTCTGGGAATCTTGACTTAGTCCTCCTCTATCTGGTCGACCCATATCTCCTACTGACCATTCATGCAAGTGTTGGTCGGGCACATGCATGCTGGACATATGCAAGTGCTGGTAGGACATGCACTTGCTGGTAGGACATGCATATGTTGGTAGGACATGCACTTGCTGGTAGGACATGCATTTGCTGGCCAGATATGTGCATGGTGGTAGGACATGCACTCCTCTCATCTAACATGGCACTCTCCTCTAGCATGCCATGTCTCTCCTCTAACATGGCACTCTCCTCTAGCATGCCATGTCTCTCGTCTAACATGGCACTCTCCTCTAGCATGCAATTTCTCTCTTTGGACAACCATGCACTTGCTGGACATATGCATACGGACCACACCCTTGGGCTCTCCTCAGACCACACCCTTGGGGTCTCCTCGGACCAAATTCTTGGGGTCTCCTCGGACCAAGGTCAGACCACACCTCTTGGCTCTCCTCGGACCAAGGTTCGATCACACCTTGGGCTTTCTTCGGACCGAAATCCGACCGGGCACACCCTAGCCCAAGTACTCTCCTCGGGTGCACTTGTGCACTTGCTTGGACATGACACCTCTCAAGCAGTCAAAACTCTTCATCAGTCTACCGGGTCACTTTATCACAACTCTGAGGAGTCAATGTATTTATTGACTATTTAATGTGTCTTTTATGGACCATGTACTGCCATTTGTCACCTCTATTCCCACGTCATCAATCTCCATTTTTGGGGATAACACCTGGCAGGTTTCATTGTTGAGTATACCAGGATCTTAAATGACGAAGTTGTAACCCCAGCTCGAGAGCTGTGGAAACTTTATGTCGATGGATCTTCTAACAAAAACGGATATGGGGCAGGTATCATATTAATTACCCCAGCAGGTTCCACTCAGCTTTAAGGTTCGACTTCAAAGCATCAAACAACGAGGCTGAATACGAGGCGTTACTAGTAGGACTTTGAATAGCCAAAGAGCTCAAAGAAAAGGTTATACATTGCTATAGTGACTCACAGCATAATAATGGTCACGTACCTAGAGAAAGCAAAAACTGCACTCGGACAGTTTGAATTCTACGTTGTAGAGCAGGACCCCCGAGAACAAAATTCAAATGCAGACGCATTGGCCAGGCTCACCGCAACTAACAAGGCCAATACACTGAATGTGGTCCCAGTGGAGTTTCTTCCGACCCCGAGTATTATCGAGCCTAACGAAGAAGACGTATGCATGATTGACTCGTAACCAACTTGGATGACCCCAATAGTTGACTACCTCGAAATCGGAAGTCTCCCAGCAGACCGGAACGAGGCTAGAAAGTTGATGTATCAGATCCAAAGATAAACTATTGTTGAATGAAGGATGTATAGAAGAGGGTACTCTATGCCATTACTCTGATGTATCACTCCACCCGAGGCAAATAAAATTTTGGAAGAAATCCATGATGGATTTTGTGGAGACCACACTGGGGGGGCATAGTCTATCGAAAAAGGTGATACGACAGGGGTATTTCGGGCCCTCAGTTAAGGCAGACTCATTCGAATATGTCAAACGATGTGATAAATTTCAACGGTTTGCCTTAGTTCCACGAGCTCCACCTAGCGAACTCACCATGATGAGCTCCCCATGGCCATTCGCAGTATGGGGAATTGAACTTATAGGTTCATTGCCAACTGGAAAGGATGGAGTAAGGTACGTTGTGGTCGTAGTCAACTATTCACAAAATGGACCGAATGAACCATTGGCCACTATTACCTTGAAAAAAGTCTTAGACTTTGTTGTAAAAAATATCGTCTGTCGATATGGGATGCCCAGAAAAATAGTATCAGACAATAGAACCCAGTTCAACAATGATCTTTTTACCCATTTCTGTGAGAAAAATGGGATAATAAAAAGTTTCTCCTCTATGGCCCATCCCTAGTCAAATGGTCAGGTCGAAGTGGTCAATAAAACCTTAAAGAGCTCCATAAAGAAAAGGTTAGAGAAGGCCAAGGGGAAGTGGCCCAAAGAGTTGCCTCAAGTCTTGTGGGCTTATAAAACCACAACATGGACTTCGACGGGACATACTCCCTTCTCCCTAGCTTATGGATGCGAGGCCTTGTTTCCTATTAAGGTCAAAATCCCTACAATATGGAGTCATGCATACAATCAGGCCTCGAACCAATCCCAGCTCGAAGAAAGTCTAGACCTTATTGAAGAAAGACAAGATGAAGCGCAATTGAAAAATGTTGCATACCAGCAACGAGCTACTAGATACTTCAACAAGAAGGTTCGAGATAGAAAATTCGGATAGGGAGACCTGGTGCTAAGGCGTGTATTTTTAGCTACACAAGACCCGTCCGCCGAGGTACTTGGACCTAATTGGGAAGGACTTTACCAGATTGAGTCTATCATTCAACTTGGAGTGTACAAACTGGCAAAGTTAAATGGAGAGTTAGATCCATGAGTTTGGAATGACGAACATCTATGACCTTATTATCAATAATGTAGGAGTGATGTTTTCATTGTAACAAAGCATGTTCATTTTTTCTGCTTCCTATCAATCACAATTCTCAGTTTTGTTCAAAAGTTGTATTCTCTTTTAATGTTATATTTTTTGTAAACCCTCTTAATTTAATAACCTATGATCACACTCATAGGATATTAAGGGGGGCATAAGTGGTATATGAGTCATACCATAGGTTTGAAAAAATAAATAACATAAAATAAAATATCTGGATCATTAATCTGACATGAAAGTGTATAAGTGTACACACAAGCTAAAAATGTCTGGATCATTAACCCCGCATGAAAGTTTATAAGTGTACACACGAGCTAAATTAGTTTGGAATAAACCAACCTAATCGACAGTAAAAAAGTTGGAATTTAAGATAAACAAACTGCGAACTAAGTCGATTCCAAGGCTAGAAAGTTTTGCAAATACGTCTTGACCTCGTAACCTCGAGTATGAGAAAAAGGGGATAGGAAAGCAAGATATAACTAAACTACTAAAATTACATGCCAATTAAGTGCTTTCAAGTACATGGTGAAAAGTAAGGTTTGACCTTGACAGAACGAAGTTGAACATGGATAATTTGAATAAATTGTGCATGAATGCATTGAAATTTGAGCTTAAATCCAATAGATGTATTTGTACAATTAAACAAATACAAAATCAAGTCTTTAATATAACATGCACAAAATATTTTGACCTAGAAATGTAGCATAATATAAAAGGAAAAAGTTGAAAATAACTGAAATGCATAAAAGATTTTCGAGCCAGAAAATTGTATGCATAAAGATTAAAGTTATTATTTAATACAAATAGCTCTAAATCGAGTTATATATTGTCTTCACCCCAAGGGCACATATATAAAAAAATATATATATAGAAAGATAGATACAAAAGTTTAATGGGACGCAGCCCATGATCTCACCTTCACGAAGTAGATGCCTCCCCACTAGCAGTGCTGGGTGCCTCCCCCGCCTCCTCAGCCTCGAGCTTGGCCTCCTCTTCCTTAAGTCGAGCTTGCCATTAGTCAACAAATATGGCCTCTAAGTTGGCCAAGAAGCTGGTATCGAGGTCAAGATTGTTCACCCATATCTGATACATTGCCATGTCTACAGCGTGATCTTTCTTGGTCTTGAACTCCTTAAGAAGGCGGACTTTCTCACCTTCGATTATCTCGAAGGTCGCTTTCTTTTCATCCTCCAACTTGGCGTTTAACTCTTGGAGTTCTTTAATCTTGGATTCTTTCTCCTTGATCTTGGAATTTTTGGCCTCAACTTCTTTCAAGGTCACTGCCATCATTGACTCAAGTTCAAACACTTTCTGGGCAGTCTCCAGGGAAGCCTTCAGCTTCAGTTCGAGTTCGGGCATCTTAAGAATAGCTGCCTCCCTTGCTGCCACCTCCAACTTTGCTGCTTTGAGCTTGTCCGCGAGCCTCAGATGGAGGTCCTTGGCTTCTTGAGCATGTGCCCTGCTCGTAGCCACCTCGTTGTTCAACTTAAAGTTGTGTTGAACAAATGCAGTGAATGCCTATACAAAAAAGAGAATACAAGTTATTAAGCATGCGATGTAAGTCAGTATGACAAAGTCATAGTACAAATGACTTACCGAAGATAGAAACTTGCCACCCTTGTCATAGATGGTGTTGGTATCGTGACTGGAGGTGAGGAACTCCCATTGAGAGGCATCGAGGTTGCTGAGACTTTGGCCAACGCGGGACAAGACATCCGGGCCTAGATTGACTATGTGCGACCTAGCTGCATTATCAAGCACGTACTCTGGGACGTGATTTGAGATCGACCAAAGTTGTTCTTGTGTGGGGGCTTGTCTCTTTTGGGCAGCAGGAGTTTGTTGTGTGACTCAGACCGAAGGAGGAGGCATGGGGTCTGTGGGCATCGTTGACTCAATTTTAGCAGTTTCCCTGATCTTGGGATTAGGGTCAGCAGCCTGGCTCGAGCCTTGAACAACCGACGCTAGAGGTACTGCCTTGGATCTCTTGGGAATTTTGGAGGGATGACCCCCTCTTTGAGACACCCTTTGGCATTTTCTTTCCTTGGCCACCGAGGGACGGTTGAGCACGTTGTCAAGATCAGAGTCCATGTCACCGGCAAAAAACACAAGTCACACTTTAGTGATCAAGCTAAGGATATTAAAAGAAACAAGACCAAGGATAAAAGAAACCTAACTGGTACACTCGACTGAGTTTGAGCTCGGCGACCAGGAAATTACCCCATCTTCTGAGGACGCTGGGGGAGTCCCATCTCTATATGTAGGAGATATCCTTGAAAGGTCTCTATACATGTTGGTTCTGTACTGAATGGAAACCCCATCTCAGACCTCGTTTAGACTATACATGGTTTGATACTGACCTAACCAGCTATCAAACCTACGCACTCTATAATCTACCCATGACCACATATAAAAATTATCCCTAAGATCTGGAAAGAGGATCAATACATTGGGTTTGTGCTTAAGCATAGAAGGTGACCACATAGAGGAGCTGAGCACAACTTTACCTCCATCATCCGAGCTTGGTGAGGCTTCGTCTTGGGCTTCGTTTCCCGAGGAAGGCCAATCGTGTCGGCGAGCCACCAGGGTGCGAGCCTGCAAGCTCGAAGACCTCTGCCTGAGGGGGAGTCTGTCACTGGGAAGCGACACATGGTCCCACCTCAAGTACTTGTGGTAAGTCAAGTCGTCTATAGACTGGCCTTCCTCTAAGAGGCCGCAGACTCGGAGCTGGTCTTCGTGGAGGAGGTAGGACATGGATCTCTGACCATAGGGCAGTTGGAGCAAGACTGCTCTATGCTCCACCATCGTTTCTTATGGGGTGGGGTGGTGGTAATTGGCTGCAGGAACAACTAAGTATCAATATTTTGAGCCTAACTATTTAATAAAAGGGGGGGGGGGGGTAAGTGTGATAAGGTACTTACGGATACGTTGAAAAGAGTAAAATCTGGAAGGGGCGAGACCGTCCGTCCAGAAGAAGGAGAGCTTGAAATTTAGGTGATGATTTGGCATATCTTTGGAGAGCTTTTTCTCCTTCGGGTAGCTTGATAGATAATAAAATGTGTCCCCACCACGAGCTCTAGATGGGTTGCTTTTGAGACAAAAGAGATATAATATCTCTTGAGGCGAAGGCCCTTCCCACTTTAGTTCGTGGTATAACGACCTGAGGGCTGATAGAACCCTGAAGGAAATAGTCTAGAGCTGGAATGGGGCGAGCCCAAAGAAGTCCAGAAAATCCATGAAATATGGTTTCAGGGGGAGCAGAGCCCCTGCCCTCATATGCTCGCGACTCCATGTGGCGAGCTTGATTTTGCTATTGGGATTTCCATCTTCGGGGCGAAGCAACTTCATTCTTTCGAAGCTGCAGGCCGACACATCAGGGTGCCAGAAAGTTTGAGTCCATGGAAAGCTAATATATCAGATATCTGGTTGATAGAAGTGACTGAGCTCCAAAGTGCTCAGCCTCGAAGAATTCTTCTTTCGAGGTGGGAATTGATGCAACTTGGGAGGTGGAAGGATGCTTTGAAGGATCTTCCATCAGTTTAAATGAAAGCGCACCAGACTCGAAGGAAATAGTGACTTTGAGCTTGGGATCTAGTGGAATAGGTCTGATTTTGGGGTCCGAATCTGGATAAACCACTACTCAAAGTATTTTTCTCTTTCTCTCCTCGACCTCATCTATTTGGCGTCGAAACCGATCTCGGATATCTTCTTGTTCGCACCTATCTCTATGCTCGCGTATCAGACACTAGTTTCAATGAAGGGTGAATCAGAACTAGGAGTTGATGGGGAGTAAGGAACAACAAGCTCGAGCCCGCACCGAGTCTCAGAGTAGTGCGACATCTAACAAGAAAGAAAAGGGTGAGGGCCCATTACATAGGAAATCACAAAGAAATTATAATTTTGACGATTCGAGCTAAAAAGTTCAAGATCATGAAATTACCTCAACGAGATTGAAGTCTCGAAAGGGTAAGATGAATTCGAAGGTGAGCCCTGAATTACTGTAAAGTTCGGGCTTCGAGCGTGTACCCACACAAGAGAGTGGGGAAGTGGATACCAGTTTCAAGAAATCCCAAATTTTCAGGGATAGAGCTGACGGTTACCCAAAAAGGTGATATTATTGGGATTTGTACAGTTAAAACCCTAAACCAAAACCCCTATTTCTTGGCTTACACGAAATGCTACTCCTAATAAGAATAACCCCATTGTTGCATTTTTTGCACAAAAAAAATATAGGTTAAAGAACCGTGATTCCAAAACTTCAAATCCAAACATTTGCTTAATATCAAATAAACTACTGTTGCAAAAACTAGAAAAAAAACTAGTAAACATATTCATGATACAGAGAAGTATGTAAAAACGTATGAAAAAAAAAGTGTGAGAGTCAAGAACAGAAACTTACATGCGTAAAAACGTATGAAAAACAAAGTGCGAGAGTCAAGAATAGAAACTTACATGCAGAAGCTTGCGAATTTAGAGAAATCATTGACTGGAATGTTGGTTGCAAGAAGGACCTCACAGAGTTGAAGGTATAGGAGTTGCTTTGTTTCTTCGGTTTAGAGAACATGCAAAAAAAAAAAGAAGGAAAGAGGCTCTGGTTTGTTTTCTTCTCTTTGAAAGTCGGAATGAAAAAATGAGAGTGATGAAGATGAAGTGGATATATATATAAACCTCAGGGGAGGTCAAAGGTCGAACAAATCATGACCCTTGGTTTGATTTAAAGTATGATCTAATGGGTGGAGTGTAAATATGATTATGGTGGCAAAAATGAGATACGAAAAGATGTGGGCAGAGTTAAAAAGTACTCAAGTACTTTGATTGGGTAACCCTTGGTTGACATGTGTCCATACTTGAGTGTGGTAGTTGGCACGATTTTTGAAAGTAGCAGTTCAAAAGTTTCATTCTCATAGGATTCGAACCAATACTTTTGAGGGGGAAAATGTTACACCCAAATTTCAAGAATACAAATTATGGTCTCGAAATACAGGCTCGTAAAGTGTAAGCTCGAAATAAGAAAATTCTTCATGTGATCAGCATTAATGAGAATTGAGTTTGACAGTATCGCTCAATATTAAAATGACTACGTTAGAATTGGCAAGCTTGGAACCACGTAATCCCAAGGATGTTTTGAGGTTACAAGTTAAGCTCGAAGCTACAATCACAAGGGTTCAACACTTGTCTAATTTTCCTGGTCTATTTTTATTAGTATCTGTCAAGAAGGTTCGAGCCCGAGCATTGCGAGCTCGGAGAAGAAGATCTTGATAAAGTCACTTGTTAAGACCGTGACAAGCCGAGGTAGCGAGCTCGTGATGGTTTGTCGATCCTAAAGATATGTAAGTCAAATGTTTGAGATCGATAATCTAGTGTGAATACGGTTACTGTTTGAAAATCCATATATCTAGGGATTTGTTGTAATCTGTTAATTAATCCTGAATATCAGGGGATATTGTATATTTATACGCTTTTAATTGTATTTATTTGAAATTTGAATCGTAACTTCCTGAAATGTGAGGGGAGATATTCTGTAAACCAGTCAATAAATAGACTGGAGAAATTCATTTGTAAGGGGGCTAACAAATTGGTATTGGGAATACTCTGGTGAATTGCTTTCTAAAATCTTTGAGAGAATTCCATAGTTGAATAATATCGACTCGTGGACTAGGCAGATTTTAACTGCTGAACCACGTTAAAAATCGTGTGTTTCTTATTAATTTTTCTGATTTTGTGTTTAGTGCTCTTCATTTCTAAGTTGACAAAAAATGACGTCAACAGATGGTAACTCTTGGGCTTGAGAGTGAGAAAAACCCTTGTATTTGTTGGCACTGTGCATGGACCCCGTATGTTTATGACATCTGTATTTAGAGCTAGAGACCTATTGCAGGAGAATGCATAGGACAAAGCTGTAAGAACTAAAGGTTTAGTTATTGAGTAAGACAATATTCTTTAAGGTGGATCTTCGATCTGGTTATTACTAGCTAAATATCAGGGAAAAGAATAAGTAGAAGATTGCCTTTTATATCAGATAAGGCACTAGGAGTGTTGAGTTATGTCTTGTGGATTTGACTTATGCCCTAGTTGTTCTGATGGATCAGATGAACATGGTATTCAGAGATTATTTGAATTGGTTTGTGATCTTCTTGATCAACGGTATTGTGGTATACTCTCAGTCAGAGATTGGCCAAGGCCAAGGAATGCCTCTGAGGTTGGGAATTTCCTTGGATGGGCAGGATATTGCACGAGTTTTGTGAAAGAATCCTCGAGGATTGTTATCTCATTAACAGAAAAAGGTGATTTCCTATACATCATGTTAGTTGAAGGATATGACCAGAACTAGAGTAGAGTTACTGGTGGGCCAGGTGGCCAACATTACACTTGAGCTTACTATTTCAGAGAGGATCAAAGGAAAGATAGTTAAGTGACCCATAGATGGAAATAATTGAGGGGAATGTCTTAGCTGGATTAGCTAAGGATTATGCAGTGCCAGGTATGAGTTTATTAAGGTATAGGGATCGGACTTGGAATCCGATGAATCTCATATTACCCCTTATTCTCTTCATTCAGGTATCATGAAGATGTACCAAGATCTGGAAGCTTTATATTGGTGGCCTGGAATGGAGAGGGACGTAAGTGAATACGTGGCAAAGTTCTTAACCTGTTCGCAGGTCAAGACAGAGTATCAGAAACTAGTAAGGACATTACAGCCCTTGTGTATTCCATGGTGGAAGTAAGGAAACATCGCGATGCGGCTGCCCAGAATAGTGGGCCAGCATGATTTGGTTCAGGTCATTATGGATCAGTATACAAAGTCAACTCACTTTTATCAGTAATGATGAGTAATACAGTTGATCAGTATGCAGATCTCTATGTGAGAGAGATAATATGCCTTCATGGAATGCGGGGTCTATCTTATTAGATGAGGACCCTACTTTTACTTCCAAGTTTAGGGAATGTTGCAGAAGGTGATGAGTATACAGTTGGAGTTTAATACAGTTTATTATCCTCAGATTGATGGTGAATCAGAGGGAGTTATCCAATTATTGGAAGGGCACCTTATGAAATGTTGTATGGTAGGAAATGTATCTTGTCCATTCACTGGGATGAGATAGGTGAGATGTTATATTTGGTTCCTGAGGTGGTTTAGAGGATCGTTGAGGCTATTGAAAAGATTAGAGCTTGGATGCTCGCTTCTTGGAATAGACAGAAAAGTTATGTAAATCTGAAGTGAAGGAATGTGGAGTTCCAAGTGGAAGACTATATCTTCCTTAAAGTCTCACCATGGAAAGGGGTGAGGAGATAAGGGTAAGTTAAGCCCTAGATTAGTAGGACCATTGGAAATCCTGGATAGGACCGGTCAGGTTGCCTATGGATTGGCATTAGCTTTGGCACTGTCGGTCGTATACAGCGTATTTCATATTTTCATGATGAGGAAACATGTGTTAGATGAGACTCATGTGTTAAGTTATGAGGATCTGGAATTAGAGGTTAAGTTATCACGTGAGGAATAACCAGCTCAGATATGAGACAGAAAGAATAGAGTTCTGAGGAACAAAACTATACCTTTGCTTAAGGTATGATACATAAACAGTAAAGTCAAGGGAGCGACCTAGAAACTGGAATCAGATATGCGGGATTGCTATTCCGGGCTACTCAATTAAAATTTAGAGGACGAAATTTCTGTAAGGAGGGGATAGTTGTATCGTCCCAAATTTCCTAATAAGGCTTAGGGCTTGATTAGGGGGCCAGGATGAAAAATTATGGAATTATGTGATTATATGATAATTATGTGTATTATTATGTGACTATGTGAGTAATATTTTAATATGACCTGATATGCAAGTTTTGGTGTATTAAATATGCATGTGGGCCCATTTCTGTTTAAAATGACAATTTTCGAAATTTGGTCGTTATGGGTATATTTGGCATATATGTGGTATGTGTGTGGTACTATATTACTATGTGAATATGTTTGGGTTATTCAGCACGAGACGATCCTAGGGAGCAAGCTAGTGGAAAGTCACAACGGGACCCATACTTGACTCGGAGTAAGTCAAGGGGTATATTGGGTATTTATCACATTACCGGAATATTGGGTAATGGGAATGATTATGTGATGATATATTGGGAGTTAGTGAGATCAAGATGAAGTTATGAGAATTTTGACTATTTTACCCTGGGGGGGGGGGGGGGGGGGGGGGTTTGGGACCCCAAGCATTAGGATTTGCTTGAGGTTACTTAAGCTCGAAGTAGGTGTCATAAATAAAAAGAACGTTCAGAACGTTCTCTCTCTCTCTCTCTTTCTCCCATTCTCTTTTTGACACCATTCGCATTTTCGAAGGAAACTCAATTTTTAGGACTCGGATTCAGGTAAGGATCGAGGCATAGCGATTCTAGGGAAGATTAGAAGCTTATTAGGTGGAGGATTTAGTTGGGAAATGACTTTCATAGGTAATCTAAGTTTAAAGTTTTTAGTTTTCAAGTTTTTAAGCTTTGATTGGATTTTATGTTTTGATGAGTTTTTGGATGGTTTGAGATTTGGGATTTGATGGTTGTGGACCATTGGGATGTTTGGGAACTTTGTTTTTGGGATTTGGATATGTTGGGATAGGTTTTGGGATGGAGAAAATGAAGAAAATGGTTAGGTTCGTGGTTGGGTCGCGACCTTGTTCTAGGAAGTCGCGACTTGAGTGAACCCAGTACCAGGAGGGCTTTGCCTGGGGGGGCACGCCACGACTCTAGAGGGCCAAGTCACGGCCCGCACCCTTAAGCCCAGGTAGATGGCTCTCTGTCAGGGAGGCGCGCCGCTATCCTCAGGGCCAAGTCATGACTCGCCTGTGCATTTTTGGCCAGATTTGGGATTTAGTCATGGGAACTTAACTCTAAGGGCTTGAGATCGATCCTACTACCTAGTTTGGTAGGATTCGACGTCCTGGAGGCAAGGACTTGGTCCAAAAGTATTTTTTTACTCTTTTTTTTTATGGGATTCTATAGTATGGTTGTGACTAGGTTGTCTCTAGGGGCTTGGAAACATGATCATGCTTGAGGGTCATTTATTGGTAACCTATGCTTGGACCAAAGGTAAGAAAACTACACCCAGTATGTGATGCATGTGATACATGTGGTTATGGCATGGCATGAATGTTGAATATGGAATTGATTAGAGCTTGAGTCTCTATAATTGTGCATGATTATGATTATGCTTGTGATTATTGATTAAGCATGTTCAATGCCTTGTATCTGGATATTTGACATATGATATATTCTTGTTTGCATTACCTGTAACGACCCAAAATTTGCTAATAGGGCTTAGGGCCTTGATTAGCGTGTGTCGGGAGGGCATACTTGATATATGTGAGTGATTAAATTGTTAAATGAATGATTATGTTGCATGCATGATTAATAATATTATATGGATATGTGATATGCATGTTTATGAGTATTAGATATGCATGTGGGCCCTTTATAACTTATAAAGGCATATTTGTAATTTTGTCCTATTGAGGGCATAAATGTGATCATATGTGATAAATTGTTGAGACCACATTATTATGTGGATATATTTGCAGCATGTGGCTCGAGACGGTCCTAGTGAGCGGATTAGAGAAATAGTCACATCAAGATTTTTAGCACCCAGCTCGAGGAAGCCTGGGGGTATTTTCAGAATTGAGAGAATATATAGGGAATTATTAGATATTGAATAAGTTTGTGTTAATTAATTGGACATGACGGGATTAATTGGTAAATGGGAGGAACACTTGAGGAATTAGTGGGAACCAGGAGCAGAATGACCATTTTACCCCTTAGTACCCTTAATGAACCAATAAGCTTAAAAGGGCAAAGAAGTCTTTTTTCTAAACAAGGGATAAACTCAGTAAATGCTAAGGAGTAACTAGAAGACTTTGGAAGGCTCTTAGCTCACTCTCCCTTCCCCTCTCTCTCACGTACTTTCTCTCTCACCTCCCTCTCTTTACACTTTGAAGCTAAGGAAAATGGGCAGAAGAATTAAGGCTTGAGGCTTGAATTTTGGAAGGAATTTGGAAGAATTGAAGATTTGGAAACCAAAGGGTTTGGCTGGGACTTGGAACTTGAGGTCTGAAGTTGAGGCTAGAAGCTTGAAAGGATTCAACAGCCATTGAGGTAAGGTTTTGTCTTTGCTATGTTAGGGAAATTTGAATCATTTGGGTATAATTGAGTGAGCTGGGTATTTGGTGATGAGTTTCTACTGAATTGGAGTGTTAGTTTTAGTATTATTTCTGTGGTTTTGTGTTTAAATTGGGTGATTAAAAGCCTTGAATTTGTACCTGAGTTTAGTCTTGGTTGGGAGGTTAGTTTAGTTTGAAGTTATTGAGGATTTTGGCTGGAAATGTTGGGAAGAAAACCCAGAAAATTTGGGTTCTTAGGGGCGTGCCGCGACCCACCTCTGGGGCGTCGTGGCCCGCATGCCCAGAGGGTCCTGGGTGGCTCTCTGCCTTAAAGTCATGCTGCGACCCTAGGGGGCAAGTTGTAGCATGCCTCCCCCTGAAGCTTGAGGTTTTGGTTTCTGACTTGGGGGCGCGCCGCGACCCTTAGGGTCAAGTCGTGGCCCACCTAGGGGTTTTTGCCTTAAGATGGTTTCTAGAATTGGTGAGCCTCAGAGGTTCGAACCGAAGCGCTCAAGACGATTTATACTACCCGGTTCAGTAGAAATCGAGGTCCCAGAGGCTAGTTTTCATCTCCTAAGTATTTATTTGGATTAGAAATTGATAATTACTCATTGCCCACTGTTACTAGGTTTATCGCCAAGGCTTAGGACTGAGGATCGTGCTCGAGACCATTTTTTACCCTCCGCTCAAAATTCAAGGTAAGAAAATGACACCCTTGTGTGGCTGTGTTGGGACTAAGATTCCCTGTATCTGAGTATATGTGTTGTATAACTATGATATTGTTATGCGAACATGAAATGATTGGCCTAAGGGAGCCGGGGCTGATGTCTTGCGCACAGGACGCGACTCAGCCACTGTTAGCTGGGGTCCGCTAGATAAACACTGGACTCAGCCTAAGCGAGTCAGAGTCAGCGAAGTAAACAGAGGGCTTGGCCTAAGAGCACTGACCCTGAGCATTTGCATATTGATTGAGATTTATTGCCGAACGTACATGTTTACTGTCATTAGTTTGATACCTATGACTTGTTGAAATTTTGGATAATTTCCTTTTGATTGATTGGTTGTAATTATTGATTATGTATTTGCTGTTATGGTTTCCTTGCTGGGCTTTGGCTCACGGGTGCTGCGTGGTGCAGGTAAAGGCAAGGGTAGGCTGGACCAACCATGAGTTGGAGAGCTCTAGGGGCGAGGTGTACATTGTCAGCTACTCGTCTGCCACGGCCGAGGGAAAGCACAAGTACAGAGCCTAAAATTTGTATTTTTCCATTAGAGTGGCCACTGGATGTATATAATTTTTGGAAATCGTAAATTGTCTCTTAAACCCTGTTTTTGGGATCCCATGTACCAAACGTGTATTTGAATGAAAATTAACCGTTTATGTTCAAAATCTTTTAAACCTAACCTGGTAATTGACCTTAGGATCACATTACTATTCAAATGACTTGTTTAGCAAGTCTTGCACTATTTTAAAACACACACTGTAACAGTCTTGGTTATCCAGGGCATTACATTACCGCATTGAGGAAGCACTGACTTATTAGTTAAGAAACGACAATGGTGTTTAGTGCTGATCATGAAGCTCTGACTTATCAGTCATGATCGACAATAGTATTGAGTGTTGATCGTATGGAATTGACTTATGAGTCGAGAACAGCATTAGCGTATTGAACACAGGCCGAAATGATTAGATCTAATCAACATGAGCATTAAATGCTTGACCGACCTATTAGTTGAAGAAAACTTAAGCGCTTGTCTAGCCTAAGGCTAGTTACTCAGAGCCAAGGCTAAAAGGCTCAGGTGACTAGAACGTCACAAGGCTTAGGGCACAGGACCCCAGAAAACCTTAATAGTCATTTATTCAGGGCACATGACCCCAGTCATTTACCTAGAGCACAGGACCCCAGTCATTTACTCAGGGCACAAGTCAACAGTCATTGAATCAGGGCATAGGACCCCAGCCATCTGTTTAGGGCACATGACCCCAGTCATCTATTCAAGGCACAAGACCCCAGTTGACTTAATAAGTCATCTACTCAGAGTGCAGGACCCCATAATAATTTATTTGTACTTGCATGCTTGCATGAATAGGCTTATTACTGCTAGGCATGCTTATTATGATTTGATGATATATTATTAACTGCTTATGAGCATGTGTTTGAGTTTTCTTGCTGAGCCTCGGCTCACGGGTGCTATGTGGTGCAGGTAAAGGTAATAGAAAGCTTGACCATCCTTGAGTTGGAGAGCTTAGGTGATGATGTGTACATATGCGGCTGCTCGACCACCACGGTCGAGGGTTTAAAGAGGAACTAGGGTTAAACCCTATTTTGTCGCTTAGGTCGGTAGGTTGTAAATCTTTTATTGTAATTAACATTTAAAATGTATTTTGGGATCCCAATGTATATAGTAAACGCTTTAGTGAAACATTGTATCTTTGACCAAAATTTTTAACCCTAAATCGTTAATCACATTCAGTTACACGATTATGGCCAAATGGCTTGTTTAGCAAGTTTAACATTGTTTAAAATACACAGTGTAACGATCCCTAGGTAGTAGGGCATTACAACTGTCTTGCGTCCATTTGCCATGTCTCATAATCATTGGTAGCCACTATGGATAAGTGGATATAAATGGATTTGAGCATGGGCACAGAAGAAAATGTTTCTTCATAATCAACACCTTCTCTCTGAGTGTAACCTTTGGCTACAAGCATTGCTTTGAAAATCTCTACTTTTCCATCTACACCTCTTTTCTTCTTGTATATCCACTTACACCATATGGGCCTAACATCTTCAGGTGGATCCACAAGTTCCCAGACAGAATTGGAATACATTGATTCCATTTCTTGGTTCATGGCTTCTTGCCATCTCTCCTTTTTTAGGATCATCCATTGCTTCTTTAAAAGGTTAATGGATTGTCCTTTTCTGTATCATAAACAATGACATGTGCCTCATGTTCGTAGCGAACAGGTTGTCTCACAATCCTCCCACTACGATGTTGCACTGGGGTTTCTTTTCTAGGAATCATGGTTTCCTCGGTTTGTCGTTTATCATTTAATGATGAGGATGATTGTGATGGAATCTTATCAGCTGCGAGTTCCTCCAATACTACCTTGCTCCAAGGTTTATAGTTATTCATATATTCAAGTTTAAGGAAGGTCACATTTATGGAAACAAATACCTTTTGATCCTTAGGACTATAGAAATAACCACCTCTTGTTTCTGGAGCGTAGCCAACAAAAATGCACACTTCCGACCTTGATTCAAGTTTCCCTAATTTAGGTCTAAGAACATGAGTAGGACAACCCCAAATGCAGAAATGTTGCAAACTAGGTTTGTTTCCATGCCACAATTCCAGTGGCGTTTTGCTAATGGTCTTAGATGGGACTACATTCAAAATTTACGTCACCGTTTGAAGTGCATATCCCCAGAATGAGAGAGGAAGTGAAGAGTAACTTAACATAGATCTGACCATGTCCAACAAGGTCATGTTTCTTCTTTTAGAAATACCATTTTGTTGTGGCGTTCCTGGTGCTGTGAGTTGGGATAGAATACCATGCTCCAACAAGAAATCTTTGAATTCTAAATCCAAATATTATCCGCCTCGATCAAATAGAAGTGTCTTTAGAGTCTTACCTAACTACTTCTGAGCCTCAGCTTTGAATTCTTGAAACTTACCAAAGGTTTCAGATTTTCGAAGCATTAGGTAAGTATGACCATATCTTGAGTAATCATCAATAAAAGTGATGAAATACTCATACCCACCTATTGCTTGTACATTTATTGGACCACAAGCATCGTTGTGTAGAAGCCCCAAAGGTTATTTGGCTCATTTCGCTGAGAAAGGACGTTTGGTCATTTTTCCTTCTAAACAAGATTCACAAACCGGAAGAGTTCCAACTCTTAGTTCTCTCAAAGTTCCATATTTTGTTAATTGGTTTATCTATCTATATCTATATGACCAAGTTTAAGATGCCAAAGATATGTGTCATCCTCGTTTGAAACTTTTTGTCTTTTGTTACCTTGCAGTTTTGCTACTTTAAATAATTATGAATTATTGAGTGATCGTTCATTTTAATGAAAGCGATAAAGTCCAAATATTCAAAAAATTTAGGAATAATCAAATTATAAATAAAATATTCTAAAGTCACTACATGCAATAAAATTCCAAATTAACTAAACATTGTTCAAACAACAATAAAGTTTTCTTTTAATAAAACTAAAGAATTTTAAATAAATGGACTTTCTTTAATGCTTTCTTGAACTAGATGCTTTTCTTCTTTTCCACTTCATGATCTTCATCAGCAACCTTCTTGAATCATTAGATTCATCCATCTGCACTAAAGAATAAACATCGTTAGTGGACCCTAAGTTAAGAGCTCAGAATGACAAATCTCTTTCCACTTAGTTATAATAACAAATAAATCATATTTACCTTTCTTATTCTTCATAAATTCATCGATCATTTCATGCTTGGCCAATAGGATTTCATTCTCATAAAACCACTTATCATATATGTGTCCATACGTAGCATGGATGGCCTCCCATATATCATATATAGATTTAAGGCTATGTAGCATATTTTTGGTCTCTATATTCACTGATTTGAGTAAATAATATCTAGCCATATGATTTATTCTTAACCACTTGGCGTACTCAAACTAATCAATCACTGAACCATTCATTGGTTGTTCATCGATTGATGGTGTGTAACGACCCAAAATTACTGTTGAGGCTTAAGGGCCTTTATTAGTGTGCCAGGAGGGCACAATTGGAAGTTATGTGAATTAATGATGAAAATGCATGATTATGTGACAAGCGTTCTTATATGATTATTTGGATATATGTGATGCATGACTATGTGTATTAGTATGCATGTAGGCCCTAATTAGGTTATAAGGGCATATTCGTAATTTTGGCCTGTTGAGGCCATAAATGTAAATATCCGTGATAAAATGTTGAGACCACATTATTATGTGGATATATTTGTAGCTTGTGACTCGAGGCGATCCTAGCAAGCGGTTTAGCGGGAAAGTCACAGCGAGGATTTATATCTGGCTCGGGGTGAGCCTGGGGATATATCTGAGAATTTGGAGAATATATTGGAGACTATTTGATATTGAGAAATATAATTGGTGATTAGTTAGGTATCGGGAAGTAAGCGGTAAATATTAAAGACACTCGAGGAATTAACGGGAATTGGGAGTAATGACCAAAATGCCCCTAGAGTGACTTAAAGGTTTAGTTTTATTGGGAGGGCAAGGTGGTCATTTGGCTTACTAAAGGATAGGTTATATTCTGCTTTATGGCAGAATATAAAGCAGAAGGAAGTTGTAGATAGACTCAGAAGCTTAAGGAAAAGAAAAGAAGAAGGAAGGAAGGAAAGAAAAACAGAACACTTGGAGCTATCACTTTCTCTTTTTCGGTTGGGTCATTTCTTCACCATTCTTTGTGAGTTTTGGAGCTAGAATCCCAGAGTAAGCTCGGGTTGGAGCTTAGGGCTAAAGACCTTGGTGAAGCTAGAAGAGCTAGCAGGGATTAGCCACTTAATTGAGGTAAGTTTCAAGGTTTCCTGATGTGTTTTTCTGAGTTTTATTGAGATGGTTTCTAAGCTTGAGTTTTGGATGGAATAAAGGGATATAAGCTTGAGGAGTTGAAGGGCTTGAGGCTAGTTGGATGCTAGGTATAACTTAAGGTAGAAATTATCCATAGGAGGTAACAAATTCTGGCTTTGAAGTTCTAAGTTTCTAGTTGAATCTTTGAGTTCTTGGGTTCAATGTTTGTTTTCTTAGTTTGATGATGCATGTGGTTAAGTCTTGTGTTATTGGGTTGTATGGGATGAGATATAGGTGATGGTAGACTCAATTTGGTGTGTAGTTGAGGTTAGAAAGGGCTCCAAGGGGTTTTGGTTCGAGGAAAATCGAAGAAGGAAAAAACAGAGTGTTGCTGGTCTGTGACTAGCGCTGTAGCGCTAGGCTTGGGTTTCCTGATGCTTTTGGTTCTATTTGTAGCGCTATAGCGCTCTCTTTATAGCGTTGTAGCGCTACCCTGTTACCAGAAAGGGGTTTTTAGGTTATTTCTTAGGGTTTTTGCCCGGGGGCTCGGGGTTTGATTCCACCACCCCGTTTGGTGGAATTAGGGCTTCCCGAGGGCTCGGGATTGGTCCCGAGGGCTCGGGATTGTTCCTGAGGCTAGGTTTTGGATTTGAGGTTTGGTGATGATTCTGATCTATGGCTGTGACTAGGTGCGCGCTAAGGTTCAAACGGGATTGTGCTTGAGGATCAAATTGAACAAGCTAACGAAATCCAAAGGTAAGAAAACTGCACCCGGTTATGTGATTGTGATGGTACTAAGTGCTCCCTATATCTGTATGATGACATAGATGGTATTATGCCATGGGACATGTGATAAACGGCCTAAGGGTGCCATAATCAATATTTGCGCACAGGGCGCGGCTCGGCCACTGGTAGCTGAGGACAGCTTAACATTCACTGAGCTTAGTTTAAGCGGGCCGGAGTCAGTGGGATAAACAGAGGGTGCAGCCTAAGGGCGTTAACCCTGGTTATCATATGTGATTTGATTATTGATATGAAATGATGTGCTTAGTATGTTGAATACTTGATTAATGTGAGTATCTAGAATGTTGAGTATATGAGTATACTGTATGGGTTATCCGGTGATATGAAATGATGTGCTTAGTATGTTGAATACTTGATTAATGTGAGTATCTGGAATGTTGAGTTTATGAGTATACTGTATGGGTTATCCGGTTGATTGTTGATGATTATGCTCTGTGATTGTGTTTTCTTGCTGGGCCTTGGCTCACGGGTGCTACGTGGTGCAGGTAAAGGCAAGAACAAAGTGGACCAGGCCTGAGATGGAGAGCTTTGGTGCTGAATGTACATAGTCAGCTGATCGGCCGCCACGGGCGACGAGTGATACAGGACGGGGAGAACCTAAATGTCTATTTTCCCCATAGAGTGGCTAGTAGCAATACATTTGTTCTGAATTTTTGTAAATTGTCTTTCAAACGTTATTACTTTTGGGATCCCATGCACTAAAATATTATAATGTATGAAAGGTAACTTTTGTGGCCAAACTCTTTTAACCCTAGCTCAATTATAGTTTCAGTAACACGTTTTTAACTAAATGTCTTAATTAGCAATTCTCGCACATTTGTAAACACACAGTGTAACAGTCTTGGCTATCCAGGGCGTCACATGGTGTTTTAACAGCCTCCATCAAATTCTCTCTTAACAAAAATATATCAATATCATGTCTCCAAAATACTAAATTTTCATCATTAAGTTCAACCACTACATTGTAGTTGTTTTGAGACATTTTAACTGAAATAAAATAAAAAACAATAACATTATCATTTGAAAAAATATCAATGTTTTGGAAAGTAAACATGATGCATGAATGCAACAATTAAAACACATAAATTAACATTTACTTTTCCATGATAAAACTACCCAACAAATAAAGTGTTGCCTTAGGGTCGGTCAAGTTAAATTTAGATAACTTATAAGACAATCTTATCTTTATAATTTAAAACTTAAAATAACTCTTTATTTTCTCTTTTAAATATAAAGTACTGTTGGTTTGGTCAAGATGCAATTATCCACCGCAAAAGCTTAATTATATCTTTGTAAGTGTAACCCATTATTTCAGATTTCATGACTTAACTTAGAGAGTGCCAACTTAGAGTCAGTCAAACCTAAAATACATCACTTCCTCCTATCTTCGTAAGAAGCCAACCCTGGTATTGCTATGTATAGAAACCTTCCTTAGGGGGACGAAAACAAAGCCGCCTCGAGGCCCTATTCATATCTCATGGTGTTGTACTAATAATGGAGACCATAGGTCATATTGAGATGTTCACATTCTCCCACTTACTATTTTAGATTAAATGTGTTTTATTAAACTAATCAATTAATTACTAGTTTATTAATAACGCTATGAATGTAATTAATTACAAAAAACATAGTTATAAAAGAGTCTGTTTCTATAATTAATGTGATCTAAATAATTACCCATTACATTCATCTAACTTTACTAAAACACTTTTTACATAAAGTTGGTTATCTTAAAGGCCTATAAAAATAACTATTGTCTTTATTATGGTGTGAGTTACAAAGTTTTAACTAATTTAATACTTAGTAGTTTACATGCAATTGATTTCACAAAAAACAATTCATATAAACAAATAGGACAATCATAGATAATCATGTTTCTAAAAGATACATGCTTAATGAGAAACTGTGTGGGGTTTCATGAATGACATGTAATTAACTAATGAATGATCATGTTCTCAATCAAACATCAATGAACATTTATTTAAATAAATACAATAAATGATGAGTCAAGTACTAATGGGTATTTCTAAGATTTACAACCCTTTGAAAAAATTAGAAATAAAATTGCAGTCTAAGCCTATGTAGTTTTCAAGACTCTCCAAGAATGCTCCTCCTCTCCTTTAGGTTTTCTTGCTAATCTTTAGGAACTTTGTTTTGCCAAACTTATTAATTAGAAATAAATTTTCTAATTAATTTATTTAATTAAAACTAACTTATAGTTAAATAACCATTTTGTCATTTTTTAATTTAGTTGAATTATAATAATTAAATAATCAAATTCAAATAATTATTTAAACTTAAGACAAAAATATCTTAACCAACTAAAAGATATTTTATTTTCTAATAAAATAAAATAAGATTATTAAACTTTTAAATTCAAATAATTAAAAAATTAATTAAATAAAATATATTTTATAACAACTTAGAAATTAGGGTTTTGGGCACCAAAATGGTGCCATAGGGCCGGCGGCACAACGAGCCAAGGGCTCGGGTGAGTGGCAGGCTGGCGTGCAAGGGCTCGGCACGGGCCTGACCCACGCGGAGGCAGGTGGGTGTGCGCGCGCATGGGTGTTGGGTGCATGTTGGGAGCCATAGGGCTGCGCGCAGGGAGCCATGGGGCTGCAAGCTGGGAGCCGTGGGGTTGGGGTGCGTTTGGCGCACGCGGCAGCAGGTGGAGGCTCGAGCCTAAGCGTGTGCGAGGGCGAGCAAGGGCTCAGGCCGTGTGCCTCTTAGGTGCATGGCTCGGGTTCCTCCTCATTTTTGTGTACAGATTTTTTTTAGAAAAAATAAATTTACAAAAAACCTATGTCCTTTATGGCTTACACAAGATCTAGAAAAAAAAAAAAAAAATCCTAACCTAATAGCACCATATAATTAACGATCTATAATTCAACCATACATTCAAAAAACATATCCATCCATTCAATATACATATAACAAATGCAAGAAACCCACACAGTATTTAATATATATATATGTATAGACTGCTCTGGTACCAATTGTTGGTATTAAATGATCAAATCAAATGTACGCAACAGAATATATGGACACATAATAAATATTAATATCAGTCATGAGCATATACATATATAAATATTAAATCATATACAAATAGATCAGGGATTACTTCTTGTAGCCTATCAAGTGTCTTTGAATCTTTTTGTATAAATAAATGATCTTCCTATCTAATGTTCTGAGATCTCACACCCTGATCTTCCAGACCAATCCTCAAACACACAAGGATATGTGCGGGCACATATGATTCAAAATGTTGATTTATGTGACTCCCTAGATGTACTCAACACATGAGATCTAGAAAGTTTTGACAGAGAAAAGGTTTAGAATAATTTTCAAGTTTAGAGAAAAGTATCGCTTTAGAGAGAGAGTTTGATTATCCATCCTACTTCAGAATATCACGTATATCAGATTTATAAAAATATTTAATCTAATTAAATAATTTATATTTAACTATAATATAATTCAAAGTAAAACTGATTAGATATTTTCATTTAATTATCCATTTAAATCATATTTAAAAAGAATAATTAAATAACTTATTAAACAAATTTATTTGAAATTCAAAATTAAAATCCCAGGGATAAAATCCTTGATGCTATGCGCCACACACTGTACTGTACAGTGTGTGTTGCCCAGCCCTATTAGGGTTGGCCTAATTTTCTAATTTGTTTATTTAATCAACTTTTAAGACAAAATATTTATTTCAACATAAATGTCAGTTAATTCATAATTAACTTTATCTTAAAATATCAATTTTAAATTAAATAGATAAATATCATATTATAAATAAGATATTTATTATTTTCTTTCTTTATATTAATCCAAACAAGATTAATATTAATTTTAACCTATAGTTTTTCAAAATAAAAACTATATAGTTAAATAATTAATTAATTCAAAATTAATCAATTACCCATAATTATCAAATAATTATTTATTTGCCCTGGAAAATTAATTCCTTTGCAATTTAGTCATTTCTCTTAACAAATCTTTCTTTTGACATCATCACCCTTGACAGTGTAGGACAGAGGTGATCTGGGGACCGACCTATAATACGAAGCTCCAATAAACCAGATTATTAATTAACTCTTTAATCTATTAATCTTTTTTATTAATTCCATGATTACTCCACTATAAACATAGAATTACACTTTATGTATTTTTAGAATTATATATATAGAGTTTTCTCTAGTAGTCCATTGATATAATTAATATATGTAGTTCTATCCTTTATTATTGGTTCGTTAATTAAAGTTGGAAAAAATTACTGCTGTACCCTTCTAATTACTTCTTGATCCTTACGTACCATTAATTCACTAGCAAATAATTAATCTATAATCTAATTATAGATTTGAACTCAATAACTATTCAGTTCTAGAATCAACCCTTAAGAGAACCAATATTCAATCTGTTAGGAAAGCATGGACTCCATTATTGTAATTCATGTTCCCAGCCATCCATGATATTAAATCTCCAAAACAAAAGTCATTAGCCTCATTATTCTAAGAAACCTTGATGAGTGAATCAAAAGATCCAATAAACATAAGCAGGAGTTCATGAATACTTATGATTTAGAATGATCTACAAATAATCATTTATTATGACAAGAATTAAATATTTACGTCAAACGACAAGTTTATAAAGATAATTAATTCTCATCGGTCCTTTCATATATAATCTCTATTATATACAACACATTTACTAAGATGTATGTCCATATCAGTAATCCGAATCTAGATTACTTTCATATCGTATGCTTAGCAAACCGTACCCGTAACTATTCATTAAAGATTCCTTACTTTAATATGTTACTGATTATTTTATTCATTATATATGATCTTAATTCTCTCGTACTAATACAAGAACATATTCTCATGAATGAATAGGAAATTTTCTTGATATTATTATATAATTAATTCAAACAATAATTATAACATTCAAATATAATAAAATTGTACTTTTATTTAAAACCAATAAAATGTATTTACATGCTTTTAGGGTATTAATCCTAACAAAACCTGCTTAGAGCTGCTATTCGCCCAGTGAGGCTTTAGACATCGTTTATTTTGGTTAGCGACTTCATGTCAATTAAAGCCTTGATTTTCTTTGGATTAGCCTCTATGCCTCATGAATTGACAATGAACCCAATAAATTTTCCCAAGCCTACTCCAAACGGCCAGTTTAAAGGGTTAAATTTCATGTTGCAATGCTTCAAAATAGTTAAGAATTCTGCTAGATCTTGAACGTGCCCTCCATACTTTTTTGACTTGACCAACATATAATCGACATATACTTCCATGTTGTTTCCTATCTGATGCTTGAACATCATGTTGACTAGTCGCTGGTACATCGTGCTAGCGTTTTTGAGTTCGAAAGGCATTACCTTGTAACAATATAAGCCTATGTCGGTTTTGAAGTTGGTATGCTCATCATCGGGAGGGTGCATGTTAATCTGATTGTACCCTAAGTAGTCATCCATAAACGTAAAGACTTCATGCCCTGTAGTGGCATCATTGGGGTTGAGGTCTTCCCCTAAGTCCACGTGGGGCTCGTCACGCCCAAATGCTACTCGTGGAGGCACATCTCCAGGTGGAGGAACCTGCCGACTAGGGTGCAAAGGTGGAATTTGACTGCTCATGGTCCAGTGGTGATGTTTCCCCTTTATGGTTCCTGGCTTTGGCTTTTAGTAGTGATAGCCATTGATTCAGATAGATTGGTGAGTTGTGATTCTTTGATTTCATCTCTCAATGAAAGCAATAAAATGTTGAATAGCATTTTGGTTAGCGACACCGAGTCAAATTGAATAACAATAAATAATTTAAAGCGGTAAAATCAAGTAAAACGACACAAGGGATTTATAGTGATTCGACCCCAAGAAGGTCTCATACTCTAGATCAAGAAGAACAATGTTCAACTAAGCTTCCTAAGCCTGAGAAATGATACAATTCGATAGGAATTTTGTATGTAAAGTGCGCATAAGAAAATAATGACTATGAGAGATTTCTATTTATAGAGTCTCTTAATGGGCCACAGGGCATACAAAAGTGATCTAGGGCCTACACGTGTAGTATGAGAATGTTACAACTGATTACATATTTAAAAATAATACAAAATATACATTCAAATATCAGTTACATAAATATCTCGTAAAATCCGGAGCATTCTGATTGAATGGTTTGTACTTCGAGCAAGTCTCCATTCGAGCAACTTTATGAGGTGGTTGTGCATTCGAGCAAGCTACTATGTTCGACCAACATTCTTTGTGTAGTTTCAATTTCTGCAAGGCAAGCTTTCTTCATGCTGATGGAGCACACTCGAGCAACCCATTCATTTCGACTAGCTCTTGGAAGTTTTGATGCTTTTGAGTGACATGTGTCCTCTTCATATACCACATCATCATGTCCAATTTTGGGTTAAACAACATGTGTCAAGAAATTTTTTGTATATATAAATTTTAATTTATACTGATGGTAATTTGGTTATGAGAGGTTTATATAAATATGGGAAAAAATAATTGCACAAAATATGATAACAAACTGAGAAAAAACAAATAAATATGGAAGATCCATAAACTTAGAAAACTAATTACCATAAAAAGTTCCAAAAATTCATGCAAAAATATCGTCTCTCACCTCTGTATATTGTTCTTCTTATTCTGCAATGGTGGTTCACCAACCCCTCTCCCAATCACTGGATAACATTGACGTTCTTCTTCTTTTTCTATAGCGAGTAGATCTTGTTTTCTTTTCAGAGTTGATTTTTTGTTTGTTTTTTTTTTTTTATAGAAATGGTTAGCATTGTGTTCTTCTGCAATGGTCATATTTGATTTTGTTTTTAGATCTTTTTTTTTGTTAGTTCGGCAAACTAACCAGTTACTATGACAATCTGGTTTTGTTTTCATATTTGTGTTTCTTTTAGACCTAGCTGTAACTAGTTACCATCGCGATAATTTTCTTCTTCCTTCTTCTTCTTCAAGGTTATTTTCATATCTAATTATTTTGTTTAGATTTGAAATTTTTTCCAGATGTAGTAAAGTAACTAGTTACCTTCTTCATGATAGGGGTAACTAGTTACCACCTTCATCACCATCATCATCTTCTTAGATCTAGTTTTTTTTAACCATTTTTATTTTATTTCTAGACTTGACTCAGTAATCAGTTTCCATTTAGATGTTATTTTGATAGGGGTAGGGCTGAGCATCGATCGGTTTGATCGGTTTTTTACAAAATTAAAATCCAAAATTCAGTTTTCGGTTTGGATTGGTGCATTCCGAAAACTGACCCATCTCTAAAATTACTAAAAAACAACCGACCTTTATCGATGCTGGTTTGGTCGGTTTAAAAAACGACCCATCATAAATATTTTACTATTTTTTTTATGTGGAAATTAAATCCTGTACCCATTTTAAATTATTCATTTTAATTTTTACCCATCATTTTTAACTCTTATTTTAGTACCCAAATTTTCAATTAATGTACCCATTATACTCCTTCAATTACATGTTTTTTTTTCTCCTTAAACACACTATAATTAGAATGTATTTCTAATTTAACTATAATATGACACATATAATACATATTACAACAACACTTAGAATTATGTACTCAAATAAGAGTAATTTGGGAAATCTCATAATAATAATGAGTAAAATTCAACTAAATATATTTAGTGTCTAATTTTAATTAACTACCCCTAAAAATGTGTAGTTCCCAACTTTTCTCTTTTTTTATTGATAGAGTTCTGTATTCTCATTTATTAAGAAATGTGAAATTTTGCATTCAAATCACTATTAATTAAAAAGTTTTCTTAAAAAAATAAAAAATTAATAAAGAAAAATATAAGTGCTGGCAAGTTCTTCCTTTAATTTTAAAAAACAAACTAAATATGAGCAAATATAATTCATCCAATCCAAATTAATATTCACAAATCACAAATAAGTAAATAATCTCACCAATTCAAAAAATTTAATAGAAACAAACGAATTAGAATAAAAAACTCTATCTAAATCCAAGTAAGTAACTAATGACAAAACTCAATTCCTCAAAAAGATGTAAATCTGAAACTTAATCAAAAGAAAACAAACAAAACTGAAAACTTAATCAAAAGAAAAAAAAAATACATAAATCTATCATTTGCAATAATAAAAAAATAGAACACAAAAGAAATCAATATAAAAAAAATGAGATAAATGAAAAAAGAGATTTATACCTCTTTATGAAGCTGTCGAACCCGAAATGGACAATGCATGGGAGAGCCAGAGGAGGAGAGGCAAGGAGAGAATGCTGTCGGAGAGTGTTGAGTCTGCCGACTGTGAGTGTGAGAGTACGAGAGAGAGCGGGTTGTGCGCCGCCTTTGTCGACTGTCGCCTAATCGTGAGCCTCCATGAGACAAACTGAGCCACCACCGTGATCTTGCAAGCTGCCGTGAAGTGAGCTGGTGCCGTGAAGTGAGCTGGTAAGGCAATGAGAGGGAAGAGCCGAAGAAGAAACACAGAGTGGCTGTCTCAGACTCAGAGAGAGAAAGGGAATGGGATGATGATATAATCGGTGGTGGTGCCCTAGTCTTTGGAAATCTGAAGCCTTTTCAAAAATAATATTTTTATTTAATAACGTTAATAATTAATACTTATATAATATTATATGCGCATTGTTAATATCATAAATGTAAAGTAAAACTTAATGATTTGAGTATGTATTATTCTGTCAGTTTTGGTGTTAGAGGTCGGTACACCACCAATTATCATACTGACCGAACAACTTCGGTTTTCTCCTTTAGCGTTTTTTTGGTCTTCGGTTTAATTGATTTTGTTTTATTTGGTATTCAGAATGTCAGTGTACATAATTTTTTTCGATTTTTTAGATTTTTCTGCTCAACCCTAGATAGGGGTAACCGGTTTTTCAAATCTGACATCAACCCATTACCCATTACAATTACTTGTATGATATTTTTACAAAAATATATAAAAAAGAAAAAAAAATATTTTGTAAAATATGAATGATAAAAAATATTATATTATACCCTAAAAAATATTATAACTATATTAAAAATATTTAATATAAAAAATATTTAATATAAAAAATATTTTATAAAATATGTTTAATAAAATAAAATTAATCAAAATTACTAAAATATCCTCACAAAATTTCCAAAACTAGTTACTAAAATTTCATACAATAAAATATGGTATTAATACTAAATTATTACAAAAATATGAAAAAAATTCAGAAAATACCATAAAAAATGCATTATATTTAAAATGCCATATTTATCAAACTTTTGGAAAATTTCCCATATTCCATGTAAATTTCACTTGGTTATATTGAAAAATTTGTTCACTAAATTTGAGCCCAATATACTATTTTTTTTGTACCGATTTTAGAAATTTAATGTACAAGAGTATTATTGGAACAATGGTAATATTTTATTAAAATAAAATACACCAAATAAGTATATCTCTTTTTCAAAAAAATTGGCACCAAGAGAAGCAAGGGGAAAAAAAATTGGGGCTGCTAATACCGTCACTCTTCTTTAAAACAAAATAAAATTATTTTTGGAAAAAAGAAAAAGAAAAAGAAAAAAGAAGAAGACTTTATTGAATTAGAAATAAGAAATCACAGACTGTTCTCCTACAAGAAAGAAAGAAACCCAGTGGTTGAAATAAGGAGTTATGTAGGTGTGTGACTCGCCATGTTGCATTACTGCCGCTGCTCAAATATGCATCGTATTTTAAAATTATAAGGTTCACATTTAACAAAATTAACCGTATCTTTAGTATAGCATTATATATTTCTTTCAGTCTTCTGTTCTTTTTAAATGTAACATTCAAAACTTAGGCATGCTAAACATATATCATTAGAATTTACATAGGGGCATTTCATCGAACAGTTGGTCTTCATTACGATAACTTATACTTACATTTATAGAAAAGGCAGCCACATGGGGCTCCTCCCCTGCTAGAAAGAAACCAGCGGGCCTTGGTTGTTCCGCTAAACGCGGTTGGGAGTGTTTGTGGTGGCCATGGCTGCTTGCAAGACCCGGACAAGCAGCTTCTCTCGCAATTTTTCGGCCATTTCATCTTCTCAAACTCCTAGTCTTAAACATGGTCCTAATGGAACGACCTTCATCTCGTCCGGAATACCAGACCTTGATAGTATTCTTCTATTGCTTGCAAACTGTCCAATTTAAGCATTGAAGTTTTTTCTTGTAATTTTTTTTGCTATTAGATCTTATGCTTTATTTTTTTTTTCGATGTTCAGAGATTTTAGGTGGTGGGTTTCCTTTAGGAAGCCTAGTTATGGTGATGGAAGATGCAGAAGCACCTCATCATATGCTTTTATTGAGAAATTTTATGTCTCAAGGACTTGTCCACAACCAACCTCTTCTCTATGCTAGTCCCTCTAAAGACCCTAGAGGATTTCTGGGTACTTTACCTAGCCCAGGATCTTCCAAAGACAATATGTCTAGCAAGCGTGAGTCTGAACAGGTAAAGTCCTTTTCTTTTCTTAATTCAATTATATTTGGTTGTTATTTGGTGTGGGAACTAATAGTGTACTAGTTTTCTTGGGAAAACTTCAGGAGAAAGGATTGAGGATAGCTTGGCAGTACAAAAAGTATTTTGATGAAAATCAGCATAATTTAGATAGTGATAGGGGTGAGTATGATTTTAGTTGAATTATCTTGTCTCATTGGTGTTCAAAATCTATTGTCTAATGAGAACTGGGACATTAACTATATGCTTACACATAGCTCAACAATGAAGTATCATTTTGTGCAATATGATGATGCTACGATGTTATGGATTGTTCTTAGATAGTAAGCAAGAGTTTTGCAATGAATTTGACTTACGGAAACCCATGGAGAGACAATTTTTAAGTGGAAAGCAGATAGATTGTGTCAGCACTCAAGATGCACCGAATCTAGTTGCGCTTCAAGATCACTGTGCCACATTCTTATCTCAATTTTCAAGGTTTGTCATTTATGCTTTTCTGGCCGAAAATCAAAGTTATCTGATAGTAAACAAGTCTGGTCTTCCAAGTTATATTTATTTGACCTGCAGTTCCAAATTGGTGATCTATTGTATTATAGAGAAAATGTGCTGTGTGTTCTTTTTAAATGCAGGCTTAGTGAAACTTAAGGCCACTTCTGTGTGTGTAGCTTCCAAGAGGTTACACATGAGACTGCCTCCTTTTAAAATTCCTTCAAATATGTAATGTTACTTTAAGAAATCAAGATTGCTTGTGTGTGTGCTCTTTTAATATCATTCTTTGTTTCTTATTAGCTTTTAGAATTGTTTCCAGAAAGAGTGTGTGAGCATTATTATTTTAAGCTGAAAGAAAAGCAATTCATCTATGGCATAATGTGGGTATGACTGTGGTATCCCTGTTTTAGTTTGGAACATTAACATTTGACTTTTCTTTTTGATTTGCTCCATTCTAGAAACGATGGTAGTGTTCCCCTTGCGGGTCGCATTGCAGTTCAGTCATTTTGCGCTCCACAATGTGTATATTCCACCATGGTTAGTGGCAATTACAGTATTCTCTTTGGTTGTTTTTTCAGTATAGTGTTTCATTTTGCCTTAAATTTTTATCGAGTTTTTCAAAGTTATATAGATGCTCTCTCTGAATTCAAATATATTTTTTCTATTATTGTTAATGAAAGACAATTCTTGTTTAGGGTACCTTCTTGGTATCTTTAAGGCCCTCATTTTCTGTAGAAACATTTTGGCTGTTCAATTTTAGTAATTCTCAATGGAAAGTACTATAAATGCTAGTTCGTTAAACATTCTTACTGTTGGCATTCAGGAATGGGACATGCTTTCCTTTATTAGATCTTTAAAAGGGATGGTGCGGTCTTCAAATGCAGTTGCTGTCGTGACCTTTCCATCAACTCTTCTTTCATTATGTACCTCTAAACGGTTGCAGCACATGGCAGACACCTTGCTGTCTGTTAAGGCAATTCCAGGTCTATAGTCAGCTTTTACATCTGCTTTGCCCTCTTAATAGTTCTAAAAAATATCTCTTACATATATACTTGATTCAGATGAAGACAAGGAATTGGCAAAGCTTCTCACTGGTTACCAAGACATGGTTGGCCTGCTTAATGTGCACAAAGTAGCTCGTTTTAATACACAGGTACACTAAAATGTGCTTCATCATAAATTGAATATCTTATTAATCACTGTTTGAGCGTTTAATTAATATTCAGTGCTTTTAGTTCAATTGATCATGTGTTCATGGACATATGTAAAAGCACCAACCTGTTCACTTGGTTTTCTGTACTCTTTGGCTCTCAGCCTTCTTGATATAGTTATTAACAAGAAGCATCCTGTTACCTTAAAGTCTATTAGTTTGTTGTTAATGTCTCACTTAAGACATGTTTGTTAGAAATTGATTATCAAAATGGTAGTTTCAATAAACTGGTTAAATGGACTCTTAATTTCATTACACTAGTTATAGCCTCACTTGTCCGTTCACTTGATTTTGTGAGCAGGTTCCAGTGATTCTTGAGGCAACCACATTCTCGATAAAGTTGCAGAAGCGAAGGTATTTGGTTTTGGAATGTCTGAATCAAGCTCCTATTGATGGTTCGAGTGGGGCTTCATATGGCTCTTCTGGTAGTTGTTCTGGGTCCTCTAAGACTGGAAGTCTTGATTTCTAGGTTCTAGCTTAAACTAAGTCATCCAATTTATTACCTCATGATATCCTCAAGTGCTGCATTGTTCTTTAAGTTTATTTTGTTTCATAAATGGTTTATTTTTTAGAATATCATGGTGCGGTGGTAACGGTGCCCTGTGCTATAAAGTTTAGAACTACTTTTGGTGAACAGAAGTTGACAAAACAAAACAGGCTCATCATACACGTTACATATTTACATAATTGTCTTAAAAGGGTCTTTTTTTTCTTTCTCAAAATATGAACTCAATTGATTGACAAGTCATGGAAGATGGATGATCAAAGATACTGATTCAAACATCTAAGAAAGTGGATTTTTCAGGACGAATCAACTGATTATTGTTACTGTATGAAATTACAAGAAAGAAAGGAAAAAGGGAAATTGGATGGTCGCAGTCTTACATGGTAGAGTTCAATGTGTTTCCTATATCAATCACAAAGCGATATCTAACATCTCCTTTTGAAAGACGCTGTAGTGCAGTGTTAACATAGTTCATGGGAACAACCTCAATGTCTGGTGTTATATTGTGCTTGGCTGCAAAATCAATCATCTCTTGTGTTTCCTTCATTCCTCCAACGCAACTTCCAACCACAGCCTTTCTTCCTATAATGTACATCAATACACGAAACAAAAGAGTTATTTTGGCTCTTAAACATTGGTATTGTCCAATTAGTATAATGGGATTTATGTACTTACCAAATATCAAAGGCAAAATTGGCAACTCAAGTGCTTTGTCAGGAGCACCAACCATAACCAGCTTTCCATGAGACTTTAAAAGACCAATCAAAGGCAGAAGAGGATGGAAGGCAGAAACTGTATCAATGATGCCATCCATGGTGCTTGTAGCAGCCTTCACCAACAAAAAGTTAAAGCAACAAATAATTAAAAAGAACAGCTCATATATATGAGACAATATATTAATTGGGGATTACTAATTATCACCTATAAAACAAAATAGAATTCATAATCTCACACTCGTAAGAAGTAATCTTTATTCAATCCAATACTACACAAACATACATTAGTCTTAGTGTTAGGTTTACCCCTATCAAATCCATACTTTGTTTTCCATTTCAATGAACATATTCCATTTTGCGCACCAAACACATTATAAGGGGCAATCTCAAACATGTTTTTTTTTTCTATTTTGGAAAAAAAAAAATTCTGACACCCTGTATATACGAAAAAAATGTTTTCTTTGTCATAATGCTTGGTTTTTAAAATTCTCAACATTTTTGTCACTTTTAAACATAAAAAACTCTTCAGCATTTTTTGGTCGCTATTAAATATGAAGAATGGGGAAAAAATAGTAACTTTTAAATTAATAAACCACCGTAACGGAAATTTGTATAACTTTTCAGGCCAAAAATGTGTCAGAGATATATATTTAGAGAGAGAGAGAGAGACTGGACTACAGGAAAAAAAAATTGTGAAAAAGAGAAAAGGAGAAAAGGAAGAGAATTTCCTAAGATACCATAAAAGGGGATTATACTTATTTTCTCCTTAGATATTGTGTTTTGACAAATTATTTTTTGGATTTGTGTTTTGTAAAATGGTTTAAATAGGCTCCTAAACCTGATTTTGATAAAGAAAAAATTGAGTATAACAACACAGTTCTTAGGCAGAATGACTGTATTTTTGTTTTGAGTTGTTAGTTTGATGAATTATTTGTGATTTTAGTTCAAAAACTTTGATCAAAATCAGGTTTAGAGGTCTATTTGAACTATTTTAGAAAACACAGAGTCCAAAAAGTAATTTGTCAAAATACATAATCTAAACAGGTAATGATACAAAATATAGTCTAAAAATGTATAAATCCTAAAAAAAAGGTCTAAAATTGAAACTTTTATCTTTTCAAACTAGTTTGTTAAAATGGTTTATACTTTTTTAGACCCTGTGTTTTGACTTATTACCTGTTTAGATCCTGTGTTTTAACAAATTATTTTGTAGACCCTGTGTTTTGTAAAATGGTTCAAATAGGCCCCTAAACCTGATTTTGATGAACAAAAAATTGAATATAACAACACAGTTTTTAAACAAAATGACTGTATTTTTTCTGAGTTGTTAATTTGATGAATTATTTGTGATTTTAGTTAAAATTTTTTTGATCAAAATCGGATTTAGGGGATCTTTTTGAATTATTTTAGAAAATACAGAGTCCAAAAAATAATTTGTCAAAACACAGAATTCAAACAGGTAATGAGCCAAAACACAGCGCCAAAACACGGCGCCTAAAAAAAACATAAACCCTTGTTAAAATTATAAACACTCTAAAGTGAATCATGTTATTCTTTTCTAACTGTATAAGGCGACAACCACAAGCACTCTCAAAATACAGATATTAATTAAGAAAAAAGCTAGTAATTTGAAGATACGCACCTTGATCTGAGCCTGGTCACTGCTGACCAAAAATGAATCAGCACCAAAACGTTGAATAGCTTCGTCCTTCTTGTTAGGAGAGGTACTGATCACAGTGACCTTAGCTCCCATAGCCTTGGCAAATTTGACTGCCACGTGTCCTAGTCCACCTAGACCAACTATCCCAACATGTGCACCTGGTTTATCGAGTCCATAATATTTCAAAGGGCTATAGACTGTAATCCCAGCACAGAGGAGAGGAGCAGCGGCATCAAGGGCAATGCCGTTTGGGACTCGAACGAGGAAATGCTCATCGGCCACCATGAAATCAGAGTAGCCGCCGTGAGTGGTGGTTCCGTCGAAGTACTTGGCGCCACCGTAGGTGAGTACCATCTTGGGGCAGTAGTTCTCGAGGTCGTTGCTGCAATCCTCGCATGAACGACATGATCCCACCAAGCAACCCACGCCAACTTTGTCACCCCTTTTGAACTTCTCCACTTTGCTTCCCACCTCTGTTACTACTCCAACAATCTCATGCCTACGTTAAGTACAATTACACTATACTTGATCAGTTATATAAAGAATACCTATGAACTCTAGAATGTTAAATTTTGACATGTAATCATTAGTCATTCTCTAACAAGTCATGCATGTAAATTCATAACAAATTTATATAGAGAGTGTTTCAAATATTTGTAATTATTTAAATGAACTAAAATTCTACAAAACTGATTCGGAATTTATCCATTTATTATAATATTTGAAAAAAAATAATATTATTTAGCATTGCGACTAAAATACAAGTATTCTTTTATAATGTGATATTTTTTAAACAATTTTGAATGATGTCATAAATATTAGTCTAAAACTCCATTCAATTCAAGCAAAAACCAATCTATATTATTCTACATGCTCATCAAGTGAGGTTAATTTGATTCATTGATACCATTAATTAATAATTTTAAATATGATAATAATTAATTAATATGGGTGACTGGGTTTGGGTAAATGAAATATTTTTTAAGAAAAAATAATAAGTAGGAAAATTCTTGAGTAGTTGAATTTGTGATAAACAATATTTGTTACATTCTAAAATATGAACTTTTGGATCCTTTATAATAAATTAGTAAACAAATATATTCTTGAAAAAAAAAAGAAGAGAAATGAATACCCAGGTACGACAGGATAGGCGGAGATTCCCCAGTCATTCTTGACCATGTGCAGGTCCGTGTGGCATATTCCACAGTACAACACCTTAAATGTAACATCTTTTTCTCCATTTTCTCTGCAACCAACCACCACCCAATTATTACCACAAATTAACTCTTCACATAAAAACTATATAACAAATTTGGAAAATCATAATATTTCAATATAATTTGAAGTGTTACTGGTGTACTAATTTGTTAAACAAAATAAAATGTATGTATATTATTATACAATAATTAGACAAGATGTTTCATTTGAGCATATAACAACCATATAAGTTCACACTTTACCCTAAACTCATCAAAACTTAGCTATTTATGTATATCATTGTATAGTTTATAGAAACTGTTTTTCTTTTCACTTTTATCAGGGTACTATTTCTAAAATGCAATCTCAACACTAGTTTAATTTGACGTGTCAATGTACTCGTTCTCAAAAAAGAAAAGGAAACAAATCCCAAATCACTTATTTTCGTTTGAAAAGTATATGTATTTTTCAGTAAAATATATATGAGGCAGGAAAAAGAAAAAAGAGAAGTAAAACCTTCTGGAAAAATGGAAGGGTGAAAGAATGCCAGAAGTATCTCTTGCTGCCCATCCAAATGCCTTCTGTGCCATTTTTCTTTGTTCTGAAACTGAATGAGAGAGTGAGAGTAAAAATGAGACTCAAATAAGAAATGGTTGGCAGAGAGAGAACTTTATAACATCTGCTTTTGAGGTGAGATAGTAACTAAATTAATCTCCATAGTGGGAAGTGAACAGTATCTCATTAGGTAGTTCACAACAATAAATTTCATTAACTGCTATGGTTGTGAGATTCATGTTACTTATTTGAATGGGTCTGATCTGGCCACCAATTTTCTTCACCCTTGTCGGTGTCTGTGTTGGAGACCCTATCCTCTAGACTACACTTTTTGCAAACTAATAATTTTTAAATGTTAACCACCACGAGTACAAGTCTTTTTTATTTATTTTTGCTAAAGACCATGTCATGTTTGTATAATTTATATTACATCCCTATGTTTATTTATTTTATTTAAGATATATATATATATATATATAATACAATTTGTAGCTTTCTTATTTTACAATGAATAATTAAATCACATCTCATTCTACAATCCCTCTCCTAGGTGAGCTAGACTGCTAGAGCTTTTTTCATACTGTTAGACCAACTTTTTTTGAGCTGGCTATCGGGGCTCCTTAAAATAAAATAGTGAGAAAAGTTGCACTCCAACTACTTTCATTATGGAGAATAATGGGAGATTCTTCACATATGGCGAGTTCTTTTTTGCTTTTTAATTGTTGATACACATTTATTTTTGTTTTTTAATGGGGGTGGATTTTTTTATTCACTTCTCTTATGTGATAAAAATCACATTTACATACACATCAAGATTCTTCTTAGATATTTCATATATTATTTCATCAATATTATTTTTAACATAAATTCAATAATTATTATACGGTAACAAATGAGAAATATTTATAATATATATCTTACAAATTACCAGCTCTATCCATATGGTGTTGGAAAAAAAAAGACAAACTTCCCAAGTGCAGTAGAAACAATAAAGAAGCAATTTTCTTTTACTCGGTTTGGTAAAATCACCAAACCCACAAAAAAAGTTCCATTTCACTTCAAACTTCAATAATACACATGCAAATTCTCTCAATCTCTCTACCCAAAACCCAATACACCTTTTGTTTCTATTACTCTCACCACTCTACGGACTCTCTCTCACACTCTCTTCAAAACCCATTCTCACACTCTCTAAAAAAACCACTCTCTCACATACACCAACTACATATTTATAGAGTTGTAAAACTTGGGCACCAAGACAACTTGCCCATTAAGACACTCATTTCACACAAATTAGTAATTTTATGACTTGGCTGCACCATCATAACTCCAACTAAAATTGTCTTCCTAGCTGGTTTGTACAAATTTTGCTCATTTTGATCCTTCATAACTACCAAGTCACATTTCTTAATAGTCATTACTTCATCTTTTGCATAATAGTCACAACCTAGAGTGTCCAAGGCTCCTAGAGAGATTAAGCTCATCCTCAATTTAGAAACATGTCTAGCATCAGTCAATGTTCTCGCAACAACATCAAACATATTCACCTTCACAGTTCCTATTTCAAAAACTTTAGAGCTAGAATCATTAGCCATTTAAACAATACAACCATCATATGCATTATAAGTATCAAAACATTCCTTATATATGGGCACATGTGGAACGAAAACTAGAATCTAAAATCCAAGAGTTCGAAATTTTTTCATTAGTTATGACAGAAAGAACATCAATATCACTTTCAAAACCTGCACCAACAACATTAGTGGAATCTGTAGTGTCTTAGCATTCTTGATTTCTCATTTCCTCAAGATGCTTGGTCAATTCTTCACAATTACGCCTCTCATGTCCCTTTTTATGACAATAATAACATCCCGCTTATCTCCAAGAGTGTGATTGGTTGCAATTATCTCTTATGTCATTATACCTTCCTCTTGACTTCCTCATACCATGATTTAATTTTGACCTTGTCTCAAGAGCTTGATCACTATGAGGCAAACTGCTTGGTTGCTTAATACTCTCTGTCTCTTAAGGAGCAGTTGACACCTCATCCATAGTTTCCAACTAAAGGTGTGTAGTCACCAACATCTCATATGATTTTGGTAGTGAGGCCAACAAAATAATAGTTTTATCTTCTTCATCAATTTTGACCTCTCACTTAATAATTGAGTTATGCACTTATTAAGTCTATTTATATGATCCCTAACATCATCCCCTTTATTCATCTTTAGCTCATATAACAGTTTCTTCAAATATAACCTATTTGTTAGGCATTTAGACATATAAAGTTTCTCTAACTTTTTCCTTAAACTCAGAAGGACATGTTTCATTCAATACAAACTTTAACTCAGCAGCCAAACTTAAGTGAATAGTGCTTACCGCTTTTTCCTGCAACTCTTTCCAATCTTCATCATCCATACTCTCAAGCTTATTTCCCTGCAGTGCCTTCATGAGCCCTTGTTGTACCAAAACATCTTTCATTGTGCTCTGCAATATACTGAAATTGTTCTTTCCATCAAAAAGCTCACTCTCAAATTTTCTGGAAGACATCATCTTTGACATATTTAGTGAAGATCTGAACCTTGGCTCTGGTACCACTTGTTGGGGGAAAAAAAAACTTCCCAAGCGCAACAGAAACAATAAAGAATCAATTTTTTTTTACTTGGTTTGGTAAAATCACCAAACCCACAAAGAGAGATCTATTTCACTTCAAACTTCAATATTATACACTCAAACTCTCTCAATCTCTCCACCCAATACACCCTTTGTTGGGGATATGGCTATATACCAACTTTGAATGTTACAATTCAAATGAACAAACCCAAGATAATCTAGTCTACAATAGAGGAATAATGTAATGCCCCAGATTTCCTAATTATGGTTCATGGCTGGATTAGTAGGCCGGGAGGGCCATAACCGTTTAATTATGCCATTAAATGTGTTTATGCATGTTTATGAGAATTATATTATAATATGATGTTAAATGCGTGCATGTGAGTCCACATTTGTGTACAGGGGTATTTTGGTAATTTGGCCCGTTGAGGGTATAATTGTATATTTGTATGTGCGATAATGATATATTATGAGACCACATTATAATGTGGATTGGTTCGAGTATTTCGATATGAGACGATCTTTAAACATGATTTATCGGTTTGGTCATGACAGGTTTGAGAGCGGGGCTCGGGGTGAGTCTCGGGGTGACATTTATGGTTATAGCGTTACCGGGGATTTTAGGGTAACAGGATGTGAATTATTGGTGTTTGAGGATATTGAGGTTAGCGGTAATTGGGAAGCGTTAATTATAATTAACGGGTTTAGCGGAATGTACCAATTTTGCCCTTGAGTTGGTTTAAAAGGCTTAGGATGACACAAGGGTATTTTGGTCTTTTTGGGAGGATATATGTGACTTAAGTGGCTTAGAAAGCTGTAGAATAAACAGAGTAAAAACAGGGGTTTGCCTTCTTCTCTTCCCGTACCTTATCCTAGCTTCATCTTCTCCATTGCCTTCTTTGAGAGTTTTGAGTTCTAGGTGGGATATCAAGCTAAGGAACTTCAAGGCTGAGTTAGTAGACTTGGTTCTGCTTGTGTGGGAAGTTCAAAACAGGTTTTAAGGTAAGTTTTGGTCATTGAACTCAAGTTATGCTCTGTTTTCGTTTAAGTTTTTGGTTCATGGTTTTTGATGTGGGGAGTGAGGATTAAAGGGAGTTTTTATGTTGTTTTGAATGGGGTTTGATGAGGGTGAGCTATGGGTGTTATTTGGGGGTTTAATTGTGTGTTTGGAAGAGGTTTAGAGAGGGTTTGAAGGGCTGGTTTGAGAGGAAAGAGCTCAGGGAAAAAGACTGGTTCGTGTGGCCGACTTAGCCATTCTGGGCTAAGCGCCACGGCGCAGTAGGGGAGCGCTGCGGCCCTTGGCGTCTGGCAGATGGGGAGGCTCTCTGTTTGGAGGCACGCCGCGGTGCAGCAGAGGGGGGCCGCGGCCCTTAAGGCCAATTTTGCTAAAATGTGGTTTTTAGCTTAGGGATTCAAACCATAGGCCTCGGGGTTGAACCTAGTACCCGGTTGGGTAGTGTTTGAGGTCTCGGGGGCTGGGATTTGGTTTGGGAACCCTCAGTTATCATTTTTATTGATAAATTCTATAATTTGGTTATGACCAGGTGACCGTCAAGGATTTTAAAGGTTGATCGTTCTCAGGGGTCGTTCATATAATATTCTCACTCGAACCAGAGGTAAGAAAATAGTGTATGAATACAGTTGCACCCTGTATAAGTATATGACATGCATGGTTTGATATTGAGGCATGTTGGTTGATTTATGTGGACGTGGATTGCATGTTAAATGCTAGAGAACGCTGGTTTCCTGTTTGGGACACTGACTAGTCAGGGACCGACTCTAAAGTCGATGATCACGCATTGAATGGCTCTATGGCATCAATGCGAGACCGACCCTAAGGTCGAAGAACTTATAAGCGCTTGCCTGGTCTACGACCAGATGACTATAGCCAAGGTATATGACCCCGGTGACCATTTGTCACATGGCTAAGGGACGTTGTCCATAGTTTCGACTCTAGAGTCCTGGGGAAGGTTATGTTGGTGACTAATCACCTTGCACCTGTCCTAATCAAACTTAAGAAAGGGTTACTTATCAGTTAAACCCCGGTGACCCCATCGTCACATGGCTAGAAGGAGCGATGCTCATTATTGTGACTTTTGACTATTGTCACCTATTTGCTTGGACTGATAGTCCTGAATGGTTACTGTGATCGTTGTTGATATTATATCATGTTTTATTGTGTTTTCTTGCTAGGCCTTGGCTCATGGGTGCTATGTGGTGCAGATAAAGGGAAGGAAAAACTTGGCCAGCCATGAGTGGAGAGCTTGGGCGATGTGATGTACATACAGGGCCGCTTGACTGCCACGGTCAGGGAGTTCTCAGAGGGACTAGGGGTTTACCCTATTTTTGCCGCTTAGGCCGGCGGGGATTGTATATTTGGAACTGTAGCAACTCTTTTGTAATACAAACTACTTGTAAACATTTTAAAAGGCTCATGAGCAGTTTATTTACTTAATGAAATGTACCCTTTCCTTTTTATTGGTTTTCACCTTAACCTATTAATAGTACCTAGATCACGTTTTTAACCAAAGGACTCGGGTAACGAGTCAAATTTCTGGTTCACTGTTCACCGTAACTGTTCTGGGGTAACCAGGGCGTTTCAACTTGGTATCAGAGCAATGCCAAGGTTAGGGTTCCTGTAGACTGGCTGGGTATGTACACACATCACCGAAGACAAGCTTGACTCACGGTTTGGTAACTACTTATGTGGTTATATGTATAATTGTTTAAATGTGATATATATGCTTTACCTGTGTGCATGAGATACTGTGTTGAGCCTGTGCCCTGAAATATCATATCTTCAGCGAATGTGTACTGATTAGTACTGAGATTGCTGGCATCTGCTTATTAGTATGGTTGTTTATGGGTTATCATGTAATACATGCTGAGTGCTGAATGCCATGAACATGTATCTGATTGTGAATATTTAATGACTATGGAATGTGATTATTATCTGTTTGTTCTTGGACCGTAAGGCGGCAAGAGGTTTAGTTATTACTACCTAACTGGCCGTGTTGATTGTTGTTTCAGTAAGGTATCAGTGACAGAATGAACCCAGAACAGACAGGCACCTCAGCTGGCTAGAATTGTAACGACCCAAATTCACTAATAAGGCTTAAGGGCCTTGATTAGTGTGCCATGAGGGCATGATGGGAATTATGTGTGATTATTATGACTTAAGCATGTTATATGATTACTTGAGTACTTGAGATGCATGACTATGTGTGTGAGTGTGCATATAGGCCCAGATTAGGTTAGAAGGGCATAATCGTAATTTTAGCCATTATGGGCATAACTGCTTTGATATATGTGATAATTGTTGAGACCACATTATTATGTGGATATATCTGTAATCTATGACTCGAGACGATCCTAGTGAGCAAAGTAGCGTGAAAGTCATAGCGGGGATTTATACCCGGATCGGGGTGAGCTCAGGGGTGAAAATGGGAATTTAGTGGATAAGCTGGAGATTATTGTAACATTGAGGAAGGCTATTGGTGATTAGTAAGGTATTGGGAACTAAGCGGGAAATAATAGAGACATTCGAGGAAGTAGCGGAAATTAGGCAAAATGACTAGAATACCCTTAAGAGGACTAAAGGGTTAGAGTTAGCTGTGAGGGCATAAAGGTCATTTGACTTTTAAGGAAGGGTATTGCTGAGGTTTTAAGATAGTGGGATTTATAGGATATCAAAAGGGTCTGAAAAAGAAGGAAAAAGAAGGAGGGAAAACAGAGAGAGTTTCTTGAGTCGGTTTACACTTTCCTTCACCTATTTCTGGAGAATTTCTGGAGTAAAGCCTAGAGGAGAGCTGGGATAACCAAACATCAAGAACCTTGATCTAAGACTAAGGAGTTGACAGAGGTTTAACAGGGTTTCACCAATACTTGAGGGAATTCAAGCTTAGGGCTGAGGAGCAGCAAGCCAAGGGAGCCTAGGGTTAGCTTGTGGGCGAAATTATATCAAAGGTAAGCGCTAGGGCTCGAGAGGGATCGTGCTCAAGGTGTCGTGACATCGAAAACTAGTGAATTGAAAGGTAAGAACACTGCACCCGAATGTATGATTGTGATGGGACTAAGTGCTCCCGAGAATTGTTTTGTGTCATCGTTGGTATTATGCCAAGGGACACGTATAAGCGGTCTAAGGGTACCGTTCATGAATTTAGCGCATGGGACGCGAATTGGCCACTGGGAGCCAGAAATGAAAGGATAACAAAGGGAGCAGCTTGTGAGCGCTAGCTCTGGTTATCATCTGTGCATTATGTTATATGAGCTGATATGCTTTGTAAATGAAATACTTGATTACTGATATGCTTTGTATATGAAATACTTGATTACTGATATGCTTTGTATATGAAATACTTGATTGTTGCTATGCTTGAAGGTTATGAGATGACATATGTGAGATTGACCTGACAGCTAAATGTGCATGCTCTATTATTGATGTATGTTCTTGCTGGGCCTTGGCTCACGGGTGCTACGTGGTGCAGGTAAAGGCAAGGGCAAGTTGGACCAAGCCTGAGGTGGAGAGCTCCGAGGTGAAATGTACATAACCAGCCGTTCGATCACCATGATCGAGGAGTGTGTCAGGACAGAGATCATCTAACCGCTCATTTTGCCTTAGCATGGCTGTTAATGTATTTAAACTTTGTAACTTTTGTAAAAGGCTTCTAAACTGTCATTTTTGGGATCCCATGTACATAAACAATGTTTAGTATTGAAAATGTATCTTTTGAGACAAAAATGCTTTTAACCCTAGTACCTCTACTATCTGAGTAACACGTTTTTACTTAAATGACTTGATTAGCGAGTCTGACACTTTATAAACACACAGTGTAGCGGTCTTGGCTATCCAGGGCGTTACAACTTGGTATCAGAGCGTCCTAGGTTTATGGGTCCTGAAGACTGGCTGGGTATGTACATTCGCTGCGGGAGACAAGCTCAACTCAGGGTTTGGTAACTGAATATGCGTGATTATGTGTTTAAATGATTTGAGTGAGATATGAATGTTGATATCTGTTTGTTGAATAGGGAGCATGAGATTCTGATAGGGCCTGGCCCTTGACTATTGCATGATGTTATTGAGGCGTGCTTATTAGCATTGCTGTGCATGTGGATGAATGTCTGGATAAATTGCTGTATTTGATTGTTTGTGAATGATTGGAGTTCCAGAGATGGATTATGAGAGAATTATTACCCTATCATCATAGCCTAATTGCCGAGTCGTTGATTGCAGATTGACTTGAATAGATATGCGTTCAAGGAAATCTACACGACAAGCTGGCAGGTCTGGGCTTAGAGAGGATGATCAGGGCCCAACCCCTCCGCCAGTCCCTGAGAACTGGCAGCAGTTAATGGCAGAAATGCAAGCTAGGCTTCAGAGCCAAGATGAACTGATCAGAATTCTGCAGCAGGCTCCATCTGGGAGTGTTGCCCCTGCTGGGCCACCGGCATTGGTACCTGTGGTACAGCCTGTCGATGTTGGCAACAAAGTGGAACCGTTGTATGAGCGGTTCAGGAAACAGCAGCCCCCGATTTTTGAGGGTGGACCTGATCCACTAAAAGCTGAGCAGTGGATGACCTTGATCACCACTATACTTGATTATATGAAAGTAGAGGGACATGATAGGGTGGCCTGTGCCACTTATATGTTGAGAGAGGATGCCCTAATCTGGTGGGAGGTGGCGTCACAGACTAGAAATGTTGCTGCAATGACATGGGAGGAGTTTAAATATTTGTTCAATCAGAAGTACTATAATGTTGCCGTCAGGGCAGCAAAGGTGAATGAATTTGTGGGATTGGTTCAGGGCAGTATGACTGTTACGGAATATGCCCTTAAGTTTGACAGACTTGCAAAGTTTGCACCAGATCTTGTTCCTACCGATGCGACCAGGTTAGACAGATTTGTTAGAGGGCTAAATGTCATGATAGCCCGAGATGTAAGGATTACTACGGTTCCTGGAGTGACCACCTATGCCCAGGCTGTGGAGAGGGCTTTGACTGCAGAGGAAGCAGAGAATAGGATATGGAGGGATAGTGCAGCAAGAAGGGAGGGCCGTAGGCCAGTGCCTCCATATTCGGGTTCTAGTAGAGGTGGAGGTGTCAGTGATTTGAAGAGAAAGGCTCCTGATGCCCCAATTGCTCCTAGGTTTGATAGAGGAGGTCGGGGTACTCAGGGTGGCCGTCGGGGAGGCGGTGATTCATGGAGGACCTACCCAGAATGCCCGAGGTGCAGGAGACGTCATCTGGGCGAGTGTCAGGCTAAGGCCTGTTATGTATGCGGGGTGGTGGGACACCTCAGGAAAGATTGCCCAACAGTGAAGAAGGGCGAAGCAGGAAAAGTGGACAGCTTGACTCCAGCTCGAGTGTTCACTTTGACGCAGGCAGAGGCCGAGGCTAGTCCCTCGGTAGTGACAGGTCAGCTTTCTAGTGCTGGCACTTCTTTTACTGTTTTGATTGATTCTGGTGCTACGCATTCATTTGTATCTGATAGGGTGATTGATAGATTGTGTAGACCTAGTGAGTTTAGTGCCTCAGGGTTTGGGACTATTTTGCCTACGGGAGAGCTGGTAGTGTCTAGGAGATGGGTTAGGGCACTGCCAGTGTTATTTGATGGTAGAGAGTTGTCAGTGGACTTGATTGAGTTGGGTATGGAGGACTTTGACATGATTTTAGGTATGGATTGGCTGGTTAGATATGGAGCTACCATTGACTGTAGGAAGAAAATGGTGACTTTCGAGCCAGAGGGTGAGGATCCCTTCGTTTTTGTGGGAGCGGTGCATGGACCCCGTGTACCCAGGATATCTGCATTGAGAGCCAGAGATTTGCTACAGGGTGGATGTATAGGCTTTTTGGCTGGTGTGGTGGATACCACCAAAGTTTCACCAGTTGGACCGGAGGAGACCAGACTAGTTTGTGAGTTCTTGGATGTGTTCCCTGAGGATTTGCCTGGGTTGCCGCCGCGTAGGGAGATTGAGTTTGTTATTGAGTTGGCACCGGGGACAGAGCCAGTGTCGAGAGCACCATACAGGATGGCACCAGCAGAACTGAAAGAGTTAAAGATACAACTGCAGGAACTTCTGGATATAGGGTTCATCAGACCTAGCTATTCGCCATGGGGTGCACCAGTTTTGTTTGTTAAGAAGAAGGACGGGACTCTGAGAATGTGTATTGACTATCGGGAATTGAACAAGTTAACTATTAAGAATAAGTATCCCCTACCGAGGATTGATGACTTGTTCGATCAGCTGCAGGGTAAGACGGTGTTCTCAAAGATAGATCTTCGATCTGGTTATCACCAGCTGAGGATCAAGGATGAGGACATACCTAAGACGGCCTTTCGGACGTGGTATGGGCACTATGAGTTCTTGGTCATGTCTTTTGGTTTGACCAATGCCCCAGCAGCTTTTATGGACTTAATGAACAGGGTATTCAAGGATTTTCTGGATCAGTTTGTTATAGTTTTCATCGATGACATCCTGGTGTATTCCAGTTCAGAGGCGGAACACGAGTTTCATCTTCGATTGGTTCTTCAGAGGTTGAGGGAGCATCAGTTGTATGCTAAGTTTAAGAAGTGCGAGTTTTGGTTACCTGAAGTGACATTCCTTGGACACATTGTAGGTGCGGATGGGATTAAAGTGGATCCGTCTAAAATAGAAGCAGTTAGAGATTGGCCGAGGCCAAGGAACGCCTCAGAAGTGCGGAGTTTTCTTGGCTTGGCAGGCTACTACAGGCGGTTTGTAGAGGGCTTCTCGAAGATAGCAGCTCCGATGACAGAATTGACAAGAAAGAATTTAAAGTTCATTTGGTCAGACAAGTGTGAGGGCAGTTTCTAGGAGTTGAAGCGACGACTTATTACAGCGCCAGTGTTGAGTTTGCCTTTAGGGGAAGGGAAGTTTGTTGTTTATTGTGATGCATCGAGGTTGGGCTTAGGCTGCGTGCTGATGCAGAATGAGAAAGTGATAGCTTATGCATCGCGACAGCTGAAGGAGTATGAGCAGCGGTATCCTACTCATGATTTGGAGCTGGCAGCGGTGGTCTTTGCACTGAAGATTTGGCGGCATTATCTTTATGGGGAGAAGTGTGAGGTATACACTGACCATAAGAGCCTGAAGTATTTCTTTACACAGAAGGACCTGAACATGAGACAGAGACGTTGGCTAGAGTTGGTAAAGGACTATGATTGTGATATTCTTTATCATCCGGGGAAAGCCAATGTAGTGGCTGATGCATTGAGCCGCCGAGGTCCAGGTCAGTTGTATAGCTCAGTTCAGATCTCAAGGGAGTTAGCTGATGAGATGGTTAGAGCAGGGATAGAATTGGTTGTGGGCCGATTGGCTAATATTACTCTACAGTCAACCCTGCTAGAACGGATCAGAGAGGGGCAGTTGACAGACGCTCAGTTACAGAGAGTTAGAGAGGATGTTCTAGCAGGAATAGCTAAGGACTATTCTGTTTCTGAGGTTGGTTTACTCCGGTATCAGGGACGAATTTGGGTTCCAGCTGATGAGGGGATCAGACGAGAGATATTGGATGAGGCTCATACGACGCCGTACTCGCTTCATCCGGGTACCACGAAGATGTATCAGGATCTACGAACTTTGTATTGGTGGCCCGGGATGAAGAGGGATGTAGTAGAGTACGTTGCCAGATGCTTAACCTGTCAACAGGTGAAAGCTGAGCATCAGCGACCGGCAGGGTTGCTTCAGCCTTTGGGTATTCCTGAGTGGAAATGGGAAGATATTACTATGGATTTTGTAGGAGGTCTACCCAGGACGGTAGGGTTTCATGACTCAATATGGGTGATAGTGGATAGATATACCAAGTCAGCCCATTTCCTTTCAGTGAGGTCAACTTATACTGTGGATCAATACGCTGAGTTGTACGTGAAAGAGATCGTACGTCTCCATGGGGTTCCTAAGTCGATTGTGTCAGACCGAGATCCTATTTTCACTTCCAAGTTTTGGGGAGGTCTGCAGGAAGCTTTGGGGACTCAGTTGAAGTTTAGTACAGCTTTTCATCCTCAGACTGATGGACAGTCTGAGAGGACGATTCAGGTATTGGAGGATATGCTCAGAGCCTGTGTGATTGATTTTGAGGGTTCATGGAGTAAGTACCTTCCGTTGATTGAGTTCTCATACAATAATAGTTATCAGTCAACAATTGGAGTGGCTCCCTACGAGATGTTATATGGGAGGAAATGCAGATCACCCATTCATTGGGATGAGATGGGTGAGAGGAGATACTTGGGGCCAGATATGGTTCAGAGGACAGGTGAGGCTATAGAGAAAATCCGGGCTAGGATGCTCGCATCTCAGAGTAGGCAGAAAAGCTACGCTGATCCTAGGCGTAGAGACGTGGAGTTTCAGGTTGGTGATCACGTCTTTCTTCGAGTTTCACCTCTGCGAGGGGTGAGGAGGTTTGGTAAGAAGGGCAAGCTAAGCCCTAGGTTCATTGGACCATTCGAGATCCTGGAAAGGATTGGTCAGGTGGCTTACAGATTAGCTTTGCCGCCATCATTGTCTGGAGTTCATGACGTGTTCCATGTCTCCATGCTTCGGAAGTATGTCTCAGATGTGACTCATGTGTTGAGGCATGAAGATTTGGAGTTACAGGCAGATTTGGCTTATGATGAGAGACCAGTTCAAATCTTAGACCGGAAAGACAAAGTATTGCGGAATAAGACGATCCCTTTGGTTAAAATACTATGGAGGAATGCTAAGGTCGAGGAGGCGACCTGGGAGCTTGAGACAGCTATGCAGGATCAGTATCCGGAGTTGTTCAGGTAAATTTCGAGGACGAAATTCTTATTAGGAGGGGATAGTTGTAACGACCCAAATTCACTAATAAGGCTTAAGGGCCTTGATTAGTGTGCCAGGAGGGCATGATGGGAATTATGTGTGATTATTATGACTTAAGCATGTTATATGATTACTTGAGTACTTGAGATGCATGACTATGTGTGTGAGTGTGCATATAGGCCCAGATTAGGTTAGAAGGGCATAATCGTAATTTTAGCCATTATGGGCATAACTGCTTTGATATATGTGATAATTGTTGAGACCACATTATTATGTGGATATATCTGTAATCTATGACTCGAGACGATCCTAGTGAGCAAAGTAGCGTGAAAGTCATAGCGGGGATTTATACCCGGCTCGGGGTGAGCTCAGGGGTGAAAATGGGAATTTAGTGGATAAGCTGGAGATTATTGTAACATTGAGGAAGGCTATTGGTGATTAGTAAGGTATTGGGAACTAAGCGGGAAATAATAGAGACATTCGAGGAAGTAGCGGAAATTAGGCAAAATGACTAGAATACCCTTAAGAGGACTAAAGGGTTAGAGTTAGCTGTGAGGGCATAAAGGTCATTTGACTTTTAAGGAAGGGTATTGCTGAGGTTTTAAGATAGTGGGATTTATAGGATATCAAAAGGGTCTGAAAAAGAAGGAAAAAGAAGGAGGGAAAACAGAGAGAGTTTCTTGAGTCGGTTTACACTTTCCTTCACCTATTTCTGGAGAATTTCTGGAGTAAAGCCTAGAGGAGAGCTGGGATAACCAAACATCAAGAACCTTGATCTAAGACTAAGGAGTTGACAGAGGTTTAACAGGGTTTCACCAATACTTGAGGGAATTCAAGCTTAGGGCTGAGGAGCAGCAAGCCAAGGGAGCCTAGGGTTAGCTTGTGGGCGAAATTATATCAAAGGTAAGCGCTAGGGCTCGAGAGGGATCGTGCTCAAGGTGTCGTGACATCGAAAACTAGTGAATTGAAAGGTAAGAACACTGCACCCGAATGTATGATTGTGATGGGACTAAGTGCTCCCGAGAATTGTTTTGTGTCATCGTTGGTATTATGCCAAGGGACACGTATAAGCGGTCTAAGGGTACCGTTCATGAATTTAGCGCATGGGACGCGAATTGGCCACTGGGAGCCAGAAATGAAAGGATAACAAAGGGAGCAGCTTGTGAGCGCTAGCTCTGGTTATCATCTGTGCATTATGTTATATGAGCTGATATGCTTTGTAAATGAAATACTTGATTACTGATATGCTTTGTATATGAAATACTTGATTACTGATATGCTTTGTATATGAAATACTTGATTGTTGCTATGCTTGAAGGTTATGAGATGACATATGTGAGATTGACCTGACAGCTAAATGTGCATGCTCTATTATTGATGTATGTTCTTGCTGGGCCTTGGCTCACGGGTGCTACGTGGTGCAGGTAAAGGCAAGGGCAAGTTGGACCAAGCCTGAGGTGGAGAGCTCCGAGGTGAAATGTACATAACCAGCCGTTCGATCACCATGATCAGGGAGTGTGTCAGGACAGAGATCACCTAACCGCTCATTTTGCCTTAGCATGGCTGTTAATGTATTTAAACTTTGTAACTTTTGTAAAAGGCTTCTAAACTGTCATTTTTGGGATCCCATGTACATAAACAATGTTTAGTATTGAAAATGTATCTTTTGAGACAAAAATGCTTTTAACCCTAGTACCTCTACTATCTGAGTAACACGTTTTTACTTAAATGACTTGATTAGCGAGTCTGGCACTTTATCAACACACAGTGTAGCGGTCTTGGCTATCCAGGGCGTTACAAGAATGGTCAGGGTCAGAATAATGACAATAGTCAGGGTCAAGTGAATGACCAATCTCAGGTTCCACAGCCAGCACCTGCAACCTGGCAGCAGATGTTTAGTGATTTGCAGGCTATAGTGATAAAATAGGGAGAGGAGCTTCGTCTCCTAGGATAGCAGCAAGTGCCTGTGGTGGCCAGTGTTGCAGAGGCACCTTCTGTGCCGGTGCCAGTTATTGGGCCACTGCCTGGGGTTGAAAACAGATTGGAACCTCTTTATGAGCGGTTCAGGAAACAGCAACCTCCTGTGTTTGAAGGCAGTGCTGATCCCACCAAAGCTGAACAATGGATGAGCATGATTACCACTGTTCTTGACTTTATGAAGGTAGTTGGTACTGAGAGGGTGGCCTGTGCGGCCTATATGTTTCGGGAAGATGCCCGGATTTGGTGGGAAGTGGTTGGTCAGACCAAGGATGTTAATCTCCTGAGCTGGGAGGAATTTTAGACCTTGTTCAATGAAAAGTACTATAATGACGCTATTAGAGCGGCGAAGGCTGATGAATTTATGAGGCTACTTCAGGGAAACTTATCAGTAACCGAGTATGCCTTAAGGTTTGACCGTTTGGCAAAGTTTGCCAAGGAGTTGGTGCCCACTGATGGGACCAGGAGAGAGCGTTTCTTACAGGGGCTACAGCCCAGGTTAGCCTGAGATGTGCGTATCACCACTGTGGCAGGAGTGACTACTTATGCACAGGTGGTGGAGAAGGCACTTACAGCTGAAACTGCAAAGATTAAGATCTGGCGTGAAAATGCAGCCAGAAGGGATTTCAGGAGGCCAGGTCCTCCATTTGTGGGTTCTGGTAGGGGTGTTGGCCCCAGTGATCAGAAGAGGAAGGTTCCTGATACCTTCCCAGTTCCAGGTCCTGACAGGAGACCTCGTGGTGTTACAATAGGTCGTCCTGGGGGCAGTGAAGCCTGGAAGTCCTATCCCGAGTGTCCTAGATGCAAGAGGCATCACTTGGGAGAGTGTAAAGCAAGGGCCTGCTTCTCTTGTGGAGCAGTGGGTCATCTCAAGAAGGATTTCCCTAAGGCAAGAAAGGAAGAGCCCAGGAAGGCAGACAGCTCGGCCCCAGCGCGAGTGTTTGCATTGACTCAGGCAGAAGCTGAGGCTTCCCCCTTAGTTGTTACAGGTCAGCTTCTTAGTGCAGGAACTGCTTATAATGTATTAATTGACTCTGGGGCTACACATTCCTTTGTTGCTAGTAGCGTTATTGATAGATTGTGTAGACCTTGTGATTTCTATGCTGTGGGGTTTGGTACTTTGTTACCCACTGGGGAGCTGGTTGTATCCAGGAGGTGGGTCAGATCTTTTCCAGTGATAGTAGAGGGCAGAGAGTTGTCAGTGGATCTTATAGAGTTGGTTATGACTGACTTCGATATGATACTGGGTATGGACTGGTTAGCCAAGTATGGGGCAACCATTGACTGCAGAAGGAAGATGGCCACCTTTGAGCCTGAGGGTGAGGATCCTTTTGTATTTGTTGGTACTGTGCATGGACCACGTGTTCCTATGATTTCGGTATTGAGGGCTAGGGATTTATTGCAAGGGGGTTGCATTGGATTCTTAGCCAGTGTGGTTGATACCACCCAGGTCGTGCCAGTGAGACCAGAGGATACTAGACTTGTATGTGAGTTTCTGGATGTGTTTCCAGAGGATCTGCCAGGGTTGCCACCACACAGAGAGATTGAGTTCGTTATAGAACTGGCCCCAGGGATGGAGCTAGTGTCTAGAGCACCATACAGAATGGCCCCAGCTGAGTTGAAAGAATTAAAAGTACAGTTGCAAGAGCTGTTGGGTTTGGGTTTTATCAGACCTAGCTTTTCACCTTGGGGTGCGCCAGTTCTGTTTGTAAAGAAGAAAGATGGTTCTCTGAGGATGTGTATAGATTACATGAAACTGAATAAGCTGACAATTAAGAACCGGTATCCTTTGCCAAGGATAGACGATTTGTTTGATCAATTGCAGGGTAAGACGGTATTCTCTAAGATCGACCTTCGTTCTGGTTATCACCAGTTGAGGGTCAAGGAGGGAGATATACCGAAGACCGCTTTTCGCACTAGGTATGGGCATTATGAGTTCCTAGTTATGTCATTTGGGTTGACTAATGCCCCTGCCGCTTTCATGGCTATGATGAACAGGGTGTTCAAGGATTATTTAGACCAGTTTGTGATCGTCTTTATCGATGATATTCTGGTATATTCTCAGACTGAGTCAGAGCATGAGCATCATCTGAGGTTGGTTCTGCAGAGGTTGAGAGAACACAGATTGTTTGCAAAGTTCAAGAAGTGTGAGTTCTGGTTGTCTCAGGTGTCCTTCCTTGGGCACATTGTCAGTAAGGAGGGGATTAAGGTGGATCCATCAAAGATTGAAGCGGTCAGAGATTGGCCAAGGCCAAAGAATGCTTCTGAGGTTAGAAGTTTCCTTGGATTGGCAGGGTATTACAGGCGTTTTGTGGAGGGGTTCTCAAAGATTACTACTTCGTTGACTGAGCTGACACGCAAAGGTCAGAAGTTTGTGTGGTCAGACAAATGTGAGAACAGCTTCCAAGAGTTGAAACAGAGGTTGATTACAGCTCCAGTTCTGAGTCTTCCTACAGACCAGGAGAAGTTTGTGATATACTGCGATGCTTCTCATCAGGGTTTGGGCTGTGTTTTGATGCAATCAGAGAGAGTTATAGCTTATGCTTCTCGTCAGCTGAAGGAGTACGAGAAGAGGTATCCTACCCATGACTTAGAGTTGGCAGCGGTGGTTTTTGCTTTAAAGATATGGAGGCACTATCTCTATGGAGAGAAGTGTGAGATTTATACAGACCACAAGAGCCTGAAGTACTTCTTCACCCAAAAGGACTTGAACATGAGGCAAAGGCGTTGGTTGGAATTAGTGAAAGATTATGATTGTGAGATTCTGTATCACCCAGGGAAAGCCAACGTGGTAGCTGATGCTTTAAGCCGGAAGGGTCCGGGACAGATTCATGGTATTAGGCTGATAGCCAGAGAGTTAGCTGATGACATGACCAGAGCTGGTATAGAGTTACTGGTGGGCCAGTTGGCCAATATTACGCTACAGTCTACACTGCTAGAGAGAATCAAAGAGGGTCAGTTGGGTGATCCACAACTGATCAAGATTAGAGAGGATGTCTTGACTGGAGCATCCAGGGATTATACAGTATCTGACTTGGGGTTGCTGAGGTATAAGGGGCAGATATGTGTTCCGTTAGACACTGCATTGAGGCGGGAGATTTTGGATGAATCTCATACTACACCTTACTCTTTGCATCCAGGCACCACGAAGATGTACCAGGATGTAAGATCATTATACTGGTGGCCAGGGATGAAGAGAGATGTAGTGGAATATGTGGCTAAGTGCTTGACATGTCAGCAGGTCAAGGCTGAGCATCAGAGGCCGGCAGGGTTACTACAGCCTCTGGATATCCCAGAATGGAAGTGGGAAGACATCACAATGGACTTTGTGGTGGGCTTGCCCAGGACAGTTGGTCAGCATGATTCCATTTGGGTGATAGTGGATCGCTATACCAAGTCAGCTCACTTTCTACCAGCGAGGACTACTTATACCGTTGACCAGTATGCAGATCTTTATGTGAGGGAGATCGTGCGCCTCCATGGAGCTCCTAGGTCGATCGTGTCAGATCGGGACCCTACATTCACTTCCAAGTTTTGGAAGAGTTTACAGACAGCCATGGGTACACGACTGAAGTTCAGTACAGCTTATCATCCTCAGACAGATGGAAAATCAGAGAGGACGATCCAGATATTAGAGGACATGCTACGGGCATGTGTGTTGGACTTTGGTGGATCATGGAGTAAGTATCTGCCTTTGATAGAGTTCTCCTATAATAACAGTTATCAGTCTACCATTGGTGTTGCATCTTATGAGATGCTATATGGTAGGAAGTGTAGATCTCCCATTCATTGGGATGAGACAGGTGAAAGGAGATACTTAGGTCTTGAGGCGGTTCAGAGAACCAGTGAGGCTATTGATAAGATTAGAGCTCGAATGCTTACTTCTCAGAGTAGACAGAAGAGGTATGCAGATCCCAAACGCAGGAACGTGGAGTTCCAGGTAGGCGACTATGTCTTCCTTAGGGTCTCGCCATGGAAAGGGGTGAGAAGGTTTGGGAAGAAAGGCAAGCTGAGTCCCAGGTTTGTAGGTTCATTTGAAATCCTGGAGAAGATTGGTCAAGTGGCTTACAGGCTAGCTTTGCCTCCGGCGTTGTCGGCCATGCATAATGTATTCCATGTATTCGCTCTTCGGAGGTATGTATCTGATGAGAGACATATTTTGAGCTATGAAGATCTGGAGCTTGAGCCAGATCTCTCCTTTGAGGAGCAGCCTGTTCAGATACTTGATCAGAAGGATAAAGTCCTCAGGAACAAGACAATACCTTTGGTTAAGGTGTTGTGGAGGAACAGCAAGGTCGAGGAGGCGACCTGGGAGCTGGAGTCTGATATGCGGAGTCAGTATCCCGAGCTGTTCAGGTAAATTTCGAGGATGAAATTTCTGTAAGGAGGGGATAGTTGTAATGCCCCAGATTTCCTAATTATGGTTAATGGCTGGATTAGTAGGCCGGGAGGGCCATAACTGTTTAATTATGCCATTAAATGTGTTTATGCATGTTTATGAGAATTATATTATAATATGATGTTAAATGCGTGCATGTGAGTCCACATTTGTGTACAGGGGTATTTTGGTAATTTGGCCCGTTGAGGGTATAATTGTATATTTGTATGTGCGATAATGATATATTATGAGACCACATTATAATGTGGATTGGTTCGAGTATTTCGATATGAGACGATCTTTAAACGTGATTTATCGGTTTGGTCATGACAGGTTTGAGAGCGGGGCTCGGGGTGAGTCTCGGGGTGACATTTATGGTTATAGCGTTACCGGGGATTTTAGGGTAACGGGATGTGAATTATTGGTGTTTGAGGATATTGAGGTTAGCGGGAATTGGGAAGCGTTAATTATAATTAACGGGTTTAGCGGAATGTACCAATTTTGCCCTTGAGTTGGTTTAAAAGGCTTAGGATGACACAAGGGTATTTTGGTCTTTTTGGGAGGATATATGTGACTTAAGTGGCTTAGAAAGCTGTAGAATAAACAGAGTAAAAACAGGGGTTTGCCTTCTTCTCTTCCCGTACCTTATCCTAGCTTCATCTTCTCCATTGCCTTCTTTGAGAGTTTTGAGTTCTAGGTGGGATATCAAGCTAAGGAACTTCAAGGCTGAGTTAGTAGACTTGGTTCTGCTTGTGTGGGAAGTTCAAAACAGGTTTTAAGGTAAGTTTTGGTCATTGAACTCAAGTTATGCTCTGTTTTCGTTTAAGTTTTTGGTTCATGGTTTTTGATGTGGGGAGTGAGGATTAAAGGGAGTTTTTATGTTGTTTTGATTGGGGTTTGATGAGGGTGAGCTATGGGTGTTATTTGGGGGTTTAATTGTGTGTTTGGAAGAGGTTTAGAGAGGGTTTGAAGGGCTGGTTTGAGAGGAAAGAGCTCAGGGAAAAAGACTGGTTCGTGTGGCCGACTTAGCCATTCTGGGCTGAGCGCTGCGGCGCAGCAGGGGGGGCCGCGACCCTTAAGGCCAATTTTGCTAAAATGTGGTTTTTAGCTTAGGGATTCAAACCATAGGCCTCGGGGTTGAACCTAGTACCCGGTTGGGTAGTGTTTGAGGTCTCGGGGGCTGGGATTTGGTTTGGGAACCCTCAGTTATCATTTTTATTGATAAATTCTATAATTTGGTTATGACCAGGTGACCGTCAAGGATTTTAAATGTTGATCGTTCTCAGGGGTCGTTCATATAATATTCTCACTCGAACCAGAGGTAAGAAAACAGTGTATGAATACATTTGCACCCTGTATAGGTATATGACATGCATGGTTTGATATTGAGGCATGTTGGTTGATTTATGTGGACGTGGATTGCATGTTAAATGCTAGAGAACGCTGGTTTCCTGTTTGGGACACTGACTAGTCAGGGACCGACTCTAAAGTCGATGATCACGCATTGAATGGCTCTATGGCATTAATGCGAGACCGACCCTAAGGTCGAAGAACTTATAAGCGCTTACCTGGTCTACGACCAGATGACTATAGCCAAGGTATATGACCCCGGTGACCGTTTGTCACATGGCTAAGGGACGTTGTCCATAGTTTCGACTCTAGAGTCTTGGGGAAGGTTATGTTGGTGACTAATCACCTTGCACCTGTCCTAATCAAACTTAAGAAAGGGTTACTTATCAGTTAAGCCTCGGTGACCCCATCGTCACATGGCTAGAAGGAGCGATGCTCATTATTGTGACTTTTGACTATTGTCACTTATTTGCTTGGACTGATAGTCCTGAATGCTTACTGTGATCGTTGTTGATATTATATCATGTTTTATTGTGTTTTCTTGCTGGGCCTTGGCTCATGGGTGCTATGTGGTGCAGGTAAAGGGAAGGAAAAACTTGGCTAGCCATGAGTGGAGAGCTTGGGCGATGTGATGTACATACAGGGCCGCTTGACTGCCACGGTCAGGGAGTTCTCAGAGGGACTAGGGGTTTACCCTATTTTTGCCGCTTAGGCCGGCGGGGATTGTATATTTGGAACTGTAGCAACTCTTTTGTAATACAAACTACTTGTAAACATTTTAAAAGGCTCATGAGCAGTTTATTTACTTAATGAAATGTACCCTTTCCTTTTTATTGGTTTTCACCTTAACCTGTTAATAGTACCTAGATCACGTTTTTAACCAAAGGACTCGGGTAACGAGTCAAATTTCCGGTTCACTGTTCACCGTAACTGTTCTGGGGTAACCAGGGCGTTACAAATAACACATATAAGAACAGTATTAGAATAGAAACTTTGGAGATATAAAACCCTTAGTTACATAAAATTATAAAGACTATGATTTTATGTAAATCAACGGAGGTGACAAAGGCTTGGCACAAATTGATTTTGTTGTCGAAAAATCTCTATTCCTAGCCTCCCCTCAGAGATTGTTTGAAGCAACTACAAGTTAAAATGAGATTGAGAATTACAAGCCTTGAAACTTCATGCAAGTCAAGCTTTCTTGATGAATATCTTAGAGAAAACTAGTAATCTTGTGAACCAGAGAGAGATAAAGAGTTTTAGAGAGAGAGAGAGAGAGAGAGAGAGAGAGAGAGTGGTACATGATCAATTCACCAAAAACTTAAATGAACCCTTTAAATAGTATAAGAATCCTCATTAGTCTCAACCAATGAGATTAGAGCATTTTACACTAAGTTTTGGAGCCAGAAACACGTCATTGTATGGTCTAGGCGATGCATTTCCTAGTAGGCAATGCGTTGCCACCATGCAGGCAATGCGTTGCCACCATGCAGGCAATGCATCACCTGTCTGGGGTTTCACTCCCAAGTGATGTGTCGCCAACTACAGGTACAACTGACTTGGCACCCCCAAACTTGCCCCCGAAATGTCTTCAAATGCCTCCAAACTTTTTGGGTACTCTTATATACTCCAAAGAAACACTTTGGACTGAAAAAGATAATTTATAGATGCCTACACCAATAGTCAACCCGCTCATGTTGACTTTAATGAAATCGTTATGGTTCTTGCACCTCTTCGTGCCTAACTAATTTCACTATGTATTTAACCAATCATAACAATACCCCAATTGGTTAAATACATCCTCTTTCTCAAACCCAAATGATATTAGTGCATAAAATAAAGTACCTTTTGGGTTTGAACTTTATCTTAGTGAAAACACTACAAAGCTTTTATCTAAATGCTAAGGTATTCTTAAAAGATTGAACCCAACATTTCTAGTGATAAAAATGTTGAGATTTGTGCCCTTAAAGCGTATTTCTATTTGAACGATTACTATTAATTAAATAAAGTTAATATTTTGCACTTATATTTGTATTTAATTATACATGTCATTTATCATGAAGATCTAATATTATTGATGTAGTCTTAAATTAAGTATATGTATAATGATATATATACAAGAAGATTTAATTCAAGATAATAATATAAAAAATTGTTCGTAACTGCTAAATAAAGTGGGAGCTTTATTTAAAAAAGATTATGAGTACTGTCTATCTTCGATTTAAGATATAGCAGTTTATCTAGACTGTTAAGTGTAGTGATGCAAAGAGATAGATGTACTATATACAATATATATTGTATTGGACTGGGACATGATGAAAGAAATAACTTCTGATAATCTTCATTAAAATATAGAATTTCAACATTCATCAATTGATGATCCTTTGAGACTTGACCTCAATTCTGAAGTGAGGTCCAATTTGTGCTTTTATGACTTTTGACTTATCGGGTAAGGTTCAATATTCCTACAACTGAATTCCTAATATCTTGGAGTCATAGAACTAAAAGTGGCTAAAAACATACTACATAGATATGGAATCTGCTCCTTACTTAAATGAAAGCAGATTAGTTGTTTATTTTAGTGTTGATTTAAGGCTTGAACATAAAGCGCTCAATTTGTACTAGAGAGCAGAAATTTCATTCTATAATTAAATTTATAGAATAATGTTCATTAGAGAATCAATGGAACTAATTGATAAAGATATAATTAGAGGGGCTAACGAAAATTACGACCTAGCTTTAATTATGAACAACTAGCAGATGGTCATAACTCATGCAATGACTAAATCAATGGACGACCTTTATAGTTATAGCTTCTAATAGTATAAGACTGTAGTTTTGAGAGTTCAACTATGAATTTCTAGTGGAATAATTCATAGTTAATAAATTAATTAATGGAACTAAGAGTTAGTAAAATTAATTAAATTAGTGGAGCTTAGAATTATGGATCTATACTGTCCCCGTACTAGCTCAATAACACAAATGTTTGATTTTGGTATTAAAAGGAAATAATTAAAAATAATGAATATTATTTTTAATCTCACAAATTAATATTATTTGTGAAATAATATTTAAAATTTTATTTATGAAATAATATTTAATGGCAAATAAAATTATCTTAATAATTTTGTGAAATTAATTTTTTATTGAAAATTAATTTAATAATATTTAATTTTGTGGTATGATTGTATACTACATAAAATAATATGATAAATGCCCACCAAATAATATTTTTATAGGGATAAAATACCACATGGCCCAAAGTCCTATAGTTGGTGCCAATCACAATCCAAATGGATTGTGGCCCACACATAGGCCCAATAAGATTAGGGTTAGGTCTGCTTTCTATTCTTATATTAATAGAACATAACATCAAGAGAGAAGATAAGACAACAAATGCATTTCACGTTATTTGCCAAGAGAGAAATATAGAGAACTTTGTTCTCTCTGTATTGTGAGAAGAACACTCTCTCATGTGGTGAGATTCAAAAGTGTGTTATTGTGTATCCTACTAAATAGCATAGAAACCCACTTTTATCCTCTTTATGTGAGTCATAGTATGGAAGATGGTGGATTAGGAGGCTAAAACGCTATTTGATCTACACATGTTCTATATCTACAAAAGGTATTTGTATTTTTCTTTTTATTAAGATTTATGTCCCGTGAGAAAGATCTCATTCTAGTTATGGTTCCTAGAGTGATTCGTTATTATTCTTTAATAATTGTTATTATTGCATTGAAATATTATCCCATACTTCCGCTGCACTGTTAATCACATGATCAAAAACCAACAAAAAACTGGCAATGTCTCACACACCTCTACTTGAATACTCCTTATTTTCCACTTTGCGTGCTCAACACTTTTCATGGCCTTGTGCTTATCCATTCATGAATCATCCAGAGAGAAAACTCCTACTCTTGTGAGAGACGACACCACCTCTAGGTTCACATAGGTGAAATTCTTACAACATCTTTGCTACCTTTAGAGATGCTTGTTGCTCTTCAACTGAATTTCATTAAAAACCTATGGTTTAACCCTCATGTCCGGTAGCAACCAACATTAACTATCCTAGATGAGAATTTAAGTTGTTAATGTTGTCAACTAGTCCCTTATCAACAACTTGGTCTTACCTATTGAACTCTAGACTCGATGTAAATGAGCTTTGAGTTGGATTGTCATCATTGGGGAATCTATTTGTCAATGAGTTTTAGTCCCATCCCTCTATTTGTAGAACTAACCAAATATCTCCCTATAGGTTTGGTAAATGGATCTGCTAAGTTCTTACACGATTTGACGTACGAAATTGATATGACTCCCTTATCAATCAATTTTCTCATGTAGTCATGTCTTAGAGTTGTATGTCTAGACTTCCTATTGTATGTCTTATTGTAAGCTTTAATCAAAGTGGCTTGATTATCACAATGTATCAAGATCTTCAATACACCAATCATGATTTTTGGTATCTCCATCATGAGATCTATTAGCCGCTTGGCCTCTTTGTTAGTTGCTACTAGAGCTACAGACTTAGACTCCATGGTTGAGTGACATATATATGTTTGTTTCTTAGATTCCCAAGAAACTGAACCCCTACCAAGGGTGAACACCATACCGGTTGTGGAGAGATTATATCCTACACTGGATATCCAACTTACGTTGAAATATCCCTTAAGTATCTTAGGATAATTTGAATATTTGAGGTACATCTATTTGGTCCTTTTGAGGTCTCCAAAGGCTCTTTCTATGCCCTTCCATTGTTTAATACTTAAATTGTTAGTAAACCTACTTAGTTTACTAAATGCAAATGCAATATCCACTCTTGTACAATGTGCAGCATACATTAAACTCCATATTGCACTTGCATACTCTAATTGAGTCACCACTCCCCCTTCATTCTTTTAAAGATTTTTGCTTGAATCAAAGGGTGTGTTTGCCTCTTTGATATTAAGATGACCGAACTTGTCAAGCATCTTTTCAATATAATGAGCTTGACCTAAGGCATATCCATTTCTTCTAACTTTGATACCTAGTATGGTATCAACCTCTCCAAGGTCTTTCATCTTGAAAATGGAAGATAGAAACCTCTTCGTTTCTATTTTGCCTTTCATGTCATTACTTAATATCAACATATAGACACACTAGAATGAAATAGTCACCAAAGTCTTAGAGTATAAGCACTTTTCCGTACTATTGTGTCTAAACCCATCTGAAACAATGGCTTCATCAAACTTCCCATGCCATTGTTTTGGTGCTTGTTTTAAACCATATAAAGATTTAACAAGCTTACACACCTTATGTTCCTTTCCTCTTAAAACAAACTGTGTTCGTGTTTTCTCTAAGTGACTCATGGCACACTTTAAAGAGTAGGATCCCACATAAACTTGTAAATTCTCCTTGAGCCTATTTTGGGCTCTACAGGATGTAAGTCTGTCCTTCGCCACAGTTCACCACTATCGAAGGAGCACCTCTTACGAGAAGCATCACTCCCCAAGGACCCTACCACAAGATGGTTCTCCAAGTATCGCCACAAGGCCATCTCCTCCCTTATCACCTCCTTCGATTTCACGAGGACCTTCCTCAGGCCCAGGAGAATGGTAACTAGGTGTCAAGCACAACGACCCTAGTCCATTGACAACTTTCTAACACCAACTGTCCCATGGATCGTGTTGTCGACTCTGTACCAACGGTAAAATATAAAACCCACAACACCGCCTGACATAGGAAAATGTGCAACAACCACTTTGGCTGTGTCCAAGATGTTTCTCCCAACAAAATAGTGAGCTGGCATTCCTCACATTGGGCCTACCAATATATGCTGGAGCCCACCAGCTCATTTTTACTATAATGTACATTTATTATGCAATAACACCCCCATTAAGGAAGGATAATTGTAATCAGCTCAAATTAGTGAGCTTAATTGTTCCAGCAACTTATAAATAGAGCTAGATCACACATTGTAAGGGGTTGATTCCTATTTTTCAGAGTGAGCCTATACGCTGCCTGAAAACCAAGAGAACTTGAGCTGTGAAAGTTCTTAAGCATCCTTATACAAGTGATTCGTGGACTAGGGTTAATTAAAAACCTGAACCAAGTAAAAATCTATGTTCCAATCTCATTTTCTTTAAGCTTTAGTTTTATTAGTAGTTAGCAAAAAAGCTAGTCAACACAAACCCTTCAAATTGTTCCATGTAAACATCCTCATCAAGATCACCATTTAGGAATGTTGTTTTGACATCCATTTGATGAACATATAGGTTGTGTATTGATGATAAGGAAACAACATTCTTATTGATGTTGTCCTTGCTACTTGTGCATATGTATCAAAATAGTATATGCCTTCCTTTTGTCTAAACCCTTTGGCCACCAATCTTGCCTTAAAGGCTTGAGTGGTTCCAATAGTGTGATATTTTCTTCGAAATACCCACTTACAACCTATTGGCTTTGATCCTTATGGTAGATCAACAATCTCCCAAGTGTGGTTAGATATAATTGAATCCATCTCATCGTTTATTACCACATTCCAAAAGGTGGAGTCCCTTGAGGACATAGCTTCTTGGAAGGTTTTAGGATCATCCTATACTTGAAGTACCATTGGATACTTCCAAGAGTCTCCCTTATGATTTCCCTATACTAAATAAAAGGTCTCAACTTGTGAGTTTTTATCTTGTGATCTAATCTCTTTAAGCCTTTGGTTTCTTATAGAAATATTGGTTGCTCTATAACCCTTGAAGATAACTCCTCTTGAGTTTCTTCTAATGAGATCGATTCTTGAGGCTTATTGTCACTATACAACAAAATTGAAAAGAACTCAACTTCTCATAATTAAATTATGCATTAGACTCCAAGTATAATAGCCTATAAGTCTTACTATTTGAGGTATAGCCTACAAATACGCACTTTATGACCCTTGGAGCAAACTTGGTCTTTTTAGGCTTTGTGCTCTTGCAATAAATAAGCAAGACACCCCTACACTTTGAGATACCCTAGGTTAGGTCTCTTTCCTTTCCATATCTTATATGGTAAAATTTGATTATTCTTTAGAGGAATCTGTTTTGGAATATGACAAGCAGATAGCAAGGCTTCTCCCCATAATGCAAAACTCAAATTTGCAAGTAATAGCATAGCATTTATCATTTCAACATATATTATATTCTTTCTTTTTGCTATACCATTTTTTTTAGGTGTATAAGTGGCTGTAAATTCATGTATTTTATCATGCATTTCATAAAACAAATTGAATTCATTGGAAAAGTATTCATCGCCCTTATCATTTTTTATTACTTTGGTTTTCTTTTCCAATTGATTTTCAACTTCAGCTTTATAGATTTTAAACATGATAAAAGCTTCATCCTTATTCTTAAGCAAATACACATATGTGAATCTAGAACAATCATAAATAAATGTAATAAAGTACCTATGTCCACCCTCAGTAATTGTTCCATTCAATTCACATAAATCACTATGTATCAAATCTAACAAGTTAGTTTCTCTTTCAACACTTGGATAAGGTTTCTTTATCATCTTAGATTTAATACATAATTCACATTTATCATGCTCAACATGATTGCATACAATTAAACCACATTTCATAGCTCTTTTAATTGTATTATAACCTATATGAGCAAGTCTATTATGCTACAAAGTAATAGAATCAAAGGTAAGCATATTAGAGGAAGAGGTGCATGCATTATTATCAAAATTTGAGTCTTTGATACACAATTTAATCATCCCATAACTAACATACCTTTCCCCCACAAAGTAATTCCCCTTTAACAAAATTATCTTATAAGACTTAAACACCGCTTTGATGCCCGATTTGCTCAACAAATTCCCACTTGCAAGATTTCTACTCATGTCCGGAATATACAACACATTGGTTAGAAGAACTTTCTTTCAAAATGTGATGTAGCGCCCCAATTTCTTGAAGTGTTAATTTGACAATTACCACAAATGAAGTTTAAAATAAAAATACTCTTTTATTTTTAGAAATCAATCGTAAATACAACTCAAACGTTTAAAAGGATGAAACTCCGGAGCTTCGTAGTTATCGTAAATAAATAAAAGAAACAACTTAAAATCCATTTGATAAAACTAAGAACATCATTCTTAAAAATACTTAGTAAATTTCCAATGTGAGCCCGATCCCCTATGATCGTTAAATCCTTGTCATGTACGCCCTCTGCCAAAGCTCTCCAACTTATTGCGTAGTAACCATATCCTTGCCTTTACCTGCAGCACATAGTGCCCATGAGCCAAAACCTAGCAAGAAGAGCTGTGTAGGACATAACCCCATAACCTTAACCGTGAATTTAAATCAATAACAATAGCGATAATATAACATAAATCATGAAAAACGTAGCCCAAGTTGAGTTGGACAGTATCATATAATGTAAGCATGCAATTTCAACATATCATAAGCATGCATTTTAATGTAGACATGCATTTTAAACGTAAGCATGCCAAGAAGTTATCACATACACATACACAACACATAACCATAATTTCATATAAGCTCATTAAACATAATCATTCACTAGCACAATCATGCATTAACATAAACATATCGCATAAAACAGTTTCTACCAAAAAGTACGTCAAGCGTACACCCTGTGTGCATGTGTCCACTTTTCTTACCTCAAAAGCAGCAACGATCCACACACCCTAACACGTCTCTTCAAGTATCCTCAGGGAGCCTATACATAACATATAACTTTAAATTTTTAAAAATCTCAACCAAACAAAACCATAATTATACCCACTAGTATTCTTTCTATGATAAATTCATCCCCATATCATCCTTAAGAAAGTATTAAAACCCCTCTGCATAAAGCCCCAAAATTTACAAACTTATATAAAAAAAGTCCTCAAAAAGTTACATTTCTAGGCAACTGGTGTGATCGTGCCAGTGCCTGGGTGCGGTCGCGCTCACAGAGCACCAGACCAAACGAGACAAGTAGCACGGTTGTGCCAGGGCTGGGCGCGGTTGCGCTAGGTCTCTACTTTCAGAGATTGCAATTGCGATTTCTAAACCTGAAACTCGAGCCAAATCATAAAATCTCGACCCCAAACTACCAAAACAAGTATCTTAACATGTTTCTAATCCCATGAATCCATATATTAACATCCCTAAACCTATATTAGACATTCATCAACCCAAAAACAATAACAACAGGCTCAGAACTTCAAAAAACTTAAATTGACAAAACTTTAAATAAAAGTTTGAACACTTACAGATCAAGTTCCAGCCACCAAAATCTTAGATCCTTGACGTCTAAGGGATCTCCTAGCCTTTCAATATCCCAGATTGACGATCTCCTCCAAACCTCAAGCTTTAAAATCCCAGATCAAGAACAAGAGATTGTTCTTTGTCTATTTCCCCTTCAGTCTATCGCAAAGCCAGAGTCTAAAAATCATACGATGTCTAAACCTATTTTACCTATTATTTAATTATTTAATCTGATTATTAATCGTATAAAACCAAATTACCTTTTTTTCCCCAACCTCAAATTTATCCTTAATAATCACTTAGACCCTTATCGTAATTTCCAACCAAAACTACTAGTTTTAACTTTTGATAATTACACTTTATATCATAAAAGCCATAATTCTACTTTGACCCCCCAATACACAACTTTGGCCCCTAATACTTGAAGAAACTAATGTGTGTGGATTGCTTGACAGAACACATAAATAAACATACATCATAATCCATGCATATCATAATTCATATAATTAAACACATAATGTCATGCAATTTACCATAATACCCTTACTAATAGAAGCGAGTATTACATGTGAAGTAGAGATCAACATTCCCTTTGTCCATTACTTTGGATCTATGCTCATTCCCCATTTGGATTTCATGGCCATCATTTGTTTATTCAAAAGTCTTGAAGATCTCTCTATCATAAGTTACATGAATGGTGACACAAGTGTGTCATACCACCATCCTTGCACTTTGCCTTGGATAACATTCACCTCACTCAAGGTTGTAACCAACTCCTCTTTGGTTGACTTGAGCTTGGATCCAAAGTTGGTAGGTTTCCAGAACTTGCAGTCCCTAGCCAAGTGACCACTCTTGCCACAAACAAAACAAGGGCTTTTCACACCCTTGAATTTCTCTTAATTCTTCCTTGGGGCTAGGTAATTGTCCTTCTTTGATTAGGGTTTCTTGTGGGCCTTCCCTTTGGATTGAGAGATTTTCTCTATGGCATTAGTGTAGTAACCAAGTTTATTATTTTCTCCTTAAATTTTGACTATATGTTAGTTTTTATAGCTTATAGTTTATTTTGAGTGGTGGAAATTAAAAAGATTGCTTTAAGTTTGAAATCTTTAATTTAAGGATATGATTTTATGATTTAGAAAATAATTATAATTTGGATAGTTATAATTATTTTAGTTAGTATTTATAAGATTTTAGCGTATGATTTAAATTAGTGTATAGTTTTAAGCTTTAATTAAATTAGAATATTGCTTTAATGCACATATTATTTGGTGGTCTAAGGATTATACATGTGGCATTAAATTAAATCCCAATTATTTAATATATAGTGAATGGCCGAATTTCCCTATGGAATTATTAGGTTGATTTTTTTTTATGAATTAATTAAATTAAGTGTTAAAGCTCAATTGAAGATCCAGCTTAGTCATAGGCGTGTATAGCATATTTAGGCTAGGATTTAGACTAAGTTTTGAATTTACATAGGTGTCACACTAAGCTTGAACTAAGTAAATATGTTGAAGATAGGTTTAACCATTTTGAACTAGTTTGATTTTGAAAAAGCTTAGGTGCATGTGTGGAAGACTAAGAAGGAAACCAATGGAGAATTTGACTACATTTTGTTACATAAGAGTGTAGGTGGCATCAATGGAGAAGTTTTAGCAATTGAATAGGAGAAAGAAAGGGGCTGGCCGAAACTACATAATGGAGGGAAGGTTTGAATTTTAAAAACTAGTTGAATGGTGGTGGAGAAGTTTAAGGAAATGAGTTTGGGTTGGAGCCTATAAATAGAGCCTTTCAGCATTCATTTTCTCACACTCAAAAAGCTCTCAAGCTTCTCATATGTTTGAAATTCTATAGTCCCCAAAACCTCTCACCTTGTTGCCCCATAAACACACCATAGCCGAACCACTATAGCCTTTATAGTGCTCGAGATTTCTTTCTTCTTCTATTTTCTTAAATAGCCTCAAACACTCTAGCCATTATAGACCCTATATAGCTGAAATACCAAGCTTCACAAAAACACCTTATAGCAGAAATGTTATAGAATTTATAAGTGCTCAAGAAATTTATTTTCTTGTTAAACCTCAAACACTTGAGCCAATATAAACCCTACATAGCCGAGACACTGGGACCTTTTAAACCACTATATAGCCAAACTATTCCAAGGATTAAAGCTCTTGGTGTTGTGTTCGAGATAGGCATTATAGAAGACTCGGGATTTCAATCTTTTGGTTCTAGGTTAAATGTATGACTCTTATAAGGTTTAGAATTTTTTTTAAGTCCAGTTATTACTATAAGTCTCTAATCTTAAATATTTTATGTCATATACATAAAGTTTAGGTTATGAACTAGTTTTGTGATATGTATGACCCTAACATTTCAGGTACAATAATAAGTGTTTATTGAGTTATTCAAAAACTAAAAATATATCGAGAAATAAGAGCTAGAAAGAAAGGCAAAGAAATGAACAGGATCACAATTTTTACGTGGTTGGGGCTTTAATGAGCCTTATTCCACGAGTCAATAGTATTGAGCCTTAGAGAGTTTTTCAATGGAGATCTTCTGCAAGTTCAGCAACGTTTATGCGTAAATGAGAAAATTGGATCCCTGCTATGTGCACAAATGACCCTATTTATAGGTGATCATGTAGCTTAGGCTAGACTAATCCGGGCCCAATAGGGATATATTCATAAGTGCTCTCTAACGGAGCTATAATACAAGAGTGTAACATGATTACATGTTGTTAATCTAGGCCTAATGGGCTGACATAAGCATAGTAGAGCCTTACAACTACCCTTTATATGTTAGTACGGACTGATCAGCGTGGGCTACCAGATGGATTTTGGGGACAAGATTTGTCAGAGTAGTGGTAGTACCGTTCCCTAGGAACATCGTACGTTCCGTGAGTATCTCTTTCTGCGGGTTAGTTAGGGAGACCAACTGCCGGATTTCTCAGGGACATGTCAGCTGCATGAAGAACTGGCCTTGATCTATCGGGACGCATGGTCCAGGTTCATTTACCGAGGTTCAGGTTTGTTTACTTAGGCTTGGGGTCATTTACCAAGGTCTGGGTTCTTCTACCAAGATGGACATCAGCTAGCGATGAAGGATTGAAGGAAATGTCCTAGTAGTGAGTTGGATCGAGATGATGAAACTGAAAACTTCATTTGGATCCCACATGGTGGGATCCGTCCCTTGGGATGGACCGTCTACCACAATGATCTAAACCCCGAAGGGTAGAGATTGGGTATATCCATGAAGTTGGTTCAGGCCTATGTCTTAGGTCTGGGCTCTTCACTATACGATTATTTGCCAGTCGTTGAACATAATACAGGTCTGGGCCTCCAGGCCCCTAGTTGCTTAGTATTCACTGGGCCTTGACCTCTCTTGAAGGCCTATGAGACCCACTTGACAATGCCATGGGTTCAAGGTGGAAAATATGGAAAACATTTACCCCCTAAGTCTTCGTTCATGTTTGCGCGGTGGAGACTTGCCTTCTTCATCCCGGATCAATCACCTGACTACCGGTTTATTGACCTAAGTCCTGGTTTTTTTACTTGAGTCTTAGTTTGTTTACCTATGTCCCAGTTCATTTATTTGGGGGCTAACTGGTTAATCCCCAACCTTTTGAATTCTCACTGACCTACGCACGTGTCTCCAGGTGAATGGTACGTTTGTGCCACTCGTGCCCAAATAACCTGGGGAAAATCCTTTGATGTTCTAGGTGACTGATGGATGTCAGCGTATTTCTCAAAGTGTCCTGTCAAGACGAACATTGCTTTTAGCACTTGAGTGGGCTGTTTAATGTTTTTGCATTGTCTGGAATCGTCGAATGAGGTTTGTCTTGGGATTCTCAATGTGGACCTTTTGATTAGAGAGGCGCAGATCATGGATTGATGAATCCATGATTTAGCACTTGATTGGGCTAGTTAATGCGTCTTTGTTATCCAGAACCATCGGATGGGGATCTTGTAGGGATACTCTGTGTGGTCTGTTGGATTGAACAATAGATTTTTCTCTTATAAATACCCCAGTGGGCTCCTTTCCTCACTTTTTACTGATTTTAAACTTTTAAACCAGATAGCAGAGAGCTAAAACTCTGAATGTCTGAAATCGCAGACAAAATTTTCTGACGTCTATTAAGTTTTCGAGCCCACCTATTTCCAAAAGAGTCGCCCTTCATTCATTAAGAAGACGACTTTGCCTCGGACTACCCTTCTGAAAACATCGACGAGTTATTCTACTGCCTACTCAAGTTCAAGACTGAGTTTCTGTTGGCATTCTCGCTTGTACATCGAAAAATCCCATTCTAGGTAGTGGTAGTGATGAATAATAGGGAAGTTTCTAGGTGACACTTCCTTCTGTAGATAAATTGATCGATGGAGCAGGTTGGACTGCTTTGAATCATCAAACCCGGACGCCTCAAAATCATCCAGGTGAATTAGTAACCTTTTGCAACAATATTTAGCCTTTAGTTCCCGACTCATGTTCCTGGGACCTTAATTGTTCCCAGATCTGTGTCAGTTTAGGAGAATCCCCATACCTTAACCAACTTTCCAATTTTGGTGCTGACTACTTGGTTCTTGCCTTTCTTGTTGCTTCTAGGTCTTTAATCATGGGTAGTGGCATCACCCTCCACCCAGAAGATGCATTAAATGTGGGTCGCATCATCCTGGAGGGGCACAAGTTTCCCACTGGCAACACGTGGGAAATGGACGCGGAGGAAAACGAGTTCCAGAACTACCGGATGCTGAACGAGCTGGGGAAATCCTTCGGGATAGAGTCGAATCCAAGGCTTTTCTTCAACAAGCTGGCCTGGAAAAAAGAGAAGGCCCATACTGGAGTGGGAATATTCGGGGCCTGGAGCACAGGCCATATTAGTGTAGGAGCCATTCTCCCGCTTCACGACTACTTTGCGCGATTTCTCAAATTCATGGGGATTGCACCGTTCCAGCTCCTGCTCTAGGCGTACAAGTTGCTTGCAGGGTGGCGTGTATTCTGCGCCTAGAAGGAGATCCCAGAGCCCACCCATGTAGAGGTGTTGTACTACTATCGATTGGAGCCGCAGTTGAACTCCAAGGATACAACGCGAGATGGGTTTTATCGGTTGAAGAGCTGCTATGATGCCCCACGTCACTATGGCTGCTTCCTGGAATGACGACTGGCCTTACAAACCAACACGGGTCTTTCTAGCATGCTTCTTCCTCACTCATACGCTTCTTGAGAAACTTCCCAGGAGGTCACCCATCATGAGACTACTCCAGGTCAAGCACGCTTAACTTTGGAGTTCTCAAGTGATGGGCTACCAAAAAGAAGATGCATCTTGTTGGCATAGGTAGTACCCATCAATCCATTTAAGCCCTCATCAACTGTGTAGTCCCATACCTACACAGTCTTAGAATCATCACACTTGACCTTCCCCAGGCGATGTGGGATTGCACAACTTTACCCGGTCTTTCCCCCTATGGATCACGTGATTTTGACTGTCACAGCAGTGGTGTCAGTTCGACTCCATACAACTCTTGGAAACATCCCCCGGATGTTAGACACAACTGGTTTATGACATTCGGGTTCCTTTGGGAGAAGAACCCCACTTTGGTGCTGGACTTTCAGCGGATGGGTAAGTTATCATTTCCCATTCTTTGTCTCGTCCTTTGTTTTATTTATCAAATACTCATGTTCCTGCGAACAAATCCATATGATCAAACCTGGATAACCAAGTTCATCTTGGACCGGAAGAAGATATATGCAGCCACCAGTGCCAAAGATTTTGACGTGGGGGGTTCGTCACCACAGAAAATCTTCAACAGACCAAATTGATTGCCGCCCACCAGTCGATAGATGCCCCCAACCTTTGGGGATTACAATGCGAGAGGGACCCTGCCCTGAGGAAAGAATTGGCCCTCATTCACATCGAGGCGGTGGAGGCCACGGTAAAGGCAGACGCAGAGAGGTTAAAGATGTAGCGGGCGCTCTATGCGGAGCGGACCGAATCCGAGGAGCTGGATGCCTTCCTTGAGGGGAGGCAACCCAACACTGGAGCTCCCGGGCCTAGCATCTCGGAGCAAGGTAAAATGCCTCCATTTTTGACTTATTCCCCCCATATTGAGGTCTTTGTTAGGAATAGGCAACAATACTAGGACTGTTAGCAACGTGGGGATTCCCCCCATTGCCGTGGCCACGCTGACCCTCAAGCATTCGTCCTGGTTCCTTCAATATGGTAGCTGTTTGAACTTGGATGACATGGGGGATCAAATTCATGCTTTTGCCCTAGGAGAATTAAGTCAAGCCCATTCCATAGATTAGGGTCCGTCCCGGAGGACTTAGACTTTGCATGTTTCTTTTGCTTGTCCTTCCCGTTTCGTTACTAATCCGTATTTTATTCCTATTTTAGGTGAATTATATATGTCTGATCTGTGGCCAAGATGAAAGAACTGATTGAGGCTAGGACTACTGCAGCCAAGGCATCAGCGAAGAAGGTTGCCAAGGGCCCGACCAAGAAGAAGATCATTGATCTGATACTTGGGGCCTCAGAATCAGCCCTGGGGGCTTTAGAGGGAGTTCAAGCTATCGCCTTGGCCCTTATGGCACTTGGTGAGCAACATCTATCCCATCCTGCTCCTATCCAAATCATAAAATTGGAGCATCAGCCTTCGGTAGGAGGTGGGGAAAATAAAAGGAAGATAGACTATGTTGCCACGACGTCCACAGAGCGGGCAAAGAAGGTCAGGACAAAGGATGACTTCACTGTGATCGAGGAACATTCCTCTGGTGAAAGTCTCATTATGCTAGAGCTATTGGATGCTCCCGAGCTTCCCATCAACCCGACCCTTCCTAGGGAAGGGGAGTCAATCGTCCTGGAGGAGAGGATGAAGATGGTATCTTGGGCATGGGACGAGGGGCGTGACAAACGGGATGAGGCAGCTCGGGCCCTGATCATTCGTCAGAAAGTGGAGTTCTCCGGACGTCCAGAGGCCTTTAGCGCTCCCAGTAGATAGTGGATCAGTTGGGAGCCGAGATTGGATTTTAGCTTAGGTTGGGGTAGGACGTGACACCATTTGATGCAGACTTATTGACCCAAGTGGGGACATCCATGTCCACCCTTCAACTCAAAAGCTATGCCACATTGGCTATCTATGATGCTCTCTTCATCTCCCAGGCCATCCATCGTCAGGCCACAGCGGTAGGCCACTTGTTCGTCTCGTTTCTTTATTAACGTTATCTTTTTGTGTTGTTTCTAACTTTGCTTTGTTCTAAGATGCATTACTGGCTCATAGAAATGCGAACCTCGTAGCGGAGATGGCCATGAAGCTGGAGACAACTTAGATGGAGCTGGAGGGGGTCGTCAACCAGTAAGAAGCCGCCAAGGAGGCCCTTACCAAGGAGACTGCCTGGGTTCAAGCTCAACACGGGGAAGCTTTGTCCAGGAAGGATGCTAGCTACAAGAAGGTGGTGGACAACCTAGAGGCAGAACTGTCCCGTGCCCGTGGCTCGGAGGCTTCGACCAAGGCACTCTTGGAGGCGGCTGAGGCCCAACTTTATCAAGAGCGGGAGAAGGTGGAATCTCTCGGGGCCCAAATCCAGGCTTTGGAGGTCCAGGCCTAGCTGGAGTTGAAACGGAGCGAGGAGGCTCGCAAGGATAATGAGCAGGCTGACGAGTTGCTAGCGGCCACTTTTGACAAAGCCATTTACATGGCCTGGCTCCAGGACAAGAATATAAATCTCCTCCTCTATCCGGATCTGGCTGCAAAAAGGGCCAAGTTTGAGGCCAAGGAGAAAGAAGATACAAAGCTCCTTACTGGGGATCAACATGATGAAAACACTGCAGACGTCCCGGATCAGAACGAAGCCTAGGCCTGAGTCTTTGTAATTTTATTTGGGGCTTCCTCTTTTTTTTGTTTTTTGTGAACATATTTTTTATGGGCGCGAATGCGCTTAAGACAATTGTTTCTCGTACTATCTTGTTCTTATATTCGTTTTTATCCATGCACATCTTTATTTCTCGCTTTATGCTCATATATTTCTTTTTAAAATTTCACTAAGTGTTTTACCACTATGCATGAATTTTTTAGATGTGGAATCCTGGTTCCAATGGCCAGGACCATTAGGGGAAAAATTGTGGAAGTTGATTAACTTGTTTTGAGACCAAGGTTTAGGTTTTAATGGCTTGGACTGTTTTGGACTTACCAAATATATTTTAACTGATTTACCCTGAATCTATTGTTTAGGTTCCAACGACCTGGACTGTTATGAACTTCTCAGATATGACTTAGTTTTAATGGCCTGGACCATTAAAAAGTTCTTAGGTAGAAATTAGTTAATTAACTTATCTCGAATTCGAGGTTCAAGTTTCAATGGTCTGGACCATTTAAAAGACTAACTTTAATCATTTCAAACCTAAGATTCGAGTTCCAACGATTCTGGACCGCTATGGGGAACAATAAATAAGAATTAAATTGTCTTAGCCCATGTTAGGTTTGGACAAATTTTTTGGGAGTTGGGTTTTGAACCCATAGTCTATACGAATCCGGATTAGGACTAAGTTCTGAGCTTTGCATCCCCTTTTGTTATTACTCTTGGACTGTATAGATGGCCCTACCCCCTAAGTGACCAAAGATTGTAGTCTTAGGTCACTTGTTCGTGTAAAAATTAAAGACAGACATGGATTTTTCTTTTCTTAACACATTCCTTATGGTGTTTTGTTCACACCATTTTCATTAACTAAGAAATTCCCCTAGAGCGTACATTACTTGAAAATTAAACCATTAAAAAAAAAGATACAGCTGACTCCTCCCGACAACTGGTAGTACCGGCGGAGGTGTTCAGCATTCCAGGCCCTTGGGACCTTTGTTCCGTCTAGCCGCTTTAGGAGATATGTTCCCGAACATACTTCCTTTTGGATCTCATATGGTTCTTCATAGTTAGGTCCTAGAACCCCCACTCTCAGATCCTGAGATGCAGGGAAGACTCTTCCTAGGACTTGATCACCAGTCTCGAACCTTCAGCTCTTAACTCTAGAGTTAAAGTGTCTTGCATTCTTTCCCTGATACATCTTCAGCTGCACTTGCAATTCTTCCTAAATTTCATTCATGAGATCCAGGGATTCCTGAAGCAAGGCGTGATTCTGGACGGGATCGTACATATCTCGTCTATGGGACGGGACTGCGGTTTCTATTGGGATGGCTGCTTCACATCCATAGACCATCGAGTAGGGAGTATGTCCAGTTGAAGTTCTTTCTGTGCTCTGGTATGCCCATAAGACGCGGGGCAACTCTTCTGGCCATTTTCTTTTGCAAGCTTGTACCTTTTTCTTTAATGTCCCCTTCAAAATCTTGTTCACGGCCTCCGTTTTCCCGTATGCTTGAGGCCTTGCGACTGCAGAGAAGCTTTTGGCGATTCCATGTCTTTCATAGAAGTTGGTGAAGTGGATGCTATCAAATTGCTTCCCATTTTCGAACATGGATTTATGAGGGAGGTCATATTGGCACACAATATTGTTCATGATGAAGTCCAGGACCTCCTCGATCAGCTTGGTGTAATAGTTGACGGCTAAAATGACATATTTCAATCCGTCCTTCCTGGTCGGGAGGGATCCCACCAAATCAATCCCCCAAACTGTAAAAGTTTAGGGACTGGTCATCAAGGTTATCTCTGTGGGAGGAGCTCACGGGATTTTCACATACCTTTCGCATTGCTCGCACTTGCGGACATAATTTACACAACCCTTCTTCATTGTTGGCCATAAATATCCTTGCCTTAGGATTATCTTGGACAAGCTGAGTCTGCCTGAGTGAGCTCCGCAAAAGCCTTCATCCACTTCATGCATGATTGCACTCATCTCAGTCCTGGATACGCATCGAAGATACGACATGGATAACCCCCTACGATAGAGCTTGCCATCCATCATGATGTATCTGGGGTTCTGATATTGAAGTTTTCTTAGCAGTGGCCCTGTCTGTGAACAATTCTCCAGTGGTTAGATATTGGATGAGAGGCCCCATCCAGGACATTGTGTAATCGATGACATTTATGATTGCGGGGGCTTGAATACTGGGTGCGGGTAAATGGTCGATTGAGACTACCCCAGAGAGTTCTACTTCAACATCCATGGCCAACTTTACCTATGTGTCCGTGAACACATTCTTTTCCCTAGGGATCTAGCGGATTGCATATCTTTTGAATGATTGGAGTAACTCCCGGGTTCGCACCACGTAGGTGGCCATCTTCTCCCCCTTCATTTGGTATTCTTCTAAAATCTGTCATACCACCAACTGGGAATTGTTGTGGACTTCGATGTTCTCTGCCCCTACTTCCCGAGCTAAGTGTAATCTGGCCAACATGGCCTCGTGCTCAGCGTCATTGTTTGATGCTTCAAACTGGAAGCATAGGGCGCTTTGAAATTGGTGACCTTGGGGTGATATTAGGATAATCCCGGCCCCAACCTTGTTCTCATTGGAGGCTCCATCGACAAAGATCTTCCAAAAGGGCACTATAGGGTCGATTGGCTCTTCGTCCTCAGCAATCCTGGTGCATTCTATGATGAAGTCGGCCAGGTCCTGTCCCTTGATGAAGATTCTAGGGATGTAGGTGATATCGAATTGGCTCAGATCCATGGCCCACTTCCAAATTCTTCCCAATGATTATGGTGTTTGTAATACTTGTCGTAGGGGATGGTTCGTTAGTACCTTGATGGCATGAGCCTGAAAGTAAGGTCTTAACTTCCTGGAAGCAGTCAGTAAGAAAAATGTTAGTTTCTCGATCAAAAGGTATTTGGACTCCGCACCCAGTAACCTTTTGCTTACGGAATAGACTGGGAGTTGGACCTTTCCTTCATCTCGCACTAAGGAGGCACTTATGGCATGTTCTAACACGACCAAATATATGTATAGTGGTTCCCTATCCATCGACTTTGACAAGATTAGTGCTTAAGCCAAATGCTTTTTTAGTTTTTGGAAAGCCTCTTCACACTCGGTTGTCCATTCAAACCTCTGTTTTCCGCGAAGTATGTTGAAATACAAAATGAACTTCTCCATGGACTTCGATACAATGCGGCTCAAAGCTTCTATTCTTCCCATCAGGCTCTGAACATCTTTGTGTTTCCGTGGCGATGACATGATGGTTAAAGATGTGATCTTATACGGGTTGGCTTCTATCCCTCTCGAGCTTACGATGAAGCCTACAAACTTCCCGGATGCCATGCCAGATGTAATGACCCAACTATTTCTAAGACCTTGGACCATTAAAAACTACTAGACATAGCTACTATTTTGGGAAACATACATAAGAAATAACATAACTTTATTTAAAACCCCAAAATAAATATTGTGCAAAATACAAAGTAAAATATGAAACATAAAATATGGTATGGGTACTCATTGTTTAATACATAAAAATAAACTTAAATTAATTAAATACTAATTGCGGAAATACATCAAAAAACATTATTCAAAAGACTTAAAAATAACGTCATCGTCGATCGGTCACGCAGTCCGTTCAATCCATTCATCCTCAACACACAAGCCAAGCTGCCATGAATCATTTTGCCTTCCATATTCATTTTCCTGCATCAAGCTAAAAATAAAGGAATGAGTCTAATGCCCAGCAAGGAAAATCTACAAACTCATAAATCATAAACATATACTATAAAACATATGACTATAAGAACCTATATCATATAGGACTACAATATTAATGGCTATTAACTCATTAACATGGCATGTGATAAACCATCTAGGTCCTCTGTCTACTAATCGTGGTAGGTTAGATCACATGGTAGTATATGATAACCCATCTAGGTCCTTTGTCTACTAATCGAGGTAGGGTAAATCATAACTCTAAACCATGAAAATGATAAAAATTCTTGGGGTTTGCTATCTAAGCAACTATAAGCCCCAAGCAACATAAAAAAATGTTGGGGTTTTCTATCTAAGCAACTATAAGCCCCAAATGACTACAAGACATATTTAAATATATATACATATCATAGCATAAAACATATCATAACATAAACATATAAACACATAAAATCTATCCTATTTTCCTTACCAAAAACTGGGATAATTGAGAACAAGAACGGGATTGGAACACTCCTAAAAACCAACAGCAAAACCATGAGTATTTCTAAAGAATGAAGATGAAAAGAGAACTAAACCATCCAAGTAGAAACTTACCGAAAAGAACCTTAAGTTTCAAGAAAATAACTAAGAATCATAAACAAGAGTTAGGATCTTAAAAGAAAATAAAAAAAAACTAAAGAACTATGAAGAACTTGAACTTGAGGATAAGAATACCTTGGTTGAACTAGAACCCGATCTACACCTCGATACCGAAATAACACTATATCTCACTTCCCAAGTATTTAGAAAAGCTTAGAATGATAAAGCTTTTAACCCCAAAACCCAAGTGTTTCTCTCTATGATAACCTTAGCAACTTGGAGGCTCTGAACAATGCTTGAAGAATGAAGAAAATGGCTGAGTACTAGTTCCTATTTATAGAGTTCAAGGAGTGAAACTAACCCCTTTTAATTTGAATAAATAAATGAATATAAAATGAAAAATATTTGAATTTTCGCTCAATAGATTCCCAACACTCGGTCAAAATCGTTCAAAGGCAGGTCCAAGAGGTTAAGGGATGTTTTAAGCTCGGATTCCACGGAGTTCAAAAATGCAAGGGTGGTGTTGATATATCGCCTCCACTATGTTTCCGAGACTCCGTTCGATCATTCGTACGAAGTCGACGTGTTTTTTCTATCTTCCGTAGGCGATATATCGGCTCCTATAGCTGCGATAAATCGGCATACGTTGATATATCAAACACGTATTTGCACTTATTAAGCATATTTGAAATTGATTAAACAACTTGACTAAGTCTAAATGTGATTCTAGAAGGTGCTGGAAGGTTCTAGAGGTTCTAGATTCTTCTTTTACTAAATTATTTTCTTAAAATGCTTAAATCCTCCAATAAACATGATTGCGACAAGTGTCATGCTCTTAAATTCTATCTAAACCTTAGGTTATAATGAATAATATTTCTAAAACCAGCAATATTAATCAAACCTAATACCCATAATATTTTCCAAAGTCCATCCAATTGCTAATTTGTGAGCCCTTAGTACCCTAAGAAGCTTCTCTTCTTTAGTCACAGATAAAGAAGCTAAAATAATAACTGGGAGAGTGTCATTCTTCCCCAGATAAGTGTACTTAAGATGATCATGTAAATTTTTTAACTCAAGGGTTGGTGGTTTCTCAATGGAGGGAAGAGGTCTCTCAGGCACTTGCCCTAATTCCTCATATTTCTTTTTATATATTTGTCCGGATGAATTCAACCACTTAACATACTCATTGGCTTCAGTACCAGCACATTCTTCAGGACTTGCAATCAAACTCAACTCCAGTGGATCCTTAATAGACTGGACCCTTTTACTTGGTTCCTCCAATACACTAACACAAAAACAACTGTCACTGGCTGAAGGATATTTCAAAGCTTTGAAAACATTAAAAACAACCTCATCACCTTGTACTCTAAGCCTTAACTCTCCCTTTTGAACATCTATCAATGCTTGCCTCGTGGCCAAAAATGGTCGTCCCAATATAATAGGCATGTCCTCATCTTCCTCCATATCTAATACAATGAAATCCATTGGGAAAATGAACTTATCTACCTTTACTAGAACGTCCTCTATAATACCTCTGGGGTGTGTTGAGGAACGATCAGCCATTTGAAGAGTAATAGTAATGGGTTTAGCTTCCCCCAAACCAAGCCTTTTAAATACAGACAGTGGCATTAAATTTATGCTGGCACCCAAATCACATAAAGCTCTCTCACAATGAAAGTTCCCAATAGTGCAAGGTATAGTAAAGCTGCCTGGATCTCTTAACTTTTGAGGAAGCTTCTTTTGAATATTTGCACTACACTCTTCAGTTAATGCAACAGTTTCATAATCTTCCATTTTTCTCTTATTAGACAATATCTCTTTCATAAATTTCACATAACTAGGCATTTGTTCTAGAGCCTCTGCAAAAGGAATGTTAATGTGAAGTTTCTTAAATACCTCAAGAAATATGGAGAATTGTTTGTCAAGATTAGCCTTTCAAAACCGTTGAGGATATGGAATCTTTGGTGTAGGCTCAGTATAATTTGGTTTTTCTATTTTTGGAAGGTCTTTAGTAATCTCCTCTTGTATTGGACTAGTAACATGTTGCTCTTCTTTCTTCTTCCCCTTGTCACCCACTGTAGGTCCATCATATAGTCCCACTCCTCAAAGTGACAACTTGACATTGCTCTTTAGGATTTACCTCTGTGAAACTAGGAAAATTCCCTTACTGCCTACTAGAAAACATTTGATCCAATTGACCTATTTGTGTCTCCAAACTCCTAATTGAAGACCTTGTCTCTGTCATGAATTGATTTAATTGGTATGGCTGAATTGTTGGTGGATTCATTTGAGGATGTGATGGTGGATGAGATGGGTGTGGATTTGGATCATAATATGGTCTAGAATGTAATCCATAAGTCAATTTATGAGGGGGTTGTTGAGGTGGGTACTGTGGATATTGCGGTTGTAACCTTTGATTATTTTTCCAAGACAAATTAGGGTGATTTTTCAAAGCAGGTGTATAGGAATTGGAATAAGTGTTGGGTGTTGGTCTTGAAAAATTACCAATAACTAGTGCTTGTTCCAATGACATTTTAATCACATCAGTTGCACAACTAGTTGTGCTCGAGCATTTTTCATAAGAATGTGGTCCCCCGCAAATCTCACAACTCACGACATTCTGTACTTGCATCGCTTGTGGGTGAGATTAGTCTGTTGCAATTGCTTGGTTAGAGATCAACTTCTAAGACTCCTGCCACTTTCTTGTTCTCACGCTCACTAGGCCAATTATAGTTATTCATAGCCTTCTCTTCCAATAATTCATATGCTTCATTAACGCTTTTTCTCATAAACGCTCCTCCTGATGTTGCATCTATAATTGTCCATGTATTGCCCCCCCCCCCCCCCCCCCCCCCCCAAACCATTGTAAAAAGTATGAACTAGCAGCCACTTCTCTATTCCATGCTGTGGGCATTTCCTTTGCAACTATTTAAATCATTCCCATGCATCATATAAAGACCCCCATCAAGCTGATTGAAATTATTAATCTCTCCTCTTATTCTAGCTGACTTGGCAGGAGGAAAATATTTACCAAGAAATTTCTAAGCCAAATCTTCCCAAGTAACTATAGAGTTAGCTTGTAATGAATTCAACCAACTCTTAGCTCTGTCCCTTTGTGAAAATGGGAATAATCTCAATCTTACAGCATCGTTACTCACCTCATTCATTTTAAGTGTCGCACACAACTCTAAAAAATTTGTGCTATGAAGATTCAGATCCTCATTTGGTAACCCCCCAAATTGTACACAATTCTGCACCATCTGAATAATTGAGGGTTTCATCTCAAAATTATTTTCCTCAATAGTTGGAGGACAAAAGCTTGAATGTATCCTCGTAACAGTAGGGAGTACATAGTTTCTTAATGGTGGATTGGCCTCAGCTGCATTACCCATATTTGCATTGTTGTTGACAACATTATTTGCGTTCTCAGCCATGGTGAAATCCAACCTTTTCTTTATCTTTTGATTCTTTCTGCACGTTCTCTCAATTTCAAGATCTATTGGTATGATTTCCTGTTTTCTACTTTCTCGCATATACCAACAATTCCTGAAACACAATACAACCTTGATCCGAATAAGTGTAAAACAATAAAAAAAAAAACCAAATTAGAACAAAAAACAATTAACTATGATATTGGAAATTAAGTCCCCAGCAACGATGCCAAAAACTTGATCGCGAAAATATATATACGCAAGTGCATGCAATCGATTCAAGTAATATAGATGATAAATTGAGTATCGTTCCCACGAAGACTATTTTCCAATTACCACTAATTGTTCTTTTAATTTCTATTTGGCAACCAAAGTTTGGATGAATGAATTTAATTTTAAAATTAAAAATAACTATGAACAAAATTAACTAAAAATGAAAATCGCTATTAATTTCATCAACTTGTAATTCTACTTATTTTATTAATCAGTTCTAAATTTCTTTCCTTCTATTCTAATAGCAGGTTAACATAAATCGATTCCTATTCCTTTTCAAAATATAAGATCTCATCCTATGTGCATGTTTTCTACATCTCTGTGATAAACTTAAACATATAACATACATTAAGCATGGAAACATAATTACTACACAAGTCATATGGGTACTTTCGTCCAATATGCAACCTATGTCTATATAATGATAGCATCTTCAATTCTCATCTTTCGAATTTTGAATCAAAATTATAAATCAAGAAAATATTGATAAAGTATTTACTAGCATTAAACACACATTATATAGATTAGAATAGAGAAGAAAAATCAATTGAACATCATAATTAAATTAGATAGAACTCCAAGTGACTACATTAAACCCTAGATAAAATTTTTTAGTTCATATCATACATGACTAAATCAACAAAATAATAATTAAAAAAAATAAGATTCACAAACTTAAAGAAGAAAGAAAAATATAAAAATGCAGAATAACTAGCCTAAGAATCAAAATTAGTCTCTAAAAAAGTAATTAAAAACTGACCTAATGACCTAATTAAACCCTAAATACGAATTTATAGTAAAAAAAATTACATAAGTTGTGTTTTTCATATGCGGGCCACGACTTGGCCTTCTCTGAGTCGCGACCCATGTCTATTTTTGAAGCCTTTCGCTTCCGTAATAGTCTTCAAGTGCCGCAACTCAGACATCATCAAGTCACGGCCCAAGTCCAGAATTCCTCTTGGCTGAGCCTCTGACTTTGCCGTGAGCTGCGACTTATAAGGTCAAGTCACAGATCTAATTGCCTCCATAATCCATGCGTTCTGACTTGCCTTGAGTTGCAACTTGTAAGCCCAAGTCTCGACTCTAATTCCATTTTTTCTCAAATTTCTTCTTTCAACTCTTCTCTTCATAAAAAACTGACTTTTAATCATCCTTAGCATCATTTTGAGTCCAACAACCGCCAAGAGCATCTTTTTTCCACCATTTTCACTTCTTTTTACATTTTTCTCGTGATTCACCGCACAACCCTACAACAAAGACAAACAAAAGCATAATCTTGCAAAAAACACACATAAAGACTCAGGATTACCACAAAAACACATTCTTAAATGACACTAAAATGAAGTTATCAACTGCCAATCATCAAAAGATGGGATATATGACTGTGACAGCTCATTTCATAGAAGACACTTGGAAGTTGCATAGTTGGATTATAAGTTTTAAGTATGTACCATGCCAACATGATGCTGTAACACTTACTGATACTCTGAGTTCATGTTTGTCTGAATGGAATATTGAAGACAAGATTAGTTTAGTGACTGTGGATAATTGTACTACTAACGTTGCAATAATTCCACTTTTGAAGGAAAAGTTGAATTCTAGTTATTTTATTTTAAAAGGAAAGCTACTTCACATGCATTGTTGTGCGCATATTTTTGAATCTTATAGTCAAGGATGGCTTCTCTATTATTGGTGATAGCATTGACAAGATTCGAGACAGTGTTGCTTATTGGTCGGGCACACCAAAGAAGTATGAGAAATTTGAGGACAATGCTCGTTCTCTTGAAGTGATATGTACTAAAAAGTTGTCACTTGATTGCCAGACAAAGTGGAATTCAACATACTTGATACTCAACATAGCCTTATTGTACAATAGAATATTTGAATGATTAAAGCTACGTGATTGAAGGTATGTTAGATATGCGCAATCAGAAGATGATTGGATTAGAGCACACAAATTGTGTGATAAGCTAGAAGTGTTTCATGAGGTGACAATTTTTTTTTGAACTAAGTATCCTATAGCTAATCTTTTTTTCCCAAATATGTGTCAAATTAAGATGAGAATTGAAGGGTGGATGACATCAAATAAGCCCTTCATTAGGGACTAGATTCATGGGCTTATGAATGTGGTAGTTGTTTTGGATCAAAGATATAAATTTATGTTGATCGAATAGTATTTTCCTACCATTTATGGAAATGATCAATATGGGACTGAAATTGAAAGGTCTGCAAGCTTTTGTTATGAGTTAATGGAATAGTTCAGTTCTAAGTTTCCTAATCAGAGAGAAAGAAGTCAACAAATGGATAGTGTATCAACATCTTCTTCAACACAAATGGATGATCTATCTAACTTTGACACATATGTTAGAGTTGCATATGGTGGAGAGAATGTGAAGTCAGATGTAGAACTCTATTTAGAAGAGAAATTGATACCTAGGACTGATGAGTTCTTTGATATATGCAATTATTGGAAAGTCACAGGACTCAAATATCCTGTGTTTAATTTGATTGCCAAAGATATATTTGTTGTGCCTATTAGCACTGTTGCTTCAAAATCTACATTCAGCACTGGTGGTAGACATGAGGGTTCACACCAAGCGAGACTTCATCCTTCTACATTGGAAGCATTGATATGTAATCAGAATTGGCTGGTAAATGAAAAAAAAAGGTAAATATACTTATCTTTATATTTATATATAGGGCACCACTTCGGTGCAGCCAACTTTTTGGTACTTAATACTTTTTTCTCCAAACAGTTGAATTTTACACTCGCATACAAAAAAAAAAAAGACATAGGTGCAACAACTTTGTTTTCAGCACTGTAAACTATTCAGAATTTCATAAAAATTTATAGGATGTCTTAAATGACTACAATGTATATCATCATAAAAAAATTGGAAAAATGATTTAAGTGCTGAAATACCCTATTGGTTGCACCAGTGCAGCCAAAATAGTGGCTGCACCGAAGTGCTCCCCTATATATATTCATATTTTGTTGTATTATTTCAATTTTTTTACAGAAGCAACTTCACTAGTCACCCTGAATAATGAAGATAAGGATGTAGATCCATCTATGGTAATTAGTTAAGTTTTTATAAGTCATCAAATAATCTATTAACTTCCATTATTAATACATATATTTTTTGTAGGAGCCACACATAGTTGATCTTGACGATTAAGGTAGCAGGTCAACGAAGTAGAAAACATTCATTGATTCTTTTTTAAGCTTCAAAAGTGGAACGCTATGTCGTATATGAAAGTTTTATTATATTTTTTTTCTCTTGAGAAACTGTCATTATACTTGACGAAATCTTGATTTAAATGATGATATAATGATATGATTTAATCAAATTCTCTCATGCTACTTATATACAAGCATAGTACGTAAAATTGACATTTTTTATATGTGGTTTAGAATATCCTCAATTCTAAATAGACTTTAGGGGAAAGTTTATATAATTTTTTATTCCAAAACTACTCTATGAAAGAATTGTATATATTGAAAATTATGTTTTATACAATTTATCCTTATTCTTGTATTTATTTTTGTAAATTTTAAAATAAAAAACAAAATAAAATATTTGAGGATGTAGTTAATATGAAGTGTAACAAATAAAGATCGTAATAAAAAATAATAATTTAAGCTTAGGGAGAATTTTAAAATTATGATTCAATGTTTCTTAAAAAAAATAGTTAAATGGGTCGGGGCAGACCTGCCCCAATTCAGTAGGGACGGGTCGACCCGACTCGCTCCAAAGAACTAATCAAGGCGGGGCGGGGCAGACCCGCCCCATTTACATGCCTAGGCCCTACTGAACTTTTGGACTATTATTGACATTTTTATAAATAAGTATCAAAAATTGTATTATTGCAAAGTTAACAAATTAAGGTGTTTACAATGGACTAATAATGCTAAGATCCAATAAACCATATTACTAATTAAACTCTATAATTAAATTATACTATTTATTAATTCCATTATTACTCCGTTATAAATATAAAATTGAAATCTTAGTTATTATAGAATTATATTTAAAGAATTAATTCGTGCAGTACATTGATATAATCACTTCATTTAGTTTTATCCTCCAATTATTGGTTCGTTAATTAGAGTTGGTCAAATTTATCCTTCTATCCTTCTAATTACCTCTTGTTCCTTAAGTACCATTAATTCACTAATGAATAATTAATTTATACTCATATTATAAATTTGAGCTCAATAACTATTCATTTCCAAAATTAACCCTTAAAATATTCTATCATTTTTATGAAAGCTTGGATTCCAAATCTTGTAAGATCATGTTCCCGCGCATTCATGCTATTGAATCTCCAAAACAAAACTCACTAGCTTCATTATTGTAAGAGACCTTAACGAGTGAATCAAAATACCAAACATGCATGAACATGAGTTCATGACTATGGGGGATTTAGACTAATCTACATATGATATGAATTAATTCTTTATGGCAAGTGTTATGTTTATAAAGAAATTAATTCACATCAATACAGTCGTATATAATCTAATTATATAAAGTACATTCACTAAGATGTCTATCTACATCAACGATCTGGATCTAGATCACATGTATTACAAAATACTTAGTGAACCATAATAGCAACCATCCATTAAAGATTCCATACTTTAATATATGTTGTTGACTATTTTATTTATGATATATGATCTTTATCCTCTCGTATTCATACAAGATCATACTCTCAATAATGAATATGGAATTATCTAATATTTATATTAATTATTTAGTAATAATTAGAACATTCAATTATAAGAATAATGTACTTTTATTTATTTCCAAAATAAAATGCCTTTATGCATGCTTTTAGAGCATCAACCCTAATGGTACTAACGTAAGATTTTACTACGTTGGATACTTGCTTGGTACATAATGATTTCACTATGGTGATGTTTAAGATTTCAAGGAGGTAACCTAAAACCAAAAGATTAGTAGAACGATAACACAAAACGTTGCATGAAATAAATACAAATGGAAAGGAAAATAGATTTGAGATTTTGATGTTGTTTTTTTGATGAAATGATAAAATGAGACAAGTGAAATAAAAATAAGGTGTAATCAAGAGTTGAGAAGTAGAAAGGTTTCAAGAATCATCCATATGCTTGTTTGGTTGCTTAGTTACTTGATTTACATAAATACACAAGTAAATAGTTCACATCCCAACATTTACTTAGAAAATATAACATTAAAATCCATATTCTTTTCTAATAAAGTCCATTTGAGTTATAATGTTCTTTACTTTAGGAGCACAATGTTAATCTTAGGAAAAATCTAAAAATGACAAAATACCCAAGGACAATAATGCAATAGAAGATTAGACATACAATTATGTATCAATATTACTTTTACTAATTATAAGCACATAGAAAGAGCATGACTAATCTTATATACTATTAGCACAAGTAAATAAATATAACTAAATAAAGATGAGGATGAAAGAACATAAACAACTCAAATGCATTATATTAAGAACATAGTAAATCAAAGTAGCAAAACATCATCACTAACATATGGAATCATCCCTAACATTCCTAGGAAGATTAGGCCATTAAGCTCATGATTCTCACAAAATTCTAAGAAGAAAGTATGAGAAGAAAGTGAGTAGAAATTTTGCTATAGTTTTTTTTTCTTTCTAAAAATTACATACCAAATGTGAAAGAAGAGTCCCTATTTATAGAAGAAGAAAAGGACTAAAAAGAAATTAAATTACAAATGGGGTTTACAAAAAAATATGAAATATTAATAATAAAATATGATTTTGAAAAATCAAATCTTATTATTAATATTATCTTAGTTATTTTAGTGAATGGTCATTTTTCCCTTTTTCTAAAACACCACAAAATGTGAGCTTTAAAGCTCAAAATGGAAGGTCCAAGGCGCAAAGAGAACACAAAATGGGATGGTGGTAGCTGGTGGTGTTGACCTAGCCGCAACCAATGGTAGAATGCCACGTGTGCAGCTGTCAGCAGGGGAAAGGAAGAGCAGTAGGTCGGGTTAGGCGCTGGTCAGCAGGCAGGCAGGGGTGCGGGTCACGCGGGTCGGTTGGGACTGGGACGTGGACAAGTGGCAGGCAAGGGGAGCGCCAGGTGGCAGGCGAGGGAGAAGGAAAAAACCAGGTGGGCTGGGCTTTTGGCCGAATTCTTGGGCCAATTATCTTAAAAAATGCCACAATTTCAACTCTCTTTTTTCAGTTTTGATTCTTTCTTTCATCTTTCTTTTTTTCTTTGTTTCCAAGTGCCAAAAATACCAATTAATTCCTACAAAATAAAAATAAATTAAATTAAAATCAATATTTTCAATTATAAAATATATTACAATAAATTCATGAAAATATTAATTAAAACTTAATCTATTTTACACATTAAAACTAATAAATTGACATTTTTGAGCACTAATCAGGTGAATGAAGCAGTGTCCATCTTTGATCATGAGTTCATTGAAGATAAAACTACAATCATGCTTATGGATAGCCACGTAGGGAGTGAAAAACAATCAGAATGGTTATTAGAGGAATTAACTTCCATGCGAATGTGAGCAAAATGTGACATTGGAGGATGAGGAAGCACATGTTGTGGTTGATTTGAGTTCATCAATGATATTGTCACATGCACCACCAATGGATCCAAATTTTCTATTAATTACACCTTCGCCATTTTATCTCTATGAGTTACCAAAGTTCTTTCCCCAAGTTCATTGTTTAAAGTCATGTGTTATTGGTGTACTGTGCCGACGCAATTTATATCTTGCCAAGCTTGATGGCATTCACAATGACAACCTTCGAGTTGTCATGTATTATGCATATTATAGGTGGAAGCCACTTATTAATGTGTTTCTGCAGAGTATGGTATATTGACTAACAATGAAATAATTGGATTGATGATGATGAAGATCAAGCACATATGCGAAATAATTTAAAAGTTTTCATACACGGAGTTTTCTTTTTCTTTAATTCTTTTCATTCCATTGGGACAATGTCATGCTTAAGTGTGGGGAAGGAATACTTATTATGTGAATTCATGTATTTTTTTTTTTGTGTTTGTGTTTTTTTTATGAGCCTGATTAAGTCAATAGTATTAGGTCCATGATAAGAAATTGATTAAGATTAATATAATTTTGAGAAAATGATAGATTCTACATGAAATTGTGTGTTCAACTCTTTGTTGTGATTATTGCTTGAACTTGATTTCAAACTTTGCACATAATTAAGATAACCTGGTTATTAGTATTTAAAGAAGGTTTATGCATGATGAGATAAGAAATTTTTTTAAGTTTCCACTCTAGAACTTATTCGATAATTGATTGAGGCGAAATCATAGGTTTTATAAAATTAGGGAGATGATTTAGGTCATTTTTGGATCGTTTGAGCCTTTGAAGCTAACTTGATAATTTTTTATCCATAATTACCATTTTTTAGCCTACAAAAAGTATATTTTTCTTTATTTATCCATATGTTGTTCCTTAGCCTAAACACTTAAAAATAATTTATTTGTCCTATTTTACACCATAAACATATATTGAAAACTTAGTTAGATCGTGATGTGAAAATGGGTAAGGAAAGTGAATTGTGATGTTATATGTTTTTGAGAAAAAAATTGTTTTAGAGAAAGAGGAAAATAGTGCCACTCCTTGTGAAAAAAAAAAAATTGAATGAAACAAGTTTAGGGGAGTGTGACTCAATTGAAAAAAAAAAGGTGAAATCTATGAAAAAGAAGAAGATAGGTATTGAAGGAATCAAGAAATAGAAATTAGCTAAAAAGGCAAGAAAGCTAAGAATAAAGAGAAGCAATATGGACTAAATATTTTGTATTATTGCTTGAATTTGTAGGTGTATACAATGATTCTTTCTAGTGCTCCTACGGTGTTTCTTGGTTCCCTTATTCTTTTTAAAGCCTTAATGGCTCGGATATCCTCATTGCTTAATGCTCCGTTCATACTTAACTGAAAACATAAATACTAAAATTGTTAGCTAAACACATAAGCAAAATAACTATAACTTAAATACTTACTTGGCGGTCAGATTCGGAGCTTTGAGTGTGTGTATCGAGGAGAACTTCATGCGAAGGAACCGTTGCTCTGATACCAACTGTAATGACCCAACTACTCTAGACTTTTGGACCATTAACGAAAACTATACATAAACACTAATTCTTAATAACACTTACAAGTGATAAGATCATAACTTTATTAAAACTTTGAAAAAAACAAAGGTCAAACTTACATAAAGTTTAAGTTAGGATATGGGATCCCATTGTTTTAAAACCAAAACATGGCATAATGATAATTTAAAAAGAGATTACATAATAAAATGCGGAAATATACATATAAAAACCATAAGAACAAAAACTACATCCTCGAATCGAAACTCTCGGCTCTTTGAATCCATTCCGCCTCAATACACATTCCCCAAGCTGCCAAGAACCTTATCCGCCACTAAAACTATTTTCCTGCACATATAAACAAAAAGGAATGAGCCTAATGCCCAGCAAGGAAAATCTAACATATAGCCATATACATAAAAATTCATAATGCAACATAAAACATACTATAACACTTATGTCACATACATACTATAATGGCCATTATTACTTGGGGTCCCATAAACTAAGCAAGTCATATGCCCATTAGATTAGTGGGGTCTTGCTAGCTAAGCAAGTCATATGCCCATAATCTATTTGGGGCTTGTTAGTCATATAGGTCATATGCCCAAGTCTACAATCATACTTAACATAATATAAAATCATAAGATAACATATAAAATCATATAACACATAAATCCTATCCTATTTTCCTTAACAAAATAACCGGGATATGAGAACTGATTTGGGACCTTGGAACACTCCTAAAAACCATTTATAATATGATGAGTATATTGAAGAAAAGGGATGAACGTGAAGAAGGAACTATACTATCAAAATATACTTACCAAAAACCTTGTGCTTAAGAACTTGGATTTCCTAACCAAGAATAGGAATAAGGTTAGAATGAGTAGAAGATTATGAGAACTTTAAATAATATAATACAGAAATGGACTAGAGTTTGGGATACCTTGAGTACTTCTATGATCAATCTAAACCTTGCACCGAAATGTGTATAGAACCTTACTTCCCAAGTGTTTAGTAAGCTTGTAGTGATCAAGCTTATGATCCCCAACCCAAGTGTTTACACTCTCACAATAACCTAGCAATTTGCAGCCTCTGAACTTAGAGTAATAGATGAATAAATGGCTGGGTACTAGGTCCTATTTATAGAGTTTAGGAATGAAGAGATCTTCATTTAACTTGAATAAAAATAATGGCTTTTTAAGTGAAAAACATTTGAATTATCGTTTAGCAGAGGCTGAAGACTCGTTCAAAAAGATGCTGGACTTATCAAGAGGTTGAAGGTTTGAATGGAGAACATTTTTGAAAACTTTCAAAATATGCTGAGAGGGGCGATATATCGCCCCCTGTAGGCGATATATCGCCTGGGCCAGTATGGCCGAGGCAATTGTGCAACGTTTCGTGTTTTTCGTATCTTCGTGCTGTGATATATCGCCCCCTATAGCTGCGATATATCGGCATACGGTGATTATTTAAACACAAAATTACACATTTTTAGCTTAATTTGAATTGAGTAAACAACCTTGACTAAGCCTTCCAACGTTTTCAAAGCTGCTGACTGACCTTAGGGTATTCAAATTTTAACCTTAATAAATTTAATCCTCAAAATTCTTAATCATCATTAAACCTATACATGACATGTGCTATTATCCTATTGGTTTTTATCTAAACCTTATAGTATAATAAATATTATCCTCAATATCAGTCATATTAATCAAACCTTAGGTTAAAATTAATATTCCTAAACTATAGGTTAAACTTAGAAAATCTACAAGTACTACTATGAGTGTCCAAATAAATCCCGGTCTGAACCAAAAATCCACAGTCATAAAGATAATACTATTATTACTATCATACTACTATTTAACTTAGCTAAGTAAAGTTCTTGGACTCTACATATTGACTGGGTGAGATGGTTGAATCAGCCTGCTGAGTTTGATAGCTAAAACTAGTCAAGAATAGAAACTCATGTTCATAAAAACAATTATACTAGTGATGTAAACTCTACTCGAGGGATGCAAGCAAAGACATCCTTTGTGGCTTGAATATAGCCAATGAAAACACATTTGGCTGGTCGAAATTGAAGCTTATTGGAGTTGTAAGGTCATAAGCTAGGGTAGCAAGTGCACCCAAAAGCTTTGAGGAACCTTTAATTTTGTTTTAGACCAAATTTTTTTTGTATGGGTGACTTGTTGTGCAAAATTGGTGAAGATGATTGATGAGAAAGGTATAAGTTTAAAAAGCTTCCCACCAAAACATTTGAGGCATCCTTGAGTGAGCTAAGAGTGTGAGACCGATTTCTACAATTTTCCTATGTTTTCTTTTGGCCTTACCATTTTTTTTGTTAATCATGAGGACATGGGTGTCTAAATTTAATTCCAAAAGTCTTGAGATATGGCTCAAAAGCTCTATATTCACACCCTAATCAATTTGATGAGTTTTTATTTTGAAATTTAGAGTTATTTCAACCTGTTTTTGAAAAACTTTGAAAACCTCTAATGCATCAGATTTGAGTGCGAGAGGGAAAATCCATGTGTACCTACTATAATCATAAAAAAAATTGATATAGTTTCTATAATCATGTCTTGATAGTAAGGGGTTGGTCCCCATATATCGGAGTGGACTAGTTTAAGAGAAGATGTGATGATTTTGGTTGATGATGGATAATTTTTATAGTGAAATTTCCCAAGCGGACAGCTAGTGCAGAATGGAAAAGTAGGGGAATAAGAACTCTTTTCATTGATTAAAACATGTTTCATTACATTGATTGAGGGGTGGACTAATCTAAGATGCCACAAGTTAGATTCTCTAACATTCTTGGAATTTAAAACAATCTCAGATGACTAACTGACTCTAGGACTTAGACTTACTGGAATGGATTGTGGTGATGAATCTTGAGCAACCAAACATGAAGGAGATATATGATTTTTCTTGGAACATGAGATTGGTGTGATGAGCTGATACAAGCCCTTGTTAAGCTTCCCCTACAGAAGGACCTTCTTCGTATCCATGTCCTTCAAACACAAACATGTTAGGATAGAACTCAACAATAGTATTGTTATCTTTGGTAATATGAGAAACACTAATCAAGTTATTGGTGATTTAAGGCACACAAATGATATTTTTAAAGTGACACGTTTTTTAGCCTCTTTTGATTTAATCACAAATCTACCAAGATGAGAAATATGAAGAGATTGTCCATTACCAACTGTAAGATATTGCTTACCAGCATACTCGCTAGAAGTTTGAAGGTTTCCAGCCTCAGAGGTGATGTGGTGAGTAGCTCCACTATCAACATACCAAGAAACATCATTGAAGGTGCTCGACTGACCAGAGTTAGCAAGGTAGGCTTGTTGATTGTTGCTAGAAGTGTCAGGACTAGTTACTGATTTTGAGGCGACATTGTTGGAAGACTGAGCAGGTTGAGTAATGGTGAGTCTAGTGAAAGAAACATCAAAACAGTGGTAACACTTAGCAGCTGGATGTCCAACATGATTACAAAGATGACAAGTGATACTGTTTTGGCCACCAAGACCTCGACCGCGTGAGGAACCACCATGACTGAGAGCTGCAAAGTTGGTAGTGGGTTGAGTAAGGTCGGATGAGACAAAGTGAACGTCTTCCAGCCTTAGTTCCTGACTTGGAAGGAGGAACTAAACTTTAGGAAGAGTGACTAAATCAGTGCGAGAGGTAAGGTCGATGACAACAAAGTCATACTCCAGATCGAGACCTCCAAGGATATAAAGCACTAAGTCATCGTCAGAGAGAACCTTCCCTGTAGTAGATAGAGTATCTACAAGAGTTTTCATTTTCATAATATAATCATTGACACAGATAGCAACCTTTTTAAGAGACTGGAGTTGAAAATGAAGCTGTAAAATATGAGCTTTGGACTGAGTACTAAAGAGGGTTTCAAGAGTAAACCAGATTTGTTGGGAATGAATGTAGCGAATGACATGGCCAAGCATAGCTTCAGAGATAGAGTTGAGAAGACTACTAAGAGTAGCTTGGTCAGTTCTTACACTAAGAGGGAAGGAGGGATTGATCAGAGGTGGTTCACCAAGACCTCCAAGAAACTAAGGAGGACAGACCCTTGTGCCAAAGAAAAAACCTTCAAGGTCATAGGCACGAACAACATGGAGAGCTTGGGAATGCCAATAGGCATAGTTATCTCTGTTGAGGCGTATGGTAAGATGGGCTAGGATTTTAAATAAGGGCTGAGGTAACGCAAGGGCAGCAGCTAGGGGAGGTTGGGGGTTCAACAACAGGGGTTGCAGGTGGGGCTTCAGGTGGGGTAGGGCACTACTCGTGGGTAACCGACTGTTCACCCTGTGATGCCGACTGATGGGACTGTGAGGGTTATGTCATCTCCTATGGCTCCTGATACCAAATCTAGAAATAGAAATTAACTAAAAAGGTAATAAAGCTAAGAATAAAGAGAAGCAATATGGACTGAATATTTTGTATTATTGCTTGAATTTGTAGGGGTATACAATGACTCATTTTATATAAAATCAGTGGTCCCAATGGGTACCAAATAAAATACTCTCCAATAGGGAGAACACGACATGTATGTACTATTTCCCACAAATATTTGCATTAATTGGCAATTGGATACAACAGAATTATGTGCAAATGATCATTTGAAATATTTAGAATCCTATGCAGCCTCATCTTTTATTCATCATTCTTGAAAGAAGGAGAAATTTTTTAAGATGTTGGTTTGAAGGTTTGTGTGTTTATGATGTGAATTAAGCTTAAATTTTGTTTTTCTTCCACCCTAACCTTGGTCATTCATTACAAGCCTAATAAATCCTATTGATCTTTGATTTTGTGTTTGCCTATATTAGCGGAGATTGGTTTGCAAATAAGCTTATGTAGTGGTATTGTGAAAACGTAATTAACAATATATGTTCTTTTTGTGTATAAATTTAAGAAGGCACTAGTGATTGGGTGAGATTGATTACACACATACAAGGGAATTAAGTTTGAGACATGATCATGGTTTGGGATGAAATTCTAATAGTTGTGGAATCTTGATTTTTCTTGGAATTTTTTAGACCAATTATACTTTTGATTAAATCATGGCTCATGTTTGTGTTACTATTGTTAGTTTTGTCTTTATGTTTGCTAGGGACTAGCAAAATCTTAAGTTTAGGGGTGTCTTAACTCTATGAAATATAATTGTTTTCATTACTTTTTCATTTGGATTTTTATTAGTTTAATGTAATTTATGTTTACTTTCTTTATATTTGGTTTATAATGATTGATTTAGAGTTTATGATGGAAAACTTTAGGAAAAGTAGTTGGGCAAACATTTTTCGTTTAAATCACATTTTGATTCAGTTTCTCTCCATGCAAATTTAGAACTTCAACCCTAATTTCGGCTATGAACCAAGCATCTTTTGGGAAGAGTTATAGATCTATTTCCTAGCTTTCTAAATCATTTCGAATCATTTCATTTGGAGTCCGAATGAGAAAATTATGCGTGTTTTACTAAGCAAGGTCAGATTAGGAAACATATTTTGGACAACAAGTTGTGTGAGCCCTTGTGGGTTTCTTGTGAAGGCTCATGGGGAGTCTTGAATTTGACCTATATATATATATATGCTTTTTAAAGCCAATTAAGGGAGAATTCATATTCTTCAATAAGCTTATCACATGAGATCAAATTTGAACGTAGAGAGAAAATTCTTAAAGTAAAAAATACAAGATAATATTGGATTTTGAAAATGATCCTTATATTTATCTGAGTTTCAATCTTTATTAGATGATATACATTAAATTTCATATTCGATTTTGTAGGAGTGCTAATTTATGGGAGAAAGTCAACCAAACACACTGTTTAGGATTAGTTGTGCATGTTTTTCTAGTAAAGAAATAACTTGCTTTTGGTTGGAAGAAATTTTTTCCACTATATTGTCATACATTATGATTATCTTCAATAATTTTTTTTCATTAATTTCCTCTGTTCAAAATAAATTCTTGTTAAATATAATTTTTAGTACAGATATATAGTATTCATAATTAAGAAATTTCTAGCTCTTTGTAAAGTTTTTATAATTTAATAAAAATAATTTTGGGATTTAAGTAAAATGTTATTTGAATTAAAAAAAATCTGCAATAATTGTTATTTTGATTTTGCTATTAAACCCCTCTCTTCTCTTTCTCACAATCTCTCTCTGTTACTGCATCCTTGGTAAGTTAAAGAGAGAGAAAGTGTAACATCCTCCTAATCTAGGACTGTTACACTATGTATTAAAATAGTGCTTAACTCGATAATGTTGGAGTTTTATGCCCTAGTTAAAACCCAAATTCTTTGTAATCTCATTTTATTATCAATAAAAGAATAGAAATATTTTTTTTACTTGGTCAATCACTTTGCTCACATGTTTTATTTTCATGATTATTGGTTTAATATAAACTTCTATTAAATCCCAAGCATATAGCTAATCTTATTTATAGTGACGTAATCACAGTGGAATATAAATATGATTATATGTTCAAAATAAGTTAGTCCTAAGATTAGTCAGTGCACCGGATTTACACTGACTTGCCAATCTACGATATGATCTACTTACACATTATAGTGTTATGTTCTTTCCAGAACATTAGCAAAGTAGATAAGATCAGATGTATTTATTACATTGGACAGGACCGATATTGACAGTTGATAAGATAAGTAAGCATACCGTTATTATCTATTCTAGTCATATCATATAGTTGAGCATAGGTCAATTCATCTCAATTCTGAGTGGTTAGTATTCTAACTGATTGTATTATTTGAGTTCTTTGACTTTTTCGTTACCAGCTTACCCTACTGACTAGCCCATACTTACATCTTGGGAACTCGGTAGTATAATTGAGTGGGAGTGTTAATCATAGATATGAACATCTATAGCTTCTGATGAAGAAGTGAAACGATGGTTTCCTTTTAGTTTGGTTCAAGGTGTTAAATGATAGATATCTTATTTCAGTAATTAAATTAGTTTACTGAAATATCATTTACAAGGAACTAAGTGTTTTAAGGATAAAATACAATGAGAGGTAAAACGGTATTTTATTCCTTTCTCATTGTAGACAGTCTATAGAGGATTGAGTGACAATTACGGTTGTAACAATGGATAATAATAGCGTATCTATATTTGTTATAGAGCGTTCGATGAATTCAAGAGTGCAATTCCAAGTTTATAGTGGAGTCACGAGGAATGAATAAGTTAGTAAATTTATTTGTTAGATTTATGATAACTTATTGGAGCTTGATTTCATAGGCCCATGGTCCCCATTGTACCTTGGATAAAATCATCTAGATAGTCTCAATTAATTTATTTAATCATCAATTAGAATTATGAAAGTTGACCAGGTCAATTTTAGATAGTTTCCCAGAGTTGTGTAATTTTGAGAAGAAAAGAGAAATTATGGCAAATTTATTAATTAAGATAAATTGGTATCTAAATTAATAAATAAGTTTAAATAAAGGTTCAAATTATAAATAATTAATTTGATAAAGGATTTAAATAATTATTTAATTAATTAAATCAATAGAAAATAATACAGGTCTTGATTTTAAGTCCAATGGGCTTATAATTGTTATACCCAGATTTCGAGCCATAGTAAATATGACCTCGAAAGCTGAGTTCGCATTAAATGGTCTCGTGAAGGTTAGGGTATGCTCTACGATTGTAAATCGAGCCTGCAAAGTATGATACATGACCTCGAATGTAGTGACCTCGAAATGATCTCGATCTCGAAAAGGTAGCTCTGAGAGCCCCTCATCTTCAGGAACAACTTCGGAGCAGGGATCTCGAGCTCGATGTACTATCTCGAAAACAATGTTAGCTCGGGAGATGTCAGTGGCTCGCACAATGACGTGAAACCTGAGATGCTGAAGCCTTGGAGATACGCTATGACCACCTTGAATATCTACAAGTACTGTAAACATGAGATGTAATCCTCATTTATTGATGTAAATCCCCAAGAATCGTGGGATATTATTTAGTCAGTTATACGTTTCCTGGTCTTCAGGGACGTTTCCTTTTTTATCTGATTAAAGGCATTTAAAGCCATTTATTTTATTCACAAAAAGAGTAACTACCCAAAATATGTGGGATAGTATTCTGCATCCTTCTCTATAAATAGAGAGGTCATGCACCATTGTAAAGGACCGAAATTCTGATCCTTGAGAGAAAACTCTGGAGAATTCTTGCTAAAGAATTGTTCAGAGATAATCTTGAGATTAATAACAGAGACTCGTGGACTAGGCAGATTTAACTGCTGAACCACGTAAAAAACGTGTGTTTGATTCGTTTGTTTCTTTTGGCCATTGTCTTTAATTGTTTACGTGCTCTCTTCTTTTATCTATTGACGAAAAACGGCGTCAACAGTTTGGTGCTTTCATTGAGAGCCTCAAGCATCCATCCCAGAGAGATTCATGGCTGCAAACAATCAGAACACTCCTGAAGAAAATTACCCAAGGCGTCCTGGAAAACAACCAATGGAGAACCCGGACGCTGAAGAAAGGAGTGGGTCCTCTGATTCCCGGGGACCACCTCCACAACCAAGGGATGAGGACATGTACTATAACCCTGAGCGTTATGTCCCTATTGTAGAATTGGAGAATCGGCAGCTGAAACAGCTGTTGGAAGATGCCAACAAACGTAACGAGGAGTTGACTAGGATAGACGCGGAGGCGCAGGTGGCTCAGCCCTCGCTTCCGTGCGCAGACCAAGTCCCTCCTCCAAGGGACGTGCACGTTCCTCCCCGGAGGCCCCGTGGACGTCCACGAAAAAATGCTGCCACAAGGAGGCCAGCACAACCTCCAGCACCAACAGAGCCATCCGCTCCTTCTAGGCCTCAGAGGAGTACCCGAGCTCGGGTCCCGCCTAATCCACCTATGGAAGTGCTTGCAGGAACTGAGAACAACCGAGCTCCTGCCGAGGCTCGGAATCAGGTTCCTGGTAGTGCACCGAACGCAACTGGCCCATCTCGAGAAAATTCAGGACCCTCCAGGCCGAGGCAAGGACGACAACCACCGTCACCTATACGGTTTCCTCCGTCTCCCATAAGATATCCTTCACCTCCCCGCAGGAACGCTCAACCTGGTCGAGATCAGGATCAAGGGCGTACAGGGGAAAGACAAGGAAACAGGGATACGTTCCAGGGGCGGAAAGGCGCGCCATCCGAGAGAAGTCAGACGTCCCGATCTCGCACTACAGAGACAAGGCGACGTAGAAAGGATCCACCACGAAATGACCGATCGATGAGTTTCACCAGTGATGAGTCCGGAGAAACTAGGTCTGTCAGTAAACACGACCGGGGTCGTAAAAATACTGGAAATCACAAGAGCCATCCCGACCTGCGCAATCATCTGAATCAGAGCAGGGGAAAGGGAGATCAGACAAATCCGGATCTTAGGAATCATCTGAATGGGCGTAGAGATCCCTCACGGAGACGCGAGCCTGGAATCGCGATTAATGACTATCATTTCCAAACACCACCTAAGGACCCAGTCCAAGAAAGGATGGATCAGCTCGAAAAAGCCTTTAGGCTTTTGAAGAATGAACGAGGGAGTGGTCGATACGAGGACTCTGATGAGGAGCTCGAGTCGTTTCCTCCCAATATTTCTAACACTCAGTTTCCCCAAGGGTTCCGGATTCCTCACGTCCCAGCGTTTGAAGGAAAAACCGACCCGTGTAGCCACCTGAGTACATTCAACACAATTATGAGAGCCAGTAACGTAGGTTACGAGCTCAGATGCATGTTGTTTCTGACATCATTGGCCGGACCTGCCAAGAGTTGGTTCGAGAAGTACAAGAGACACTCGATAACTTCTTGGGATCAATTTTCTAGAGACTTCAAGAAGCAATTCCGAGCTATGATGGGAGTCAGACCAGAGGCGTCCACTTTGACTAACGTCTGGCAATAGCCGGGTGAAACACTGAAAAGCTACCTGACAAGATTTAATTTAGAGGTCGCCCGGGCACGAGATGTGGACGACAGTGGACACTTGATGGCCATCCGAGCTGGTGTGTTGCCTGGAAGCGCCCTTTGGGATGACATGCAAGGGAAACCGGTGAGGTCAATAACCGAGTTTAACAAACGGGCGCAGAGATTTGTCAATGTAGAGGAGGCGAGGTCAAAGCTAAAAGCGACCTCGTAAACCGAAACTACAACGATAAACATTAACTCCGCCTCAACCTCGGCTGACCCAGCAACTTCACAGCCTACCATAGAGAATCCCTCTAAGAGGAAAAAGAGCGAGGGAAATAACCCCGAGGCTGAAGGGGGAAAGAAAAAGAAAGGAGAAAGGTATTACTCCGTATATAAAGTACACACCGAGCTCAATGAGTCTCGGGAAAATATATACCTGGCTAATGAAAACCAGGTCCCCTTCAGGCGTCCGGACCCAATGAGGAATCAAAAGTCCAAGAGGGATTCCAGCAAGTACTGCCGGTTTCACAGAGACACCGGACACACAACTGATGAGTGCCGGCAGCTGAAGGACGAGGTCGAAGGGTTGATCTCGAGGGGATATTTCCGGCAGTATGTCAAAAACCAGAGTACTGGACAGACTACTGCCAGCCAGAGAGTAGCCGCGCCTCCAGCAGCACAGAATAATAACTCCCGATCCCGGGAAGAAGACAGGCCTCCGCCGATAGATGGAGAGGACGTAATAACCATCTCGGGCGGTCCTCATCTCGCAGGAGGAGGTAGAAATGCTCAAAAGCGATATGTGAATGAACTGAAGACAGGGGACGGGTCTCCTTATGAACCCGAACCAAGGGCACCAAAAAACCAAAGGGTTGAAACTCAGCCTATAACCTTCACCGAGGAAGATGCCTCCCATGTCCAGTTCCCTCATCATGACCCACTTGTCATCACCCTGCAGCTTGCCAACAAAAGAGTGCGCCAAGTTCTCATAGACAATGGGAGCTCAGTTAACATTCTTTATAAAGCGACACTAGAGAAAATGGGACTCTCCCTTCGCGACCTGAAGGCTTGTGCAACCACTTTGTACGGCTTTTCTGGAGAAGGAACCGCCTGTATGGGGTCCATTGAACTCCCTGTGACCTTGGGAGACTATCCAGTCTCGGTAACCAAGATGATGGAGTTCGTGGTAGTAGAGTTACCATCTGCCTACAATGTACTGCTCGGGAGACCCGCCCTGGTCGGGCTGGGGGCAGTTTCATCTGTAAGGCATCTAGCCCTTAAGTTCCCAACTCCAAGCGGGGTCGGAACATTGAAAGGAGATCAATTGGCAGGAAGGGAGTGCTACAGCATTTCCTTAAGGGGAAAGAAACAAACGAGCGCACAAGCACTCGTTGTCATACAGAATAAAGATGGGAAAATTTTAGAAATTGATGAGGAGATTGATCCGAGGATTGAGGAAAAGGTTGACCTCCAACCTTTGGAGGAACTCGAAGAGGTTCAGCTCGATGAATCTGATCCCTCAAAAAAGGTGAAGGTCGAGAAACACCTCCAAGACGAATCAAAATAGCAATTAATTTGCTTTCTGAAGAAAAACCAGGATGTCTTCGCGTGGTCACACTCTGACATGGTGGGAATAAGCCCTAATGTAGCAAGCCACGCGTTGAATATAGACAAAAGCTTTCCCCCGAAGCAGCAAAAGCGAAGGCAGCTGGATGAAGACAGAAAGAAAGCACTAAAGGAGGAGGTGGACACGCTGAAAGCAAATAATTTTATAAGGGACGCTTTTTACCCTGATTGGGTGGCCAATCCAGTGTTGGTCCCGAAGCCCAATGGGACGTGGAGGACGTGCGTTGACTACTCGGACCTCAACAAGGCCTGCCCGAAAGACTGTTTTCCCCTGCCGAGAATTGATCAGCTCGTAGACGCCACGGCGGGGCATGGTCTGATGTCGTTCATGGATGCCTATTCTGGATATAACCAGATTCCCATGCATGCCCCCGACCAAGAGCATACGAGCTTCATTACAGATAAAGGGCTCTACTGCTACAATGTCATGCCATTCGGACTCAAGAATGCCGGAGCCACGTACCAACGGCTCGTAAACATGATGTTCTCAGAGCAAATAGGGAACAACATGGAAGTTTATGTTGACGACATGCTTGTAAAGTCTCAGCTTAAAAAAAACCATGTTGATGACCTCGAAGAGTGCTTTGGCGTGCTCAGAAAGTACAACATGAAGTTGAATCCTCAGAAGTGCACTTTTGGGGTGTCTTCAGGAAAATTTCTGGGTTTCATTGTCAATTCTCGTGGGATCGAGGCTAATCCCGACAAAATAAAGGCCCTCATCGATATGCCTTCACCTCGGAAGCATAAAGATGTTCAAAGCCTGACTGGCAGGATGGCAGCTCTGAGCAGGTTCATCTCGAAGTCAACAGACCGCGGTCTCCCATTCTTCAACTTATTGAAAGGAAGTAAGAAGTTCGAATGGACAGATGAGTGCGAGCTAGCCTTTCAGGAGCTCAAAAAGCACCTAGCCGAACCGCCCATCCTATCAAAGCCTGAGACGGGAGAAGTACTGTTCCTGTACCTCTCAACTACCGAACACGCGATAAGCGCGGTGCTCGTCCGAGAAGAAGAGAGAATACAGAAACCCGTCTACTATATCAGTAATAGATTACTGGGGGCAGAGTCAAGGTATCCACTGATGGAGAAGCTCGCCCTCGGTCTGATCCACTCATCTCGAAAGCTCCGCCCTTACTTTCAGGCACATCCTATCCATGTACTGACAGATCAACCACTAAGGCAAGTCTTGTCTAAACCAGAGGCGTCTGGTCGACTCCTAAAGTGGGCTGTTGAGCTCGGACAGTTCGAGATCACCTACCATGAGAGAACGACCATCAAGGCACAAGCGTTGGCGGACTTCATAGTGGAGTGCACCGGTATCGCCGCCGACGAGGTAACAACCACGGCCCACGAGCTGTGGAAACTTTACGTCGACGGGTCGTCAAATGAAAATGGAGCGGGGGCAGGAGTTATTCTGATCACTCCTGCAGGGAGCAAATTTCACTCTGCGTTAAGGTTCGGCTTTAAAGCATCTAATAATGAAGCTGAGTACAAGGCTTTACTGGCGGGACTACGAATAGCAAAAGAGCTCAAGGCCAAAGCTATACATTGCTACAGCGACTCCCAGCTTGTAGTTAATCAAATCTTGGGAGAGTACCAGGCTCGTGGCACAAAAATGGCAGCTTATCTGGAGAAGGCAAAGTCCGCATTGGAGTTTTTTGAGTTTTATGCAATCGAACAGGTTCTCCGAGAACAAAACTCAAACGCAGATGCCTTAGCTCGCCTCGCCACCTCCGCCGAAAATGAGGAGCTGAATGTTGTACCCGTAGAGCACCTGTCAACGCCCAGCATTACTGAGCCTGACGAGGAAGATGTGTGTATGATCGAGACAGAGCCGACCTGGATGAGTCCGATAGTTGAGTACCTCGAAAATGGAATTCTTCCAAAAGATCGAAATCAGGCTCGGAAACTAATGTATCAACTTCCTCGTTACACCATCCTGGACGGAAGGCTATACAGAAGAGGGTATTCCATGCCATTGCTCAGATGTGTAACTCCTCCCGAGGCAAAGACGATTATTGAAGAAATTCATGAAGGGTTCTGCGGAGACCATACCGGGGGGCATAGCCTGTCCAAGAAGATTATACGCCAAGGATATTTCTGGCCAACCATTAAAACAGATTCTTTCGAGTACGTGAAAAAGTGCGACAAGTGCCAGAGATTCGCCACGATACCCCGAGCTCCACCTTCCGAACTAACCATGTTGACATCCCCATGGCCTTTTGCGGTATGGGGCATCGACCTCATAGGCTCACTCCCAACTGGATAAGGAGGAGTAAAGTATGCTGTGGTCGCAGTTGACTACTTCACAAAATGGACGGAGGCTGAACCATTGGCGACCATAACTTCGAAGAAGATCCTAGATTTCGTGGTAAAGAACATCGTATGCCGATATGGAGTGCCAAGAAAGATTGTGTCTGACAACGGAACCCAGTTTGATTGCGACTTATTTACCAACTTTTGTAACAAGAACGGTATAATAAAGAGCTTTTCGTCAGTGGCTCACCCTCAGGCGAATGGTCAGGTCGAAGCCGTTAATAAAACTCTCAAGAGTTCTTTGAAGAAAAAATTGGAAGGAGCAAAGGGACGATGGCCTGAGGAATTACCCCAAGTCCTTTGGGGATATAGAACTACAGCTCGGACATCAACTGGGCATACCCCGTTTTCTCTAGCATACGGCTGCGAGGCAATGTTGCCCATTGAGGTCGAAATTCCAACGATTCGAACTCAGATTTACGACCAAAGTTCCAATCATACTCAGCTCGAAGAAACCCTAGACTTGATCGAAGAAAAAAGGGAAGAGGCTCAGCTGAAAAATGCTGCTTACCAGCAACGGACCACGAGATATTTCAATAAGAGGGTTCGAGACCGAAAGTTCGGAGTGGGAGACCTGATTTTGAGACGAGTATTCTTAGCAACCCGAGATCCAGTAGCTGGGGAGCTCGGGCCGAACTGGGAAGGACCATACCAGATAGAGTCAGTCATCCGACCAGGCGTATACAAACTTGCGAGATTAGATGGGAGCCTGATACCTCGAGCATGGAATGGCGAACACCTTAGACCATATTATCAATAGTGTAGAAAGTGTCGCCTGTAACCATGATTTTCTGTATTTAGTTTGTTTTTGAATTTCAAATAAAGGGTCTACTTTGTTTCACATGTAATTTATTTTTATTTTTGATCTCTCTTAATTTAATAACCTATGATCACACTCATAGGATATTAAGGGGGCATCATTGGTATACATACCACCAGCTTAAAAAATAAAAAATATACATAAAGTATTTGGATATAACCAAGTACGCAATATTAGATAGTTCGGACATAACCGAATTATCAAACACATAGTATTTGGACATGACCAAATGCGCGAGCTTAGATAGTTCGGATATAACCGAACCATCAAAACCTAAATATTTGGAGTTAACCAGATGTGTAGACACAACAGGTTTGGAACAAACCAGCCAAATTATCGATCGATGATAAATGGGAGCCTAAACCTATTGCGAGATAAGTCAAAGACGAGGCTGGAATATCTTAGAAATATAGTTTCGAACTCTTAACCTCGGAGCTAAAATACTGAGGATGAGGAAAAGTAACTAAAAAAGATATAACCAAATCATTCATATTACATACCATATAAGTACTTTCGAGTTCATGGTTGGAGTAATATCCGACCTTGATAAATGACGAGGTCGGAAACGGATAATCTGAATAAACTATGCATGAATGCATCGAATTTCGAGCCTAAAATCCAAACTATGTTTGTATGCATAAATAAACATAAACGAGTTCATCAATTATAAGAATGTGCAAAATATTTCGAGCCAAGAAATGTAAAGCATGTAAAGAAAAAAATAAATAAATTAAATTAGTCAAAGAAATTGTTTCAGCCCCATGGGCGTAATTCACAATAATTACATAAGGGGACGCAGCCCCGATGACTGATCTCCCCGAGGTCAGACTCAATGAAGAGGAGTCTCCTTGGCCTTCCCAACGGCACCGGACCCCTCAGGACGAATAGCATGACTATCCTCCTGAGCTCCCTCCGAAACGGTACCCGGAGAAGCCTTTTCCTTCTCGAGCTGCTCAGCTTTCTCTTTCTCGAGTCATTCAGCCTCTTCCTTCTCGAGCCGAGCATTCCATCGTTCGAGGAAGGACGCCTCATGGGGACCCAAAAAACTGGTGTCCAGTTCTTCGTTATAGGCCCACATCCGGTACATGGCTGAATCGACCGCCGTTTCCTTCTTTTCTTTGTACTCGGCAGTAAGGCGGGTTTTGATATCCTCCATAAGGTCGAGGGTGATGGCCTTGTCTTCCTCGAGCTTCTTATTGGTCTCCCGAAGCTGGGTGTTATCTTTCTTTTGCTCCTCGAGTTCGTTTTTCAGCTTTCCGAGCTCCTTGGCCATTTCCTCACGCTCCTTAACCGCTGCCTCGAGCTTAGTATTCGCCGCCTTCAGGTCATCATTCGCTCTAAGGTGGAGGTCCCTCTCCTCTTGGGCGTGGGTCCTGCTCGAATGGATCTCGTTGTTCAGCTCGTAATTGAGCTGGGCAGTGAAAGCAAGAGCCTGAAAAAAGGAAGAAACCATCATTAGCCTCGAGACAGTATGGATGTAAGCAAAGGGAATATAGAAGGATACTCACCGCGGCAGTGTGCTCGATACTCTTCTCGTACAGGACAGTGCGGTCTCGGGTGCCAGTTAGACACTGCCACTGAGGAGCCTCGAAACTGCCGTAACTCTGGCCGATCCGGGACATCACATCCGAGATCAGCGTAGATCCGTGAGGACCGGCAGCATTATCCACCACATACGAATCCATATGGGTGGAGATGGTTAGCTTCTGAGCTCAGGAAGCATAAGGTCTTTTGGTGAGCTGAGTAGAAGGCGTTTGACCCGCCACAGGAGGTTGGGATTCGACCACGGCAGCGATACCAGTCTGCGAGGCCGGCGCCACCACAGAGACGACGGCCTGCGAGGGTGGTATCGTCGTGGGGGCGTTAGTCTGGCCAGTCGACGCAGCAGCAGAGCTCGAAGCTGGCGGGGGAGGAGGAGGCGTTTTCCTAGTTCTCTTGGAGCCTTTCCCAGGCTGGTTGGTTTTCAGTCCCCCTGCCCTGGGGCGTTTACTCCTCTTGGCACCCGCATTGTCGATAAGGGCGTCGAGGTCGAAGTCCATGTCGCCTGCACAAGTCACCACAGTGGGTCAGTAAAAGAGATACAAGTTACTTCAACATCATATATAGAGTGGTGGAAGAAAAAACCTAACTGGAACTTTCCCCCGAGCTTGAGCTTGGGGACCATGAAATTCCCCCGTCTTCAGAAGAGGCGGGGGGAGTGCCTTCCCTATAAGTTGGTGATAACCTCGAAAGGTCCCTATAGTCATTGGTCCCATACTGCACAACTATCCCATTCCACACCTCGTCCGTGGTATACATAGTGTCGTATTTTCCGAGCCCACTATCAAACCTATGGACACAGTCATCTACCCAACTCCATATGTAGAAGTGGTATCTATCCTGTGGGCACGAGACTAGTCTATTAGGCCTGTGTTTTAATAAAGTGGGAGACCACATTCGCGAAGTAGGAAGGGTTTTACCTCCACCGGAGTCCGAACTCGAGGCTTCGTCATTGGCCTCATTTCCCGACCGCGCACTTCTCGAGCGAATTGGGAGAGACGCTTTCCTTTCTCTCCTCGGAGGAAGGGTGCCTGTGGGCAGTGGCACCTCCTCCCAGCGTTCGTATTTTTTACTGGACCAGTCAGAGGTTGACTGGCCCTGTCCTAACAACCCACAAGCTCGAAGCTTGTCCTCGTGTAATAGAAATGAGAGCGACCGCTTGCCGTAGGGGAGTCGGAGCAGGGCCTCTCTGTGCTCCGTCATTGTTTCGTCAGGGGCGGGACGCTGAAAGTTAGCTGAAAGACGAGGTACATTTCAACTAAATATGGATTTTAGGGCTAAAATTCCGAGCTTAAAAATAGAAAGTAACGAGAATACTTACGGATCCGCCTGAACGAACGGTGTCGAGACGGGGACAGACCGTCTGTCCAGAAAAAAGCCTTCTTGAAGTCAGGAGGGTGGTTCGGAAGATCTTCAAAGATCTTTGTTTCTTTGGGGTAGCTCGAAAGATAATAAAAGCCATCCCCTCCCCGAGCTCGGGAGGGATTACTCTTTAAGCAAAAGAGATATAAAATCTCTTGGGGTGAAGGTCCTGTCCACCCCTGCTCGTGGAACAAGGACCTCAGGGCAGACAGCACCCTGTATGAATTGGTGTTGAGTTGGAATGGAGCCAACCCAACAAAATCAATAAAGTCGCTGAAAAAGGACTTCAGGGGCAGCAGAGCTCCTGCCCTTATATGTTCCTGGCTCCAGGCCGCGAATTTTACACTGGAATCGCGACCCCCAGGGGCGAAACAGCTCCGTTCGTGCCTTGTCGGAGCTCGACACTTCAGTGTGTCCAACGAACTAAGGCCATGGAGGGCCAGGATATCGGTTATTTGGTCGGCGGTGGTAACCGAGCTCTGGTAGAATTCGGCTTCAAACATCTCCCTCCTAGGCTGTGAAGACGAAGGCTCCGTCATTAAGGAAAACTGGAGTTCCCCTGGGCGGTATGCAACCGTGACTTTTAACGCTGGGTCGAGGGGGATAGGCCTGGGGCCTGGGTTGAGCTCCGGATAGATGGCCTCCCGAAGGACTTTTCTCTTCTTTTCAATGACCTCGTCTATCTGACGACGATAGTGGGCTCGAATGTCCTCCTGCTCGCACGCAAGCTTGTATTCTTTTATCCGACGTTGGTTCCGGGCAAAGACCGATTCCGGGCTCGGAGATTTGGGCTCGTAAGGGATTGCTCGTAATGACCCCCACCGTATTTCCAGATTCTGTGACATCTAGCGAGAAAGAAAAAATGGTGAGGGCCATGCATGCAAGGATCACGAACTCGATAGGATGAGCTCGGATATCTAACGACAAGAAACTAAGTATTAAGACCCTCACTAAAGAGTCAGAGCGCGTGTTCCACAAGGGAAGAAAAAGAACCTGGACGATTTTTTGAAAATCCCGAAATTCAAGGGAAAGAAAGGTGGCGGTTAGCCAGGAAAGGGCTTTTTCGGGTTTCGTGTAATTGTCAAGAACAAGGGTTTTTACCCGAAAACTTGGTGTACAAGAAACATAGCCTAAAATTTTCAAAACCCAGAAAGTTGAAACGCCGTTCAAAGGAAAAAACTGGGCATAAACCAGAGGCGAACATCCAGAAAGAAAATCCAGAAAACATAAAGCCTATTGATCCAAAACCTCCTATCGTATCATTCTATTATACGCAGCAAGTACGACATAAAAAAAAAAGAGCTAAAAACAAAAATGGCATACTTACACAGTGATGGTGATTGTAGCGAAATCGTCGTTCGGAGAAGAGGTTGCAAGAAAGAACTCACTGACTCGAACAGACCAGGGTTCCTTTGTTTTTTGGGTCGAGAAAACATGCACGGGACGGAAGCTTCTTGAGAAAGTTTCTGGCTTTCTTGTTTTTTCTTTTCTTTCTGGTTTACGATGAACAAACGTAAAGAAGAAGACGAAGAGGAGATCTTATATATATAGGTGGGAAAACTAAATTGATCAGGAGCGTTGGTTAAAATCCTCAACAGATCGAATGGAGGGGAATCGGTGATAAGATGGCGCCGAAAAGTTGTCAGACGAACGATCGTGGGCGTGTTCCCAAGGTACTCAAGTACCTAAAGTGAGCAATACCCATCTGGCACGTGTCCGTTTTTAAGAGTGTGACGGTATGGTTCCCAGAAAGAGTAGTTCAAAAGTTTCCTTCTCTTAGGACTCGAACAAATACTTTTGAGGGGGAAAAATGTTATACCCAGATTTCGAGCATAGTAAATATGACCTCGAAAGCTGAGTTCGCATTAAATGGTCTCGTGAAGGTTAGGGTATGCTCTACGATTGTAAATCGAGCCTGCAAAGAATGATACATGACCTCGAATGTAGTGACCTCGAAATGATCTCGATCTCGAAAAGGTAGCTCTGAGAGCCCCTCATCTTCAGGAACAACTTCGGAGCAGGGATCTCGAGCTCGATGTACTATCTCTAAAACAATGTTAGCTCGGGAGATGTCAGTGGCTCGCACAATGACGTGAAACCTGAGATGCTGAAGCCTTGGAGATACGCTATGACCACCTTGAATATCTACAAGTACTGTAAACATGAGATGTAATCCTCATTTATTGATGTAAATCACCAAGAATCGTGGGATATTATTTAGTCAGTTATACGTTTCCTGGTCTTCAGGGACGTTTCCTTTTTTATCTGATTAAAGGCATTTAAAGCCATTTATTTTATTCACAAAAAGAGTAACTACCCAAAATATGTGGGATAGTATTCTGCATCCTTCTCTATAAATAGAGAGGTCATGCACCATTGTAAAGGACCGAAATTCTGATCCTTGAGAGAAAACTCTGGAGAATTCTTGCTAAAGAATTGTTCAGAGATAATCTTGAGATTAATAACAGAGACTCATTGTAAAGAACGCCCTAGACTAGTACTTACAAAACATTCGTACAACATAGCTTATAAAAGAATACCGTCCATTTCTAAAGTCTCAGGGGACTTATTTAAATTCATGCAAGTTGGCGCCATAAGTTTAAAATAAAACATAGGTTTTTATGCAAAGTTCAAGAAAACCAAATAATTTAAATAACAGAGTCCCACTGATAATTTTAGGAAAAAGTCTCTTAAAACAAAACATAATAAAAATGGCGTTCTACGTTGATCGTTTTATCGTCCATAGGATTGCCCCACGCCATACACCCCATGATGAAGAACTCCCCACGTCACCACGCGTGCCATAGAGAAAACCTATTTGCTACCTGGAAGGAAAGTAAGGGGGTGAGCTAAAAGCCCAGTAAGGAAGTACAAGCAAGTAAGCAAGTAAGAAAAACAACAAACAACCAAACACTAACATTCATCTAAAACATCATGGTCTATCATAACATAATCGTAACATTTCATCTTATCATAACATAAATGTGACATATCAACATATCATAGCATAAATGTGACATATCAACATATCATAACATAAATGTGACATATCATCATATCATAACATAAGTATATCAGCATATCATAACATAAATGTGACATATCATCATATCATAACATAAACGTGACATATCAACATATCATAACATACATGTGACATATCATCATATCACAACATACAGCATACATGATGAGCATGGAACGCTAGTTGTCCATGTCACCCTATGAGGTAAACAGGAGATCACTGGTCCTTGAATAACCTCGGCGCGTCCGCCCTAGGAGTCACGTCTCAATGTCCTTAGTAACTCGGTCGATGTATCTGACATCGAAATCTGTTTGATGTATCTAACATCGTATTCTGTTTGATGTATCTAACATCCATTCACATTTCACATTCAATCATATCATCACATTAAGGCATTCATAATTGCATAACAGTTCATTCATAAAACAGCCTTACCATTCATAGCATAGAAACATAAAATCTATCTAACTTCCTTACCTCAGGTCCAAGCTAAGAATTTCACAATCTTTTCAACGAGCCTATATCATAATCAAAATAACGTTTCTTAGGTTCATAAAATTACTATTTTGCCCTTCCATACAACTCATGTGTGCATGGGCCATGCACTCATGATAACCGTTACACTAAAACATGCAATTATCGCCAAAAAGAATAATGCTCGTTCTACCCATTTTGCTAACATGATTGCTTTATAAAAATTACATATTTGAATAATAATCATGATTTTGGACGTAAAAGTTGATTTGCATGTAACATGCATACGTGGGAACGTTGCGTAATAAAGACGTTTTCAAAAACGATAACCCTACATTTCTTGCTTTTATTGTTTGAAAATCAATGGCCATATTACATGTTTTCTTTAAAATTTCTAAGTTGATTAAATTTCTCAAAACTTTATTTTATTTTAGCTCAAAATAAAATATGTGACATTTTCATTAAATAAATATTAATTTACCAAGAATTAACCAACAAGCTTGGGTTTAATTAAAATACCTATTTTAACATGTTTCTTTAGAAAAATATATTTTATTATTGTGTTACAAAAATGATGTGAAAAATATATTTTAAGTGTGGAAAAATTATATTTTGATTTAATTTATTTAAGACTTAGTTTTTAAGTGGTAAAAACCCATATGTGACAATTTAATAACAATTGTTAACTTTTTAAAACAAACTTTCAGCCACTATTTATTTTATTCAAAAATCATAAATAAATAGAGTCTAAATATTTTTCTCAATCAAAATAAAGAAAATCATTATTTATCAAAATATGCATTCATACCATTAAAATATCAATTTTCAATATTACCATAACTTAGGAAAAATAATTTATTCCAAAAATTAATCAAATCCATTTTTAGTGAAACTTTCTTCACATTTTATTACAAAATTCCAGCAACCATTTTTTTATCATTAAAATCACCATATTCAATTTTATAAACTCATTTTTTCTCAAAATTCAATAAAAATTCTGTAGGAAATTAATTGAGTAAAATATCATAATATGAGACTTAAAATCCTCTTTTAATTTCATAAAAATTAACACATTCATCAAGAACATTATTTATGCATGCAACTCATATTTTTATCAACTTTTACCCAATTATCTTGAAAAAAAACAGCAAGCTTAATTCTTTGTAAAACTCAACTTTTGTCTCAAAAATTACATAAAATCATTCATGCCTATAATCTCATTATGCTCTTATAATATGCATGATTCCACTAACATAATCACATGAATCCTTTTAAAATCATTTGTTGCAATTCCATGAAAGCCAACAAAACCTTTTCAATAAAATAGCATATAGTAAATTTATACCATGTTCACATGTGCCTTATTTTAACCTAGCATATTTCTATCATTATTTTCATGCATCTCACAATTTAATCATTCAAAACAAAACATGCATCTAACAACATTTCATGATAAAAAATATCAAGATTACCACTTGTCCTCTTACCCATATATCAAAGGTCCTAAAACATGGATCAAATATTTTGGTAAATCACACAACAAATCAAGAACACCCTTGGGTGTACCTAGGCCGAAATCACCTTACATGTGCTCATAGATTATTACAATTTTTCATGCATAGCAAAATCAACATCACAACCCTTAAACACAAGTCATACTCTCACAAAATCCAAATCCTATACATCATTCCTACCCAAAAATCAACCATTAACACCATTAGCAAAACCTCAAATACAACCACCAAAAACAATATAAGGCTAAGGAAAAGACCATTACCTCTCTTGATTGTAGAATCAAGAACACAAAAGATCAATACCACAAACTCCACACCCTTGTTCAAGCCTAGGGTTTTATGGGAAAGCCACCATGAGGAGAAAGAAGAATCCAAACACACACAAAGCATAACACAAATCAATATCATATTATCAAATAAAGAGATTAAACAAAGAGAAAATAAGAAGACATACTCTAGGGGGTTCCTCTTCACTTTCTTCTTCCTTCTTCCTTTCTTTCTTTCTTCCTCTCTCTCTCTCTCTCTCTACACGCCTCTCTCTCTCTCTCTCTCTCTCTAGGTCACGGCAGCCACACACACACACAAGAGCAATGGCTCTTCTCTCCTTTCTTAGTCCCTTTATGACAAATCCTCTCATAAAGTCTCCCAAACAAATTAAGGTAAGTTTCCATTTCTCTTTTATTTTCCTTGATTTTTCTTTATTTCAAAAAGATACAAGGAATAAAACATGATCAAGCCTATCCCCAAATGATTATAGTCTTCAATTTTTTTTTTGATCCTTTTTACCATTTTAATGATATATTGCATTCCCACTAGGTCACACGCCCACTCCTCCTTTCCCTTTTCTTTTATTCTTTTTTTTTTTTTTAATAAATAACTCCATTAAATCTAAAATAAGGAAACCTAAAATGTGTAGAAAAATCTACACATGTGCACCATGCTACCATGCACTAGCACACACTAAATTACTAGGGTGCATTACTATCTATCATGCACCTTAGTGCATTCCACCATAGCTCACATAAATACCTCATTTGTCACACTTAAATAAAATGTAACACTAATAGTAAGATAACATGTTACACATTTAATCACTTATTAAATTAATTAACCAAAACATTTCTAACAATTAAATAAAATAACAAACCATCAAATAAATCAAATAAACAATTAAATATAATAACAACACTTAAATAAAACAATTCATCACACTTAACATTTAAATCAAATAAAGCACAAAATTTAAATAATCTACAAAAAAAAAAAAAAAAAAAAATTTGGTGCACTACAATATACCCTCCTTAAAAGGAATTTCGTCCCGAAATTCTTTCTTACCAAATAACTCAGGGTATTTTGCTTTCATGTCATCCTCCAACTCCCATGTTGCTTCTCGTTCCGTACTATTCTTCCACAGGACCTTGACTAATGGAATCCTTTTGGATCTCAGTTCCTTGATTCCCTTTTCTAAAATGCGCTCAGGCTGTTCATCATAACTCAAGTCCTGCTTCAGCTGTAACGGCTCGTAACTCAACACATGAGAGGGGTCTGACACATACTTACGCAACATCGAGATGTGAAAGACGTTATGCGTTTCAGCTAATGCTGGGGGCAGTGCCAAACGGTACGCAACTTGCCCTATCCTGTCCAATATCTCAAATGGACCGATATATCTAGGGCTTAACTTCCCTTTCTTTCCAAAACGCATCACACCTTTCATTGGCGAGATTTTCAAGAAAACAAACTCGCCTACAACAAACTCGATGTCCCTCCTCTTGAGGTCAGCGTAGCTCTTTTGCCTACTCTGCGCGGTAAGCATCCTTTGGCGTATCTTTTCAATCGCCTCACTAGCCTCACTAACTGCTTCAGGCCCTAAAATCCGTTTTTCCCCAACTTCATCCCAGTGCAAAGGAGATCTACATTTACGCCCATAAAGCATCTCATAGGGAGCCATCCCTATGGTAGATTGGTAACTGTTGTTATACGAGAACTCCATTAGAGGTAGATATCGGTTCCAAGACTCTGAAAAGTCCAACGCACAGCACCTCAACATGTCTTCTAATATCTGTATAGTCCTCTCAGACTGACCATCAGTCTGAGGATGAAAAGCAGTGCTGAACTTCAGTCTTGACCCCATAGCTCTCTGTAGTCCTTTCCAAAAGTTCGATGTGAAAACTGACCCTCGATCAGAAATTATCGACTTTGGCACCCCATGAAGTCTCACTATTTCACTAACATACAAGTCAGCATATTGATCCGCCGAGTATGTGGTCTTAACTGGCAGAAAATGAGCGGACTTAGTGAGTCTATCTACTATCACCCACACTGAGTCATGCTGCTTGGTAGTTCTAGGCAACCCTACCACAAAATCCATTGTGATATCCTCCCATTTCCATTCAGGAATATAGAGCGGTTGAAGCAACCATGCTGGTCTCTGGTGTTCTGCTTTGACTTGCTGGCATGTCAAACATCTAGCCACAAACTCAGCAATGTCCCTCTTCATTCCATGCCACCAATATAGTGCCTTGAGGTCTTGGTACATTTTCGTGGATCCTGGGTGCAAGGAATAAGGAGTTGTGTGCGCTTCTTTCATGATACTTTCCTTAATTTCAGCACTGTCAGGTACACAAATCCTACCCTTGAATCTTAGCAATCCACCATCAGACACCGTGAAATTTCTGTTACCACCTTCTTGTACCAAAGCCTCTTGTTTCACCAAGGCTTCATCCAATTTCTGTCTTTCTCGGATTTGCTCTAGTAAAGAGGATTGCAATGTGAGGTTTGCCAAACTTCCTGTCACCATTTCAATCCTGGCATTTATGATCTCTTTCTGAAGAGGCATCTCTATCGCATGCAGTGCTGAGACACTCCCATGTCCCCGCCTGCTCAAAGCATCGGCAACTACGTTTGCCTTGCCTGGGTGGTATAGAATCTCGCAATCGTAATCCTTTACTAATTCCAACCACCTCCGCTGTCTCATGTTTAGTTCCTTTTGTGTGAAAAAGTATTTCAGGCTTTTGTGGTCGGTGTATATCTCACACCTATCTCCGTACAGGTGATGTCTCCATATCTTGAGTGCGAATACTACAGCTGCCAATTCAAGGTCATGAGTGGGATACCGCTGCTCATAATCCTTGAGTTGTCTGGAAGCATAAGCTACCACCTTCCCTTCTTGCATCAACATGCATCCCAAACCGTTCTTTGATGCATCACAATATACCACAAATTTTCCGCCCTCAGTGGGAACACAAAGGATAGGCGCAGAAATCAACTTATCCTTCATGGTCTGAAAACTCTCTTCACATTTTTCTGTCCATGCGAACTTCTGATGTTTCCGGGTTAAGTTGGTCAACGGGGTAGCGATCTTCGAAAAACCCTCGACAAACTTTCTATAATAACCTGCCAACCCTAAGAAACTCCGAACTTCTGAGGCATTCTTTGGCTGGGGCCAGTCTCTAATGGCCTCGATCTTTGATGGGTCTACTGCAATCCCATCCTTGGAGACTATATGCCCTAAGAAGGTTACCTGTTCCAGCCAAAATTCGCATTTAGAGAACTTGGCGTACAACCGATGTTCCCGTAATCTGTTTAGAGTCAGTCTCAAGTGCTCTTCGTGCTCCTCCTTGGTCTTTGAGTAAATGAGGATATCATCAATGAACACTACTACGAACTTGTCCAAGAAATCCTTAAATACCCTATTCATCATATCCATAAAGGCTGCTGGGGCATTGGTGAGTCCAAAAGACATCACTAAGAATTCGTAGTGTCCATAGCGAGTTCTGAAGGCCGTTTTCGGTATGTCTCCCTCTTTCACTTTCAACTGATGGTACCCTGACCGCAGATCAATCTTTGAGAATACTGAAGCCCCTTGTAGCTGATCAAAAAGGTCGTCTATCCTAGGCAAAGGATACTTATTCTTAATGGTGATCTTATTGAGCTCTCGATAATCAATGCACATCCTCATACTCCCGTCCTTCTTCTTCACAAATAGGACTGGTGCTCCCCATGGCGAATGGCTAGGTCTAATGAATCCTTTGTCCAACAACTCCTGTAGTTGGTTCTTAAGTTCCTTTAACTCTACTGGCGCCATTCGATAGGGTGCCTTAGATATCGGTGCAGTTTCAGGTGCAAGCTCGATTACAAACTCGATCTCTCTGTCTGGGGGTAGTCTTGGTAATTCCTCGGGAAACACCTCCGGGAACTCACAAACAATGTGAACATTTTCTGGCTTTAGTTCTGACTCCCTGGTCTTATCCACTACACTGGCAAGAAATGCCGAACATCCATGATGCATCATATTCCGTGCTTCCAGTGCAGATATTATGGGTGTTCGAAGGCCTACTACATCACCTTTAAAGGAGAAAACCTCTCCTTCCTTTGGCCTGAACTCTACGATCTTCTTTCGACAGTCTATAGTAGCCCCATGCTTGGATAACCAATCCATGCCTATTATAACATCATATTCTGGTATACTTAGTTCTATGAGATCTGCTGGGCACTCTCTACCTTCTACCGTTACAGGTGTTGACGGTAACCACTTATTTGACAACATCATATCTCCCGATGGCAACAATGTACTAAAGTTATGTGCAAACATCTTACAAGGCATATTCAGTCTATCAATCACATTCATGGAAACATAGGAATGAGTTGCTCCAGAATCAATTAAGACTCTACACATTGTACCAGATATAGGGAGCTGACCTGTAACCACGGTATTGCTATTGGCCGCTTCGTTCTGAGTTAAGGCGAAGACTCTTGCTGGCACCAGATTGTTATTGGTATTCTGTCCCGCCTTCCATTGTGGGCAATTCTTCCGCAAGTGTCCTGCCTGGCCGCACTTGAAGCATTTGTTGGTACCGGCCTGACACTCTCCTGGGTGTTTCCTTGTGCATTTAGGGCAGGTAGGATGCTCAACTCGGTTGCCCTGTTGGTTCCCACGGTTCCGGTCATTGAAGCGGTTATTGCGGTTGCTATGGTTCTGAGAGTTTTGGTTGCTACTGTTCGGAACTGGAGGTCTAGGCCTTTTATCAACCCCACTATTCTGCCCTTCGATAGCCTTTCTCTTGTTGTTCTCATGGAAGTTCTTGTTGCGGTGGCTCTCTCTTCTAGCGGCATTATCCTTCCATATTCGATCCTCCAAATATTCAGCCTCAAGAGCTCTATCCAATATCTCTGCATAACTGGCCACCTCAGCGCTGGTCATCCTAACATCCCTTGCTATCATTGGTTTGAGTCCCTTTACAAACCTCTGAACTCGCATTGCATCAGTCGGCACCACTTCAGGGGCAAACTTGGCCAATCGATCGAACTTCTGTGCATAGTCGGTGACCGAAAGGCTCCCTTGAACTAGAGTTATAAATTCATCAACCTTAGTTGCTAGCACCGCTGGACTATAATACTTCTTACTGAATGCCTGGACAAACTGTGCCCAAGTCATGGTATTTGGGTCATGGGTCTGCTTAGTCACGTCCCACCAAATACGTGCATCCATCTTAAGTAGATAAGCTGCGCAGGAAACCCTTTGGCGATCATCTAACTCCATATGATCAAAAATAGCCTCGACAGACCTTAGCCAATCTTCTGCCACCATTGGATCAGCTTTCCCCTCAAACGTCGGTGGGGCTTGTTTCCTGAAGCGTTCATATACTGGTTCAAACCCATAGGCTACAGGTTGTGGTGCAGGTGGTGGTACTGGCGGCTGCGGTTGTGCCACTGGTACTTGGGGTATAGGGTGCGTTTGAGATGTCTGTGGTGCTTGTCTAGCTTGCGCTAGCTCCTCATCTCTTAGTCTCAACTCTTCTCTTAGCCTTGCCACCTCTGCAGCCAGGTCCACAGTTGGCGCTGCTGGAGCTGCAGGTTGAACAGTTGGCACTTCAACATCAGGGATGGTCGTAGTTTCAGACCTTGTGGAGGCACCCTTTCCTCTGCCTCTACCTCTTCCCCTTCCTCCTCTTCCTCTGGTTGACATGATGATGTTCTAAGGCAATCACAGGAAAAATCGTAAGGAAGGAACTTTGCATACCGATGGATATTTGTAAATCATGCATTCACATCAAACCAATAAATTTGAAACAAAATATCCATAGCATTTAAAATATTCCAATAATTAAACAATCCCAAAAAAAGTGTTTAATTAACCAAAACATGTTTCCTTAAAGTCTTAGGAAATTATTATTAATCCATCTTATTCATTGGCATCCTCATGCGACGATCACGAAGTGGACTCTAGTCCTCGACGGTGGACTCGTCCCCTGAATCATAGTTGAATATGTCCTCCGGAATGTGGTAATAGTCAGGCGCGCTTGCCATAATTTCCATCCTCGGGGTCGGACGCGGTATAGCACGCAATACTTCCTCCACGTCATATATCGACTCTAAACGTTCCTCTATTTCGCCATCATCCGTCATTACTAATACCAGCTCCTGATGATCTAGTTCGTAGCTTACCAGAAAGTCGCGAATCGTGAACTCCATAGTGCTAAACTCCATGTCATCTATCACAATGCTATTCCATGACTGATTTAACTGTAAAAGAGCCTCTGGGTACATTGACAACGCCTCACACATTACCCAGTATTGTTCTATAGGCCAAAGCAAGGCTCCTCTCTTATTCATCATTCCTTGTATACGATCGCAAACCTCTTTCGTCGTCTTTAAGACCGCTACCTTCCAATCGTGGTAGTCTTCGTCAAGCTCAACTTTAGGAATTGCACGAATCTCCTTAATCAATTGTTTCTTTGTTGTTCTTAATACAGGAGGCATATTTACTACAGCAGTTAACAAATAGAAACATTAAATAAAATAGAAACAAGTAATAACACATAAGCAAATACTTACGACGCGGTGAAGTGAGATTTTCCCATCTTTAGCGTGTATGGGGGGGGTCCTTGGAAAACATGGACGACCGTCTCTGATACCATTTGTAAAGAACGCCCTAGACTAGTACTTACAAAACATTCGTACAACATAGCTTATAAAAGAATACCGTCCATTTCTAAAGTCTCAGGGGACTTATTTAAATTCATGCAAGTTGGCGCCATAAGTTTAAAATAAAACATAGGTTTTTATGCAAAGTTCAAGAAAACCAAATAATTTAAATAACAGAGTCCCACTGATAATTTTAGGAAAAAGTCTCTTAAAACAAAACATAATAAAAATGGCGTTCTACGTTGATCGTTTTATCGTCCATAGGATTGCCCCACGCCATACACCCCATGATGAAGAACTCCCCACGTCACCACGCGTGCCATAGAGAAAACCTATTTGCTACCTGGAAGGAAAGTAAGGGGGTGAGCTAAAAGCCCAGTAAGGAAGTACAAGCAAGTAAGCAAGTAAGAAAAACAACAAACAACCAAACACTAACATTCATCTAAAACATCATGGTCTATCATAACATAATCGTAACATTTCATCTTATCATAACATAAATGTGACATATCAACATATCATAGCATAAATGTGACATATCAACATATCATAACATAAATGTGACATATCATCATATCATAACATAAGTATATCAGCATATCATAACATAAATGTGACATATCATCATATCATAACATAAACGTGACATATCAACATATCATAACATACATGTGACATATCATCATATCACAACATACAGCATACATGATGAGCATGGAACGCTAGTTGTCCATGTCACCCTATGAGGTAAACAGGAGATCACTGGTCCTTGAATAACCTCGGCGCGTCCGCCCTAGGAGTCACGTCTCAATGTCCTTAGTAACTCGGTCGATGTATCTGACATCGAAATCTGTTTGATGTATCTAACATCGTATTCTGTTTGATGTATCTAACATCCATTCACATTTCACATTCAATCATATCATCACATTAAGGCATTCATAATTGCATAATAGTTCATTCATAAAACAGCCTTACCATTCATAGCATAGAAACATAAAATCTATCTAACTTCCTTACCTCAGGTCCAAGCTAAGAATTTCACAATCTTTTCAACGAGCCTATATCATAATCAAAATAACGTTTCTTAGGTTCATAAAATTACTATTTTGCCCTTCCATACAACTCATGTGTGCATGGGCCATGCACTCATGATAACCGTTACACTAAAACATGCAATTATCGCCAAAAAGAATAATGCTCGTTCTACCCATTTTGCTAACATGATTGCTTTATAAAAATTACATATTTGAATAATAATCATGATTTTGGACGTAAAAGTTGATTTGCATGTAACATGCATACGTGGGAACGTTGCGTAATAAAGACGTTTTCAAAAACGATAACCCTACATTTCTTGCTTTTATTGTTTGAAAATCAATGGCCATATTACATGTTTTCTTTAAAATTTCTAAGTTGATTAAATTTCTCAAAACTTTATTTTATTTTAGCTCAAAATAAAATATGTGACATTTTCATTAAATAAATATTAATTTACCAAGAATTAACCAACAAGCTTGGGTTTAATTAAAATACCTATTTTAACATGTTTCTTTAGAAAAATATATTTTATTATTGTGTTACAAAAATGATGTGAAAAATATATTTTAAGTGTGGAAAAATTATATTTTGATTTAATTTATTTAAGACTTAGTTTTTAAGTGGTAAAAACCCATATGTGACAATTTAATAACAATTGTTAACTTTTTAAAACAAACTTTCAGCCACTATTTATTTTATTCAAAAATCATAAATAAATAGAGTCTAAATATTTTTCTCAATCAAAATAAAGAAAATCATTATTTATCAAAATATGCATTCATACCATTAAAATATCAATTTTCAATATTACCATAACTTAGGAAAAATAATTTATTCCAAAAATTAATCAAATCCATTTTTAGTGAAACTTTCTTCACATTTTATTACAAAATTCCAGCAACCATTTTTTTATCATTAAAATCACCATATTCAATTTTATAAACTCATTTTTTCTCAAAATTCAATAAAAATTCTGTAGGAAATTAATTGAGTAAAATATCATAATATGAGACTTAAAATCCTCTTTTAATTTCATAAAAATTAACACATTCATCAAGAACATTATTTATGCATGCAACTCATATTTTTATCAACTTTTACCCAATTATCTTGAAAAAAAACAGCAAGCTTAATTCTTTGTAAAACTCAACTTTTGTCTCAAAAATTACATAAAATCATTCATGCCTATAATCTCATTATGCTCTTATAATATGCATGATTCCACTAACATAATCACATGAATCCTTTTAAAATCATTTGTTGCAATTCCATGAAAGCCAACAAAACCTTTTCAATAAAATAGCATATAGTAAATTTATACCATGTTCACATGTGCCTTATTTTAACCTAGCATATTTCTATCATTATTTTCATGCATCTCACAATTTAATCATTCAAAACAAAACATGCATCTAACAACATTTCATGATAAAAAATATCAAGATTACCACTTGTCCTCTTACCCATATATCAAAGGTCCTAAAACATGGATCAAATATTTTGGTAAATCACACAACAAATCAAGAACACCCTTGGGTGTACCTAGGCCGAAATCACCTTACATGTGCTCATAGATTATTACAATTTTTCATGCATAGCAAAATCAACATCACAACCCTTAAACACAAGTCATACTCTCACAAAATCCAAATCCTATACATCATTCCTACCCAAAAATCAACCATTAACACCATTAGCAAAACCTCAAATACAACCACCAAAAACAATATAAGGCTAAGGAAAAGACCATTACCTCTCTTGATTGTAGAATCAAGAACACAAAAGATCAATACCACAAACTCCACACCCTTGTTCAAGCCTAGGGTTTTATGGGAAAGCCACCATGAGGAGAAAGAAGAATCCAAACACACACAAAGCATAACACAAATCAATATCATATTATCAAATAAAGAGATTAAACAAAGAGAAAATAAGAAGACATACTCTAGGGGGTTCCTCTTCACTTTCTTCTTCCTTCTTCCTTTCTTTCTTTCTTCCTCTCTCTCTCTCTCTCTCTACACGCCTCTCTCTCTCTCTCTCTCTCTCTTGGTCACGGCAGCCACACACACACACAAGAGCAATGGCTCTTCTCTCCTTTCTTAGTCCCTTTATGACAAATCCTCTCATAAAGTCTCCCAAACAAATTAAGGTAAGTTTCCATTTCTCTTTTATTTTCCTTGATTTTTCTTTATTTCAAAAAGATACAAGGAATAAAACATGATCAAGCCTATCCCCAAATGATTATAGTCTTCAATTTTTTTTTTTGATCCTTTTTACCATTTTAATGATATATTGCATTCCCACTAGGTCACACGCCCACTCCTCCTTTCCCTTTTCTTTTATTCTTTTTTTTTTTTTTTTAATAAATAACTCCATTAAATCTAAAATAAGGAAACCTAAAATGTGTAGAAAAATCTACACATGTGCACCATGCTACCATGCACTAGCACACACTAAATTACTAGGGTGCATTACTATCTATCATGCACCTTAGTGCATTCCACCATAGCTCACATAAATACCTCATTTGTCACACTTAAATAAAATGTAACACTAATAGTAAGATAACATGTTACACATTTAATCACTTATTAAATTAATTAACCAAAACATTTCTAACAATTAAATAAAACAACAAACCATCAAATAAATCAAATAAACAATTAAATATAATAACAACACTTAAATAAAACAATTCATCACACTTAACATTTAAATCAAATAAAGCACAAAATTTAAATAATCTAAAAAAAAAAAAAATTTGGTGCACTACACTCATGGACTAGGTAGATTTAACTGCTGAACCACGTAAAAAACGTGTGTTTGATTCGTTTGTTTCTTTTGGCCATTGTCTTTAATTGTTTACGTGCTCTCTTCTTTTATCTGTTGACGAAAAACGGCGTCAACAATAATCAAATGGGAAATTTTACGGGCTTATAGCCCATGATAATTTTGACCTAGGGCTTCAAAATGGCTATTATTTTATTGGTTTTTTAATTAAATTAAATGACCTAATTGAGTCTATAAAAGGAGTGCTTAGAGAGAAGTCAAAACATAAGTCACAAGTCAGATTTTCTGATAGTTTTAGATTCCCTCTAAACACAAGTCATTTTCTAAGCCTCTTTGTTATTTTCTCTTCTTCTCTCTATATCTATCTCATGTGTTGAGAATTTCCCACACTAGTCTAGGTGGTTCTAAGGATACATTGGAAGATTGTGAAGAAAATAGAAGATCAGTTCAGTTTCTTGATAATACTCTGCGACAGAGAGGATACAAGAGTTATAGAAACTGAAGGAAGGACTCTTTAATTATGCTGCGTATACTGTAAGTATTTTATTCTTTGTTTCTCTTTGAATTCAATTTTAGAAACATGTTTTATGCTATCTCGTATTAATTTGTTTAATATTAGATATACATGAAAATAAATAAAGATCATGTATAAGCTAATCTAACAACTGGCCTCAGAGACTTTGGTAATCTTTATTTTCATGTATGAACATGTTTAAAATTAGATTATTTGATATGTTTCAATAGTTGGATGGTTTTCATGTTTTTATGAGCATATTGATTTTATGTGAATTTTAGCAATTTTTAGGTTATTTTGTTGTGTTTTCTATATTATTAATTTTTATATATGCTTTATTTTGTGTAAAACATGTTAAAAATTAATTAAAAAATGGTTTTGGTTTGAAAAATTGCTCAAAAAAAATTTTTTGAAATTTTTTTGCACTGGCTCCCATGCGCGCGAGCAAAAACCGTGCGCACCAGCGCACACGCACGCACACCAGCCACTAGCACGATGAACAGTAACCTATGGTACTATTCATCTTTTTTTTTTAAAATTTGTTTTTTGTAGAAATAAATTATTTATAATCAAAACCAAAAATATCTTTTTTGTTTTATCATTTAACGTTTTTTTTTTAAAAAAAAAAAGATATTTTTGTTAGTTGAAATTTAAATAATTAGATATTTTCTACAAACATTCAAATTGAAATTTAAAAATAGACTAACAACTTAATTTTAAATCTTTTAATATATTAAAATATTAGAATTATGATATCAGATATTTAAGATATTTTCATTTAAATTCTTGATATTTTTATTAAATCTTTATTTGAAAATATAAATATTTTTTTATTCTATAGGTTTTAATATTTAAATTATTTGAAATTTGAACATTGTTAGTTAGATATTTTTATGGATATTTGAATTTGTTTAACTATTTTGAGATATTTTAGGGTTGTTATAACTATTTATATTTCATTTTTTTAATGGTTAAAATATTAGCTAATAGTTATAACAACACAAGATATTTTGGAAAATAGTTAAGATATTTATTTTAAAATTTAAAATTGCTTAAATTTTGAAAAATATCATTTTTTTTCATCCAATTAATAAAATATATTTTTTAATGGGATTTAAATTAACTTTGGTTTATTGTTGATAAATCCTATTTAAATTAAATTAATATTTTTTTTTATCAAATTAACCTAAAACCAAGTTGATTGTTGATAAATGAAATTTAAATTAACTATTGTTAATTGTTGATAAATTTCATTTAAATTGACTTATTTTTTGTAAAAATTTAATTAATTTGAATTTTTTGATAAATTCTAGATAATTAATTGTGGTATTTTTTCATAAATTCATAGAATCGCTCATATAGTAACATGATTAGGCCCATCCAATTATAATATGTTTGTTTGCACTATATGTGGTATTTTTGCAATTGGGCTTAGATGCATGTAGTGGCCCATATGTTTGTTAGATATATGGTATTTTGCCAAATAAAATATTCATAAAATGATAGGTTTTATTTGGGCCCATTAGAAAATGTAAAGTTTAAATTCCTCTCTTGTGGGTGATTCCACTTGTGAATGCCCATTTGCTTTGCATGACTACAGTGGGTCGAATCAATTAATAAAACGAAGGTTTAAATTCCTGTCTTTTGGACCTTGTATGGAAGATAAGGGGCCTTTGTAGTGGGAATGACATATTGGGCCGAGCCCTCCTCCATATAAGCTCAATTGTTAAGGCCCATTTACCTGAGTTGGATTTAATTGTATAGGTTCATTATATTAGTTAAACCTAAATATTGATTAGCAACAAATTAATTCTAAATTAATTGAATTTGTTTCAATGTGACACTTTAGAATTAATAAGAAATTATAGGACTTTGGTTTTAAAAATTTTAATCTGTTTAATTTTTTTTTGGGAAAACCATAGTCATTAATTTTCTAAAATTAAATAATAAAAATACTATTTTTAATTTTATAATGAACTTATTTTAAGAATTTTATTCGATCTCCACCGTTGGTTTAACATAGTCAATAGCTTAATGAGGCCTCGAGGCGCTTTGATTCGTCCCCCTACGGAAGGTGTTCATTAGTTATTTTGACAAGGTTAGATTTCGAAAGATAGATAATTATAGGTCAAATTCTACTAGACTCACCCCTACGGTGATTGCTATGACTAAATCTATGACTATTGAAACTGTGGGTCTAGCTCATAAAATAAGAGATTTTGTTTTCTTATTTTGATCGAATAGGAGGTTGTTAATAGTGGTGTCCATTATTAAACGAGTTTACAACTCTATTTAACTAGTGGTAGTTTTGACTCTCACCAACCGGGACAAGGATATCATAGATTAGTTAAAAACCTAAAGAAATAGAGATATGATTGTTTTTTGTATTTTTTCTCATATCTTACATATTTTTGGTATATGTTATGCTATTTCTTGAAATTTGTGTGAATAGAAGTTTTATTGAACAAATGTGATTGATTTCAATTTTATTGGTAATTTGTAGTTTTGAGTTATGGCTGTGTCTACTCCCATCCTTTCTCAACTTTCGATGGAGAAACTCACTGGAGAAAACTTCCTTAAATGGAAGCAAAACATCAACATTGTGTTGATAGGTGACAACTCCAAGTTCGTCATGACTAAGGAATCCCCGGAAGTTCCAGCTGAAGGAGCTACCAAGTCTGTGAGGGACAAGCATGAGCGTTGGCAGGCGACTAACAACAAGGCGCGGTACTACATGTTGACTAGTATGGTTGACACTCTCAAGACAAAGATGGAGAATGTCGAGACAGCCTACGAAATCATGGATCAGCTCCAGGACATGTTTGGTGCCAAGTCAGCGCAGACTCGTTGTGAGGCCACCAAGAAATATGCCAATGCTCGAATGGAACCTTCTCTAAATGTTCGTGATCACCTGATCAAGATGATAAACTACTTTTAGGAAGCTGAACTGCACGGAGCCATAATAGATGAGGAAACTCAAGTTGGCTTAATCCTCAACAGTCTTTCTCCAGCTTTCCTTCCATTCACCACCAACTATGTGTTGAATAAACTCAACTATGGTCTGACGCAGCTCATGAATGAGCTTCAGACTTTTGAGTCTATCATGGGTGGACCTAGTAAGGGAGGAGAAAAGAAGACAAATACTACTACTGCTGCTGATTCAGCTAAGGCTGAAGCTAACCAAGCTTCATCTTCCAAAGCTGGAAACAAGAGGAAAGGTGGGCAAAACAACAACCCCAAGCCTGCAAAGGCTGCAAAGGCGAGTGCACAACCAAGTGCACATACACCTAAGGGAAAAAACAAGAAAAGCATGAAAGTTAAAGGTAAATGTTTTCACTGCAAAGAGAAGGGGCATTGGAAACAAGATTGCCCCAAGTTTCTAGCAGATAAAAACAAAGGTAATGATTATAGTTCATTTATCTTGGAAACATGTGTTTTAGAGAATGATAACTCTATTTGGATTATTGATTCTGGATCTACTAACCATGTTTGTAACTCTTTACAACTTCTTGAATCATGGGAGGAAGTGAACAAAGGCGGCTTAAAGCTTAGAGTTGGAAACGGAGCTTTCGTTGCGGCCCAAGCTAGAGGAAGAGCTCGTCCGAAGTTCAGAAATAAATTTTTAATTTAAAAGATGTATTTTTTATTCCGGATTTTAGTAGAAATTTAATTTCAGTTTCCATGTTGCAATTAGAACGATTTGTTATGACTTTCGCAAGTTTTAATATATCTATTTCTTTCAATGGATCACAATTGTGTATTGCATGTTTGGAAAACGAGCTTTATGTTTTGCGACCTAACGAACCCATCGCTCTTAATAATGATTTATTCAAAGTAGCTAAACCTAGGACCAATAAACGTCAAAAGACCGATAACAATAATATGACGTATTTATGGCACTTGAGACTAGGTCACATTGGCTATGATAGGATTCAAAGACTTACAAAGGACGGACCTTTGAGGGAACTCACCTTAGGTGAATTACCTGTCTGTGAATCTTGTCTAAAAGGCAAACTGACCAAGCGTCCATTCTCTGCAAAGGGTGATAGGGCCAAAGAACCACTTGGTCTTGTGCATTAAGATGTTTGTGGATCTTTGAATGTACAAGCCAGGGGTGGCTTTGAGTATTTCATCACTTTCATTGACGATTACTCTAGATACTCATGTCTTTACCTAATGCATAGGAAATCAGAAACATTTTCAAAGTTTCAAGAATTCCTAGCAATGGCTTAGAACCAATTAGGTAAAATGTTAAAGATCTTGCAATCTGATAGGGGTGGAGAATATTTGGATATGCAGTTCCAAGATCATTTAACTGAACTTGGGATTTTATCACAACTTACTGCCCCAGGTACTCCGCAACAAAATGGTGTAGCAGAACGCCGAAACATAACTTTATTGGAAATGGTTAGATGCATGCTTAGTTACTCAACTCTACCAACTTCGTTCTGGGGACATGCAATTGAAACCGCGAATGACATTCTCAATGTTGTGCCATCAAAATCAATCCCCAAAACACCTTTAGAACACTGGAATGGTCGTGAACCTAGTTTACACCATTATAGAACATGGGGGTGTCTCGCTCACGTCCTGAGGAAAAAGGAGGGAAAGCTAGAACTGCGAACTGAAGTTTGCATGTTTGTTGGCTATCCTAAAGGTACTCGGGGTGGACTTTTCTATAGTCATTCAGAAAAGAAAGTGTTTACTTCTACAAATGCTACTTTTATGGAAAATGACTATGTCCAGAACTTTAAACCTCGCAGCAAAGTAGTTTTAGAGGAGATGGTTAAAGAATTGACTCCAACCAATATTCCATCGTCATCAACGCTAGTTGATGATGAAATTCCCACTCTTCATGTACAACTGATGCAAGTCGTTTAAAATGAAGAAAGTACCACTGTTCCTGAGCAAACAGTCACAAAGCCTCGTCGTAGTAGGAGGGTTTCTAGAAACCCAGTTCGTTATGGTTTGGATGGTGCAACCAATATGGTTGTTGGTGACACTTGTGATGATGATCCATTATCTTTCAAACAGGCAATGGCTAGCCCTGAAAAGGAACTATGGCTTGAAGCCATGAAACAGGAAATGGAGTCCATGTACTCAAATTCCGTCTGGGATCTTGTGGAAGCACCTAGTGACTTTAGGGCCATTGGGTGAAAGTGGATCTACAAGAAGAAATGAGGTGTTGATGGAAATATCGAGACTTATAAAGCTCGATTAGTGGCAAAGGGTTATACCCAAAGAGAAGGTGTTGACTATGAGGAAACTTTTAGTCCGGTAGCCATGCTCAAATCCATTTGCATCCTCCTATCCATAGCAGCCGCTCTCAACTATGAGATCTGGAAAATGGACGTCAAGACAGCTTTTCTTAATGGAAAGCTTGACGAAGTCATTTATATGGATCAGCCAGAAGGATTTAAAGTATCTGGACAAGAAGGAAAAGTTTGCAAGTTAAATAGGTCCATCTATGGACTTAACCAAGCTTCTCGTTCCTGGAATGTTAGGTTTGATGAAATAATCAAGACCTATGGCTTTGAACAAAATATTGACGAGCCTTGTGTTTACCAACTGAAGGCAAATCAAATAGTGGTATTCCTGGTTCTTTATGTAGATGATATCTTACTCATTGGAAACAATGTTAAGAAATTATCAGATGTGAAGAATTGGCTGAGCACTCAATTCCAGATGAAGGATTTGGGTGAAGCGAGTTATGTTCTAGGTATCCAGATCATCAGGGATAGAAAGAACAAACTTTTAGCTCTATCTTAAGCAGCTTACATTGATAAAGTGCTTGAACATTTCTCAATGAAAAATTCCAAGAAAGGGCATCTACCGTCCCGCCATGGAATTCATCTTTCAAAGGAGCAGTCTCCCCAGACTCCTGAAGAGGAAGATGCAATGAGAAATGTTCCTTACGCATCTGCAGTTGGAAGTCTGATGTATGTCATGTTGTGTACTAGACCAGATATCTGCTATGCAGTGGGAGTAGTGAGCAGGTATCAGTCAAACCCAGGACCGGAACATTGGATAGCAGTTAAGCATATCCTGAAGTATTTGAGACGGACTAGGGATTATATATTAGTCTACAAGGGTGGTGTTTCGAACTCTATAGGTTACACCGATTCAGATTTTCAGACTGATGTCGATGATAGGAAGTCTACTTTTGGAATGGTGTTTACTCTTGGGGGTGGAGCTGTGATTTGGAGAAGCATAAAGCAGTCTGCAATCTTAGATTCCACCATGGAGGCTGAGTACATAGCCGCGTCAGAAGCAGCTAAGGAAATAGTCTGGCTAAAGAAGTTCTATTCGGATCTTGGTGTTATTCCAGAAATGGATAAACCGCTTGTGTTGTTTTGTGACAATACAGGAGCGATAGCCAACTCGAAAGAACTTCGAAGTCACAAGAGGAGTAAGCATATAGAAAGGAAGTATCACATTATTCGAGAATATGTGGCCAGGGGAGATGTGAAGATTATGAAGATTGCAACTTAAGACAATCTGGCGAATCCGTTTACAAAGACACTACCAGAAGCTACATTTGATAAGCATATCAGGGGAATGGGATTAGTAGAATTAAGACATTATTTTCAATTAGTGCAAGTGGGAGTTTGTTGGGGTTTTCTGCCCTAATTAAAACCCAGATTCTTTGTAATCTTATTTTATTATCAATAAAATAATAGAAATCATTTTTTGACTTGGTCAATCACTTTGCTCACATGTTTTATTTTCATGATTATTTGTTTTATATAAACTTCAATTAAATCCCGAGCATATATCTAATCTTATTTATAGTGACGTAATCATAGTGGAATATAATGTAGAGTCCAAGAACTTTACTTAGCTAGTTAGATAGTAGTAGCAATAGTAATAGTTGTAATATTTTTATGACTGTGGATTTTGATTCAGACCGGGATTTAATTGGACACTCGTAGTAACACTTGTAGATTTTCTAAGTTTAACCTATAGTTTAAGAATATTAATTTTAACCTAAGGTTTGATTAATATGACTGACATTGATGGTGATATTTATTATATTATAAGGTTTAGATAGACCTAATAAGATAGTAACACTTGTCATGTGTATGTTTAATGATAATTAAGTATTTTTGAGGAATAAGTTTATTAAGATCTTTATTTGAATATCCTAGGGTTTGTCAGCAGCTTTGAAATCGTTAGAGGACTTAGTCAAGGCTATTTACTCAATTCAAATTAGGCTGAAAATGTGCAATTTCGTGTTTAAATATTCAGCATATGCCGATATATCGCAGCTATAGGGGGTGATATATCGCAGTACGGGGATACGAAAAACACGTAACTTTGCACGATCACCTCGACGAGCCTCGGGCATACTGGCCCAGGCGATATATCGCCTACTAGGGGCGATATATCGGCTCCTTTGAATAATTTTTGAATGTTTTTGAAACCGAGCTCATTTTAATCTTTAACCTCTTGATAAATCCAACATCTTTCTGACCGAGTCTTCAACCTCTACTGAACGATAATTCAAATATTTTTCACTTAAAAAGCCATTATTTTATTCAAGTTAAACGAAGATCTTTTAATTCTTGAACTCTATAAATAGGACCTAGTACCCAGCCATTTATTCATTCATCAAGCTAAGTTCAGAGGTTGCAAGCTGCTAGGTTATTTTTTGAGTGCATAAACACTTGGGTTGGGGATTATAAGCTTACCAAACATTTGGGAAGTAAGGTTTATAGCACATTTCGGTTCAAGGTTTAGATTGGTCATAGAAGCATTCAAGGTATTCCAAACTCTAGTTCATTTTGGTATTGTTTTCCTTAAGTTCTTATATTTTTCTACTCAACATCCTAACTTTATTCTTTATTCTTGGTTAGGAAATCTAAGATCTCGAACATAAGGTTCTTGGTAAGTATCTTTCGATGGTATAGATCTTTCATTATTTTCATCCCTTTTTCTTTAAGTATACTCATCTTCCTTTGATGGTTTTTAGGAGTGTCCCAAGGTCCCAAACCTGTTCACATATCCCGGTATTTTCGGTAAGGAAAATAGGATAGGATATTATATGTTATGCTATATGTTATCTTATGATTTATGTGTTATGTTAACTTATGATTTATGTGTTATGTTATGTATGTTGTAGACTTGGGCATATGACTTGTATAACTAACAAGCCCCAATAAATTTATGGGCATATGACTTGCTTAGCTAGCAAGCCCCACAAATCTAATGAGCATATGGCTTGTTTAGTTTACGAGCCCCAAGTAATAATGGCCATTATAGTATGTGTGACATATGTTTATGATATGTTTTATTATATGTTGTGTTATGAATTTTTTTTTTGTATATGGTTTACGTGTTAGGTTTTCCTTGCTGGGCATTAGGCTCACTCCTTTATGTTTATATGTGCAGGAAAATAGCTTTAGTGGCGGGAAAGGTTCTTGGAAGCTTAGGGATGTGTATTGAGGCGGGAAAGGTTCTTGGAAGCTTGGGGATGTGTATTGAGGCGGGATGGAATTGATGGACCGAGCGTTCGATTTGAGGATGAAGTCTCTTTAAATTTTATATGTATTTTCCGCACTTTATTATGTAATCCATTTATTTAAAATTATGTTATGTTTTTATTTTAAAAACAATGGGATCTCATATCCTACTTTAAATTTTATGTAGTTTAACATTTGTTTTACAAGTTTTTAATGAAGATTATGAATATTTCACTTGTAAGTTTTATTAAAAATTAGTGTCTATGTAAGGTAGTTATTAATGGTCCAAAGTCTAGAGTAGTTGGGTCATTACATATAAATATGATTATATGTTCAAAATAAGTTAGTCCTAAGATTAGTCAGTGCACCGGATTTACATTGACTTGCCAATCTACGATATGATCTACTTACACATTATAGTGTTATGTTCTTCCCAGAACATTAGCAAAGTAGATAAGATCGGATGTATTTGTTACATCAGACAGGACTGATATTGACAGTTGATAAGATAAGTAAACATACCGTTATTATCTATTCTAGTCATATCATATAGTTGACCATAGGTCAATTCAATCTAAATTCTGAGTGGTTAGTATTCTAACTGATTGTATTATTTGAGTTATTTGACTTGTTCGTTACTAGCTTACCCTATGGACTAGCCCCATACTTACATCTTGGGAACTCGGTAGTATAATTGAGTGGGAGTGTTAATCATAGATATGAACATCTATAGCTTTTGATGAAGAAGTGAAACGATGGTTTCCTTTTTGTTTGGTTCAATGTGTTAAATGATAGAGATCTCATTTCAGTAATTAAATTAGTTTACTGAAATATCATTTACAAGGAACTAAGTGTTTTAAGGATAAAATACAATGAGGGGTAAAACGGTATTTTAGTCTTATCTCATTGTAGATCGTCTATAGAGGATTGAGTGACAAGTATGGTTGTAACAATGAATAATTAATAGCGTATCTATATTTGTTATAGAGCGTTCTATGAATTCAAGAGTGCAATTCCGAGTCTATAGTGGAGTCATGAGGAATGAATAAGTTAGTAAATTTATTTGTTAGATTTATGATAACTTATTGGAGCTTGATTTCATAGGCTCATGGTCCCCATTGTACCTTGGATAAAATCATATATATAGTCTCAATTAATTGATTTAATCATCAATTATAATTATCAAAGTTGACCAGGTAAATTTTAGATAGTTTCACAGAGTTGTGTAATTTTGCGAAGAAAAGAGAAATTATGGCAGATTTATTAATTAAGATAAATTGGTATCTAAATTAATAAATAAGTTTAAATTAAGGTTCAAATTATAAATAATTAGTTTGATAAAGGATTTAAATAATTATTTATTTAATTAAACCAATAGAAAATAATACATGCCTTGATTTTAAGTCCAATGGGCTTATAATCAAATGGGAAATTTCACGAGCCTATAGCCCATGATAATTTCGACCTAGGGCTTCAAAATGACTATTATTTTATTTATTTTTTAATTAAATTAAATGGCCTAATTGAGTCTATAAAAGGAGTGCTTAGAGAGAAGTCAAAACATAAGTCACAAGTCAGATTTTCTGATAGTTTTAGATTCCCTCTAAACACAAGTCATTTTCTAAGCCTCTTTGTTATTTTCTCTTCTTCTCTCTATATCTATCTCATGTGTTGAGAATTTCCCACACTAGTCTAGGTGGTTCTAAGGATACATTGGAAGATTGTGAAGAAAATAGAAGATCAGTTCAGTTTCTTGATAATACTCTGCGACAGAGAGGATACAAGAGTTATAGAAACTGAAGGAAGGACTCTTTAATTATGCTGCGTATACTGTAAGTATTTTATTCTTTGTTTCTCTTTGAATTCAATTTTAGAAACATGTTTTATGCTATCTCGTATTAATTTGTTTAATATTAGATATACATGAAAATAAATAAAGATCATGTATAAGCTAATCTAACAGATAAATGAGTCATTTGGACTGAAAACGTGCAATTGAAACTAAAACAAGTTTTAAGAACTAAAATTTTTGGTCAAAAGTCAACCATTCCATTAAAAAAAAGGTTTAGTTCAATACACGGGATCCCAATAGAGTTTGATAATGTTACAGACTCAAAATGAATACAAAAGTCAACCTAAGTCACAAAATCAGGGTCCAACCCTAGTTCCAATGGATACCCTCGATTGTGGCAGTCGAGTAGGCCACATATGTACACTTTGCCCCTGAAGTTCTCCAATTCATGACTAGTCCAACATTTCTTTTCCTTTACCTACACCATTTAGCAACTGTGAGCCGAGGCCCAGTAAGAAAACATAATCATGCTCGTAATCAGTAAAGCATTAGATCACAAAATCATAATTAGCATGCCTAGCAGTAATAACCCTACTCGCGCATGCATTCAATCCAGATAAGTGACTATAGAGACACACCAAGGCCCATTGCCCTATTATCTGTATAACCAGCCTTAGGACTGACAAAGCATACCTGACGCTTTATAATTCAGGCGGCCATAGGGTCGTTCAAGCGTATACCACGGTTCTGGGTTAGCTTAACCACATCGGCCAGTGTTCATAACGCTATTGGTGCCCTCGACTCATAAGTTGAGCATTTAAACCCTCGACTTATAAGCCAAGCCTTTTAACCAGATATACCCTCGACTAATTAGCCGAGCATTTAATAAGATACAATACATAGAACCTCGACTTATAAGTCGAGCTTCTCATTCGAATATAATTGATAATCTCTCAAATTATATGCCGAGCCTTTCAATTAGATATGACAGATAGTGACATCGTCCTGCATTCAGCACGTTGTTGCTGCCCTCAACTTATAAATCGAGCCTTTCAATCAGATATATGAGATGGATAGTCATCATTTAACATAGGTATGGACAACGCAATTAACATGTTTAACAAAACATTATAAGCACGATTACATCCATGTTCGATAACTGGGGCTTAAGCCCTAACCATAGTCCTGGTGCAATTTTCTTACCTCAAGTCCTGAGTGAATAATGTATGAGGACCCTGAGTACGATGCTTTCCTCCCGAGCCTAACGGTTCACCCTAGTCACAACCATAACAAGGAATAACTATCAAGAAAAGAACTAATAAAGGCTTCTGGACCGAGTCCTAGCCTCCGGGACCCTATATTCTACTAACTTGGGTAGTAGAACCATTCTCGAGCCCTTAGATTTGGGTTCCTATAACCAGAAACATAATTTCTAATTTTTCCCAATTAGAGTCGTGGTGCCCCCCCACTAAGGGCTGTGGTGCAACAAGTCAGAGAGCCTCGAGATGCAAACCATAGGGCATGCCCCGCGGCGCTTTGAGGCATCTCCCTGTCCCGTTGGGTTCATGAGGGTTGCCACACTCCAAGAACAACGTCGCAACGCTATTAGCAAATCCAGAAAACCAATGATTTTAAGAACCGCAAACCTATCCAAATGTAAAGACTCGACTAATTTAAAGACCTTGGACCTTTAAAACTACTAAGACGTACTTCTATCTTTTGGATACATACATAAAATAATAAAGACTTTATTATAAAGAAAATCCAAAAGTACAGGATCCCATTGTTTATACATAAAAATCATAAAGAAAACAAAAACTTTATTTAAATATTCAAAATAGTAAGTGCAGAAATCATAAAGACATAATTAAAAATCTCCAAAAATATCAACTTCATCCCCGATCGATCCCATCGATTCATTCCCTAAGTCCCTCTCCCAATACACATGCCAAAGCCACCTCAGATCCGTCCCACCTTCCATGTTCATTTACCTGCACAATCTAAATAAAAAGGAATGAGCCTAATGCCCAGTAAGGAAAAACTACTAAAGCATAAACATAAAACACAAGACATAAAACATAAAAATGGACTACAATATTAATGACCATTAACTCATTATTGTAGTATGTGATATAAACCGCTATAGTCCTCTTGCTACTATTTAGAGGTAGGTTTAGACACAAATATAGTCTACAATAATGATAACAATCTCAGGATTTGCTATCAAAGCAACCATATTTCCCAAGTGACTAAACGACATAAAAAAAACATACATACAAACACATCACATAAAATCTAACTTATTTTCCTTACCAAAAACCAGGGTATTGGATAGAAGTGCGGGATTGGAAACTCCTAAAACCAAATAGTAAAACCATAAGTTTCCTAAAGAAAAGAAGATGAAAACAAGATCTAAACCATCAAGATAAGAACTTACTGAAAACCTTAAGTTTCAAAGAAATCAAGCACCTAACCAAAAGCCATTATAACGAGTTAGGATTTGAAGTAAAAAAAAAGCATAAGAGGAATATCAATTAACTAAACCTGAGGATTAAAAGTACCTTAGATAGCTTAGAGCTTCGATATATACTTCAATACCAAAATCACACTATAGCTTACTTCCCAAGTGTTTAGAAAAGCTTAGATTTGAAAGCTTTTAACCCCAAAACCCTAGTGTTTCTCTCTAGAAAAAAAATTGACAGCTTGGAGGCTCTGAGAAGTGTTTGAAAGATGATGCAAATGGCTGAGTGAAGGGTACTATTTATAGAGTTAAATGAGTGAAACTAACTCCCATTAAAATGAATAAAAATGGAATTTTTCGCTCAACAGATGCCCATAACTCAATCAAAATCGTTCAAGAGCTAGTCCAAGTTGTTGAGAGCTGTTTCTAGCTTCAGATTCCACGGATTTTTAAAATTGGCCGATGGAGCTGATATATCGCCTGCCCCATTTTTCCGGGGCTCCGTGGTTTTGTTCATGTGAAGTTGATGCGTTTTCTGTATCAGCATAAGCGATATATCGACCCCTATAGCTTCGATATATCGGCTTACACTGATATATTAAACCACATTTTTAGCACACTTAAAGCTATTTAAACCACTTTGACTGAGTGATACAAGATCCTATCATCTAAGGGAAGGTTCTAGACTTCCTAGGCTTATCCTTGAATATTTTATTCATCTAAAATCCTTAAATCCTTAAACATACATGTGACAAATGTCACATTCTTAATTATTCTATCTAAACCATAGGTTATAATAAATAATATTTCTAGGACCAGCTTCAATAATTAAACCTTATGATAAAATTAATATTTATAAACTATAGGATAAACTTATAAAATCCATAACTATCTCTATGAGTTTCCAAATAATTCTCGGCTTGAACCCATATCCACGAAAACTAAAATACTAAAGCATAAGATACTACTATCTAACTAAGTAAAATTTCAAGGTGCTCCAATTCTCCCCTACTTAAAAGAATTTTGTCCTCAAAATTTACTTACCATACAATTCCGGATACCATGCTAGAATGTCTTCCTCCAATTCCTACGTCCCCTCCCATTCTGTACTATTACTCCGTAAGACATTGACTATCGGAATACTTTTCGATTGTAATTCCTTTACCCCCATCTCCAGGATGCGAACCGGTCGTTTCTCATAACTTAGGTCTTTCTGAAGTGCTAACATATCATACTTGAGAACGTGGGATGGGTCTGACACATATCTATGCACCATCGAGATGTGAAACACATTGTGGTTGTCTGCTAGAGCTGGCGGTAGGGCTAATCTATATGCTACTGGTCCCACCTTGTCCAATATCTCAAAAGAACCTATGTATTGGGGACTAAGTTTGCCTTTCTTCCCGAACCGCTTCACTCCTTTCATTGAAGATATCCTTAAGAAGACTTGATCTCCAACCTTGAATTCCACATCTCGACGCTTGGCATCCGCATAACACTTTTGTCGACTCTAAGCAGCGAGCATACGCTTTCTAATTAATTCCACTGCGTCTTGAGCCTCTCTAACAGCCTCGAGTCCAAGAAGTTGTCTTTATCCTTGTAATGCCCTGACTAATTCTAGACCTCAGACCATTAAAAAATACTAAACATAACTACTATTTTGGAATACATTCAAGAAATAATAGAACTTTACTAAAAATCCAAAATACGGGATCTCATTGTTTAATACATAAAACATAAACCTTTATTTAATTGTTCAAAAACTAATTGCGGAAATAAATACATAAATTAAAAGACTTGAAATAACTTCATCCTCGATCTTCCAACAGTCCATTCAATCAGTCGTCTCCCAATACACATGCCAAAGCTGCCAAGAATCCATCTCGCCTTCCAAGCTCATTTTCCTGCACCATCTAAAATAAAAGGAATGAGCCTAATGCCCAGCAAGGAAAATCCACTACAACATATCATAAAACATATACTATAAAACATATATAACGTAAAAACGTACATCATATAAACATAGGACTACAATATTAATGGCCATTAACTCATTACCATAGCATGTGATAAAACCATCTAGGCCCTCAGTCTATTAATCAAGGTAGGTTAGATCACAAGGTAGTATATGATAACCCATCTAGGTCCTTTGTCTTCTAATCGAGGTAGGGTAAATCATAACTCTAATCTACGATAATGATAAAAAAAAATCTTGGGATTTGATTTGCTATCTAAGCAACTATAATACCCAAATGACTATAACATAAAACATAAAACATATTCATATACATATATAACATATCAACATAACATAGCATATCATATAAACATATCATAACAAATATAATCTAGCCTATTTTCCCTACCAAAAATCGAGATATTGGAGACTAGAATGGGATCGGAAAACTCCTAAAACCAACAGTAAGAATCATGAGTTTCTAAAGAAATGGAGATGAAAAGGAGATCTAAACCATCAAGATAGAAACTTACCAAAAATCCTTAAGTTTCAAGAAACTTAAACACCTAATCAAAAGCCACAAAATCAAGTTAGGATCTGAAAGAAAATGAAAGAACTATAATGAATTAAACCTGAGGATAAGAATACCTTAGAAGGACTAGAATTACAATCTACACCTCAATACCGAAATGTCACTCTATCTTACTTCCCAAGTGTTTAGAAAAGCTTAGATTGGAAAAGCTTTCAACCCAAAATCCTAGTGTTTTCTCTTTAAAATAACTTAGCAGCCTGGAGCCTCTGAAGAATGCTTGAATAATGAATGAAATGGCTGAGTGCTAGGTTCTATTTATAGAGTTCAAGGAGTGAAACTAACCCCTTTTAAAAAGAATAAATAAATGAATAATAATTGAATAAATTTGAATTTTCGGTTCAACAGATGCCTACAACTCGGTCAAAACGTCCAAGAGCAAGTCCAAGTTGTTGAAGGTTGTTTTAAGCTTGGATTCCATGGTTTTTCAAACTACACTGAAGGTGCCGATATATCGCCCCCTATAGGTGATATATTGCCTCCCCCTTAGTCCCAAGTCTCCATGTTTTCATTCGTGCGAAGTCGATGTGTTTTCTGTATCACCCATAGGCGACATATCAGCCCCTATAGCTGCGATATATCGGCATACACTGATATTTTAAACATATTTTTGCACATTTTCAGCAAACTTGAAGTTTGGTAAAACAACTTTGATTGAGTAAAACGTAATCCTAACGATTGCTGAAAGGTTATAGAGCTTCTAAATCTATCTTTTATTAATTTAATCATAAAAAATCCTTAAATCCTTAATAAACATACATGTGACAAGTGTCATGCTCTTAATTATTCTACCTAAACCTTAGGTTAAATAAATAATATTTCTAGGACCAACTATATTAATCAAACCTTATGTTAAAATTAATATTTCTAAACTATAGGTTAAACTTATAAAATCCATAACTATTTCTATGAATTTCCAACTAAATCTCAGCTCTAACCAATAACCACAAAAACTAAAATACTACAAGATACTGCTGCTACTACTACTGCTACTACTACTACTACTGCTACTACTGCTACTACTGCTACTACTGCTACTGCTGCTACTGCTGCTACTACTACTGCTACTGCTACTGCTACTGCTACTGCTACTGCTACTGCTACTGCTGCTGCTGCTGCTGCTACTGCTACTACTGCTACTGCTACTGCTGCTACTACTGCTGCTACTACTGGTACTACTGCTACTGCTACTACTGCTACTGCTACTGCTACTGCTATTGTTGCTACTGCTGCTACTACTGCTACTACTACTGCTACTGCTACTGCTACTACTGCTCCTACTACTACTGCTACTACTACTGCTACTACTACTACTACTACTGCTACTCCTACTGCTACTCCTACTACTACTGCTACTGCTACTGCTACTGCTACTGCTACTGCTACTGCTACTGCTACTGCTACTGCTACTACTGCTGCTACTACTACTGCTACTGCTACTGCTACTGCTACTGCTAGTGCTACTGCTACTGCTACTGCTAGTGCTACTGCTGCTGCTGCTACTGCTACTACTGCTACTACTACTGGTACTACTGCTACTGCTACTACTGCTACTGCTACTGCTACTGTTGCTACTGCTGCTACTACTGCTACTACTACTGCTACTACTACTACTACTGCTACTGCTACTACTGCTACTACTGCTACTACTGCTACTGCTACTACTGAGCGGTTTAGCGAAATAGTCACGGTGGGGATTTATAACTAGCTCGGGGGGAGCCTAGGGGTATTTCTAGGAACTTGGGAAAATATACTGGAGACTATTTGACATTGAGAAAAATAATTGGTGATTAATTAGATGATGAGATTTAAGCAGTAATTATTTGGGACACTCGAGGAATTAGCGGGAATTGGGAGCAAATGACCAAAATTCCCTTAGAATGTTTAAAGGCTTAAGTTTAAATGGGAGGGAAAAATGGTCATTTGATGGTTAAAAAGGGATAAGGGTCATTTCTGCTTTTGGCCTTAGTGGGGTTTGTAGAATGTGTTAGAAACAAAAAGAAAGAAAGAAAGAAGAAAAACATATACTCCTTTTCCCTCTCCTTATCGATCACATTCTCTCTCACTCTACTTGAAGATTTTTTAAGCTGTAACTCAAAGGAAGCTTAGGCTGGAGCTTAGGGCTAGGGTCCTTGGTGAAACTAGAGGATTTAGCAGGAATCAACTACTCAATTGAGGTAAGGTTTAAAGGTTTTGATGAGTTTTCTGAGCTTTGATAGAGTTGATTTCTGAACTTGGGTTTTGGATGGAAGTTAAGGGAATTAAGCTTTGGGAACTGAGGAGCTAAAGGCTAGAAGGGCTTAGAGGGCAACCTAGGGTCGAATTCCCCATTAGAGGTAAGGATTTATGAGATTGACCATTTGAGTTGCTGGGTTGATTCTAGTTTTTCTTATGAGTTCTTGAGTGTTAAGTTCAATTCTTGTTTTCTTTGTTTGATAGTGCATGTGGCCAAATTTAAGGTTGTTAGGATATGTGGGATGAGATGTAGTGGATGGTAGGCTTATTTTGAAGTGTAGTTGAGGTTTGGAGGGATTTCAGGGAGTTTTGGCTCGGGGAAATTCGAAGGAAAACTCAGGGGAATTTTCAGTCCTGTCTGTAGCGCTAGTAGTAGAGTGCTACAACGCTATGCCTGGGTTGTCTGGGGGATTTTGCCTCTTCTTGTAGCTTTGTAGCGCTATCCTGCCTTCAGAAGTGGATTTTTGGGTATTTTCTTAGGGTTTTCGCCTGAGGGCTCGGGGTTTGATTCAACCACCCTGTTTGGTGGAATTAGGGCTTTCCAAGGGCTCGGGATTGATGCCGAGGTTAGGTTACGGGATTGAATGTTAATGAGGGTTACATGTTGCGCTTGTGACTAGGTGTACGCTAGGGCTCGGACGGGATCGTGCTTGAAGATTGTCTCAATTAATTAAAGTGCTCGAAATCAAAGGTAAGAAAATGCACCCGGTTATGTGATTATGTTGGAACTAAGAGCTCCCTATATTTGTACGTGATGTCATGAGATGGTATTATGCCATAGGGACATGTGATAAACGACCTAAGAATGCCGGAATCAATATTTGCACATAGGGCACAGATCGGCCACTAGTAGCTGAGGTTAAGTACATAATCACTGAGCTCGGCCTAAGCGAGTCGGAGTCAGTGGGATAATTAGAGGGTGCGGCCTAAGGGCGCCGACCCTGAATTTTAGTGTGCATGTTTATTGTTGTTTAATTTGATGACTGTGACGAGTTTGTTGTCTGAATAACTGATTACCAGTTTGTAGATTGATATCACTGTTTATGTGAGCAATATGACATGTTGTATATCTGATTGATGATTTGTGAATTAACTATATGTTGGTTGTCGCTTATGTTATGCATTACAGTTTTCTTGCTGGGCCTTGGCTCACGGGTGCTATGTGGTGCAGGTAAAGGCAAGAGCAAGGTGGACCTGTCCTGAGTTGGAGAGCTTTGAGGCTGAATGTACATAGTCAGCTGATCGGCCGCCATGACCAAGGAGTGGTATAGGACAGGAGAACCTTAAATGTCTATTTTTCCCTTAGAGAGGCCAGTAGCAGTATATAACGTGGAAATTTTTGTAAACTGTCTTTTAATCTCTATTTCTCTTGGGATCCCATGTATGAAATGTTATTCAAATGAAATGTACCTTTTATGACCAAAATCTTTTAACCCTAGTTCAATTATAGCTTTGGTGACACGTTTATAAATAAATAACTTGGTTAGCAAGTCTTGCACCTTTATAAACACACAGTGTAGCGGCGTTGGCTACCTAGGGCGTTACTACTACTACTACTGCTACTGCTACTACTGTTGCTACTACTGTTGCTACTACTACTACTACTACCTAGCTAAGTAAAATTTCGAGACACTACACTCCTTCCTCGTCCCAATGTAACGGCTACTACTACTACTACTACTACTACTACTACTACTACTACTACTACTACTACTACTACTACTACTACTACTACTATCTATCTATCTATCTATCTATCTATCTATCTATCTATCTATCTAGCTGCTGCTGCTGCTGCTACTACTACTACTACTACTACTACTACTATCTATCTATCTATCTAGCTGCTGCTGCTACTGCTACTACTACTACTACTACTACTACTACTATCTAGCTGCTGCTGCTACTGCTACTACTACTACTACTACTACTACTACTACTACTACTACTATCTATCTATCTATCTATCTAGCTGATGCTGCCGCCGCCGCCGCCTTTATTATTTTCTATACTTAGGCTATACTTAGGTGTGTTTCTATACTTAGGCTATTAGGCCATCTTTATTATTTTCTAAGTTTGTTTCTAACCACCTTATATGACTTAATTCTCAGGTTCGAAACTTGTCGTTGTTCCAAAGTTAACCATATTGAGGGAGGGCTGGGATCAGTAAAAAATTTCCCACTACTATGGCCCCCTAAACTCTCAATACAAAACCTGGTTCATTGACTTGTATCCACCCTCACCGAGCTCAGCTATTATTTATTGAATTTATTCTAAATTAATTATGATTTAAAAAAATGCAAATTTCATACATACTAAAAACAAAGAGTAATAATAATTTTATTCATTGGAAAAAAATTCATTTAATACAATAATAATTCAAAATAAAGAAACAATACTAATAATAACAGGGGTAAAATTTCTAAAAATCAGGATCTTCTACATCTGACCCTTCATCTAGAATATCATAAGATATTTCCTCATAATCATCAGTATCATAAGCCTCGAATCTTCCACGGGGAATATTCATTAGGATATTATTCTTTTGTTCATTGGTAAATTGAGTCTCAAACCTATAGGTAAACGTAAGTATAAGAAAATAATATCTAATGGCTACTAGTAAGTCATTCTCATTATCTAAAGTTTCCCAAAATTCTTGCTCAAAATGATCAACTATTGCCAAATTTCTCAAATATATCCACATAATAATGTGGTATAATCATATAATATCATATAATCACCATTATACCCCCAGCAGGTCAAAATTAGAAATATGCCCCTTTAAATAAAAGCGGACATGTTTCGCACGTTTAATACACTTGAACATGCTTAATCAGTCATATAATCATATAACCCATGCAACTCACATAATCACATAAATATTCAATTAATTCACATAAAAATAGTATTCCAATAATTCTCTATTAGGCCCTTATTCAAGGCACTAAGCCTTATTAGGAATTTTGGGACGTTACAACTATCCCCTCCTTATAGAAATTTCGCTCTCAAAATTTACATGAACAGTTTAGGATATTGATCCCGCATGTCAAACTCTATTCCTAGGTCCCTTCCTCGTCCTTGTTGTTCCTCCATAATACCTTAACAAAACGTATGATTTTATTTCTCAATACTTTTTCCTTCCTATCTAAGAGCTAAATTGGTCGCTCTTCATAGGCACATATGTCTGTAGCTCCAGATCAACATAACTCATTACACGAGTTACATCTGGAACATATTTTTGAAGCATCGAAATATGGAATATGTTATGAACCCCTGATAGCGATGGAGGTAAAGCCAATCTATAGGCTACCTGAAAATTCCTCTCCAGGATCTCAAAAGGTCCAATGAACCTAGGGCTAAACTTGCCCTTCTTCCCAAACCGCTTCACCCCTCTCAACGCACTACAAGAAAAAACAGTATTCATAACACTTAAAAATTGCTAACCTGGAGTATTGATAACGCTTCTGAAAATGCTAACATAGCTCCTGTTATTAAAAGTCATGTCTTTTCTATAACAGTATTCGAATGTTATGTTCGATGTTATCTTAAACTATTCAATAACACACTTTTAGTTGCTATAATATTCAAATAATAACATTTAGTTAGAGTATTTGGTTATAAATTTGAAGTTTAATCTTATACTTTTTGCATAACACTTTTCAACTGTTACATTTGATTATTTTGATAGCATTTTTAGTTTGTTATATTATATAAATCATAACAATTTATTACGCTTATAATATGTTTCTAAATCATAACATATTAAGGTTTTTTATTGTGATAATGGTACTTATAAGTTTTTTTTTAATTAAAAGATTTTCATTATTGTATTTTGATAAAAAAAAAATCAAAATTAATCATAAAATATAATTCTCAATAGATTGATAAACCATAAGTATTACATTAAACAATAACTAATTCAAACTCTGAATGTGTCTATTTCATGAGATCTTAGTTCTAACTTAAGTTTGAAAGCATAACATAATAAAGTTTTATAATCTTGAACATTTTTTACTTCAAAAATGAAAAACAAAAAATTACAAGATACACAAAAGTAAACCATGCATGAAACTTGCTCCATCCTTCAATTCATCATCCTTTGTGCACTTGTCATATACCTGTTTCCCTTTCTTCCACAGGTCCATGTGTAATCCCCTTTGCAATAAAGTCAGTTGTAGTCCACAAAAGGCCTATTGCTGTCAAGCTTATGTTAAGCTCTGTCTTTAGAGCACTGTAAGCTCCAATCACATCTACACACCTGTAATATTCGAGTGTAATAATGGAATCACACCAGCAATTACTTAAAGTGGTAATTCTAGGGCTTTTATAAAAAAGAACATAACCAAATTGCCTTGTATTAATTAAAAATGCATGAAAGTTGTAATTCTAGGTTTCTATGTTGGAAGTAATGAAATTATAAGATTTTATCAGTCAATCCAAGTATAGGTGTCAGTGTGTGCCTATGCATGTGTGTAATCGGTCACTTGATATATTATGTCACTGCACAATATAGTATCTGATAAAACTAGAAGATTAGAACTTATTAAAGTGGTAGCTATAGTCATCCATGTTGCATTAATGAAATTATTAGCTCTTATTAAATATATCTGTATTATACTTTCCAAAGCATCAATCAAGCAATCAAAGAATATGTACTATTATCTGATAGAAGTGTCAAACGTAAGCATGAAAAATCATAGACAACCTATGACTTCAATACAGTAATGTGTATAAAAAGGAAGAATGAAAAGGCTAATAAAAGCAGACATTACATTTATAGGCTAATAAAAGGCTAACTTTAAAAAGTTAGTAATATAAGTTTACCTCTAAAACATGCAAAATAATCTTTAAAGACCCAACACGTGCATCCACACTCTCAGTAGAGAAATATAGAACCCTCGACGAAGAACTGACAGCACATTCAAGTGATCTCATTTATGCAAGTGTGGTTTGATTGGTTTCCATCTAGAGACAGAATGTATCAATGATAAGAACTTTCAATTCTTATTTCACTAGTTAAACAGCCACAAACTCTTAGGAAGACAGAGTTCTCACACTCTATGATATCCCTTTGGGTCTGGTTGACAAGTCCTGGAAGTGATCTGAACCTAAAACAACACATATGGATTGATCTAATGCATCTAGTGCCATCTAACACTTTCTTAAAGATCATAAATTTTCACCTAAAATATTATAGATATATATAAAAACATATATCCTACTAAACAAACAGTTAGTGACATGATTTACCTGAGAATTTAAAGTGAAAAGAATACTGAAGTCACTGTACTGGCCAGACGATTCCCTCAATAACTTTTTCACACCAGTAGAAACCTCCTGTCAAGATAAACTAAAGCTTAATATACTTAAACAATTAAACTCTATAAGAATGCTGCAAGAAAATCCCAAACAAAAATACTAGTTTCTAGTTACCAAATAGAGATTAACAATTTTCAAATAAATATGAATTACAATATAGAGAGAGCAAACTTTATTTACATTCAATCCTAATGCCTTGTTTCCTTCATCCAAGTCTTCCAACTTTTTTAATCTTTCACGCTCCAACTTTAGTGCAGCTTCTGCAGCTTTAGTAATGTCACCTACCACCAATAGCCCCTTTCACACATCAGATAACAGAAAAATTCTTAAAAGAGTACAGAGAACATGAGTAAACTGAAAAAAACAGAGGGGAATACAGTGGAGTGTCAAAAATGAACTATTGCCAAAACCTAGCTGGTCTTTGTGAAAACTAGGGCTAAACTAGATTTTTAGATAAAAGGGAAAATGATTATATCTATAGATCAGTACAAGGTTGCTATATTTTCCTGGTAGCCAAATTACCTGCTGATGCTGAATTTATTGGTTTTTCAAATTCAGATTCCTTGGTTTTGGCTTTAGTTTGCAATCCTAAAGCTTCCTTCTGAACAGCAGCCTGGCTTGACGCTTCATTGGTCTCCCTTTCAGCAGCCTCTTTTGCTTCTCTTCTCTGAGCTTCCATTGCAGCCCTATTTGCTTCTTCAGCTCTGAGTTTTGCCTGCATCAGAAAATACTTTTATTACTAACAACAGCATAAAACCAAGATAATATACCAAAGCGCATTAAGATTATATCAGAAGAATATGTGAGAATAATAGAGGACTGTGACAACCATCTTTAGACATCTTTCCAAAAAGGTCCTGCCCTAGGAAAATATAACTTATCTTTCCAAAAAGGTCCTGCCCTAGGAATAAAACAAAAATATTTCAAACTTAATAAAAGACGGTTTTTTGTGGTAGTTCTAAAACACAGAATGAAAACAGAAAGATAAAAACTTGGGGTTTAGAAAATAAATATAATGATAATGGAAAAATAGTAGCCCTACAGAGCATTCAAATTTAAAAACCATCAGGATCAAAGCTCAACAGCAATGATAATCACTGCATAGAATATATTTATGCACACATAATCTGTCTATAATTTGTTCATTATTTAGCTCAATGATATAAACACCTTATAAAACTTCAAAAGAATTTAAAATATATTAGATTAATGTTTTCCATTATTGTAAATGCATTATTCGCCTAGTTTTCCATTATGTACTAGTGCATTCCATTCATCAACAACAACCATATACTTCACACTAGTTAAAACAGAACATTTCACAAATGACAAATATGGAATAGAATATAGAAATAAGTTGAGACAATTGCAGTTATATAAATATATATATATAGAGAGAGAGAGAGAGAGAGAGAGAAAGAGACCTTTTCTGAACTATGAGGCCTTGAAAGTGAGTATCAAAATCTGAAATTCCAGAGCTTAACTGGTCAGAATCCATTGATGCTTCTGCTGCTTCAGCAACGCCCAAAAGCTTTAAACACTCATTCCAACACTCAGCACCCCTCCATAGAAGCTTAGCTGCAAGACCATAATACCCAAGATCATTAACATCTTACATTAACATCTCTGAAAAATAAATAGAGAAAGATAAGCAGCAAATATAAAACTGCATGCTAACAAGAATGAAACTATTCTCATAAGAAATCTAATCCAATAACTGAACGAACTTGGTTGGCTCAAGTTGTTAAAAGACATTGAGAGAATACAATAGCAGATTCCCAAAACACACCCACAAATAATTAAATGTCATACTCAAACAAAAACTGAAACACTAATGATATACATTTTCCTTTAATGAAAAAATTACCTGCAAGCAACGTACGTATCTCTTCGTATAGCCTAAATCATTCACCAACGGCACCTCCAAAGTTTTCGCCAATTGGCAAGCTGATGCCACAAACCTAACATACAATTAGCCCCATTTAAATCCAGTCAAGACATTTAAAGTCAAGTCAAATCAATAAAGTCATAATGCATAGGAGTCGTAACAAATTGAACACCAATGATCCAAACAAATATGTGACCCTTATTGGTGTGAAAATTATCCAACACAGAGACTGAAGATAAAGAAAGCAACAAGATTACATCACATTAAGACCTAAATATGTCAAAATAAATAATCCTACTACAGAATTAAGTAATATACCCAAGGGAGCTTGAGATTTTTTGAGTAGTTGTTTGATATTTTTGAGCTGTAGCACCAAGCTAACTAACCTGTACAGCAAAATAAACATTAGCCACCACTGGACTAACTAACAGCAAAAAATGCCATATGATTCATATTCATCCATATCTTAATCCCAAAAATAATTACAAGGGAATCCACATCTTAATTAATATATCAGCAACTACAGTTGTGTGTATCCAAATCATTGCTGACTATAATCAACATGAACAAAACAGAATTCAGAAATCCAAATTCTACTATAATTCAATTCTAGATTTTTTGTACAGGTCAAAATATTAGCCAATATACACAATTTTTTTTATAAATATTGTAATTTACTGAACACCAAGTAAAAGGAAAAGGTATACTCAGTACCAGTCCCCAAATTTTGTTATATGCTTCACTCTTCTAGATTCAAAAATATGTCCACAGGAAAGAAGCACTACTTTACTAATGCCTTGGTAACTACTTTATATAAAATAATAATAATAAATACAACACTAAATGTTAAAACACCATCACAAAAGTATTTAGGAAAAAAAATTCTTGCTATGAGTTCAGTTGGAATAACTTGTACATTTTGCTTCCAAATATAGAAAGGAAAATACCAATAGCATTTAAAATATAGTTTGGATAATTTATTTTGAAAGAAAAATAAAACTAAAACTAGAACCATCAATGAAGTTTGAATTCTTAAAAGAAAAACTGTCAAAAGATGAAGGTGAATCAACAGAAAAAAGTTGGAATTTTCGTTTTCATAAAAGATAAAGATATGGCAAAATATAAAAAAAAATCATTTGCATGGAAACTTCTTAATGCATTGGAAGAGACTACAACTTCCAAAATACATAATTGTTTAGTAATGTAACTTGGGAGGTCATCAAAATATCAAAAATCTCTTATAGCACTTCACCAAACACTGCTAGTTAGGCCCCATTAGTTTGAAGTGCTATAATGGGGCAAAACCTGATGTATATCAGACTATAGTTTGAAGGGAAAAAATCTAATTATATCAATAATAATTAGAGTTTAAGTAGCATAAAGATCTATTAAAACTACAACAAGTTCACATTTAGAGTTTAGTGTTCAAATTCTAGTTTGTACTTCCAATTTCACACCCAATGCATGTCGCTTGCCAGAGAAGGATCTAAAATTCTGGAAAACATTATCATGCTAACTAAGTGGGGGTGATAATCTGATTTTATCTACACTAAGCAGCACCTATACCAAATTTTTTGTCTCCAAGTTCAGTACAGTTCATTTTACTAGAAAAGCACTCTAAATATGCAACACATAACTCAAACAAAATTAAACATTGTTGACTGTGTTTTTAGCCAACGACGTGAGAACGTCAAATACGACAAACCTTCAAGGGAATTTAAATAACACAGACAGTTCAAACAAGAAAAGTAAATAACACACAAGATTTTTATAGTGGTTCAGCCCCGATCAGTCGCTAATAGCCTAATCCACTTAGAGTTGTGATTATAGATCTGTACTCAAGATCAGATGGACTGAGCCAACTGAGTTTCTTCAGTACAGATTGCAAAAATACAAGGATCCTTTCAAATACCAACACTTTCTCTCTCTAGAAAGAAGAAGCAGAAGAAGCCCCTCTTTAATCCCATAAGCCCTTTATTTATAGGCTTAGGTTCATACATACGGTATCCTCTAGAATCGGGATATTTTATTATATTTATTACATTTAAATTACAAAAAACATTCAAAATTCAAAATGTAACAAACCCCCCATTTGTGGGAAGAATGAGAGATACCCGCATATCTTGTTGAAGTTGTTTATGGGAATCTTGACTTAGTCCTCCTCTAGCTAGTTGATCCACCTCCTACTGACCACCCATGCAAGTGCTGGTCGGACATGTGCATGGTGGTAGGACATGTTTTTGTGGGTCAGACAAGTGCATGGTGGTAGGATATGCACTCCTCTCCTCTAACATGTCATATATCTCCTCTAACATGGCACTCTTTATTTGGGCAACCATGCACTTGCTGGATATGTATAAAGACCAAATTCTTGGGCTCTCCTCGGACCACACCTTGGGGTCTCCTAGGACCACTCTCTTGGGGTCACCTAGGACCACTCTCTTGGTTCTCCTCGGACCAAAGTCCCTTGTGCTCTCCTCAGACCACATCCTTGGGATCTCCTAGGATGCACTTAGCTTGGTTATGATATCTTTCAAGCAGTCCAAACTCTTCACCAGTCTACCGGGTCACTTTATCACAACTCTGAGGAATCAATGTATTTATTGACTATTAATCTGTCTTTTACTGACCATGCACTGCTACTTGTCACCTTTATTGCCACGTCATTGATCTCCAATTTTTGGGGATAACAAACATATGAAGATTGAACTGTTCAATTGGAAAACAAACATTAAGAAGACCCCACCTCAATAATTTTCTATATTGGTGTTCACAATGCCTACAATAATGCATACCCCTGTTAAAAGGAAAACTACACCAGCAAACCAGAAACACAACACCAGACAGCAGTGAGAATAACTCATGACCATGAGAAAGAAAATCTACACCATCTTACAAAGAAGACAGAACATCAAAAGTAAATTTTATCATGAAGTTTAAACAACATGAAAATTGCCCAAAATAGCACAATAACATGTCCCGATGCTAGCTACTAAGACCATGTTCTTAAGAAAACATAAGTGATTTGCAAGTAAAAGACAATAAACAATATAATCAGAGATAATTAGCTAGATACCAAAATGCATGAAGCCCTTACCTTCAGAGGTTTTGATGATGAGTGACCAGAATCCTCAATGCCACTGCTCTCATTTTCCAAACTCGACCTCACACGGAGCCCGACTGGCTTCGAGTTTACTACCAAATTTAGGAATGAAATTAAGGATTGAAGTTATTTCTCATACTAATACATCTTACAGAAATGAAATCAAGTATTGTTTACAATCCATGGAATGTGAGTGGAACATTTAGTGACATAACTAAACCAATCTAGGTTGCTAATGAATTAAACTCATCATATTATATGACAGTTTTAAATCTTTACTTTCTAGACATATTTAAATTAAAGTAATTAACAAATACAAACTAAGCACTGAGTAGTGTACACTTTTGGGTTGAGTCTTATTTAAACGAAACAAATAAAACCCAATTTCATATTAGTTATAAATTTTCTCATAAATAACACCAAACGTGACAAAGTAGATGATTGCCCAGAAATTTTTCTTGTTCCAACAGGCCTATTGAAAACTAAAATAAATAAAAAATATAACAAGTGAATGCAAAGCCAATCCCATAACTATCATATAAACTATAACTTACCAAAGCTATAAATAAGAAAAGAGAATACAGTGCAAATAAAATCAAACTTGTCAAACAACTTGCTGCCATTAAGACATTAGCTTTTCAGATAGTAGGGAGCAATGAAGACATAAAGTGTTTCACAACTTTCTTCATAAAGCAAGGCAAAGGCTTGATACATTACAAACATAATCAAGCAAAGTTTTTTTTTTCAAATAATACAAAAAACAGCTATATGTCCTTTACTGATATTAAAACAGGAAAATACAAATCAATGCAACTTAATCTTAACTAGAGTTTATAAGAGCAAGCATATTCCTACTGAATTCCCAAAAACTTAGTAATATAATCAGAATTTGGTATTATTCCATTGTATGCACTACTAGGAAACAAGGAAATTGTTAAAGTAATTGGACCTATGTAATTGTGGCATGATTAAATTACCAAATTTTAAAAAATAGACCAGCAGTAGCAGCAAAATAGAGCAACAGTAGCAGTAAAAAAATGACACAAACCAGTAACAAAATACACCAAAGCCAATAGCAAAATACATATTCTATGCCATTAAACCAGTAGCAAAATGCACCAAAGATGTTAAAGAAAAAAATAAAAAACAATCGAAAGAAAAAAAAAATAGAAGGAAATGAAAAAACAGAGGAAAGGGAAAATGGATCTTTGAAAGAAAAATCTGAATAAATCAAAAAAGCAAAACAAAAAGTTAAAGAAACAAACAAACAAAATACTAACACTAATACATAACTAAGGGTCAAAGCACATGATTTACAAAGCAGAACCATAAACCTAAATCCTAAAACATAAATAAAAATCCCCAAATTATATAACTTAACAGACAAAATAAATTCTCAATCACAAGAAATATATAAGGAAAAACATAATGCTGAATATTATACTTAAAAACCATAAAACAAGAAGGGATATAACTAATAAATGCAAAAAACACGTGATGTTAAAAAAAATAAACCCAAGTAAAGTTTCCATAATTAAAAGCATGATATGTATAAGAACAGTTGTAGTTATTGCCTTTGACTAGATATTGATGATAAAAAAAGATACTATGACCGGAAGTCTATTTGTGATTTTGTTTTATTTCTTTTGTTAGTAAAAATTGGAGTAACTTTCCTACTGTCTATTTATGGGATGAAATAAATGGAGCATAACAGGAAGAGATATCAATTCCAGGTACCTTCATGGCATGGTAATTGTACCAAAAAAATAAAAAACTCAAAGGAAAACAATTACCAGACAGTTTGAACAAAGAAATTTTGTATCATCTTCATCATGTAATACAAATTATAATATGATGACAAGTTGAGATCCCATGGCATCTATTGTCACAAGCCAATGAATGAATGCTATACTATAATTTTTGCATACCTATAATGAAGTATCAAAGCATAAAGTTGCAAGTGGATATAGTAATTATATCAAAGCATAAAGAATTACTAGCAAAAATATATATCAAAGCATAAATATATATGACCACAACAACAAAGAAAACGTCAAATGAAGAGCCCTATATCATGATAAACTCTCAAGTCATGACTACTAAATTTTATAGTATCCTCAGGAAATAAAAAAAGAAATAGAAAAAAAATACCCAAACTAGAAAACACATAAAAAACTTGTTATTAAACATAAAAGATGGAAGGCATTAACACATAAAAAAATAACAAGGAAATCTCAAAATACGGACACAAAAACACGTTTAAAACTATTTCTAAATCATGCATACTTATAGTAACTTCAAGGACAGTTCAATTCTGTTCACACCACGAGTTGGCATTCTTATGGTCTTTAGTAGAAATATCACCCAAAAATATTTCTTTCAGTAAATTAATCAAAGAGTTTCATGGCAAACAAATGAAACATACCCAAAAACAAAGCAAGTTATAGACAAAATTATGGACTGTCCAATACTAAAAAATAGAACTTATATATGTATGCATGAAATCTTATGAAATAGAAACAAATGAACAAAAACTTAATAAGCTAGCTGCCAATATAATTTTCAAGATGATTACAATAAACACGAAAATTTTAAGCCTCACCACATCACTTTTAGCAAATAAAGATACAATAAACATATATGTACATATATATAAATACAGACCAGATTGGAGGGGAATACCTAGCGAAGGAAGATTAAAACTAATTCGATACACCATAAGAAACAACTGCACGGGCACATTCTAGAAGAACAAAATCACCATTTTTTTGTTCTAAACAAGAAAACATAGCAGCAACAGATTGTGGTAGAAATACAAATAGGATAAAAGAACTTACAACCCGACTGTTTCCACCATCAACACCTACCTTGTTCGCCATCACAACAAATGCCAACTTCCCAAGGCCGGATGGACTAGCCTAAAAATCATGACATATTACATTAAGAGACATATCACATTAGGGCAATTAAAGACCTAAACTACCGTATAAGAACACAAGAAAGCCCATCAAACTATTAAATTCGAATTCTACTCACCCTTCAGAATAATCTACCTGAAGAAGATCAAGGTAAGTGTCCCATTTGTTCCCAATAACCTACACGAATCATTTCAATAAACCAAAAATAGATTAACCATATGCTATGAAAAATCTTCCCACAAATAATTCAGGTTTGATCAACCATGGTTTAACAGAGCATTTTGACAAGAAAAAAGAATACGACCATCTTAAGTATTGGAACCCAAACGGAATATGCAAAAAGAACATAAACCCTATAAAAAATATGGTAAAGAAGAAAGTGAGATCAGTACGAAGGGGCTATAGAATAGAAGAGAGAAATACCTTGCCGCAAGTGAAACAACGAACAGGGATGATCATCTTCAACCTCTCGCTACGGTTTCTTCTAGCTCTCTACGTTATTAGTCCCAGAGAGTAGATAAAATTATTTTAGAGAACTTGAAAACAAAAATTATTACCACAATAAGATTAAGAACAAAGAATCATCACAAGATCTCTACTAACCTCAGGAGCCCATCGCGTGCTCAAATCCCACACATCGTCTCTGCAATTGGAAGTAGAGAGCGAGAGATATATACCGTGGAAAAAAGTTATTGTGACTAAGAAACAACACAAGGGGAAGGCAAACAGTCCTTGCCCGAAGCCCATCGCTGAGAAATGGAAGCCCCTGTACCCTTCCATTCATCCGTCGGCCATGCAAGAGAAAGAGAGAGAGAGAGAGAGAGAGAGAAGGGATAGAGAGAAAGAAAGACCGAGTGAGGCGAGAGATAACCCATTTCAGGAGAGTTTTTTTTTTTGTTTTATGATTTTAGAGAATGAAAAAGTGAGTTAAGAGTGGGGAAAAAGTTAAAGGCTGGATGTTTTAACAAAAAAATTCATTTGGCGATTTTTTACTCTTTCTCCGTGTTTTTTACGCTAATCAACAATAACGCTTTTAAAATAATGTTATATTTTAATGTAATATTTAGTCAAATTTGTTGTGGTGACGATGAAACACGGAGGAAAACATAGTCCCCAGCCTGCAACTCTATGTCTCTACGCTTGGGATCATCTTAGCTCTTCTGTCTACTTTGCGAAGCGAGAATCTGAGCTCTAATCTTTTCAATAGCCTCATTGGTTCTCTAAACTGCTTTAGGACCCAGATATTTCCTCTCACCCATTTCATCCCAATGGATGGGTGATCTACATTTCCTACCATACAACATCTCATAAGGATCCAATCCAATAGTTGACTGATAGCTGTTGTTATAGGAAAACTAAATCAATTGCAAGTACTTAATCCAAGACCCTTCAAATTTCAACACACATGCTCGAAGCATGTCCTCTAATATATGTATCGTCCTCTCAGATTGTCCATCTATTTGAGGATGATAGGCAGTACTAAACGTCATCTGTGTACCCATGGCATTCTGCAGACTTCCCCAAAACTTGGAAGAAAAGATGGGCTCCCGATCTGACACAATGGACCTAGGAGTCCCATGAAGGCATACTATCTTTTTCACGTAGAGATCGGTGTACTGATCCACTATGAAGTTCGTCTTTACTGGCAAAAAAATGGGCTGATTAGGTATATCGATCCAAAATTTCCGAAATTGAATCATACTAACCCACGGTTCTGGGTAATCCCACTACAAAGTCCATAGTAATGTCCTCCCATTTCCACTCAGGGATACCCAAAGGTTGTAATAGCCCTGGTTGTATCTTGTGTTCATCTTTCGCTTGCTGACACGTTCGACACTTTGCTACATATTCTATTACATCTTTCTTCATCCTACGCCATCAATATATCAATTTCAAATCCTGATACATCTTCGTGGTGCCTAGATGGAGCGAGTACGACGTGGTATGAGATTAATCAAAAATCTCTCGTTTGATAGCAGAGTCTATCAGAACACAGATCTGCCTCAAGTATCTCAGTACATGTTAGGAAAAATATTGTTTTGAGTCAATGGAAATGATTATAATATTACAACTCTATGCAATAATATTACAAGTAAATATAGATTGATTAAATAAGGTTACAACTCTATAACTGAAAATACAAATAAACTAAAGAAAGGAAGAAGATGATGATGAAGAAGAGAATAGTGAGAATACAACTCTAAGCAAAAGATTACAAGTAAAATAAAGTGTTTAGACCAAATGAAAAGATTACAACTCTTAAACAAAATATACAAGTAAATAGAACAAGAGAATAAGAAGAAAAACAATAGAATAAAAAGAAGAACAGAAACACAATCAAACTCTCACTTACACAACCTAAGTGAAGAGGATTGGGGATCACCAACTTGAACAAGGTTTAAAACCTTTGTCCAAAAGCTTATTTCCCCCTAACTCAAGCACTAAGGGATCTCTCTCTCAGATATTGGAAAAGCTTTATGGAATTATCAAGCCTCAAGGTGTTTATAGCCAAGTGCTCTAGTGGATAGAAAAGTTGTGTCTTATTGGGGTTAAAATCATATCTCTAACAGCCATATCACATATGGCTTTATGAAATTCATCTCAATATTGTGTAACAACAATTTTTCACAATAAAAGGGTAATATTTGGAAGTTACAAATTTGTAACACCAAATATGTTACATTATTTGGATATATCTCATATATCTAAATATTGTAACTCTCTATTATATGTTACAATATGTGACACACTTTGTCACATTTATTTAATCCAAAACATTATATTATAATATCATATAATTTTACATTATATTATAAAATAATATAACAGTACACCCATATCTAAAATGGTGTAATCTCGAGCCACTCCAGTTAGGACATCTTCTCTGTGCCTCATAAATTGAGGGTCATTCATCTCTCCTTCCCTATCTCTCTCTAGAAGAGTAGATTGCAAGGGGATGTTAGCTAACTGTCCCACCACCAACTCTATACCTGCTCTAGTCATCTCTTATGCCAACTCCTTTGATATATGTTTCAAACTAAATATTTTCCTAGACCTCTCTGACTCAAGACATTTGCCACCACGTTGGATTTCCTTGGGTGGTAAAGAATCTCACAATCACAATCTTTCACCAATTCCAGCCAACGCCTCTGTCTCATATTCAGGTCTCTCTCGGTAAAGAAATACTTCAAGCTCTTGTGGTTAGTGTATATCTCACACTTCTCCCCACAAAGATATACCTTCTATGCAAATACCATCGCTTCCAACTCCAGATCATGTGTAGGGTACCACTGTTCATAATCCTTTAATTGTTGTGATGCATAGGTAATCACCTTTCCAGCCTGCATAAGGACACAACCTAATCCTTGATTTGATGCATCATAGTAGACCACAAACTTCTCCTGGTCTTAGGGAAGACTCAGAACCAGAGCAGCGATCAACCACCGCTTCAACTCCTGGAAGTTGTTCTAACATCTATTTGACCATACAAATTTCAGGTTCTTATGTGTTAGCTTCGTCAGTGTTGTCACAATCCTTGAGAACCCTTCCACAAAACGCCGATAATACCATGCGAATCCAAGGAAACTTCTAATCTCTGAAGCACTCCTTAGCCTTGGCCAATCCCTGATTGCCACAATCTTGGTCGGATCTACCTTAATTCTATCTCGACTGACTATGTGACCAAGGAACATTACCTGAGATAACCAGAACTCACACTTCTGGAACTTTGCATACAATATGTGCTCCTTCAACCTCTGCAATACCAACCAAAGGTACTGCTTATGCTCTGTCTTTGACTGAGAATAAACTAATATATCATCAATGAAGAAGATCACAAAACAATCCAGGTAATCCTTGAACATTCGGTTCATCGAATCCATAAAGGTTGTCGGGGCATTAGTCAATCCAAATGACATGATTAAGAACTCATAATGCCCATATCTGGTACGAAAGGCTATCTTTGGTATGTCTTCCTCTTTGATCTGCAGCTGGCGATAACCAGATCGAAGATCAATCTTTGAGAACATTGTCTTGCCCTGTAGTTGATCAAACAAATCATCAATTCTCGATAGTGGATACTTGTTCTTAATAGTCAGCTTGTTCAGTTCTCTGTAATCAATACACATCCTCAGAGAACCATCTTTCTTCTTAAAACTGGTGCACCCCATGGTCAGAAATTGGGTATGATAAACCCTAAGTCCATTAACTCCTGCAACTAAACCTTCAATTCTACTAGAGTCGTTCTGTATGGTACTCTAGACACTGGTCCTATCCCCGTTGCCAATTCGATAACAAATTCTAACTCTCTGTGGGGCGACAACCATGGTAACTCTTCTGTGA